>NC_051334.1:63385559-64070313 GCF_015220235.1 Choloepus didactylus | reverse complement strand
AAAAGTTGTTTTTCTGCTGAGGGAAACATGTTGAAGTGAATGAAAGCGGTATTCAACTCAGTTTTGAAAACATTGTAACACACTGCTTTCGCAAATTTCCAAGTGAGTGCTTTCAATAAAGTTGTTTTTCAGCCCAGGAGAACACATAGAAATGAATGAAGGCTGTACTCAACTTAGTTTTCAAAGCTGTGTAACATACTGATTTCACAGATTTCCAAGTGTGTGCTTTCAAAATGTTGTTTTTCAGCCCTGGGAAAATACATAGAAGAGAATGAAAGCTGTATTCAACTTAGTTTTCAAAACTGTGTAGCATAGTGTTTTCAGAGATTCCAAGAGAGTGCCTTGAAAACAGCTGCTTTACAGCCCAGGTAAAAACACATAGAAGTGGATGAAAGCTGTATTCAATTTAGTTTTCAAAACTGTGTAACATACTGCTTTTGTTGAGCTCCAACAGAGTGCTTTCAAAAAAGTTGTTTTTCAGCCCAGGGAAAACACATAGAAGAGAACGAAAGCTGTAGACAATTAGGTTTCAAAAGTGTGTAGCATACTGCTTTCGCAGCATTCCAAGTGCGTGCTTTCGAAAAGTTGCTTTTCAGCCAAGGGAAAACACATAGAGGTGAATGAAACCTGTATTCAACTTAGTTTTCAAAACTGTGTAACTTACTGCTTTCACAGATTTCCAAGTGAGTGCTTTCAAAAAACTTGTTTTTCAGCCCAGTGAAAACACATAGAAGTGAATGAAATCTGTATTCAACTTATGTTTCAAAACTGTGTAACATACTGCTTTCGCAGAGCTCCAAGTGAGTGCATTCAAAAAAGTTGATTTTCAGCCGAGGGAAAACACATGGAAGTGAATGAAAGCTGTATTCAACTAAGTTTTCAAAACGGTGTAACATACTGCTTTCACAGAGGTCCATGTGAGTGCTTTCAAAAATGTTGTTTTTCAGCTGAGGGAAAACACATAGAAGTGAATGAGAGGTTTATTCAACATAGTTTTCAAAACTGTGTAACATAGAGCTTTAACAGATTTCCAAGTGCGTGCTTTCAAAACCGTTGCTTTTCAGCCCAAGGAAAACAGACAGCAGTGACTGGAAGGAGTATTCAACTTAGTTTTCAGAACTGTGTAACATACTGCTTTCACAGATTTCCAAGTAATTGCTTTCAAAACAGTAGCTTTTCAGCCCATGAAAAACACATAGAAGTGAATGAAAGCCCTATTCAACTTAGTTTTCAAAACACTGTAACATACTGCTTTCGCAGAGTTCCAAGTGAGTGCTTTCAATAACGTTGTTTTTCAGCCCAGGTAAAACACATAGAAGTGGATGAAAGCTGTATTCAACTTAGTTTTCAAAACTGTGTAACATACTCCTTTCGCAGTTTTCTAAGTGAGTGATTTCAAAACAGTTGCTTTTCAGCCCATGGAAAACACCTAGAAGTGAATAAAAGCTGTATTCAACTTAGTTTTCAAAACTGTGTAACATCCTGCTTTCGCAGAGATCCACGTTATTGCTTTCAAAATGTTGTTTTCAAGCCCAGGGAAAACACATAGAAGTGAATGAAAGCTGCATTCAACTTAGCTTTCAAAACAGTGTAACAAACTGCCTTCGCAGAATTTCAAGCGATTACTTTCAAAAAAGTTGTTTTTCAGCCCAGGGAAAACACATAGAACTGAATGAAAGCTGTATTCAACTAAGTTTTCAGAACTGTGTAACATACTGCTTTCACAGAGTTCCAAGTGAGCACTTTCAAAAAAGTTGTTTTTCAGCCCAGGGGAAACACATAGAACTGAATTAAAGCTGTATTCAACTAAGTTTTCAAAACAGTGTAACATACTGCTTTCACAGAGTTCCAAGTGAGTACTTTCAAAAAAGGTGTTTTTCAGCCAAGGGAAAACACATAGAAGTGAATGAAAGGTGTATTAGACTTAGTTTTCAAAACTGTGTAACAAACTGCTTTTGCAGATTTCCAAGTTACTGCATTTAATAAAGTTGTTTTTCAGCCCAGGTAAGGCACGTAGAATTGAATGAAAGCTGTATCCAACTTAGTTTTCAAAACTGTGTAACATACTGCTTTCACAGAGTTCCATGTGACTGCTTTCAAAAAAGTTTATTTTTAGCCCAGGGAAAACACATAGAAGAGAATGAAAGCTGTATTCAACATAGTTTTGAAAACAGTGTAACATTCTGCTTTCGCAGATTTCCCAGTGATTGCTTTCAAAAAGTTGTTTTTTGACCCCAGGAAAACACATAGAAGAGAATGAAAGCTGTACTCAACTTAGATTTCAAAACTGTGTTACATACTGCTTTCACAGATTTCCAAGTTAGTGCCTTCAAAACAGTTGATTTTCAGCCCATGGAAAACACACAGAAGTGAATGTAAGCTGTATGCAACTAAGTTTTCAGAACTGTGTAACATACTGCTTTCGCTGAGCTCCAAGAGAGTGCTTTCAAAAATTTGTTTTTCAGCCGAGGGAAAGCACATAAAAGTGAATGAAAGGTTTATCCAACTTAGTTTTAAAACTGTGTAGCAAACTGCTTATGCAGAGTTCCAAGTGAGTGCGTTCAAAAACAGTTTTCCAGCAAAGGGAAAACACATAGAAGTGAATGAAACCTGTATACAACTTAGTTTTCAAAACTGTGAAACATACTGCTTTTGCAGCATTCCAAGTGACTGCCTTTAGAAAAGTTGTTTTTCAGCCCAGGGAAAACACACAGAAGTGAATGAAAGCTGTATCCAACTTAGTTTTCAAAACTGTGTAACATACTGCTTTCACAGATTTCCAAGTGAGTGCCTTCAATACAGATGCTTTTCAGCCCAAGGAAATCACATAGGAGTGAATGGAAGCTGTATCCAAATAAGTTTTCAAAATTCTGTAAGATACTGCTTTCACAGAGTTCCAAGTGACTACCTTCAAAAAAGTTGTTTTTCTGCCCAGGGAAAATACATAGAAGTGAATGAAAGCTGTATACAACTTAGCTTTCAAAACTGTGTAACATACTGCTTTAACAGATTTCCAAGTGAGTGCTTTCAATAGAGTTGCTTTTCAGCGCATGGAAAACACACAGAAGTGAATAAAACCTGTGTTTAAGTTAGTTTTCAAAATGGTGTAACATACTGCTTTCCCATAGTTCCAAGTGACTGCTTTCAAAAAAGTTGTTTTTCAGCCCAGGGAAAGCACTCAGAAGTGAATGAAATCTGTATTCTATTTAGCATTTGAAACTGTGTAAAAAACAGCTTTCAAAACTTTGGAAAATACTGCTTTCGCAGATTTCCAAGTGACTCCTTTCAAAAAGGTTGTTTTTCAGCCCAATGAAAACACATAGAAATGAATGAAAGCTATATTCTACTTAGCTTCTGAAACTCTGTAACATACTGCTTTCGCAGTGCTCCAAGTGACTGCTTTCAAAAAAGTTGATTTTCAGCCCAGGGGAAACACATAGAAGTGAATGAAAGCCGTATTCAGCTTAGATTTGAAAACTGTATAACATACTGCTTTCACAGATTTCCAAGTACTGCTTTCAAAAAAGTTGTTTTTCAGCATGTGGAAAACACGTAGAAATGAATGAAAGCTGTATTCAACTTGGTTTTCAAAACTGTGTAACATAGTGCTGTCGCAGAGTTCCAACTGACTGCTTTCAAAAAAGTTGTTTTTCAGCACAAGGAAATCACATTGAATTGAATGAAAGATGCATTCAACTTAGTTTTCAAAACTGTGTAGCATACTGCTTTCACAGAGTTCCAAGTGACTGCTTTCAAAAAAGTTGTTTTTCAGCTCAGGGAAAACATGTTGAAGTGAAAGAAAGCGGTATTCAACTCAGTTTTGAAAACAGTGTAACACACTGCTTTCGCAGAGTTCCAAGTGATTGCTTTCAAAAAAGTTGTCTTCCAGCTCAGGGGAAACACACAGATGTGAAGGAAAGCTGTATCCAACTTAGTTTTCAAAACTGTGCAACTTACTGCTTTCCCAGAATTCCAAGTGACTGCTTTCAAAGAAGTTGTTTTTCAGTCCAGGCTAAACACATAGAAGTGAAAAGAAACTGTATTCAACTTAGTTTTCAAATATATGTAACATAATGCTTTCACACAGTTCCAAGTGACTGATTTCAAAAAAGTTGTTTTTCAGCCCAGGGAAAACACGTAGAAGTGAATGAAAGCAGTATTCAACTTAGTTTTCAAAAGTGTGGAAAATATTGCTTTCGCAGAGGTCCAAGCAACTGCTTTAAAAGTTTTTTTTCAGCCCAGGGAAATCACATAGAAGTGAACGAAATTTGTATACAACTCAGTTTTCAAGACTGTGTAACATACTGATTTCGCTGAGTTCCAAGTGAGGGCTTTCAAAAGGTTATGCTCCAGGCCACGGAAAACACATAAAAGTGAAAGAAAGCTGTATTTAACTTAGTTTTCAAAACTGTTTAACATACTGGTTTCGCAGAGCTCCAAGTGACTGCAATCAAAAAAGTTGTTTTTAGCCCCGGGGAAAACACATAGAATTGAATGAAAGCTGTATTCTCTTTAGCATTTGAAAGTGTGTAACAAAAGCTTTCAAAACTGGAAAATACTGCTTTCACAGATTTCCAAGTGACTGCTTTCAGATAGGTTGTTTTTCAGCCCAAGGAAAGCACATAGAAATGAATGAATGCTATATTCTGGTTAGCTTCTGAAACAGTGTAACATACTGCTTTCGCAGTGTTGCAAGTGACTGCTTTCAAAAAAGTTGATTTTCAGCCCAGGGGAAACACATAGAAGTGAATGAAAGCTGCGTTCAGCTTAGATTTCAAAACTGTGTAACATAGTGCTGTCGCAGAGTTCCAAGTGACTGCTTTCAAAAAAGCTGTTTTTCAGCCCAAGGAAAACACACAGAATTCAATGAAAGATGTATTCAACTTAGTTTTCAAAACTGTGTAGCATACTGCTTTCACGGTGTTCCAAGTGACAACTTTCAAAAAAGTTGTTTCTCAGCCCAGGGAAAACACGTAGAAGTGAATGAAAGCTGTATTCAACATAGGTTTCAAAACTGTGCTACATACTGATTTCTCAGATTACCAATTCAGTGCTTTCAAAAACGTTATTTTACACCCAGGGAAAACACATAGAAGTGAATGAAAGCTGTATTCAAATTAGTTTTCAAAACTGCGCAACATTCTGCTTTCGCAGCGTTCCAAGTTAGTGCTTTCAAAAAACTTGTTTTTCATCCCAGGGAAAACACTTAGAAGTGAATGAAAGCTGCATTCAACATAGTTTTGAAAACTGTGTAACATACTGCTTTAGCAGAGTTCCAAGTGAGTGCTTTCAAAAAGTTGTTTTTCAGCCCAGGGAAAACACGTAGAAGTGAATGAAAGATCTATTCAACTTAGTTTTCAAAACTGTGCAACATACTGCTTTCACAGGGTTCCAAGATAGCACTTTCAAAAAGTTGTTTTTCAGCCCAGGGAAAACACTTAGAAGTGAATGAAAGCTGTATTCAATTTTGATTTCAAAACAGTGTAATGTACTGCTTTCACAGAGTTCAAAGTGACTGCTTTCAAAAAAGTTGCTTTTAGCCCTGGGGAAATCACATAGAAGTAAATGCAAGCTGTATTCTATTTAGCATTTGAAACTGTGTAACAAACAGCTTTCAAAATTTGGGAAAATACTGCTTTCACAGATTTCCAAGTGACTCCTTTCAAAAAGGTTGTTTTTCAGCCCAAGTAAAACAAATAGAAATGAATGAAAGCTGTATTCTACTTGGCTTCTGAAACTGTGTAACATACTGCTTTCGCAGTGCTCCAAGTGACTGCTTTCAAAAAAGTTGATTTCCAGCCCAGGGGAAAAACACAGAAGTGAATGAAAGCTGTATTCACCTTAGATTTCAAAACTGTGTAACATACTGCTTTCACCGAGTTCCAAGTGACTGCTTTGAAAAAAGTTATTTTTCAGCCCAGGGAAAACACATAGAAGTGAATGAATTCTGTATTCAATTTGTATTTCAAAACTGTGTATCATACTGCTTTCACAGAGCTCCAAGTGACTGCATTCAAAACTGTTTTCTGCCCAGGGAAAACATACAGAAGTGAATGAAAGCGGTATTCAACTTAGTATTCAAAACTGTGGAAAATACTGCTTTTGCAGGGCTCCAAGTGACTGCTTACAGAAAGGTTGTTTTTCTGCCCAGGGAAAACGTGTAGAATTGAATGAATGCTGTATACAAGTTAGTTTTCAAAACTGTGGAACATACTCTTTTCTCAGAGTTCCAAGTGACTTCTTTCAAAGAAGCTGTTTTTCAGCCCAGAGACAACACATACATGTGAACGAATGTTGGATTCAACTTAGTTTTCAAAACTGTGTAACATACTGCTTCTGCAGAGTTCCAAGTGAAGGCTTTCAAAAAAGTTGTTTTCCAGCCCAGGAAAACACATAGAATTGAATGAAAGCTGTGTTCAACTTAGTATTCAAAACTGTGGAAAGTACTGCTTTCACAGGGTTCCAAGTGAGTGCTTTTAAAAAAGTGGCTTTTCAGCACAGGGAAAACACATAGAAGTGAATGAAAGGTGTATTTTACTGAGCTTTTGATACTGTGTAACATACAGCTTTCACAGAGTTCGAAGTTACTGCATTCAAAAAAGTTGTTTATCTGACCAGGGAAAACACATAGAAGTGAATGAAAGCTGCATTCAACTTAGTATTCAAAACTGCTAACATAATGCCTTCATAGTGTTCCAAGTGAGTCCTTTCAAAAAAGTTGTTTTCCAGCCCAGGGAAAACACATAGAAGTGAATGAAAGGTGTATTCAACTTAGTTTTCAAAACTGTGTAACCTAATGCTTTCATGGAGCTCTAAGTGACCGTTTTCAAAAAAGTTGTTTCCCAGCCCAGGGAATACACTTAGAAGTGACTGAAAGCTGTATTCAACTTAGTGTTCAAAACTGTGCAACATATGCTTTCGCAGAGTTCCAAGTGACTGCTTTCAAAAAAGATGTTTTTCACCCCAGGGAAAATACATAGAAGTGAATGAAAGCTGTATCCCACTGAGCTTTTGAGACTGTGTGACATACAGCTTTTGCAGGGTCCCAGTGAGTGCTTTCAAAAAAGTTGTTTTTCTGACCAGGGAAAACACACAGAAGTGAATGAAAGCTGTATTCAACTTAGTATTCAAAACTGTTTAACATAATCCCTTCATAGTGTTCCAAGTGAGTCCTTTCAAAAAAGTTGTTTTCCAGCCCAGGGAAAACACATAGAAGTGAATGAAAGCTGTATTCATCTTTGTCTTCACAAGTGTGTAACATACTACTTTTGCAGTGTTACAAGTGACTGCTTTCAAAAAAGTTGTTTTTCATCCCAGGGAAAACAGATAGAAGTGAATGAAAGCTGTATTCAACGTAGTATTCAAAATTGTGTAACATACTGCTTTCACAGTGTTCGAAGTGAGTGCTTTCAAAAAAGTTGTTTGTCAGCACAGGGAAAACACATAGAAGTGAATGAAAGCTGTATTCAACTTAGTTTTCAAAACTGTGTAACATAATGCTTTCTCAGAGTACCAGGTGACTGCCTTCAAAAAAGTTGTTTTTCTGCCCAGGGAAAACACATAGAAGTGAATGAAAGCTGTATTCAACCTAGTTTTCAGAACTGTGTAACATACTGCTTTCGCAGAGTTCCAAGTGCCTGCTTTCAAAAAAGTTGTTTTTCACCCCAGGGAAAACACATAGAAGTGAATGAAATGTGTGTTCTACTGAGCTTTTGAAACTGTGTAACATACAGCTTTCGCAGAATTTCATGCGAGTGATTTTAAACAAGTTGATTTTCACCTCAGGGAACATGCATAGAAGAGAATGAAAGGTGTATTCTGCTTAGGTTTCAAAACTGTGTAACATACTGGTTTCACAGAGGAACAAGAGACTGCTTTCAAAAAAGATGTTTCTCATCCCAGGGAAAACACATAGAAGTGAATGAAAGCTGCATTCAAGTTAGATTTCAAAACTGTAACATACTGCTTTCACAGAGTTCCAAGTGAGTGCTTTCAAAAAAGTTGTTTCTCATCCCAGGGAAAACACATAGAAGTGAATGAAAGCTGTATTCAACTTAGTTTTTAAAACCTGTGTAACATAATGCTTTCACGGAGTTCCAAGTGACTGCTTTCAAAAAAGTTGTTTTCAGCCCAGGGAAAACACATAGAAGTGACTGAAATCTGTATTCAACCTAGTTTTAAAAACTGTGTAACATACTGCTTTCGCAGAGTTCCAAGGGACTGCTTTCAAAAAAAGTTGTTTTTCAGCCCAGGGAAATCACATAGATGTGAATGAAAGCTCTACTCTACTGAGCTTTTGAAACTGTGTAACATACAGCTTTCACAGAGTTCCATGTGAGTGCTTTCAAAAAAGATGTTTTTCATCCCAATGGAACACACATAGAAGAGAATGAAAGCTGTATTCAACTTAGGTTTCAAAACAGTGTACCATACTGCTTTCGCAGAGTAACAAGTGACTGCTTTCAAAAAAGATATTTTTCAGCCAAGGGAAAACACATAGAAGTGAATGAAAGATGTATTCAACTTAGCTTTTGTAACTGTGTAACATACAGCTTTATCAGAGTTCCAAGTGAGTGCTTTCAAAAAAGATGTTTTTCATCCCAGGGAAAACACATAGAAGGGAATGAAAGTTGTATTCTACTTAGCTTTTGAAACAGTGTAACATACAGTTTTTGCAGAGTTTCAAGTGACTGCTTTCAAAAAAGTTGTTTTCCAGCCCAGGGAAAACACATTAAAGTGAATGAAAGCTGTATTCAAGATAGTTTTCAAAACTGTGCAACATATTGCTTTCGCAGATTTCAAAGTGATTGCTTTCAAATAAGTTGTTTTTCAGCTCAGGGAAAACACATAGAAGGGAATGAAAGTTGTATTCTACTTAGCTTTTGAAACAGTGTAACATACAGCTTTCGCAGTGTTCCAAGTCAGTGCTTTCAAAAAAGTTGTTTTTCAGCTCAGGGAAAACACATAGAAGTGAATGAAAGCTGTTTTCTACTTGGTTTTTGAAACTGTGTAACATACAGCTTTCACAGCGTTCCAAGTGGTCGCTTTCAAAAAAGTTGTTTTTCAGTGCATGGAAAACACATAGATGTGAATGAAAGCTGTATTCATCTTAGATTTCAGAACTGTGTAACATACAGCTTTTGCAGAGTTCCAAGTGTCTGCTTTCAAAAAAGTTTAGTTTCAGACCAGGGAGAACACATAGAAGTGAGAGGAAGCTGTTTTCAACTTAGTTTTGAAAACTGTGTAACATAATGCTTTCACAGAGTTCCAAGCAACTGCTTTCAAAAAAGTTGTTTTTCTTCCCAATGAAAACACAGAGAAGTGAATGAAAGCTGTATTCTACTTAGCTTTTGAAGTTGTGTAACATGCAGCTGTCACGGAGTTCCAAGTGAGTGTTTTCAATAAGTTTGTTTTCATCACAAGGAAAACACATAGAAGTGAATGAAAGCTGTATTCAACTTAGCATTCAAAACGTTGCAACATACCGCTTTCACAGATTTCAAAGTGACTGCTTTCAAAAATGTTGTTTTTCAGCCGAGGGAAAACAGATAGTAGTGAATGAATGCTGTATTCTACTTAGCTTTTGAAACTGTGTGACATACAGCTTTTGCAGAGTTCCAAGTGAGTGCTTTCAAAAAAGTTGTTTTTCATCCTAGGGAAAACACATAGAAGTCAATGAAAGCTGCATCCAACTTAGGTTTCAAAACTGTAAATAATGCTTTCACAGATTTCCATGTGACTGCTTTCAAAAAAGTGGTTTTTCAGCCCAGGGAAAACACACAGAAGTGACTGAAAGCTGTATTCAATTTAGTTTTCAAAACTGTGTAACATACTGCTTTCGCAGCGTTCCACGTGACTGCTTTATAAAAAAGTTGTTTTTCGGCCCAGGCAAAACACTTAGAAGTGAATGAAAGCTGTATTCAACCTTGTTTTCAAAACAGTGTAACATACTGCTTTCACAGAGTTCCAAGTGAGTGCTTTCAAAAAGTTTTTTGTCATCCCAGGGAAACACGTAAAAGTGAATGAAACCTATATTCAACTTACTTTTCAAAACTGTTTAACATAATGCTTTCACAGAGTTCCAAGTGACTGCTTCCAAAAAAGTTGTTTTTCAGTCCAGGGAAAACACATAGAAGTGAAGGAAAGCTGTATTCAGTTTAGTTTTCAAGACTGTGTAACACACGTCTTTCCCAGTTTTCAAAGTGACTGCTTTCAAAAAAGTTGTTTTTCAACCCTGGGAAACCACATAGAAGTGAATGAAAGCTGTATTCCACATAGCTTTTGAGACAGTGTAACATACAGCTTACTCAGAGTTCCAAGTGACTGCTTCAAAAAATATTTTTTTCAGCCCAGGGAAAACACATAGATGTGAAAGAATTCTGTATTCAACTTAGTTTTCAAAACTGTGGAACATACTGCTCTCGCAGATTTCCAAGTGACTGCTTTCAAAAAAGTTGTTTTTTAGCCCAGAGAAAACACATAGAAGTGAATGAAAGATGTATCCTACTTAGGTTTTGAAAGTGTGTAAAATACAGTTTTTGCAGAGTTCCAAGTGAGTGCTTTAAAAAAAGATGTTTTTCAGCTCAGGGAAAACAAAAAGAAGTGAATGAAAGCTGTATTCAACTTAGCTTTCTGAACTGTGTAACACGCCTTTCCCAGATTTCAAAGTGACTGCTTTCAGAAACGTTGTTTTTCAGCACAGGGAAAACACATAGAAGTGAATGAATGCTGTATTCTACTTAGCTTTTGAAACTGTGTAACATACAGGTTTTGCAGTGTTCCAAATGAGTGCTTTCAAAAATGTTGTTTTTCAGCAAAGTGGAAACACATAGAAGTGAATGAAAGCTGTATTCAACTTAGCTTTCAAAACTGTGTAACATACTGCTTTCGCATATTTCCAAGTGACTGTTTTCAAAAAAGTTGTTTTTCAGCCCAGGGAAAACACGTAGAAGTGAATGAAAGCTGTATCCTAGTGAGCTTTTGAAACTGCGTAACATAAAGCTTTCTAAGATTTCCATGTGATTGCTTTCAAAATAGTTGTTTTTCGTCCCAGGGAAAACAGACAGAAGTGAATGAAAGCTGTATTCAACTTAGGTTTCAAAACTGTGTTACAAATGCTTTTGCACAGTTCCAAGTGACTGCTTTTAAAAAAGTTGTTTTTCATCCCAGGGAAAACACATAGAAGTGAATGAAAGCTGTCTTCAACGTTGTTTTCACAAGTATGTAACATACTGCTTTCGCAGAGTTCCAAGGGAATGCTTTCAACTAAGTTGTTTTTCAGCCCAGAGAAAACACATAGAAGTGAATGAATGCTGTATTCTACATAGCTTTTGAAACTTTCTAACATACAGCTTACGCAGAGTTCCAAGTGAGTGCTTTCAAAAAAGTCGTTTTTCATTCCAAGTAAAACACATAGAAGTGAATGAAAGCTGTATTCAACTTAGTTTTCAAAACTGTGCAACATACTGCTTTCACAGAGTTCCAAGTGAGTGCTTTCAAAAAAGTTGTTTTTCATCCCAGGGAAAACACATAGAAGTGAATGAAAGCTGTATTCAAGTTATTTTTCAAAACTGTGTAATGCTTTCGCAGAGTTCCAAGTGACTGCTATCAAAAAAGTTGTTTTTCAGCCCAGGTAAAACACATTGTAGTGAATGAAAGCTGTATTCAACCTAGTTTTCAAAACTGTGCAACACACTGCTTTTGCAGAGTTCCAAGAGACTGCTTTCCAAAAGTTCTTTCTCAGCCCAGTGAAAACACATAGAAGTGAATTAAAACTGCACTCCACTTAGCTTTTGAAATGGTGTAACATACAGATTTCAAAGAATTCCAAGTGAGTGCTTTCAAAAAAGTTGTTTTTCATCCCAGGGAAAACACATAGAAGTGGATGAAAGTTGTATTCAACTTAGTTTTCAAAACTGAGTAACATCTTGCTTTCGCAGAGTACCAAGTGACTGCTTTCAAAAAAGCTGTTTTTCAGCCCCAGGAAAATGCATAGAAGTGAATGAAAGCTGTAGTCAACTTAGTACTCAGAACTGTGTAACATACTGCTTTCGCAGAGTTCCAAGTGACTGCTTTCAAAAAAGATGTTTTCAGCACAGGGAAAAGACACAGAAGTGAATGAAAGCTGTATTCAACTTGGTTTTAAAAATTGTGTAACATACTGCTTTCACAGAGTTCCAAGTGACTGTTTTCAAAAAAGTTCTTTTTCAGCTCAGGGAAAACACAGAGAAGTGAATGAAAGCTGTATTCAACTCAGGTTTCAAAACTGTGGAACATTCTGCTTTCGCAGATTTCCAAGTGAGCGCTTTCAAAAAGTTGTTTTTCAGCCCAGGGAAAACACATAGAAGTGAATGAAAGCTGCATTCTTCTTAGCTTTTGAAACTGTGTAACATAAAGCTTCTGCAGAGTTCCATGTGAGTGCTTTCGAAAAAGATTTTTTTTCACCCCAGGGAAATCACAAAGAAGTGAAAGAATGGTGTATTCAACTTTGGTTTCAAAAGTGTGTAACATACTGCTTTCACAGAGTTCCTAGTGACTGCATTCAAAAAAGTTGGTTTCAGGAATGGGAATACACATAGAAGTGAATGAAAGCTGTATTCAACTTCGTTTTCAAAGCTGTGTAACATACATCTTTTGCAGATTTCCAAGTGACTGCTTCCAAAAAGGTGTTTTTCTCCCCAGGAAAAAAACGCAGAATTGAATGAAAGCTGTACTCAACTTAGTTTTCAAAACTGTGTAACATACTGCTTTCACAGAGTTCTAAGTGACTGCTTTCAAAAAAGTTGTTCTTCAGCCCAGGGAAAACACATAGAAGTGAATGAAAGCTGTATAGTTTTCAAAACTGTGTAACATAAATCTTTCGCAGTCTTCCAAGTGACTGTTTTCAAAAAAGTTGTTTTTCAGCACAGGGAAAACATGTAGAAGCGAATGAAAGCTGTACTGAAATTATTTTTCAAAACTGTGAAACATATTGCTTTCCCAGAAATCCAAGTGTCTGCTTTCCACAAAGTTGTTTTTCAGCCAAGGGAAAACGCATAAAAGTGAATGTAAGCTGTATTCAACTTAGTTTTCAAAACTGTGGAACATACTGCTTTCACAGAGTTCCAAGTGACTGCTTTCAAAAAAGTTGTTTTTCACCCCAGGGAAAACACATGGAAGTGAATGAAAGCTGTATTCCACTTAGCCTTTGAAACTGTGTAACATACAGCTTCCGTAGAGTTCCAAATGAGTGCTTTCAAAAAAGTTGTTCTTAATCTCAGGGAGAACACATAGAAATGATTGAAAGCTGAATTCAACTTAGTTTTCAAAACTGTGTAACATACTGCTTTCGCAGGGTTCCAAGTGACTGCTTTCAAAAAAGTTGTTTTTCAGCCCAGGGAAAACACATAGAAGTGAATGAAAGCTGTATTCAACTTAGTTTTCAAAACTGTGGAACATACTGCTTTCGCAGACTTCCAAGTGACTGCTTTCAAAAAAGCTGCTTCTCAGCCCTGGGAAAACACATAGAAGTGAACAAAAGCTGTTTTCAACTTAGTTTTCCAAACTGTGGAACATATTCGTTTCACAGAGTTCCAAGTGACTGCTTTCATAAAAGTTGTTTTTCAGCCCAGGGAAAACACATAGAAGTGAATGAAAGCTGTATTCAACTTAGTTTTCAACACTGTGGAACATACTGCTTTCACAGAGTTCCAAGTGAGTGCTTTCAAAAGGTTGTTTATCAGCCCAGGGAAAATACAGAGAAGTGAATGAAAGCTGTATTCAAGTTAGTTTTCAAAACTTTGTAACATACTACTTTCGCAGAATTCCAAGTGACTACTTTCAAAAGAGTTGTTTTTCAGCCAAGGGATAACACATAGATGTGAATGAAAGGTGTATTCAGCTTAGTTTTCTAAATTGTGTAACATACTGCTTGCACAGAATTTCAAGTGACTGCTTTCAAAAAGTTGTTTTCGTTCCAGGGATAACACATAGAAGTGAATGAAAGCTGTATTCAACTTAGTTTTCAAAACTGTGTAGCACACTGCTTTCACAGAGTTCCAAGTGACTGCTTTCAAAAAAGTTTTTTTTCAGCCCAAGGAAAACACATAGAAGTGAATGAAAGCTGTTTTCAACTTAGTTTCCCAAACTGTGTAACATACCGCTTTCTCAGAGTTCCAAGTGCCTACTTTCAAGAAAGTTGTTTTTCAGCCCAGGGAAAACACATAGAAGTGAATGAAATTTGTATGCAACTTAGTTTTCAAAACTGTGTAGCATACTGCTTTCACAGAGCTCCAAGTGACTGCTTTCAAAAAGTTGTTTTTCAGCCCAGGGAAAACACATAGAATTGAATGAATGCTGTATTCAACTTAGTCTTCAAAACTGTGGAACATACTGCTTTCACAGAGTTCCAAGTGACTGCTTTCAAAAAAGTTGTTCTTCAGCCCAGGGAAAACACATTGAAGTGAATGAAAGCTGTATTCAACTTAGTTTCCAAAGTGTTTAACATTCTGCTTTCACAGAGTTCCAAGTGACTGGTTTCAAAAAAGTTGACTTTCAGCCCAGGGAAAACACTTAGAAGTGAATGAAAGGTGTATTCATCTTAGTTTTTGAAACTGTTTAGCATACTGGTTTCTCAGAGTTCCAAGTGACTGCTTTCAATAAAGTTGTTTTTCAGCCCAGGAAAAACACATAGAAGTCAATGACAGGTGTCTTCAGCTTCATGTTCAAAACTGTGTAACATAGTGCTTTCACAGAGTTTCAAGTGACTGCTTTCAAAAAAGTTGTTTTTCAGTTCAGGGAAAACACATAGAAGTGAATGAAAGCTGTATTCAACTTAGTTTCCAAAACTGTGTAACATACTGCTTTTGCAGAGTTCCAAGTGACTGGTTTAAAAAAGTTGTTTTTCAGCCCAGGGAAAACACATAGAAGTGAATGAAAGCTGTACTGAAGTTAGTTTTCAAAACTGGGTAAAATACGGCTTTCAGAGAGTTCCAAGTGACTGCTTATAAAAATGTTATTTTTCACTCCAGGGAAAACATGTAGAAGTGAATGAAAGCTGTATTCAACTTAATTATATCATCAGGATTCATCCATGTTGCCACATGCTTCAGGACTTCATTTCTTCTTATTGCAGCATAATATTCCATCATATATAGATACCATATTTCTTTATCCATTCATCTTTTGATGGCATTTGGATTTTTTCCATATATTGGCAATTGTGAATAATGCTGCTATGAACATAAGTGTGCAAATGTCGATTCATATCCCTGCTTTTATATCTTCTTGGCATATATCAAGTAGTGGAATTACTGTGTCTTAGGGCAACAGAATATTTAGTTTTCTGAGGAAATGCCTAACTGCATTTCTACATTTCTACATCAACTGTACAATTTTACGTTCCCACCAGCAGTGAATAATTGTTTGTATTTCTCCACATCCTATCCAACATTTGTAGTTTCCTTTTTGTTTAACAACAGCCATTGTTTTAGGTGTGAGATGATGTCTCTTTGTGATTTTGATTTGCATTTTTCTAATAGCTAATGAAGATGAACATCTTTTCATGTACTATTTAGCCATTTGTATTTCCTCTTTAGAGAAATGCCTATCCATATCTTTTGCCCATTATATAATTAGTTGTCTGTCCTTTTATTGTTGAGTTGTAGGATTTCTTTATATATACTGGATATTCAACCCTTATCAGATATTTGGTTACGAAATATTCTCTGTTGGGAGGTTTTCTATGACCAGTTTGGTCTTTTTACTTGTGATTAGTTTGGTGAGGTCTTCTGTTTCTTCTCAAGTCAGTGAAGGTTGTTTGTGTGTTTCTAGGAAATTTTCCATTTCATCTAAAGTATCTAGTTTGATGGTGTACATTTGTTTGTAGTAACCTCTAATGAACATTTTTATTTCTTTGAGGTCCATGGTAATGGTTCCCCTCTCTGATTTTATTTCTATCTTCTCTTTTTTTGTATTTTTCAGTGTAGCTAATGGTTTGTCAGTCTTTTATCTTCTCAAAGAAACAACTTTTGGTTTTATTGATTCTCTCTCTGTTTTTTTGCTCTCCATTCCATTTATTTCCACTCTAATCTTTACTATTTCTTTCCTTCCACTTCTTTAGGGTCAGTTTGTTGTTTTTACTATAATTCTCCACTTGTTCATTTAGATCTTTGTTTTAGCTCTTTCTTTGTTTTTTATGTAGGCATTTAGAGCGATAAATTTCCCTCTCAGCACTGCCTTCCCTGCATCCCATAAGTTTTGGTGGGTTGTGTTCTTGTTTTCTTTCATCTCAAGATATTTACTGATTTCTCTTATAATTTCTCCTTTGACATATGGATTGATTAAGATCATGTTGTTACCTCCATATTTTTTAAATTTCCCAGTTCTCTGGTTGTTATTTCCAGCATCACACCATTATGATGAGAGAAAGTGCTTTGAATAATTTCAATCTTTTAAAATTTATTAAGTTTTGTTTTGTGCCCCAGCATATGGCCTACCCTGCAGAATCTTCCACAAGCATTTGAGAGGAATTTAAATCTTGCTCTTTTAGTGTCATTTTTCTATATATGTCTGTTAGATCAGATTCATTTATCATATTATTTAGGTTCTTTGTTTCCTTGTTGATCCTCTGTTTAGATGTTCGATCTATTGGAAAGAGTGTATGTTGAAGTCTACTGAATAATTTTGTAGATATGTCTATTACTCCCCTCAGTTTTGCCAGTGTTTGCCTTATGTACTTGGGGCAACTTGATTAGATACATAGATATTTATGATTATAATTCCTTACTGGTGATTTGCCTCTTTATTAAATATGTAGTTTCCTTCTTTGTCTCATAACATTTTTGCTCTTAAAGTCTATTTTTGTCTGATATTAATATAGCTACCCCTTCTTTTTTTGGTTGCTGCTGTGTGGAATATATTTTTCCATCCTTTCACTATTGACCTATTTGTATCTTTGGATCTAGAATTAGTTTCTTGTAAACAGCATATAGAATATCATATTTTTTATCCATTCTGCCAGTCTATGTCTTTTGATTGGAGAGTTGAATCCATTTAACATTCAATGATATTACTATAAAGGTAGTACTTACTTCAATAATTTTATTTTTTGGCTTTTATTTGTCAAATCCATTTTTTTCTCTCTTTTTATCCTT
This sequence comes from Choloepus didactylus, assembly GCF_015220235.1. NCBI lineage: Eukaryota > Metazoa > Chordata > Mammalia > Pilosa > Megalonychidae > Choloepus > Choloepus didactylus. The sequence goes on along the minus strand of NC_051334.1, from coordinate 64,053,181 downwards.
TTGGTTCCCCTAACTAATGGTCTTCACTTCTGTAACCTCCTCCATGCCCCTGTCTCCTGACTTTTCTTTTTTGCCAGCAGAAATCCCTTCAGTAGTTCTCATACAGCCAGGCTCCTGTTAACAAACTCTCTCAACTTCCGCTAATCTGTGAATATTTTAAACTCTCCTTCATATTTGAAGGACAGTTTTGCTGAATAGAGAATTCTTACCTGGAAATTTTTATCTTTCAGAATCTTAAATATATTGTACTGTTGCCTTCTAGAAATCATTCTGAAAGCAGCAGGAGAAAAGTGATTCACCACATACAAGGGAAGCCAAATAAGACCAAGTGCTGATTTCTCATCAGACTCTATGGAGGTGAGAAGGAAGTGGTATGATATATTTAAGATACTGAAAGAGAAAAATTGAGGGCCAAGAATTCTCAATCTAGCAAAGCTGTTCTTCAAAAGTGAGGGAGAATTTAAAATATTCACAGATAAACAGAAGCTGGGAGAGTTAATTTATAAGATACTGGCCTTACAAGAACTGCTAAAGGAAGTGAAGCCAGCTGAAAAGAAAAGACAGAGAGAGAAGTGTGGAGGAGTGTGCAGAATTGAAGAGCATTGGTAAGGGTAACTTAAAGGATAAAGAGAGAAAAAAGATCAAACAAAAACAAAATGATAAGTTTGTTGAGTCAAGAAGTCAAGAACTGCTTTTACAGTAATAACTTTGAATGTTAATGGAATAAACTCTCCAATCAAAAGACAAAGATTGGCACAGTGGATTGAAAAATATGATCCATCTATATGCTGTTTACAAGAGAGTCACCTTAGAAACAATGATAAAAGTAGGTTTAAAGGATGGGAAAAGATATTCTATGCAAGAAGTAACCAAAAAAAAGCTGGCGTAGCTATACTAATATTGGACAAAATAGATTTTAAATGCAAAATGTTATGAGATAGGTGAGAACCTAAGATGGTGGCTAGGAGAGACAGTTGCAAAAAAACACCTCTGTGAAAAATACTAGATAGAGGCCAGAAAGTGACCCAGAACACCAGTTCCAGTGATGCATCAGCTGGACAAGTTCTGCTAAATCCACAGGGACCATGCAGTTGGTGAAAACAGGAGTCTGCACTCTGAAATGAGTGAGTGAGCCTGCTGAATGCCCAGCAGCCATGCTGCAGTGTGGGGAAACTATGGGTTGGTGTTTGGAGGTGGACTTTTATAAAAAAACAAAAGTGGCTACAGATACAGCAGTGAGAACCACACAGTGAAGCATGGCAGGAAAGGGCTGTGTGAATGCCTCAATATCTGGCATGGAAGATAGCCTTTTGAGCACCTGCTGCTAATTGTCTCAGAGCAAGGAGGGCAGAGGTGAGCCAAAAGGGGGAAAAAACATGCCCCTTACAACTGTCTTCCCAGCAGGCTGGGAAGGCTCCTGCCTGGCACTGGAGCCACAGCCCAGAGCTGTGCCAAGGGACCCAGTGTGACAGGAAGTTTTGCCAGCAACACCATGCACATGCCACAATATCAGGCATGGGCAATAGCCTTGCATGCACCCACAGCTAATTGCTCCAGAGCTGGGAAGGCAGAGCTGTGTGAAAAGGGGGAAATTAACACACCCCATTCAGCCATCTTTACAGCAGGCTGGGAACACCCTGCATAGCCCTGTGGCCCAGGGCTTCCCTTGAGGGATGGTGTGCACTTGTGACATAGCACAGCCTTCCCTCAGCAAAGGCCTTAGAAGGGCATAGCTGGGAAGAGGAACCCACCCAGAAATCCCAGGGACCCTATGCCAATACCAAGGACTTATGGGTCAGTGGCAGAGACAATCTGTGGTGAGGCTGAAATGAGGGTTTAGACTATTGCAACAGCCTTAAATCTCCAGGAACACCTGGGAGGTTTGGTTATTAAAGCTGCCCTGCCTCTCTAACCACTCAGATACACACCCCAGCATGTGTTGGACAGCAGCAACAACACACCCAAACTTGGTGCAGCAATTGGACCCCACAAGAACCAAACCCCCATACACCACAAAGATAAAGTTGGGGAGAACTGACTTGAGGGGAATAGGTGACTCACAGATGCCCTCTGCTGGTTAGTTAGAGAAAGTGTATCCCACCAAGCCTAGATCTGACAAATTAGAGATTGGTGTCTGAATAATCATTCATATCCTAAAAGAACCCTACCAAGTAAAGCAAATGCCAAGAGCCCAAAAACAACAGAAAATTTTAAATCCTATGAAAAAATGAGATGATATGGATAACCCAAATCCAATCACCCAAATAAAAAGATCAGAGAAGACACAATACTTGGAGCAATTAATCAAAGAACTAAAGACAAACAATGATAGCATGGCACAGGATATAAAGGACATGAAGAAGAGCATGGCACAGGATATAAAGGACATGAAGAAGACCCTAGATGATCATAAAGAAGAAATTTCAAGAATAAATAAAAAAGAGATGATCTTAGTGAAATAAAAGAAACTGATGACCAAATTAAAAAGATTCTCAATACTCATAGTACAAGACTAGAGGAAGCTGAACAATGAATCAGTGACCTCGAGAACCACAGAATGGAAAATGAAAGAACAAAAGAAAGAATAGGGAAAAATTGAAAAAATCAAAATGGATCTCAGGGATATGATACATAAAATAAAATATCCAAATATAAGACTCATTGGTGTCCCAGAAGGGGAAGAGAAGGGTAAAGGTCTAGAAAGAGTATTCAAAGAAATTGTTGGGGAAAACATCCCAAACCTTCTACACAATATAAATACACAAAGCATAAATGCCCAGTGAAATTCAAATAGAATAAATCCAGATAAACCCACTCCAAGACATATTCTGATCAGACTGTCAAATACTGAAGAGAAGGAGCAAGTTCCGAAAGCAGCAAGAGAAAAGCAACTCACCACATACAAAGGAAACAAATGAGACTAAATAGTGACTACTCAGCAGCCACCATGGAGGCAAGAAGGCAGTGGCATGACATACTTAAAATTCTGAGAGAGAAAAATTGCCAACCAAGAATTCTTTATGCAGCAAAGCTCTCCTTCAAATTTGAGGGAGAGCTTAAATTTTTCACAGAGAAACATATGCTGAGAAATTTTGCTAATAAAAGTCCCGCCCTACCTCAGATACTAAAGAGAGCCTTACTGACAGAGAAACAAAGAAAGGAGAGACAGATAGAGAGAAATTTAACAGACATATATAGAACATTACATCCCAAATCACCAGGGTACACATTATTCTCTAGTGATCATGGAACTTTCTCCAGAATAGACCATAGGCTAGGACAAAACAAACCTCAATAAATTTTAAAAAAATGAAATTATTCAAAGCACATTCTCTGACCACAGTGGAATACAAACAGAAGTCAATAATCATCAGAGACTCAGAAAATTCACAAACACCTGGAGGCTAAAAATGAGGGGGAGATGAAAACATTCTCAGATAATCAAAAGCTGAGGGACTTCATCACCAGTAGATCAGTCATATAAGAAATGCTAAAGGGAACTGTGCAGGCTGAAAGGAAGAGACACTAAACAATTGATTGAAACCACATAAAGAAATAAAGATTTCCAGTAAAGATCACATGGTAAATATAAATACCAATACTACTGTATTTTTGATTTATAACTCCACTATTTCCTTCCTACAGGATCTAAAATACATAAACCATAATGATAAATCTGTGGTTTTGGACTCAATGTAAAATATGTAATTTTTGACAAGAACTACATAAAGTTGGGGGAATGGAGGAGTATAGGGACATAGTTTATGTGTCCTATTGAAGTTGAGTTGGTATCAAAGAAAACAAGATTGTTATAGACTTAAGATTTCAAGTTTAAGCCCCATGGTAAACACAAAGAAAGTATCAGAATATGATCATAGAGATGAAAAGTAGAGTATGGGTTATGAGAAGTGGGGGAAGGGGCAATGGGGAGTTAATAAGAAATGAGCATAGGGTTTCTGTTTGGGTTGAAGGGAAATTTCTAGTAATGGATGGTGGGAAGGTGATGGCATTGCAACATTGTGAATGTGATTAATCCCACTAAATGGAATGCTTGGGAGTGGTTGGAATGGGAAGATTTATGCTGTAGATATGTTTCCACAATGGAAAAAAAAAGACAGTCTAAATAGATAATGACAATTAAATGCCATAGATGATCCTTGATGAGATCTAAGAATAGAGAAAAGGCTCAAAAGGACACAATTGGGACATAAGAAAAAAGTGAAATATAGAATGTAAGCTTTATATCAATGTTAAATTTCTTGAACTGCTTAGCTACACTTAATGTGATTACATAAATGAATGTTCTTGTTCATAGGAAATGTATATGTAAATTATATTATTTGTTCAATGATGTGTGCAACTTGCTTTCATATGTTCAGAAGACAGAGCAATAGATGTTGGATGATAGACAGGGAGGGAGGGAGGGAGGGAAAGAAAGAAATGGTAAAGTGACAAAATATTAAAGTTGGTAGATCAGGGTATTGGTGGAGGGAGGTTGGGGTATGCTGGAGTTCTGTGTATGGGTTTTGTATTATTTTTTCAACTGTTACCTTAAGTTTGAATTATTCCAAAATAAAAATTAAAAAAAGTTATGAGATAAAGAAGGACACTATATATTATTAAAAGAGGGTAATTCAATCTTCTTGACCAAAACGGGGATGCAAAATGAGATGAAATAGTTTCAGTGACTGAGAGATTTCAAATGGAGTTGAGAGGTCACTCTGGTGGTCATTCTTATGCACTATATAGATAACACCTCTTAGGTTATAATGTATTGGAATAGCTAGAAGTAAATACCTGAAACTTTCAAACTCCAACCCAGTAGTCTGAACTCCTGAAGATGATTGTATAACAACAATACAAGGGGTGACAGTGTGATTGTGAAAACCTTGTGGATCACACTCCCTTTATCTAGTGTATGGATGGATGAGTAGAAAAATGAGGACAAAAACTAAATGAAAAACAGGGTGAGATGGGGGATGGTTTTGGTGTTCTTTTTACTTTTATTTTTTATTCTTATTTATTCTTATTCTTTCTGATTTAAGGAAAATGTTCAGAAATAGATTGTGGTGATGAATGCATAACTATATGAACGTACTGTGAACAGTTGATTTTACACCATGTGAATATATTTCAATAAAACTGAATTTAATTTAAAAAAAAAGAAGTTAAAGAAGAAAGTAAAAAAAATAGAGTGGGGTGATGAATGCATAATATATGATGGTTCTATGAACAGTTGATTGTACACCATGGATGATTGTATGGTATGTGAATATATCTCAATGAAGCTGAATTCAATTTAAATAAAAGAGGATAATTCACCAAGAAGAAATAGCAATCATACATATCTATGCTCCTTATCAAAGTGCCCCAATGTACATGAGGCAAACACTGGGGAAACCAAAGAGAGTAATAGATGATTCTAACATGATAGTTGGAGACTTCAGCACACCACTCTTTCCAAAGGATAGACTATCTAAACAGAGGATCAGTAAAGAAACAGATAAACTAAATAATATATTAAAAGAGCTATACTTAACAGACCATTATGGAGAATTGCATGCCCAAAGAGTAGGCTATACATTCTTCTCAAGTGCTTATGAAACATTCTCCATGATAGACCATATGCTGGGGAAAAAAAGAGGGCTTAATAAATTTAAAAAGATTGAAATTTTACAAAGCACTTTTCTCTGATCATAATGGAGTGAAGTTGGAAATCAACAACAGCTGGAGAACTGGAAAATACACAAATGTATGTAGGTTAAACAACATGCTTTACAGCAATCAGTGGGTCAAAGAAGATGTTGCAAGAGAAATCAGTAAATACCTGGATATGAATGAAAATGAGAATACAATGCATCAAAACTTATGGGACGCAGTGAAGGTAGTGCTGAAAGGGAAATGTATTGCTCTAAATGCCTACATTAAAAAGGAACAAAGAGCTGAAACTAATGGCCTAACTGAATAAATGTAGAAACTCAAGAAAAAAAAATAGCAAACTAATCCCAAAGCAAGCAGAAGAAAAGAAATAACAAAGATTAAAGCCAAAATTAATGAGATGGAGAACAAAAAAAGAGAGAGAGAATAAAAAATACCCAAAAGTTAGTTATTTGAGAAAATTAATAAAATTGAAAAACCCTTTAGCTACATTGACAAAGATGAAAAAAGAGAAGCTGCAAATAAATAAAATCAGAAACAAGAGGGGAGACATTACCATGGACCCAGAAGAAAAGTGTCATAAGAGGTTACTATCAACAACTGTATACCAACAAACTATGCAGCTTAGGTGAAATGAACAATTTCCTAGAAACACATGAACAACATACACTGACTTTAGAAGAAATATAATACCTCAACAAACCAATCATAAGTAAAGAGATTTACTAGATCATCAAAAGCCTACCAATAATGAAAAGTGCAGAACCAGATGGCTTCACAGGTGAATTTTACCACGCACTCCAAGAAGAATTAGTACCATTCCTGCTCAAACTCTTCAAAGAAACTGATGAAGAGGGAACACTACCTAACTCATTCTATGAAGCCAACATTACTCTAATACCAAAACAAAATAAAGATACTACAAGAAAATAAAACTCCAGATGAATCTCTCTTATGAATATAGATGCAAAAATCCCCCCCCAAATTCTTGCAAATCAAATTCAACAGCATATTAAAACAATTATGCACCATGACCAAGTGGGCTGTATCCAAAGTATGCAAGGCTGGTTCCACACAAGAAAATCAATTGATGTAATACACCATATTAACAAATCAAAAAGGAAAAACAACATGATCATCTTGATTGATGCAGAAAATGCATTTGAGAAAATTCATCATCCTTTTATGATAAAACACTTCAAAAAGTAGGAATTGAAGGAAACTTTGTCAACTTGATAAGGAGCATATATGAAAAACCCACAGCTAACATACTCAATGGTGAGAGATGGAAAGCTTTCCCTCTAAGTTTGGAAACAAGACAAAGATGCTCACTGTCACCACTACTATTTTCCATTGTCCTAGAAGTTCTAGCTAGAGCAATTAGGCAAGAAAAAGAGATAAAATTCTCCAAATTGGAAGGGAAGGAGTACAACTGTCACTATTTGCAGATGACATGATCCTATAGTTAGAAAATCCTGAAACAAAGACAACAAAGCTACTTGAGTTAATAAATGATTTCAGCAAAGTGGCAGGATACAAGGTCAATATGAAAAAGCAATGGTGTTTCTATGCACTAGTAATTAGCTATACAAGGAGGTAATGAAGAAAAAAATTCCATTTACAATAGCAACTAAAATAATCAAATATGTAGGAATAAAATTAACCAAGTATGTAAAGGACTTGTACACAGAGAACTACAAAACATTGCTAAAAAATATCAAAGAAGACCTGTATAAATGGAAAGATATTCCATGGTCATGGATCAGAAGGCTAAATGTCATTAAGATGTCAACTCTACCCAAAATGATCTACAGATTCTATGCAATCCCAGTCAGGTTTCCAACAATTTTGCAGACATGGAAGAGCTAATTATCAAATTTATTTGGAAGGTTAGGGGGCCTTGAATGTCTAAAAACACCTTGAAAAAGAAGAATGACTTTAAAGCATATTAGAAAGTCACAATGGTCAAAACTGCATGGTACTTGCATAAAGAGAGACATATAGATTAATGGTATGGAATTGAGAGTTCAGATCTTAGTCAATTGATTTTTTTCTTTCAAGTAAGTATTTTTATTGCAAACTCATGGAATAATTGGGGATTGTGATACCCAGATATAGCTTTGGGTTCTGTGTGGAAATTTGGCCCAGTTTTACATTTGCCAAATCAGCACACTTGGCCTACACCACATCTACAGACCATTAAGAAAGCAAAATGGATGTACAATATACAGGTAAGCCATTCTCAAAAATACCATATGAAATACAAATCATGCTAGATTTAGTTCTGTCTTGTTCTGTATCAGAAGCTTACCTCACATGGAAGAAAAGCCATTTACTTCACTTCAGAAGACACTAGACTCTTTCCCACTATTATACCAATATAGTCATACAAATCTCTTCAACATACACTGTAGATGTTCAAATATTACAGACAAATTATACATTTAACTCTTTCAAATTTAAAAGTAATTCTAGAAGACCAGATGTGTAAATACTCTAAATACAACTTAAGTCAGAATTTATCCCATGGGTTTCAAAATTTTTTTAAATAATTGAAATTTTATTGGCTGTTCTAAAGATCAGCACAAAGACATTATGAACAATTTGTACACCATATATGTACCAAAAATCTAAAAAGCCATATAGTTGTAATTTTTTCTAACATTATTCCAGTGATTTTCTGGCTTAAAATTTGGAGGAAAATTTTCTGTAAGAGGATATCAAGTACCAATATCTTCAAAGGTTGATAAGCTGTTTCATTGTAAGTCCCACTAATTCACAATTTGGTATCATATACACTACTCACTCAAATTTCCATTTTTCAGAGCATATAACAAAGATATTAGGAAAACTGGATGACCACGACCAAGGATATCACAGAGTGCACAGAGTTCTGAGAGGGACAGCCAAGATGAGAGAGCAGTTTAAGAAACAATTCTACTAAAACACATGGGAAATGGGAATAGAAATGATTCAAAATGTTCAAGACATATTAAATGCATGACTGTGACTCAAAATCATCATTTAGTATGCTTTGTATCATAGGGTATAAAACTGCCACCTACACACTATGGAATGTTAAAGTTGATATCAAGACAGTCAAAGCATCTCATAATTCAATATCCCACTATTTTCCACTTGTACCAAAAAATAAACAACCAGCAAATGGTTTCTCCTCTTTAAAAAAGCATTTATATTTTTAAAATGTGATGAAGTGGAATTTCAATCTCCTTCTTCATAATGTTACTTCTAGAGTTACTAAAAAGCTTGCATTTACAAAATTGTTGACAAAAATATTCTCTGGATTATCCAAGAAGGGAGAAATGGGGACTGCTGATAAGATATAGTACATGAAATTAATCAGACTTGGCTTCTTTAGCTCCTGCTTCACAGGCTGGAGTCTTCATTTTTAGTTTCTCCTTTTTCTGAAGGTAAATCTTCAGTTTCTTTGTTAGCCACTTCAGCTTGTTTTCCCTTTGCTCTTCTTTTTCCTTGTGGTTGCACTATTTTGTCTGAAGACTTATCCTTTCCCTGGCTTTGTTTCCACTTTCACAGGAGCAGGTTTAGCTGACAGCCTCACTGACCAACTCTTGGGTTCCTCCTTCCCCGTGCCTTCCTCTTGGGCAACTTGGCGGCAGAGTGGTTCAAGCTGTGGTGCACTGAGAGCCTTCCTGAAACTGGGCTGCTAGCCACTGCCACTCTTCCCACTGACCAAACTGCTGGGACCTGCAGTAGGGGTGCTGGCAGAACCCTCAATTGATTTTTGACAAGGCTCCCAAGCCCACTCAACAGGGACAGAAGAGTCTATTCAATAAATTGTGTTGGGAGAACTGGATATAACCAAAAGAATAAAAGGGACCCCTATTTCACACCCTATACAAAAATTAACTCAAAATGGATCAAAGACCTAAATATTAGAATCAATACCATAAAACTCCTTAAAAAAATGTAGGGAAACATCTCCAAGATCTAGTGATAGGTAGTAGTTTCTGACACTTTACACCCAAAGCACAATCAATGAAAGAAAAAAAAAACAAATTTGTACTCCTCAAAATTGAATACTTCAGTGATTCAAAGGACTTTGTCAAAATGATGAAAAGGCAACCAACTCAAAGGGGGAAAATATTTGGAAACCACATATCTGATAAGAGTTTGATATTGAGAATCTATTTTAAAAATCCTACAACTCAACAATGAAAAGACAAAACTCCCAAATAAAAAATGGTCAAAAGAAATGAATAGACACTTTTCCAAACAGCAAGTACAGATGGCTAAAAGGTACATGAAAAAATGTTCAGCTTCACTAGCTATCAGGGAAATGCAAATCAAAACCACAATGAGATATCATCTCACACCTATTAGAATGGCCACTATTAAACAAGGAGGAAACTACAAATGTTGGAGAGGATATGGAGGAATTATAATAATTTTTCATTGCTGGTGTGAATTCGAAATGGTAAGCCACTGTGGAGGATGGTTTTGCTATTCCTCAGGAATCTAAGTATAGAGTTTCTTTATGACCAGGCAATCCTGCTACTTGGGATGTATCCAGAAGCTCTGAAGGCAAGGATGCAACAGGCATCTGCAGCATTATTCACAATTGACAAAAGTTGGAAACAACCCAAGTGACCATCAACAGATGAATAGATAAACAAACTGTGGCATATACATATGATGGAATATTATTCAGCCATTAAAAGAATGAAGTCCTGTTACTTATGACAACATGGATGAACCTTGAGGACATTATGTTAACTGAAATGTCAGACACTAAAGTACAAATATTGTATGATCTCATTGATATGAACTAATTATAATATGTAAACTCATAGACATAAAATGTAGAATATAGGTTACCAGGATATGGAATGAGGCTAAAGAATGGGGAGTGGTTGCATAATATGTGAGAATGTTAACTAGATTAAACATTTGAAGTGGACAGAGGTGATGGTAGCACATTCTTGTGAGAATAATGAACAATACTGAATGGTGGGTGAAAGTGGTAGAAAGGGGGAGCCTAAAGTCATGTATGTCACCAGAAGGAAAGTTGGAGGTTAAAACATGGGAATGCATAACACAGGGAATCTTGTGGTGGATGATGCCCATGATTAACTGTAGAAATATAAAAAAGTTCTTTCATGAACTAGAACAAATGTATGACATTATTACAAGGAGTTAATAATATAGGAGTTTATGGGAAAACATATACCTGTTGCACACCTTGGACTATAGTTGACAGTAATATTTTAGTACTATTTTAGTAACAGAAACAAATGTACTACACCAATACTATGGGTTAATAATAGTGGGGGATAAGGTGTACGTGGGGATTTGGATTTTCTTTTCTATTTTCATTTCATGATGAAAATGTTCTAAAATTTATCATGGTGTTGTATGCACAACTATGTGATGATACTGTGAGCCAATGATTGTATACTTCAGATGGTTTGTATGGTGTGTCAATATAACTCCATAAAACTTCATTAAAACATTTATCATTTTAATACACACACACACCCAAAAGAAATGCCAAATGGTTTTCTAAGTTGCTGTAACATTTTGCAAACCCACTATCAATGTATAAAAACTCCATTTGCTCTGCATCATTTATAGCATTTAGTAATGCCAGAATTTATTATTTTAACCACATGTATAGGTGTATTTATCTTACTGTGGTCTTAATTTGAATTTCCCTAATGATTAAAAATGTTTAGCATCTTTTCATAAATTTATTTATAATCTGCATATTTTCTTTGGTAATGTTTATCTTCTTGAATATTTGTCTCTCTTTTAAACTGGGTTTACATTTTCTTATTGCTGAGTCTTGATAATTTTTATATAGGTGATTTGCAAATACACCATGCATATATGTGTTTTATATATTCTCAACAATATGTTTTGTGATATGTCATTTTCCTCATGTTTTTATTAGATAAGTTGTAGGTTTACAGAAAAATCATGCAGAAGTTACAAAATTCCCATATGCTCTGCTCAGACACACAGTTTTCCCTATTAACATTTTACTTTGGTTTGGTAACTTTGTTACAATTGATGGAACTATATTATTATACTTATACTATTAACTATAGCTGTTAGTTTACATTAGGGTTGACTCTGTGTTTTAAAGTTCTATGGTTTTTAAAAATTTTTATTCTGGCTACACATATATAAGATAAAATTTTCTGTTTTAACCACTTTTGAATATACAATTAAGTGGTATTCATTACATTCAAAATGTGTAACCATCACCACCACCCATTACCAAAAAATTCCATCACCCCAATTGGAAGCTTGGTATCAATTCAGCATTAACTCTCCATTCTCTACCCTGAGCCCAGGACCTGGTAATCTATTTTATAATTTCTGTCTTTATGAATTTACATATTCTAATTATTTCATGTATGTGAGGTAATGATACTATTAATGTGTATGGCTTATTTCACACAACATGATGACTTCAAGATTCTTTTTTGTTGTAGCATGTATCTACCTGCTACATCCAAAAGACTTCATTCCTTTTAATGGCTGAATAGTATTCAATTGAATGTATATACCACATGATGTTGATTCTGAAGATGGACACTTGGGTTGCTTCCATCTTATAGCAATTATGGATAGGATAGCATGCAAATACCTCTTTGAGTCCTTGCTTTCAATCCTTTTGGGTATATACATAGAAGTGAGATTTTGGAGTCATATGGTTATTCTATACTTTCTGATGAACTGCCAAACTGTTTTTACATTCCAACCAAAAATGAATGAGTATTCCTACTTTTCCCACATCCTCTCCAATACAATATTTCCTCTTTTTTAAAAGTAGCCATTCTAGTGGATGTGAAATGGTATCTCATTGTGGTTTTGATTTGCATTGCCCTAATGGATAATGATGTTCAGCATTTTTTATGTGCATGTTGATCATTTGTACATCTGATTTAGAGAACTGTCTATTCAAGTCCTTTGCTCATTTATTAATTGATTGCCTTTGTGTTGTTGAGTTGTAGGAGATCTTTATATATCCTTGGTATTGATCCCTTATCAGATGTGTGGTTTCCAAATATTTTCTCCCATTGTGTAGGTTGCCAAGTACTTTCATGATGAAGTACTTTGATGCACAAAAGTTTTTAAGGTTGATGAAGTTGATTTATCTAGTTTTCTTTTGTTGCTTGTGTTTTTGGTGTAAAATCTAAGAATTCAATGCCTAATAAAAAGTCTTGAAGTAGCATCCTATGTTTTCTTCTAATAGTTTAATAGTTTGCGTTCTTATATTTGGGTTTTTGGTCCATTTTGGGTCAATTTTTTATATTATGTGAGGTAGGCAGCCACCTTCATTATTTGGCATATATAAATGTAGTTTTACTGGCACCATTATTGAAGAGACTATTCTTTTCCCATTAAGTGTACTTTGGAACCCTTGTAAAAAATCAATTGGCCATAGATATAAGGGTTTATTTTGAATGCTCAATTCATTTCCATTTGTCCACTCTATGCTGTTTTGATTACGGTAACTTTGCAATAATTTGATAGTTTGGAAGTATGGGCCCTCCAACTTTGATCTACTCTTTCAAGATGGTTTTGGCTATTTGCATGTCCCTGGCTTCCATATTAATTTGATAACTGGTTTTTTCACATCTGCAAAGAAGGCTGTTGGAATTTTGATTGGGATTGCATTGAATCTGTAAATTGTTTTGAGTAGAATTGACATCTTAACAATATTTAGCCTCCCAATCCATGAACATGGACTATCTTTCCATTTATTTAGCACTTTCTAATTTCTTTCAGCAACGTGTTGTAGTTTAACATATACAAGACCATTATATCCTTGAATGAATTTATTCCTAGATTTTGGATTCTTTCGTTGCTGTGCCAGTTTGAATGCATTATGTCCCCCAAAACACCATTATCTTTGACATAATCTTGTGTGGGCAGATGTATCAGTTTTGATTAGATTGTGATTCTTTGAGAGTTTCCATGAAGATGTGCCCCACCCAACTGTGGATGATGACTCTGGATAATTTCCATGGAGGTGTTGCCCCACCCATTCAGGGTGGGTCTGAATTAAATTACTGGAGCACTATATAAGCTCAGACAGAATGAGCAAGCTTCCTACAGCCAAGAGGACACTTTGAAGAATGCACAGAAGCTGAGAGAGTAGCTGCAGATGAGAGGCAGTTTGAAGACAGCCATTGAAAGCAGACTCTTGCTCCAGAGAAGCTAAGAGAGGACAAACACCTCAAGAGAAACTAAGAGTGACATTTTTGAGGAGCTGCAGCCTAGAGAGGAATGTCCTGGGAGAAAGCCATTTTGAAACCAGAACTTTGGAGCAGATGACTTCCAGGTGACTTCCCAGCTAACAGAGATTTTCCAGATACCATTGGCTATCCTCCAGTGAAGGTAACTTTTGTTGATGGACACTTTATGGCCTTAAGACTGTAACTTTGTAACCAAATAAACCCCCTTTTATAAAAGCCAATCCATTTCTGGTGTTTTGCATTCTGGCAGCATTAACAAACTAGAACAGTTGCTATTATAAATTGAATTGTTTTCTTGATTTCCTCTTCAGTGTCTTTATACTAGTGTACCACACTACTGGATTTTGCATGTTTATCTTCTACCCTGTCATCTCTTATTAAATTCATTTATTAGCCCTATAAACTTTGTTGTAGATATTTCAGGATTTTCTATATATAGGATCACATAATCTGCAATAGGGAAAGTTTTAGTACTTCCTTTCCAAATTAGATGCATTTTATTTCTTTTCTTGACTCTGCTAGAACTTCCAGTACAATGTTGAATAGCAGTGGTGACAGTGACCAGCCATCTCATGTTCCTGAACTTAAGGTAAGATTTTCAGTCTTTCTCTTTTGAGTATGAGGTTAGCTGTGAGATTTTCTTATATTCTGTTTATCATGGTGTTAAGTTTCCTTGTATTCCTAGTTTTCTGAGTTTTTTTAAATAAAGATTGAGGGATGGATTTTGTCAAATGTCATTTCCACATCAATTGAAAGGATCATGTGTTTTTTTCCCTTCATGTTATTAATGCATTGTTACATTAATTTATTTTTATATGGTGAACAATTGTTGCATACTGGGAATAAATCCTACTTGATCATGGAGTATAATTCTTTGTACGTAATGTCAGATTCAGTTTGCTTTTATTTGTGCTGAGGATTTTTCACATATCTTCATAAAGAGATATTGAACTGTAATTTTCTTTTCTTGTGGTATATTTATTTGGATTTTCATATATGACCTTTATTAGGTTGAAGAATTGCCCTTCTATTTCAAGTGTTCTAAGTGATTTTATCAAAAAAGGGGACTGTATTTTATCAAATACCTTTTCTGCATCAAATGATATAATCATTTTTCCCCTGATTGTGTTAATGTGGCATATTACATTAGTTAATTTTCTTATGTTGAAATAATGTTGCATGCCAGGGATAAATCCCACTTGATCAGGGTGCATAATTCTTTTAATATGCTGCTGGATTCTGTTTGCTAGCATCTTGTTAAGGATTTTTGCATCTATATTCATAAGATATATTGTTATGTAGTTTTCTTCTCTATTGGTATCTTTAAATGGCATTGCTATGGGTGTGATGTTGGCATCATAGAACAAATTCAGAAGTGCTCCCTCCTCTTAGATATCTTTGACAGAGTTTGAATAGAATTGAAGTTAAATCTTAGAATGTTTGGTAGAATTCCCCTGTTAAGCTATCTGGTCCTGTGCTTTTCTATGTTGAGGTTTTTTAATGTACTTTTATTTAGATGTAGTCACATACCAGATAATAATCCTAAGTATACAATCAATGGTTCATGATATCATCATATAGTTGTGCATTCATCACCAAAATCAGTTTTTAACATTTAAACTAATCCAAAAAATAAATGAGAATAATTTTTTTAAATACACAAAACATCCCATACAACTTATCACTCCCTAATATTTACTTATTTTTCTCTCTTTGTTATCTTACTCATTGTCCATACACTGGATAAAGGGAGAGTCAGTCAAAAGGTTTTCACATTTTCACAATTAACAGTCACACCATAAGATCAATAGAGTTATACAATCATCTCCAGGAGTCAAGGCTTCTGGATTACAGATCAACAGTCTCAGGTATTGCCTTCTAGCTATTCTAATAGTCTACAAACAAATAAAAAGAAATATCTATATAATGCATAAGAATAACCTACAGAATGAACTTTCAACTCTATTTGGAATCTTTCAGCCACTGAAACTTTATTTTTAAAATTTTCTCTTCCACCAAATTTTGGTCCAGGAAGGCTTTCTTAATCCCACAATGCCAGGGCCAGGTTCCATGTGTCATGTCCCACATTGCCAGGGAGACTTACACCCCTGGGGGTCATGTCCCATGTAGGGTGAGGGCAGTGAATTTACCCAAAGAGTTGGCTTAGAGAGTCTGCATCTAAGCAACAAAAGAGGTTCCCTGGCAGTGACAGGTAGAATTATAAATAGGCCTAGCTTGTACTTTGCAGGAATAAGTTTCATAAGGGCAAGCCCCAAGATCAAGGACTTGGCCTTTTAGATTGGTAGTCTACAATGCTTGCAAGAATATCAGGAATTCTATGGGTGGGGAAGTTTAATATTTCCACATTTTTCCATATTCCCTCAAGGGAGCTTGGCAAATACATTTCTATTCTCAGACAAATTACTCTGGGATGTATCAGGACATCACACTAACCTGTACAAACCAACGAGATATCACTCCTTATTCAAAGTTCCATGTAATTATTATGTTCAAATTAGCTGTCCATACATGTTAAATTAGATACTGTGGTACAGAAAATATAGATTTTGCACCAAATACCATCTCTTCTTTGGTTTCACACTGATGTTGAAGTTTTAAAGCATAGTCAATATTGTCCTTTACACTTTAGTCTGACTTGCCTACTCATGAACATATCAGCATCATTCATATCTTTAATTGACTTTGTTATATTTCATGGAAATATATTACAAAGTTACTGTTAACTATAGAGTCTAATTTACACTGATTGTATTTTTCTTTATATGTTCCCATTTTCAACACCTTGCAATATTGACATTCATTTGTTCTCCTTCATGTGAAACATTCTCATATTTGTACACTTAATCACCATTATTGTCCAGTCTAGGTTTTGCTAAGTTATACAGCTTAGTTCTTATCTTATATTTTTCCTTTCAACCATACTCACACTCAGCTTTGTTCATTTTACTTACAATATTATGCTGCAATCAGGAAGTATTGTGCTATCCATTTCTGAATATTTACAATAATCCTGTTGGACATTCTGTACTCCTTCAGCATCAAAGCCCCAATCTTTACCCACTTTCTATCTCCTGATAACCTGTGCTCTTGACTTTAACTATCAAAGTTTATTAGTGTTAGTTCATATTAGTGGACCATAGAGTAATTTTCCTTTTGTTTCTGGCTAATTTAACTTAACATAGTGTCCTAAGTTTCATCCACAGTGTTATATGCTTCAAGACTTTATTCTGCCTTACAGTTTCTCACTCTCTTTTTACCTTTTCTGATAGTCTTCATTTCTACACACTTCTCCAAACCTCTCTCTTCTGTCTTTTCTTTTTTTAAAAAATCTTCATTTTATTGAGATATATTCACATACCACACAGTCATACAAAACAAACCATACATTCAATTGTTCACAGTACCATTACATAGTTGTACATTCATCACCTAAATCAATCCCTGACACCTTCATTAGCACACACACAAAAATAACAAGAATAATAATTAAAGTGAAAAAGAGCAATAGAAGTAAAAAAGAACACTGGGTACCTTTGTCTGTTTGTTTGTTTCCTTCCCCTATTTTTCTACTCATCCATCCATAAACTAGACAAAGTGGAGTGTGGTCCTTATGCCTTTCCCAATCCCATTGTCACCACTCATAAGCTACATTTTTATACAATTGTCTTTGAGATTCATGGGTTCTGGGTTGTAGTTTGATAGTTTCAGGTATCTACCACCAGCTACCCCAATTCTAAAGAACCTAAAAAGGGTTGTCTAAATTGTGCATAAGAGTGCCCACCAGAGTGACCTCTCAGCTCCTTTTGGAATCTCTCTGCCACTGAGGCTTATTTCATTTCCTTTCACATCCTCTTTTGGTCAAGAAGATGGTGTCCATCCCACGATGCCAGGTCTACATTCCTCCCCGGGAGTCATATTCCACGTTGTCAGGGGGATTCACTCCCCTGGGTGTCTGATCCCATGTAGGGGAGAGGGCAGTGATTTCACCTTTCAAGTTGGCTTAGCTAGAGAGAGAGGGCCACATCTGAGCAACAAAGAGGCATTCAGGAGGAGGCTCTTAGGCACAGTCATAGGGAGACCTAGCCTCTCCTTTGCAGGAAGAGTCTTCCCAAGGGTAAATCCTGTGGTAGAGGGCTCAATCCATCAAACCACCAGTCCCCTATGTCTGTGGTCATGTTAGGAACCATCGAGGTGGAGTAGGCCAATACCCCTGCATTCTCCACAGGCTCCTCAAGGGGGCTCTACATATTTTTTTCCTTTTTTTAACATTTTTTCTTAAATCAACTGTATAAAAAATAAAAAAATAAAAAAGATAATTAAAAAAAACATACAATAAAAGAACATTTCAAAGAGACAATAACAAGGGAGTAAGAAAAAGACAACTAACCTAAGATAACTGCTTTACTTCCAACATGTTCCTACTCTACCCCAAGAAAGTTACCTAATATAGCAACATTTCTGTGAACTTGTTCCTACTATACCCATCAGAAATTAACAGACCATAATCATTCCTGGGCATTCCCAGAACCTTATATAGCTTATCTGTTCTTCTTGGATTATTGTTCCCCCTTCCTTAATTGCTCTCTATTGCTAGTTCCCCTACATTCTACATTATAAACCATTTGTTTTACATTTTTCAAAGTTCACATTAATGGTAGAATATAATATTTCTCTTTTTGTGCCTGGCTTATTTCACTCAGCATTATGTCTTCAAGGTTCATCCATGTTGTCATATGATTCACGAGATCGTTCCTTCTTACTGCCGTGTAGTATCCTGTCGTGTGTATATACCACATTTTATTTATCCACTCATCTGTTGAAGGACATTTGGGCTGTTTCCATCTCTTGGCAATTGTGAATAATGCTGCTATGAACATCGGCATGCAGATATCTGTTCGTGTCACTGCTTTCCGATCTTCCGGGTATATACCGAGAAGTGCAATCTCTGGATCAAATGGTAACTCTATATCTAGTTTTATAAGGAACTGCCAGATGACTTCCAGAGTGGCTGAACCATTATACAGTCCCACCAACAATGAATAAGAGTTCCAATTTCTCCACATCGCCTCCAGCATTTGTAGTTTCCTGTTTGTTTAATGGCAGCCATTCTAATTGGTGTGAGATGGTATCTCGTTGTGGTCTTAATTTGCATCTCTATAATAGCTAGTGAAGCTGAACATTTTTTCATGTGTTTCTTGGCCATTTGTATTTCCTCTTCAGAGAACTGTCTTTTCGTATCTTTTGCCCATTTTATAATTGGGCTGTCTGTACTATTGTCATTGAGTTGTAGGATTTCTTTATATATGCAAGATATCAGTCTTTTGTCAGATATACGGTTTCCAAAATTTTTTTCCCATTGATTTGGCTGCCTCTTTACCTTTTTGAGATATTCCTTTGAGGTACAGAAACTTCTAAGCTTGAGGAGTTCCCATTTATCTATTTTTTCTTTTGTTGCTTGTGCTTTGGGTGTAAAGTCTAGGAAGTGGCCGCCTAATATAAGGTCTTGAAGATGTTTTCCTATATTATCTTCTAGGAGTTTTATGGTACTTTCTTTTATATTGAGATCTTTGGTCCATTTTGAGTTAATTTTTGTGTAGGGGGTGAGGTAGGGGTCCTCTTTCATTCTTTTGGATATGGATATCCAACTCTCCCAGCCCCATTTGTTGAAAAGACCATTATGACCCAGTTCAGTGACTTTGGGGGACTTATCAAAGATCAGTCAACCATAGATCTGGGGGTCTATCTCCAAATTCTCAATTTGATTCCATTGATCTATATGTCTATCTTTGTGCCAGTACCATGCTGTTTTGACAACGATGGCTTTATAATAAGCTTCAAAGTCAGGGAGTGTAAGTCCTCCCACTTCGTTTTTCTTTTTTAGAGTGTCTTTAGCAATTCGAGGCATCTTCCCTTTCCAAATAAATTTGATAACTAGCTTTTCCAAGTCTGCAAAGTAGGTTGTTGGAATTTTGATTGGGATTGCATTGAATGTGTAGAAGAGTTTGCGTAGAATTGACACCTTAATGACATTTAGCCTTCCTATCCATGAACATGGAATATTTTTCCATCTTTTAAGGTCCCCTTCTATTTCTTTTAGTAGAGTTATGTAGTTTTCTTTGTATAGGTCTTTTACATCTTTGGTTAAGTTTATTCCTAGGTACTTGATTTTTTTAGTTGCTATTGAAAATGGTATCTTTTTCTTGAGTGTCCCTTCAGTTTGTTCATTTCTAGCATATAGAAACATGACTGACTTATGTGCATTAATCTTGTATCCCGCTACTTTGCTAAATTTGTTTATTAGCTCTAGTAGCTGTATCGTCGATTTCTCAGTGTTTTCCAGATATAAGATCATATCATCTGCAAACAATGACAGTTTTACTTCTTCTTTTCCAATTTGGATGCCTTTTATTTCTTTGTCTTGCCGGACTGCCCTGGCTAGCACTTCCAGCACAATGTTGAATAACAGTGGTGATAGCGGGCATCCTTGTCTTGTTCCTGATCTTAGAGGGAAGGCTTTCAATCTCTTGCCATTGAGTACTATGCTGGCTGTGGGTTTTTCATATATGCTCTTTATCATATTGAGGAAGTTTCCTTCAATTCCTACCTTTTGAAGTGTTTTTATCAAAAAGGGATGTTGGATTTTGTCAAATGCTTTTTCAGCATCTATTGAAATGACCATTTCATTTTTCCCTTTCGAATTGTTAATGTGTTGCAATACATTGATTGATTTTCTTATGTTGAACCATCCTTGCATGCCTGGAATGAACCCCACTTGGTCATGGTGAATGATTTTTTTAATGTGTCTTTGGATTCGATTTGCAAGTATTTTGTTGAGGATTTTTGCATCTATATTCATTAGGGAGATTGAACAGTAGTTTTCCTTTTTTGTAGCATGTTTGCCTGGTTTTGGTATTAGTTTGATGTTAGCTTCATAAAATGAGTTAGGTAGTGTTCCATTTTCTTCAATGTTTTGAAAGAGCTTAAGATTGGTGTCAGTTCTTCCTGGAAAGTTTGGTAGAATTCCCCTGTGAAGCCATCTGGCCCTGGGCATTTATTTGTGGGAAGCTTTTTGATGACTGATTGGATCTCTTTGCTTGTGATTTTTTGGTTGAGGTCTTCTATTTCTTCTCTGGTCAGTCTAGGTTGTTCATATGTTTCCAGGACATTGTCCATTTTCTCTACATTATCCATTTTGTTGCCATACAGTTGTTCATAGTATCCTCTTATAATGTTTTTAATTTCTTCAGGATCAGCAGTTATGTCACATTTTTCATTTATTATTGTGTTTATATGGGTCTTCTCTCTTTTTGATTTTTTCAGTCTAGCTAGGGGCCTGTCAATCTTGATCTTCTCAAAGAGCCAACTTGTGGTGATATTTATCCTCTCTATTGTTTTTTGTTCTCTATGTCATTTATTTCTGCTTTAATCCTTGTTATTTCTTTTCTTGTACTTGGTTTAGGATTGCTTTGCTGTTCATTTTCTAGCTTCTTCAGTTGATCCATTAGTTCTTTGATTTTGGCTCTTTCTTCCTTTTTAATATATATGTTTAGAGCTATAAATTTCCCCCTCAGTACTGCTTTTGCTGCATCCCATAGGTTTTGGTATGTTGTGTCCTCATTTTCATTCTTCTCTATATATTTAGCTATTTCTCTTGCTATTTCTTCTTTAACTCATTGATTGTTTAGGAGTGTGTTGTTTAACCTCCAGGTATTTGTGAATTTTCTAAGTCTCTGATGGTTATTGACTTCTAATTGTATTCCATTGTGGTCAGAGAATGTGCTTTGAATAATTTCAATTTCAA
Source organism: Choloepus didactylus (assembly GCF_015220235.1). Lineage (NCBI taxonomy): Eukaryota > Metazoa > Chordata > Mammalia > Pilosa > Megalonychidae > Choloepus > Choloepus didactylus. The sequence continues at coordinate 64,031,452 of NC_051334.1, read as the reverse complement.
TCTTTTTAAATTTATTGAGCCTTGTTTTATGTCCCAGCATATGATCTATTCTGCAGAAAATTCCATGAGCAGTAGAGAAGAATGTGTATCCTGGTGATTTGGGATGTAATGCTCTATATATGTCTGTTAAATCTAATTCATTTATCAGATTGTTTAGGTTTTCAATTTCGTTATTGTTCTTCTGTCTGGTTGACCTATCTATAGGAGAGAGTGATGTGTTGAAGTCTCCCACAATTATTGTGGAAACATCAATTGCTTCCTTTAGTTTTGCCAGTGTTTGTCTCATGTATTTTGTGGCACCTTGATTGGATGCATAAACATTTATGTTTATTTCTTCTTGTTGAATTGCCCCTTTTTATTAGTATGTAGTGGCCTTCTTTGTCTCTCAAAACATCCCTGCATTTAAAGTCTATTTTATCTGAGATTAATTTTGCTACACCTGCTTTCTTTAGGCTGTAGCTTGCATGAAATATTTTTTTCCATCCTTTCACTTTCAACTTCTTTGTGTCCTTGTGTCTAAGATGAGTCTCTTGTATGCAACATATTGATGGTTCATTTTTTTAAATCCATTCTGTGAATCTATATCTTTTAATTGGGGAGTTTAATCCATTTACATTCAATGTTATAACCATGAAGGCATTTCTTGAATCAGCCATCTTATCCTTTGGTTTATGTTTGTCATATATATTTTTCCCCTCTCTCTATTAATATCCTTTAACGTACCCATACCAAATCTCTTTAGTACTGAAACTTTCTCCAAGTCTCTCTGTCCTTTCTTTGTTTCTCTGTCTGTAGGGCTCCCTTTAGTATCTGCAGTAGGGCAGGTCCCTTGTTAGCAAATTCTCTCAGCATTTATTTGTCTGTGAAAAATTCAAGCTTCCCTCAAATTTGAAGGAGAGCTTTGCTGGATAAAGTATTCTTGGCTGGAAATTTTTCTCACTCAGAATTTTAAATATATCATGCCACTGCTTTCTCGCCTCCATGGTGGCTGCTGAGTAGTCACTACTTAATCTTATGCTGTTTCCTTTGTATGTGGTGAATTGCTTTTCTCTTGCTGCTTTCAGAACTTGCTCCTTTTCTTCTGTGTTTGACAGCATGATCAGAATATGTCTTGGAGTGGGTTTATTTGGATTTATTCTATTTGGAGTTCGCTGGGCATTCATGATTTGTGTATTTAGGGTGTTTAGAAGATTTGGGAAGTTTTCCCCATCAATTTCTTTGAATATTCTCCCTAGACCTTTACCCTTTTCTTCCCCTTCTGGAACACCAATGAGTCTTATATTTGGACGTTTTATATTATCTATCACATCCTTGAGATCCATTTTGATTTTTTTGACTTTTTTCCCCATTCTTTCTTTTGTGCTTTCATTTTCCATTCTGTCTTCTTCTAGGTCACTGATTCGTTGTTCAACTTCCTCTAGTCTTGTATTATGAGCACCCAGAATCTTTTTAATTTGGCCAACAGTTTCTTTAATTTCCATAAGATCATCTATTTTTTTATGTAGTCTTTCAATGTCTTCTTTATGTTCTTCTAGGGTCTTCTTGTTATCCTTTGTATCCCATACTATGGTCTCCTTGTTCATCTTTAGTTCTCTGAGTAGTTGCTCTAGGGACTGTGTCTCTTCTGATCTTTTGATTTGGGTGCTTGGGCTTGGGTTATCCATATTGTCTGGTTTTTTCATATTCTTTATAATTTTCTGTTGTTTTTGACCTCTTGGCATTTGTTTAACTTGATAGGGTTCTTTTAGGGTTTGTAGACCAAATGAAGTCCTTATCTCTAATTTATCAGATCTACAGCTTCGTGGAGTACTTTTTCTAACTAAACAGCAGGTGGCGTCCATGAACCACCTGTTCTCTGCAAGCCAGTTCTCCCCTGCTTTTCCTTTGTGGTGAATGGGGGAGTGAGTCTTGTGGGGTCCAATTGGTGTACCAAGCTTGCATGTGTGGTTGGTGTTGCCCGCCCTGTCTATGGGACATGTGTCTGGGCATTCAGAGAGTGGGGGTTGCTCTAACAACAAATCTCCCTGGTGTTCCTGGAGTTTTAAAGCTGCTGCAATAGTCTAATCCTTCAGTTCCATCCTGCCACAGTTTGTCTCTGCCACTGACCCACAAGTCCTTGGTATTGGCGTATGGCTCCTGAGACTTGCGAGTGGGTCCCTCTTCCAGGCCGTTCACCCCCTGATCCTCTGTTGAGGGATGACTGTGCTATGTCACAGGTGAGTGCCATCCTCCCAGGGTGGTTCTGGGCTGCTGGGCTGTGTAGGGAGGCTCCCAGTCTGCTGAAATGATTGCTGAATGGGGCTTTGTTAATTCACACTGCTCCACCTTCCCAACTCTGGGACAACCAGCTGAGGGTGCAGGGAAGGCTAATTTCCAGGCCCAGTTTTGTGGTGAGTGCATGTTATTTGAAGCCCTTCCATCACACTGGTTTTCTGGGGCAGCTCTGGGCTATGGGGCTGGCTATGGGCAGGAGTGTTTCTTGTCCACCAGGATGATGGCTGTGAGCAGACACCCCCCTTTTCTTGGGAAGTTGTGGTGTTTAGTGAATTTTCTCAGCCACTGGATTATTGCCTTTTGTCTCAGAGCTCTCTTAGTTCTGCTCTTGTCTTGACCTGCACAAATTGCAAGTCTTTGAGGCTTTCTATATTGGGCTTCTTAGAGTAATTGTTTTAGAAACAGAAAAAAAGATTTTAATAAAAGGGCCCTCCTGGCAGATCTAATGGGTTATTGAAATGCTAAGAGACAAAGCAATTAGGGCCATTAAGGAAAGGTCCACAGGGCAGAGAGATCAGTTTTTCTTTGGGATTTGCATATGAGCCTCAGGGCCTGAGCTTTGCCCTTCCCCTTGCTATGTTCACCAGAACTCCAAAAATCCTCTGCTTTTATTTTGGAGTTTTTCTTGCTGTTTTTTTGCTATGCCTATCTCCTCTCTGCTGGGCTGGCTGGTCTCAGATTCTCTGGTGTCTGGTTTCAGTCTATCTATGGTTGGAGTTTGGATCAGTAGAATGAGTTTCTGATAAGGGCTGCCACTGCAGTTCTCCCTTCTCCTTCCCAGCGCTGATGGCCCCTCCTCCCACGGGACTGAGCCTGACAGGGAGGGGTGCACGTCCCCTGGCCACAAAAACTTACAGATTTCACTGATCTCAGCAGTTCGACATGTTCATGAGTGTTGTATGAAGTATGCCCAAAGTCAAATTGCTCTGTGGTGTCCAGTCCACGCAGTTCCTGGCTTTCTACCTACTTTCCTGGAGGAGTAACTAAAACATACAGCTCACCTATCTGCCATCTTGCCCCACCTCTCTGTCTTTTCTTATCTGCCTATAGTATTCTCCTTAGTATTTCCTGTAGAGAATGTCACTTGTTCACAAACTCTCTCAGTGTCTGCTTGTCTGAAAAGATTTTAAACTCCCTCATTTTTGAAGGACAACTTTTCTGGATATAGAATTCTTAGTTGACAGTTTTTCTCTTTCTGTACCTTAAATATGTCATACACTGTCTCCCTGACCTCCATGGTTTCTGCTGAGAAGATTGCACATAGTCTTATTGATCTTCCCTTGTATGTGATGGATCACTATTCTCTTCCTTCTTTCATAATTCCCTCTTTATCTTTGACATTGGATAATCTGATTATTAAGTGTCTTGGTGAAGGTCTGTTTGGATCTACTCTGTGTGTGGTAAGTTGTGCTTCTTGGATCTGTAATTTTATGTCTTTCATAACAGATGGGAAATTTTCAGTGATTATTTCCTCCATTATTCTTTCTTCCCCTTTTCCCTTCTCTTCTTCTTCTGGGACACCTCCTGTTGTCATTCAATTCCCAGAGGCCATACTCATATTTTTCCATTCTTTACCCTGTCTGCTTTTTAGTTTGTAGGATTTCAGATGATTTGTCCTCTAGTTCATTAATCCTTTCTTCTGCCTCTTCAAATCTGATATTGTAAGTCTCCATTTGTTTTTAATTTCTTCTATTGTGCCTTTCATTCCCATAATTTCTGCCATTTGAGTTTTCAAACCTTTGAGTTTCTGCTTATGTTGGCCCAGTGTCTTCTTTTTATCCTTCACCTCTTTTGCCATATCATCCCTCAAATTGTTGATTTGATTTTTTTATTGCTTTAGTATGTTTTCTAAATCTTTAATTAGTTGTTTCAATTCCTGTATCTCATCGGAGGTATTATTTTGTTCCTTTGACTAGGCCATACCTTCTTTTCTCCTAGTGTAATTCATAATTTTTTCTTGGTGTCTAGGCATCTGGTTTCCTTGATTAGTTTATTCTAGAGGTCATTTTCACTCTTTTACCTAGGGTTTCTTGTTAGTTGTCTTTGTTATCTATCTGTTGTTTGGCATTCAGCTCAACATATTCTAGACCTTTAACATAGCTTCTGTTTAACCGATCAGCATTTTTCAGCTCTTGTTATTCTGTTTCTTGCCCTGCCTATATGGAAACTATTTTTGTGTGTGGGGGGGGTCTACTCATATATGATTGACTCCAATCAGACTTTCCCAGACCAGACAGGCCCAGGTTTCATGAATAGGATGTAATCAGTATCAAGTTTCCATGAAGATGCAACCCAGAATGTTGTCAGACTTTCCTGCAAGGCCCCTAGACTCTGTGATTTCCTATCCTGCCCAGCAGATAGTGCTGTCAGGCTGCAGTTCACCACCACTGCAAAGCCATGCAGTACCCTTAATTCTCAGCAGTCACTGTCCCTGCAAGAGGAGTTACTGAGGTAGAAGGCCAGCTTTTGCTGTTTGATTTTCTAGCCCCTGGAGTCTGAATTCTCAAGAGTCCTGCCACTTGAGATGGGCCTCTTCCACATCTTCCTGGGGAAGAAATGCCCTTTAGGTTGAGACTTCACTTGACTCCTTACTTTGTGTTTCAGACCAATCTTAACTCCAACCTTGTCTGGATCAGTGGTGAAAATTGAAAATGTCTAAGGCTTTCCTTAATGAGCTACTTAGAATAGTTTAAAATGAAAAAAAGAAATCCCCTGTTCAGAGACACTCTCCAGCCCATAAGTTTCACCAGTCAAAAGCCAGTGTTTGTAGCTGGGTTTATGTGTCCCTTTTGTTGGGGTATAGTCCTTTTCCAGTATTCTGAGCTCAGTCAACTCCAAAAGTCTCAGTTCTATTTATTTATTAATTTTTTTTCCATCAGCCCCATCTCCTTTCTGCCCAGAGTGACCTAAGATTCCTTTCCTGCTTGTTTGGTTTTATCTATGCTCATAGTTTGTATTCAGTAGTTAATTTGTTAATAAAAACTTATTAATTAAAACTTCAATTGGAGCTTGATTGAGTTATTCTCCGTTGCTCCTAGTAGATTGCTTTTTTTTCCCCACAAGAATATGTTCCAACTCAGCTGTCTGTACCAGTGGGGGAGAGGCATCCTTCTCTTCAGGGACTTTACTTACAGTTCCATGTTGAGATCTTGACAATTCCACCCATTCTAGACTGTTGTACAATGTGTGTACAGTCACTGATATCCCCCAAAGTGTTGTTCCAAATGGTTCCTGGCTCTTTACTAGTTTCTCTAGAGGAATAACTAAATTCAACTTCTCCTTATGCCACCATCTTGCCCCATCTCCTTGTTCTGAGAGTTTTTAAATGCAAATTTATGGAGAAATATTCAGATACCATAAATCATCCAAAGTGTACAATTAATTGTTCACAGTATCATCATATAGTTGTGCATTCATCACCACAATAATTTTTTGAACATTTCCATTACTCCAAAAAAATAAAAATAAAAGTAAAAATAACACCAAAAACACCCCATACCCACATGTCCCTTATTATTCATTTAACTCTTTGTCCTCATTTTTTTACTCATCTGGCTATACACTGGATAAAAGGAATTTTAGCTGCAATGTTTTCACTGTTGCACAGACATGGCATATAAGCTATATGCTCATATACACTCATATACACTCATCTTAAGAATCAAGGCTTCTTGATTGCAGTTCTACAGTTACAGGTATTTCCTTCTAGTTATTCTAATGCACTAAAAACTACAATGTCATATCTATATAATGTATTAGAATAACATCTGGAATGTCCTCTTGACTCCGTTTGAATTCTCTCACCCACTGAAATTATATTTTGTTTCAGTTCTCTTCTCCCATGATGCCGGGACTAGGCTTATCCCTGGAAGTCATGTTCCACATTGCTGGGGAGATTTATACCCCTGGAAATCATGTCCCATGTAGAGTGGTGGGCAGTGAGTTTACCTGCTGAGTTGGCTTACAGAGAAAGGCCATGTCTGAACAACAAAAGAGGCTCACTGGGGGTGACTCAGGCACAATTATAAGTAGGCTTGGCCTCTCTTTTACAGTAACAAGTTTCATAAGGGAAAGCACCAAGATCAAGGGCTCAGTCTTCTAAATTGGTAGTCCATAGTGCTTGTGAGAGTATCAGTAATTCCCCAGATGGGGAAGTTTAATATATTCATATTTTCCCCAGTCCCTCAAGGGGTTTGTAAATACATTTTTATTCTTTGCTGTTTGGAGTTTTTCATTATTGATTAAATCTCTTTACTAGTACTTGGCTTGTTGAGATCTATTTCTTCTCGAGTTGATGTAGGTACTTTGTGTGTTCCTTATTAAAAAAGCTGAAAAGAGCCCAGACTTCAGCTAGTAATATGAATAAAGCAGATCTGGTTAAGACTAGGGCAAACCAGGCCAAAGGGTAAAGGTAAAAACTGACAGTGCTTTAAAACTTCAACTTCCATGTGAGACCACAGGAAGAGATGTCTATTTGGTGCAGCATCTATATTTTCTAACAAGAGTATGTTGTTTTAATACCACATATTTGCTAATTTACCCTTTCTCCCTGTTATTGATTTATAGGTTAATTCCATGGAAGTTTGGAAACATATATTGTATGCATCCAATACTTTTGAATTTTTTGAGATTTTTTGTGATTTAATATATGGTTTCTCCTGGAGAATGATCCATGCATACTTGGGAAGAATGTGGATTCTGTTTTTCTTGGGTGACTTGTTCTATATATGTCTGTTAGTTCTAGTTGGTTGAGAGTATAATTCAAGTCTGCTATTTCCTTATTGATCCTCCCACTCAATAACTATCCATTTCTGAAACTGGCATATTAATTTCTCCTTTTTAATATAATAACATCACTTTCTCCCTTCAACTCTGTCAGAATTTGCTTCATATATTTCAGGCTCTACTGTTAGGTGCTGTGCCAGTTTGAAAGTGTTATGTACCCCAGGAAAGATGATGTTCTTTAATGCAATCTTGTGAGTGAAAACTTATTATGGGTGGGATCTTTTGATTAGCAAAATCTAGAGTGGTCCATTATGGTGATTAAATGCACAAATATAAGAATATTTTTACATGAGGACGAACAAATGAATGTCCAATTTACAAGGTGTTGAAAATGAGAATGAATTGGGTAAAAAACATGGTCAATGCAAACTAGGGTTTATAGTTAACAGTAACATGGTAATATGTTTCCATTAGTTGTAACAAAGGTAATATATCAAAGCTAAATGCTATAAGAGGGGATATATGGGATGGGTATTGGATTCTTGGTGGTGTTGCTGTTGTGTGACATTTTTATTTTATATTTCTTTGCATTTTTATTCTTATTTTAATTTTTTTGGAGTAATGAATTTGTTGAAGGGGTGATTGTGGTGTTGAATGTACAGCTGTATGATGATACTTTGAACAGTTGCTTGTACACTGTGGATGATTGTATGGTATGTAAATATACTCAATAAAATTGCATGGAAAAATAAACAGAGGGAAACAACTGCTGGAGAAAATTTGGAGAGAAAGATGTACCTATTCACTGTGGGTGGGGAAGTAGAATGGTGCAGCCCATCTGGAGCATAAGAGGGTAGGGTGGGTCCACAAGAAGCTAAGTATGCAGTTCCCATAAGGTTCTGCAACCCCATTATTGGGTGTATACTTGGAAGAACCGAGAGCAGGGATACAAATGGACATTTGCACACTGGTGTTTATGGCAGTAGTATTCATGATTTGCAATGGATGGAGGTTGCCTAACAGTACATGGACTGATGAACAGAATGTTGAACTGTGGTGTATACATACAATAGAATATGGAGCAGCTGCAAGAAAGGATGAAGTTGTGAGGCATGAAACTATGTGAATGGACCTTGAGGACAGAATTTTAAGTGAAAAAAGCCAGAAATGAAAAGGCAAAAATTATAATGCCTCATTAATATGGACAAAGTATAATGTGCAATCTCTGAGAATTAATCTTAAAGCATAGGATAGAAGGAGAAGGCTTGAAAATGTAATGGTCCCTAGAGTGTAAAGTCTCACAGTAGTCACAACACTTCCTGAGTTGTAATTTTAATTTCTAAATTCTGAGGTGCTGAGCTGCTGGTGTATAACCTGTTTAGTCCATGGAATCTTGGGCATCTGTGTGACACCTGAGATTCAGAGCTAAAGTTTGGCAGCTCTGACTGTCAGTATTACCCCATACAGAAACTGTTAAAAAAGCTGATGGAGTTGAGATTTTAATTTGAGATATGAATAAAGCTGATATGGTCAGGACTAAGGAAAATCAGACTAAAGAGTAAAGGATGATATGGACAGTGTTTCAAAATTTCAACTTTTGTGTGAGACTAAAGGAAGAGATATTTGGTGCAAAATCTATACATTTTTAGCACACTATATATTTTAACTTACATAGTCAATTAATTCAAACCCTGTAATTACATGGAACTTTGAATAGGGCACAAGATCAGGTTGGTTTGTACAGGTGAGTGTAAAACCCTGGTACCACACGAATTTACTTTGACCAAGAGTAAAAATATGTTTTCAAAGCCCACTTGAGGGACTGAGGAAGGGGAATTATTAAACTTCACCACCTGGGAAATTACAGACATTCTCACAAGCATTGGGAGCTACCAATTTAGAAGGCAGAGCCCTTGATCTTGGAGAAAGCCCTTATGAAGCTTGTTATAGCATAGAGAGGTTAAGCCTACTTATAATTATGCCTTAGAGTCACCCCCAGGGAAACTCTTTTGTTGCTCAGATGTGGCCCCTCTCTGTAAGCCAAATCAGCAGGTAAACTTACTGCTCTCCCCTCCTATGTGGGACATGACACCCAGGTGTTTAATTTTCCCTGGCAATGAGAGATTTGACTCTCAGTGACGAGCCTGGACCCAGCCTTGTGGGATTGAGACAGTCTTCTTGACAAATAGGGAGAAGAGAAATGAAACAAAATAAAGTTTCAGTGGCTGAGAGATTTCAAATGGAGTCAAGAGGTCATTATGGAGGTTATTCTTATGCATTATATAGATATAACTTTGTAGTTTTTAGTGTATTGGAATAGCTAGTGGGAAACACCTGAAACTGTTAAACTGCAACCCATTAGACTTGATTCTGGAAATGATTGTATAACTAAGAGCTACACGGTGTGAGTGTGTGATTGTGAAAATCTCTGTGGCTCACACTCCCTTTATCCAGTGTATGGACAATGAGCAGAAGATGGTTACAAAAATTAAATGTATAAAATTGGGGATGGGATGATTTTGGTGCTCTTTTCTACTTTTATTATTGTTTTTATTTTTATTTTTGGAGCAATGAAAATGTTCAAAAGTATATTGTGGTGATGAATGCACAACTATACAATGGCATTGTGAAGAATTGATTGTACAATGTGGATAATTTTCTGGTATGTGAATATATCTCAAAACTGAATTTTAAAGTAAAAAGCATATGCATACCTTTTCTGTATACCCCTGCATTCCCTCCACCTTTTCTTTGTTCTTATTACCAGTTATGTCTCTGTACAGTGCATGTCCTAAATCAGATTTTTCATTACTTTTTATGCAACTGAATTTTACTACCTGTAGGAAGCATGAAGTGGAGTTAAATACCAAAAGTACAATACAATATCACCAGCATTTATAATTACCCAAATCATTACCTGTGATTATTTGGAGCTGTATGTACCCCAGAAAAGATCATGTTGTTAATGCCAATTCATTCCTGTGGGTGTAGATCTTCTGTGGGTGGGACCTTTTGATTAAGTTATTTCAGCTGAGGTGGGCCCAAGGTGGGTCTTAATTCTCTTACTGGTGTCCTTTATGGGAGATGAAATTCAGAAAGACACAGAGAAGCTGAAAAAGAAAAGTGAGAGGAGCTGAGAGAGAAGCAGTCAGAAGTTGAAAGCAATGAAACCTGAGAAAGGATGAGCAGATGCAAGCCATGTGCCTTGTTATATGAAAGAGGAATCTCAGATCACCAGGAGCCAGGCTTCAGGAGAAAAGCATCACCTGTTGATATCTTGATTTGGAGATTTTCACTGCCTCAGAACTGTAAACTTGTAAGTTAATAAATCCCCATTGTAAACACCCATCCCACCCCCTAAAATATGAACAACCTACTTTGCAGACTTTGAAAAGGTAGTTATCAAATTTATTTGGAAGGGAAAGGGGCCTTGAATTGCCAAAAACATTCTGAAAAGAAGAACAAAGTTGGAAGACTTGCACATCTTGACTTAAAGGCCTATTATAAAGCCACAGTGATCAAAACAGCATGGTACTGGCACAAAGATAGACATATTGATCAAGGGAATCAAATTGAAAGTTTGGAAATAGACCCCCAGATCCATGGTTTACTGATTTTTTATAAGGTCCCCAAATCCACTGAACCTGGAGAGAACAATCTCTTCAACAAATGGGGCTGGGAAAACTGGATATCCATACCCAAAAGAGTGAAAGAAGACCCTTACCTCAAAACCTATACAAAAATTAACTCAAAGTGGATAAAAGACCTCAGTATAAGAGACAGTACCATAAAACTCTGAGAAGATAAAGTAGGGAATCATCTTAAAGACCTAGTATTAGGAGGTAGCTTCTTAGACCTTACACCCAAAGCACAAGCAATGAAAGAAAAAAATAGATAAATGGGAACCCTCAAAATCAAAAGCTTCTGCACCTCAAAGGACTTTGTTGAAAAGGTGAAGAGGCAGACAACACAATGGGAGAAAATATTTGGAAAATATATATCAGATAAGAGACTGATATCCAGCATTTATAAAAAAAAATTCTACAATAAATGACAATAGTACAAACAGCCCACTTTTAAAATGGGTAAAAATATGAAAAGATATTTTCAGAACAGGAAATACAAATGGCTAAAAACACATGAAAAATATTCATCTTCACTAGCTGTCAGGGAGATGCAAATCAAAACCTCAGTGAGCTGTCATCTCACACCAATAAGAATGGCTGTCATTAAATAGACAGGAAATTACAAGTGCTGGAGAGGATGTGGAGAAATTGAAACTCTTATTTGTTGTTGGTGGGAATGTATAATGGCATAGATGCTGTGGAAGACATTTTGTTGGTTCCTCAGAAAAGTAGATATCAAGTTACTTTAGGATCCTGCAATTTCATTTTTTGGTATATACCCAGAAAGTCTGAAAGCATTGACACAAACAGACATTTGCACACTGATGTTCATAGTGGCTTTGTTCACCATTGCAAAGAGATAGAAACAACCCATGCATGCCTCAACAATCAAGTGGATAAAAAATTTATGGTATATACATATGACAGAATACTATGTAGCAGTAAGTATGAGATATTGAAACGTGACAGCTTGTATGAACCTTGAAGACATAATGCTGAGTGAACTATATCAGACACAAAAGGAGAGAAATTGTCTTTTAACACTAATATGAATTCATGGGCAATGTATAATTAGTGCCTTTTAATGTAGAATATAGACAAACAAGAGAGAGTCAGAAGCTATTGAAGGGAGAATGATTTCCTAACATGTACAGACATGTTAATGAGGGCAAACATAGAGTTATGGGAATGGACAGAGTTCATGATAGTTTGTTAATTGGATTATAAGTATCTGTACTTCAGTGAAGGCAATCAGAATTGAAAGGGCTTGTTTAAAGATGTGCATCCCACAACAGCCTACATGATCTACTTCTAAGGTATGACACTGGTACAAAGAGTTAACAACACAATGGAATATGGGAAAAACTACCTATTGCATATTTTTAGTTAAATTCAGTTTTATTGAGATATATTCACATACCATACAATCATCCATGGTGTACAATCAACAGTTCATAGTACCATCATATAGTTGTGCATTCATCACCCCAATCTATTTTTGAACATTTTCCTTACACCAGAAAGCATAATAAAAAATAAAAGTAAAAAAGGCACCCAAATCATTCCCCCATCGAACCCTATTTTTCATTTCATTTTTGTCCCCATTTTTCTACTCATCCATCCACACACTGGATAAAGGGAGTGCAATCCACAAGGCTTTCACAATCACACTGTCACTCATTGTAATCTACATTGTTATACAATCATTTTCAAGAGTCAAGGCCACTGTGTTGGAGTTTGATAGTTTCAGGTATTTGCTTCTAGCTATTGCAATACATTAAAACCTAAAAACATTTATCTATATAGTGCATAAGAATGTCCACCAGAGTGACCTCTCAACTTCATTTGAAATCTCTCAGCCAGTGAAACTTTACTTCATTTCATTATTCATCCCCCTTTGGGTCCAGAAGCTGTTCTCAATCCCTTAATGCTGGATCCAGATTCATCCCCTAGAGTCATGTACTGCATTGCCAGGGAAACTTACACCCCTGGGAGTCAGGTCCCACATAGGGAGGAGGGCAGGGAGTTCACCTGCAGAATTGTCTTAGTTAGAGAGAGAGGCCCACATCTCAGCAACAAGGTACTCAGGGGAAACTCTTAGGCACAAGTAAAAGCAGGTTTAGCTTCACTCCTTCTCATAAGGGCAAGCCCCAAGATAGAGGGCTCAGCACATGAAACCATCAGTCCTCACTGTTTGTGAGAACATCAGAAAAATCCAGGTGAGGAAGTCCAACACTTCCACATTTTCCCCAAGCTCGTCATGGGGGACCTGCATATATATATTTATTCTCTGCCCAAATTACTTTGGGATGTGGCTATTTCACCCTAACCTATACAAACCTACCATATCTCACTTCCTATTCAAAGTTCCATGTAATTATGGTGTTTGAACAAATGGAGTGTAGAAGTTATATTGTTTAGAAAGTATAGATCCTGCACAAAATAAGCATCTCTACACTTGGTCTCACTTGGAAATTGAAGTTTTAGTACACAGTCAGTTTCAACCTTTACCCTTTGGCCAGATTTTCCCGTCTTAACCAGATCTGCTTCATTCATATCTAATTGAAGTCTGGGTGCTTTTTCAGTTTTTTTTTGAACAGTTTCTGCATGCGCTAATACTGACATTCAAATCTGCTGAGCTCTAGCTCTGAGTTTCAGGTGTCACACAGATACCCAATATTCCAGAGACCAATCAGGTTATACACAAAGAGATCAGCATCTCAGAGATTGGAGATAGCCATTACAATTTAGGAATAGATTTGACTACTGCAAGAGCATACAATCTAACGACCATTATAATAATTGTTCCCCTGATAGACTTGCTCTAAGATTCAATTCTGAGTTTACACATTGCAGTTAGTCCATACTGGTGAGACATTATAGTGTTTGCCTTTGTTTCTTGTTTACTTCACTCTAAATGCTGTCTACAGGATCCATTCTCCTCATTGTGTGTCTCACAGCTTCACTCCTTCTCATAGGTGCTCAGTATTCTATTGTAGGCATACACCACAGTTCACCATTCTGTTCCTCAGTCAATGTAGCCTTAGGCCACCTCCACCATTGCAAATCATGAACACTGCCTCCATAAACACCAGTGGGCCAATGTCCATTCATGTATCTGCTCTCCAATCTTCCAAGTACATACCCCATAATGAAGTTGCAAGACCTTATGGCCCCCACATACTTAGCTACTTCTTCAAAGTAAGTTGTTGGGATTTCAATTGGTATTGCACTGAATCTATAAATCAGTTTAGGTAAAATTGCCATCTTAAATATATTTAGTCTTCCAATCCATGAATATTGTATGTTCTTCCATATATTTTTAGGTCCTGTTAGATATCTTTTAGCAGTTTCTTGTAGTTTCCTGTGTAAAGTTCTTTTGTGGACTTGGTTAAGTTTATTCCTAAATACTTGATTCTTTTGGTTGCTACTGTAAGTGGAATTTTTTCTTGGCTTCCTCCTCTTGTTGCACATAACTTGTGGATAGGAACACTACAGATTTTTTCATGTTGATCTTGTAGCCTGCCATGTTGCTGTATTCATTGACTAGTTCTAGTAGCTTTGATGTAGATTTCTCTGGATTTTCTACATATAGAATCATTTCATCTGCAAAGAGTGAAAGTTTTACTTCGTCCTCTCCATTTTGGATGCCTTTTTTTTTCTTGCATAATTGCTCTAGTTAGAACTTCCAGCACACTGTTGAATATGAATGAATAACAGTGGGCATCCATGTCTTGTTTCTGATTTTAGAAGGGAAGCTTTCAGTCTTTCCCCATTGAGTATGGTGTTAGCAGTGGGTTTTTCATGTATTGCTTTTATCATATTGAGAAAGTTCCCTTCTCTTCCTATCCTTTAAAGTGTTTTCATCAAGAAAGGATGTTGAATTTTGCCAAATGGCTTTTCTGCATTGATCGAGATGATCATGTGGTTCTTCCACTTTGATTTATTGATGTGGTGTATTACATTAATTGATTTTCTTGTGTTGAACCAGCCTTGTATACCTAGAATAAATCCCACCTGGTCTTAGTGCATAATTCTTTTAATGTGCTGCTGGAATCAATTTGCGAGTATTTTGCTGAGGATTTTTGCATCTGTATTCATTAAAGAGACTGGTCTATAATTTTCTCTTTTTTCTTTTGTAGTATCTTAGTCTGATTTGGTATTAGGGTGACATTGCCTTAAGAGAATGAGTTAGGTAGCTTTCCCTCCTCTGCAATTTTTTTGAAGATTTTGAGCAGGATTGGTGTTAATTCTTTCTTGAATACTTGTTAGAATTCACATGTGAAGCCATCTGGTCCTGGGCTTTTCTTTTTGGGGAGCTCTTTGATTACTAATTCAATTTATTTCCTTGTGATTGGTTTGTTGTTGAGAAGAAATCAATTTCTTCTCAAGTCAACATTGGTTGTTTATGCTTTTCCAGGAAGTTGTTTATTTCATCTAAGTTATCTAGTTTGTTAGCATATAGTTGTTTGTAGTATCTTCTAATTATCTCCTGTAATTCTGCAAGGTCAGTGATGTCTCCTTCCCATTTCTGATTGTGTTTATTTGCATCTGCTCTCTCTCTCTCTCCTTTTCTTTTCTTTTTTTTTTTTTTTTTTTTTTGATAACCTAGCTAGGGATCCATCAATTTTATTGATTTTCTCAAAGAACCAACTTCTGGTTTTGTTGATTCTCTCTATTGATTTCCTGTTCTCAGTTTCATTTATTTCTGCTATAATCTTTGTTATTTCTTTCCTTGTGTTTGCTTTGGGGTTAGTTTGATGCTCTTTCTCTAGTTCCTCCAGGTGAACAGTTAATTCCTCAATTTTTGCTCTATCTTCCCTTTTAATATAGGTGTTTAAGGCAATAAATTTCCGTCTCAGCACTGCCTTTCTGCATCTCATAAGTTTTGACATGCTGTGTTTTCATTGTCATTTGCCTAGAGGCATTTGCCAATTTCTCTTCCAATTTCTTCATTTACCCACTGGTTTTCTAAGAGGGTGCTGTTTGGCCTCCATATATTTGTGAATTTTATGACTTCTGCCTGTTATTTATTTCAAACTTCATTCAATTATGGTCTGAGAAAGTGTTTTGTATAATATCTACATTTTTAAATGTGGTGAGACTTGCATTGTGACCCAAAATGTGGTCTATCCTAGAGAATGTTCCATGAGCACTTGAGAAATAAGTGTATCCTGATATTGTGGGATGTAGTGTTCTATAAATATCTGTCAAGTCTACTTCATTTATCATACAATTCAACATCTCCGTTTTTTTATTGATCCTCTGTCTACATGATTTATCCATTGAGGAGAGCAGTGTTTTGAAGTCTCCAAATATTACTGAAGAGGGATCTACTTCTTTCAGTGTTCTCAGTGTTTGGCTCACGAATTTTGGGGCACTCTGGCTTGGTGCATAAATATTTATGATTGTTATGTTTACTGGATGAATTGCCCCATTTATTAATATATAGTTTCTTTCCTTGTCTCTTTTAGTTGCTTTACCTTTGAAGTTTAATTTGTCTGATAATATAGCTATACCCACTTTCTTCTGGTTGTTGTTTGCATGAAATACCTTTTTCTAACCTTTCACTTTCAGCCTACTTTTGTCCTTGTGTCTAGAGTGAGTTTCTTGTAGACAGCATATGAATGGGTCTTGTTTTTTAATCCATTCTGCCAGTCTATGTCTTTTTATTGGGGGGGGTTAATCAATTAACACTTAGTGTTATTACTATAAAGGCAGTGTTTTCTTCTACCATTTTGTCTTTTGGATTTTATATGTCATATCTCATTTTTTCTCTTGCTCTCCTTTTATCCTTCCTGATATTCTTCATTTCTACACTGTTCTTGAAACCTCCCTCTCCTGTCTTTTCCTATCATCCTGTATCACTCCCTTTAGTATTTCTTGTAGCACTGGTCTCTTATGCACAAACTCTCTCAGTGTCTGTTGTCTGAAAATATTTTAGTCTCTCCATCATTTGGAAGGTAAGTTTTGCTGGATATAGAATTCTTGGTTGGCATTTTTTCTCTTTCAGTCTCTTAAATATATCATACCACTGTCTAGTTACCTCCATTGTTTCTGTGGATTAACCTGTACATAGTTTTATTGCACTTCCCTTGTATGTGATGGATTGTTTTTCTCTTGCTGCTTCCAGAATTCTCTTTGTCTTTGACATTGAAGTATCTGATCAGTAAGTGTCTTGACATAGGTCCATTTGTATCTATGCTGTTTGTGGTGCACTGTTCTCCTTGAATCTGTAATTTTCTGTCTTTCATAAGAGTTGGGAAGTTTTCGGTGAATATTTCTTCTATTTCCCCTCTCTTCTTCTGGGATATGCATAATATGTGTTATGCTCATATTTTTCCATTCTTTTCACCAACTGTTCTTTTGTGTGTATGAATTCAAATGTCTTGTCTTCCAGTTCACTGATCCTTTCAAATCTAGTGTTGTATCTCTCCATTGTGTTTTCCAACTGCTCTAATTTACCCTTCATTCCCATAAGTTCTCTCATTTTTTTTTCAAGTTTATGAATTCTTCTTTATGGTCATCCAGTGTCTTCTTTATATCCTTCATCTCTTTTGCCATATCTTCCCTCAGCTCATTGATTTAAGATATTTGAACATATTTAATTAGTTCTCTCTGTTCATTGAATTGATTTAGCATTATTTGCCTCAACTCCTGTTTCTTGGTTGAAATATTAGTTTGTTCCTTTGGCTGGTCCATATTTTCATGTTTCCTAGTAGGACTCATTATCTTAAGTTGTCTAGGCATCTGATTTTCTTGATTAGTTTATTCTGGGGTTCATCTTCAATCTTTTACCCAGGGTTTTCTTGTTGGTTGGCTTTGTTCTCTAGCCTTTGGTGCTTAGTTCAACTTATTCTAGACCTCTAACTTAGGTTCTATGAAGTTGATCAGAATTTTTCTCTTCTTGTTTTTCTGTTTCTTGCCCTTCCTCTATGCACCCTTTTTGTGAGAGGGTATCCTTAGATATGGTCAACCCCAATCAGGTTTTCCAAGTCTAGAGAGGCCCAGGTCTCAGCAGGAGGATATGGAGTTTCCCTGAGAATGAGACCCTCCTGTGAGGCCTCTAGACTAGTGCTTTTCCTATCCTGTCCAGCAGGTAGCAGTTGCCAGCCCATATTTCCCCCACCAGTGTAAGCAGGTATGGTGCCTTTAGTTCTTTTGGTGACTCTGATCCTGTCAGGGGGGTGGCTGACTGGAACTGGTTTCTGAATTCCAGTCCCTGGGGTCTAAGTTCCCAGAAGGAGGGCTGCCACTTGAGCTGGACATCTCCCCACTCTCCCAATCCTAGGGAATCCAGATGTCTCTCAGGGGCACTATTTCTATCTCCTCTCTCATATTTGGGGCAACTCCAGCTTAATACCTTTGTCAGCCTGACTTGCCAATTAAAGACTGGGGTGGACACTTTCTTCAGAAGTGAATATGGAATTCAAAGAATTTCTTGGTACTCCATCTCTACCCAAGACTAGCCTATACCTTCAAATTGGGCTGTCTGATAGAAAATAACCACATATGTTACTTTAAATTTTTGAGCCACACATGTTCCTTTTAAATAGAAAAAGAAAGAAAGAAAGAAAGAAAGAAAGAAAGAAAGAAAGAAAGAGAAAGAAAGAAAAGAAAAGAAAGAATTCCCTTTTTAATTCATTTTTATTGGGATATATTCACATACCATGCAGTCATACAGAGTGTACATTGATTGTTCACAGTACCATTATATTGTTGTGTGTGCATCATCAGAATTAATTTTTGAATATTTTCATTACCACACACACAAATAATAAGAATAAAATTAAAGTGAAAAAGAGCAATTAAAGTAAAAAAGATCACTGGGTGCCTTTTTTGCCCCCATTTTTCTATGCATCCATCCATACTCTGGACAAAGGGGGGTGTGGTCTATATGGCTTTCCCAATCACATTGTCACCCCTCATAAGCTACATTTTTATACAATCATATTCAAGATTCATGGGTTCTGGGTTGTAGTTTGATAGTTTCAGGTATCTACTGCTAGCCATTCCAATTCATTAGAACCTAAAAAGGGTTGTCTATATTGTGCATAAGAGTGCCCACCAGAGTGACCTCTCAGCTTCTTTTGGAATCTCTCTGCCACTGAAGCTTATTTCATTTCATTTCACATCCCCCTTTTGGTCAAGAAGATGTCCTCCATCCCATGATGCCCGATCTAGGTTCCCCCCCGGGAGTCATATTACACATTGCCAGGGAGATTTACTCCCTTCAGTGTCCTATCCCACATAGTGGGCATGGCAGTGATTTCACCTGCCAAGTTGGCTTCACTACAGAGAGATGGCCACGTCTGAGCAACAAAGAGGCATTCAGGAGGAGGCTCTTAGGCACAATTATAGGCAGGCCTAGCCTCTTCTTTGCAGCCACAGGCTTTCCAAGGGCAAGTCCCATAGTAGAAGGCTCAGCCTATCAAGCCACCAGTCCCCAATGTCTGTGAGCACATCAGTAACCATCGAGGAGGGGAAGCCTAACACCCCTGCAATCTCCACCAGCTCCTCAAGGGGGCTCTGCATAATTTATCACTGTCTTTTTTTTCAAATTAACTCTTTTTTTTAAAAAATTAACTATATAAAAAAATAAAAAACATACAAAAAAAACATTTCAAACAAACCATAACAGGGAGTAAGAAAAAGACAACTAACCTAAAATAACTACTTTAATTCCAACATGTTCCTACTCCAAGAAAATAACCTAATATAGCAACATTTCTGTGAACTTGTTCCTACCATACCTACCAGAAATTAACAAACCATAGTCATTCCTGGGCATTCCCAGAATACTAAATTTACCCACGATAGCTTATCTGTTCTTATCAGATTATCATTCCCCCTTCATTAATTACTATTGCTAGTTCCCCTACATTCTACATTATAAACCATTTATTTTACATTTTTCAATGTTCACATTAATGGTAGAATATAATATTTCTCTTTTTGTGCTTGGCTTATTTCACTCAGCATTATGTCTTCAAGGTTCATCCATGTTGTCATAAGTTTCACAACATCACTCCTTCTTACTGCCACATGGTAGTCCATTGTGTGTATATACCACATTTTATTAATCCACTCATCTGTTGAAGGACATTTGGGTTGTCTCCATCTCTTGGAAATTGTGAAAAATGCTGCTATGAACATTGGCGTGCAGATATCTCTTCATGTCACTGCTTTCAGAACTTCTGGGTATATACCAAGAAGTGCAATTGCTGGATCAAAGGGTAACTCTATATGTAGTTTTCTAAGGAACTGCCAGACTGACTTCCAGAGTGGCTGTACAATTATACAGTCCCACTAACAATGAATAAGAATTCCAATTTCTCCACATCCTCTCCAGCATTTGTAGTTTCCAGTTTGTTTAATGGCAGCCATTCTAATTTGTGTGAGATGGTTTCTCATTGTGGTCTTAATTTGCATCTTTCTAATAGCTAGTGAAGCTGAACATCTTTTCATGTGTTTCTTGGCCATCTGTATTTCCTCTTCAGAGAACTGTCTTTTGCTCATTTTATAATTGGGCTGTCTGTACTATTGTCATTGAGTTGTAGGATTTCTTTATATATGCAAGACATCAATATTTTGTCATATACATGGTTTCCCAAAAATTTTCCCACTGAGTTGGCTGCCTCTTCAACTTTTTGACAAATTCCTTTGAGGTACAGAAACTTCTAAGCTTGAAGAGTTCCCATTTATCTATTTTTCCTTTTGTAGCTTCTGCTTTGAATGTAAGGTCTAGGAAGTGTCTGCCTAATACAAGGTCATGAAGATGCTTCCCTGTATTATCTTCTAGGAGTTCTAAGGTACTATCTTCTATGTTGAGATCTTTGATCCACTTTGTGTTAATTTTTGTGTAGGGTGTGAGGTATGGGTCCTCTTTCATTCTTTTGGATATGGATATCCAACTCTCCCAGCCCAATTTGTTGAAAAGACTGTTATATCCTAGTTCAGTGGCTTTGGGGGTTTATCAGTCATCAGTTGGCCATAGATCTGGGAGTCTATCTCCAAACTCTCAGCTCCATTCCATTGATCAATATGTCTATTTTTCTGCCAGCACCATGCTGTTTTGACTACTGTGGCTTCATAAGAAGCCTCAAAGTCAGGGAGTGTTAGTCATCCCATGTCTTTTTTTTAAGAGGGTTTTTAGTGATTCAAGGCAAATTCCATTTCCAAATAAATTTGATAACTAGCTTTTCCAAATCTGCAAATTAGGTTGTTGAAATTTTGATTGAGATTGCTTTGAACCTGTAGATGAGTTTGGGTATAATTGACATCTTAATGATATTTAGCCTTCCTATCCATGAACATGGAATCTTTTTCCATCTTTTAAGGTCCCCTTCTATTTCTTATAGTAAAGTCATGTGGTTTTCTTTTTATAGGTCTTTTATATCTTTGGTTAAGTTTATTTCTAGGTGCTTGATTTTTTTAGTTGCTATTGAAAATGGTATCTTTTTCTTGAGTGTATCTTCACTTTGTTCATTTCTAGCATATAGAAACATTACTGACTTATGTGCATTAATCTTGTATCCCACCACTTTGCTAAATTTGTTTATTAGCTCTTGTAGCTGTATTGTCAATTTCTCTGAGTTTTCCAGATATAAGACCATACCTTCTGCAAATAATGACAGTTTTACTTCTTCCTTTCCAATTTGGAGGCCTTTTTTTCTGTCTTCCTGGATTGCCCTGGCTAGGACTTCTGGCACAATGTTGAATAACAGTGGTGACAGCAGAGATCGTTGTCTCATTCCTGATCTTAGAGGGAAGGCTTTCACTATCTCATCATTGAATACTATGCTGGCTGTGGGTTTTTCATATATGCTCTTTATCATATTGAGGAAGTTTCCCTCAATTCCTGCCTTTTGAAGCATTCTGATCAAAAAGGGATGTTGGATGCTGTTGAATGCTTTTTCAGCATCTATTGAGATGATCATTTGATTTTTCTATTTTGATTTTTTAATGTGCTGTAATATATTGATTGATTTTCTTATGTTGAACCATCCTTGCATGCCTGGAGTAAATCCCACTTCATCATGGTGTATGATGTTTTAAATGTATTTTTGGATTCTATTTGCAAGTATTTTTTTTGAGAATTTTTGCATCTATATTCATTAGAGAGATTGGCCTGCAGTTTTCCTGTTTTGTAGCATCTTTGCCAGGTTTTGGTATTAGATTGAGGTTAGATTCATATCATATTGATGTTAGATATCATATGGATATCCAACTCTCCCAGCCCCATTTGTTGAAAAGACTGTTATATCCTAGTTCAGTGGCTTTGGGGGTTTATCTTAGGTAGTGTTCCATTTTCTTCAATGTTTTGCAAGAGTTTAAATAAGATTGGCATCAGTTCTTTTTGGAAAGTTTGTTAGAATTTCCCTGTGAAGCCATCTGGCCCTGGGCATTTATTTGTGGGAAGCTTTTTGTGACTGACTGGACCTCTTTGCTTTTGTTTGGTTGGTTGATGTCTTCTATTTCTTCTCTGGTCAGTCTAGGTTGTTCATATGTTTCCAGGAAATTGTCCATTTCCTCTACATTATCCAGTTTGTTGGCATACAGTTGGTCATAGTATCCTCTTATAATTATTTTTTAATTCCTTTGGGATCTGCAATAATGTCACCTTTCTCATTCATTATTTTGTTGATATGGGTCTTCTCTCTTTTTGATTTTGTCAGTCTAGCTAGGGGCTTGTAGATCTTTATCTTCTCAAAGAACCAACTTTTTGTGTTATTTGTTGTCTCTATTGTTTTTTTGTTCTCTATGTCATCTATTTCTGCTTTAATCCTTGTTATTTCTTTTCTTCTACTTGGTTTAGGATTGGTTTGCTGTTTATTTTCTAGCTTCTTCAGTTGCTCCATTAGTTCTTTGATTTTAACTCTTTCTTCCTTTTTAATGTATGCATTTATTGCTATAAATTTCCCCCTCAGTACCAGTTTTTCTGCATCCCATGTGTTTTGATATGTTGTGTTCTCATTTTCACTCATCCATATATACTTAGCAATTTCTCTAGCTATTTCTTCTTTAACCCACTGATTGTTTATGAGCATGTTGTTTAACCTCAGGTAGTTGTGAGTTTTCTAAGTCTCTGATTGTATTCCACTGTGGTCAGAGAATGTGCTTTGAATAATTTCATCTTTTTTTTTTTTAATTTGTTGAGGCTTGTTTTACATCCCAGAATATGATCTATTCTGGAGAAAGTTCCATGAGCGCTATAGAAAAATGTGTATCCTGGTGATTTGGGATGCAAGGTTCTATAC
The DNA here is from genome assembly GCF_015220235.1 of Choloepus didactylus. NCBI lineage: Eukaryota > Metazoa > Chordata > Mammalia > Pilosa > Megalonychidae > Choloepus > Choloepus didactylus. Next base: position 64,008,567 of record NC_051334.1, on the reverse strand, counting down.
ATGTCTGTTAATTCCAATTTATTTATCAGATTGTATAGGTTTTCAATTTCCTTATTGGTCTTCTGTCTGGCTTATCTATCTATAGGAGAGAGTGATGTGTTGAAGTCTCCCACAGTTATTGTGGAAACATCAATTGCTTCCTTTAGTTTTGCCAGCGTTTATCTCATGTTTTGTGGCACCTTGACTGGGTGCATAAACATTTATGATTGTTATTTCCTCTTGTTGAATTGCCCCATTTATTTGTATGTAGTGGCCTTCTTTTTCTTTCATTACATCCTTACATTTAAAGTCTATTTTATCTGAGATTAATATTGCTACCCCTGCTTTCTTTTGGCTGTAGCTTGCATGAAATATTTTTCCATCCTTTCACTTTCAATTTCTTTCTATCCCTTTGTCTAACATGAGTCTCTTGTATGCAGCATATTGATCATTCAATTTTTGATCCACTCTGCCAGTGTGTATCTTTTAGTTGGGGAGTTTAATCCATTTACATTCAACATTATCACTGTGAAGGCATTTCTTGAATCAGCCACCCTACCCTTTGGTTTCTGTGTGTCAGATATATTTTTCCCCTTCCATAATGTCCTTTAATATACCCATACTGAATCTCTTTAGTATGGAACCTTTCTCCATCTCTCTCTCTCCTTTTTTTGTCTCTGTCAGTAGGGCTCCCTTTAGTATCTCAAGTAGGGCAGGTCTCTTGTTACCAATTCTCTCTGCATTTGTTTGTGAAAAATTTAAGCTCTCCCTCAAATTTGAAGGAGAGCTTTGCTGGGTAAAGTATTGTTGGTTGGAAATTTTTCTCTCTCAGAATTTTAAATATGTCATGCCATTGCCTTCTCACCTCCATGGTGGCTGCTGAGTACTCACTGTTTATTCTTATGCTGTTTCCTTTGTAAGTGGTGAATTGCTTTTCTCTTGCTGCTTTCAGAACTTGCTACTTCTCTTCAGTATTTGACAATCTGATCAGAATATGTCTCAGAGTGGTTTTATTTGCATTTATTCTATTTGGAGTACACCGGACATTTATGTCTTGTGTATTTATGGTGTTTAAAAGATTTGGGAAATTTTTCCCAACAATTTCCTTGGATACTCTTCCTAGACCTTTACCCTTTGTTCTAGTTTGCCAATGCTGCCAGAATGCAAAACACCAGAGATGGATCACCTTTTACAAAGGGGTTTATTTGGTTACACAGTTATAGTCTTAAGGCCATAAAGTGTCCAAGGTAACACATCAGCAATTGGGTACCTTCACTGGAGGATGGCCAGTGGTGTCTGGAAAACCTGTAAGCTGGGAAGGCACATGGCTGGTGTCTGCTCCAAAAGCTCTGGTTTCAAAATGGCTTTCTCCCAGGATGTTAACCTTTCTAGGCTGCAGTTCCTCAAAAATGTTGCTCAGTTGCTCTTAGGGTTTTTGTCATCTCTTAGTTTCTCCAGAGCAAGAGTGTGCTTTCACCAGCCATCTTCAAACTCTCTCCCATCTGCAGCTACTCTCTCGGCTACTGTGCCTTTCAAAATGTCCTTCTTGGCTGTAACTCCTCTTCAAAATGTCACTCACAGCTGCACTGAGTTCCTTCTGTTTGTCAGCTCATTTATATGGCTCCAGTGATTTAATTTAGACCCACCCTGAATGGGTGGGGTAAAACCTCCATGGAAATTATCCAATCAGAGCCATCATCCAGTTGGGTGGGGCACATCTCCATGGAAACACTCAAAGAATTACAATGTACTTAACACTGATACATCTGCCCACACAAGATTACATCAAAGATAATGGCATTTGGAGGAACATAATACATTCAAATTGGCACATTCCACCCCCTGGACCCCAAAATGGCATTATCCTTCCATACACAAAATACATTCATCCCATCACAATATCACAAAACTTAAATCATTTCAGTAACTATAATTAAGTACAAGATCCCATTAAATCAGTTAGAGTTGTGGTCTGTCCAAAAGCAAAATTCCCTTCTGACTGTGGACCTGTAAACTTAGAACAAGTTATGTGCTTCCAATTTACAAAACAGGGACATTCATAGGATAAACATTCCCATTGTCATAAGGAGAAACTGAAAGGAAAACAGGGTTCACAGGAACAAAACAGTTCCTGAAACCTGCAGGACAAACTCCACTAGATTTCAAAGTCTGAGAGTCATTAACAGAACAAGGTTTTATATCTGGGGCCTGAGAAAGCAGGAGTCTAACCCCTTCTAAAAGCCTTTGCAGCAGTCCTTTTCTCTCCAAACGCTGGGGTGAGTTCTCCAACATATCCACACATTGGGGAGACCACCCTCTTGGCTCCACCCTCCTCAAACTTTGGCACAGCACCTGGATTCTCTTCCATCTCCAGGGCACATGCTCAACCCCTTCAGAACAGTGGGGTGTGGGCCAGGCTCTACACAGTCCCCTGGAAATGTGCTCCACTCTCTTAGAGGCCTAAGGTGGCAACACCTTTCCTGAACATCAAGGTGGAAGGCCCACCTCAACCTCTGGGACAAATTTCCATGCATGTGGGCCATTGCACTCTCCCAGCCTTAGAGCTCTTGACTCCAGACCTCGACCTCAATGGCACTGTCATTGAAGACACTTTTCCTTCAATATGTTCCTTGTCTGTCTCCTCCAGTCCAGACTGGCAGCAACTCCATCTATAAAGATTTCACAAAAATTCTGTTGGCTTCCAATGAAGCACACAGGGGTCAAAGCCATCAGACAATAGGACTTTCCACAAATCCTTTCTTCTTAACTCCTTTTCCAATCTTGGCTTGTACTGAAATGGTGGCTGGGTTCCATGTTTGGTTACATCCTCACATTGGGCTGTAGCTTCTGGGATTCCACTCCCTGGAAGCCCATAATTTTTCAAGCCATCAGCTTCTGATTTCTTTGAACCCAAGAGTTCAGTTCTAAGTTTATCTCACTCTGCTCGCATTTTACTATAAGCTGCAGGGAGAAGCCAGGGTACTTCCTCCACAAATAGTCTGGAGATCTCCTCAGCTAAGTATTCCAGATTGTTGCTTTCAAATTCTTCCTTCCATCTGACACCAGGACTCAATTTTGCCAAATTCTCTGCCACTTTAAAACAAGGTTCACATTTCTTCCAGTTTGCAACAACACATTCATAATTTCTGTTCAAGACCTCATCAGAAGTATCTTTAGAGTCCAGATTTCCACAGTCTCTTCAAAGCAGTTTAGACCTTTTCTATCAAGTGCCTCACAATTCTTCCAGAATCTTCCCCTTATCCATTCAAAAAGCTGTTTCAACATGTTTGGTATTTGCACTCAGCAGCAAAATCACCCCACTTCCGGTACCAAAATATGTTCTAGTTTGCCAGTGCTGCCAGAATGCAAAACACCAGAGATGGATTGGCTTTTATAAAGGGGGTTTATTTGGTTACACAGTTATAGTCTTAAGGCCATAAAGTGTCCAAGGTAACATATCAGCCATCAGGTACCTTCACTGGAGGATGGCCAATGGTGTCTGGAAAACCTGTTAGCTGGGAAGGCATGTGGCTGGCATCTTCTCCAAAAGCTCTACTTTCAAAATGGGTTTCTCCCAGGATGTTCCTCTCTAGGCTGCAGTTCCTCAAAAATGTCACTCTTAGTTGATCTTGGAGTGTTTGTCATCTCTTAGCTTCTCTGGAGCAAGAGTCTGCTTTCAACAGCCATCTTCAAACTGTCTCTCATCTGCAGCTACTCTCTCAGCTTCTGTACATTCTTCAAAATGTCCCTCTTGGCTGTAACTCCTCTTCAAAATGTCACTCACAGCTGTGCTGAGTTCCTTCTGTTTGTCAGCTCATTTATATGGCTCCAGTGATTTAATTTAGACCCACCCTGAATGGGTGGGGCCATGCCTCCATGGAAACTATCCAATCAGAGTCATCACCCACAGTTGGGTGGGGCACATCTCCATGGAAACACTCAAATAATTGCAATGTACTTAACACTGGTAGGTCTGCCCACATGAGATTATATCAAAGATAATGATGTTTGGGGGAAAATAATAATTGAAACAGGCACACACTTCTCCCCTTCTGCAGCACCAGTGAGTCTTATATTTGGACATTTTATATTATCTATCATGTCCCTGAGGTCCATTTCAATTTTTTCAATTTTTCCCCATTCTTTCTTTTGTTCTTTCATTTTCTGCTCTGTCATCCTCGAGGTCACTGATTCACTGTTCAGCTTCTTCTAGTCTTGTACTATGAGTGTCCAGAATCTTTTTAATTTGGTTGACGTTTTCTTTTATTTTCATAAGATCTTCTATTTTTTTATTTACTCCTGCAATTTCTTCTTTATGCTCTTCTAGGTTCTTCTTCATGTCCTTTACATCATGTGCCATGCTTTCATTGTTTGTCTTTATTTCTTTGATTAATTGCTCCAAGTACTGTGTCTCCTCTGATCCTTTTATTTGGGTGCTTGGTTTTGGATTATCCATATCATCTGGTTTTTTCATGTGATTTAAAATTTTCTGTTGTTTTTGGCCTCGTCATTTGCTTCAGTTTATAGTGTTCTTTTATGATATGTAGACTTGTTCAAACACTTATCTCTAATTTGTCAGATCTACAGCTTTGTGGGCTACACTTTCTCTAACTAACAAGCAGTTGTCATCCATGAGCCATGAATTCCCCTCAAGTCAGTTCTCCCCAATTTTGTCTTTGTGGTGAGTGGGGGTGTGAGTCTTGTGGGGTCCAATTGGTGAACCAAGTTTGCATTTGTAGTTGGTGCTGCCTATCCTGAATGTGGGGCATTTGTCTGAGTGGTTAGGGTGGGAGGGCAGCTTTAATAATCACATCTCCCAGGTGTTCCTGGAGATTTAAAGCTGTTCAATAGTCTAAACCTTCAGTTCAGTCTCACCACAGTTTGTCTCTGTCACTGGCCCACAAGTCCTTGATATTGGCATATGGTCTCTGAAACTTGCAAGTGGATTCCCCTTCCAAACTGTGCCCTCCTAGGTCCTCTGCTGAGGGAAGCCTGTGCTATGTCACAGGTGTGCACTACCCCCCAAGGGAAGTTCTGGGCTGCAGGGCCATGTAGGGGCATTCCCAGTCTGCTAAAAGGATGGCTGAATGGGGCATGTTAATTTCCTCTTTTTCACACAGCTCCACCTTCCCAGCTCTGTGACAATTAGCTGCAGGTGCATGAAAGGCCATTGTCCATGCCCAATATTGTGATGTGTGCATGTGTTGTTGGAAACATTTCCTGTCACACTGGGTTACTTTGGGCAGCTCTGGGCTGTGGTGCTGGCATGGGGCAGGAGCATTTCCAGACCTCCAGGAAGATGGCTGTAAGGGGACTCCCCCCTTTTCCTGGAAAGTTGTGGTGTTTAGTGAATTTTCTCAGCCACTAGACTTATTGCTTTGTCTCTCAGAGCTATTTTAGCTTTGCTCTTGCCTGGGCCCAAATTGTAAGTCTTTGAGGCTTTCTGTAATAGGCTTCTTAGTGTAATTTTTTTAGAAAAAGAAAAAGACAAAAAAAGAAAAAGAAAAAGAAGAGCCCTCCTTGCAGATCTAATGAGCTATTGAAATGCTAAGAGACAAGGAGACTAGGGTCATTAAGAAACAAGCAAAAAGCAGAGAAATGGGCTCTTCTGACAAGGGAACTCACCCTCTGGATTTGCATGTGTGCCTGATTCTGTTTGAGCCCTGACCTTCACAATTTTATGCTCACCAGAACTCCAAAAATCTCTGTTTTTATTTTTGGGTGTTTTTTTTTTTTGCTGTTTTTGGTAGCCCTATCTCTTCTCCGCTGGGCTGACTGCTCCCAGATTCTCTGGTGTCTGGTCTCAGTCTATCCATGGAGTTTCAATCAGCAGTCTGAGTTTTCAATAAGAGACACAACTACTGTTCTCCCTCCTCATTCCCAGCACTGACAGCCCCTCCTCCCATGGGACTGAGCCTGGCAGGGAGGGGCATGGGGCCCCTGGCTGCAAGAACTTACAGATTTTGCTGATTTCAGCTGTTCCATACACTCATGGGCATTGTATGAATTATGCACAAAGTCAAATTGCTCAGTGGTATCCAGTCCACGCAGTTCCTGACTTTCTACCTACTGCCCTGGAGGAGTAACTAAAACCTGCACTTCACCACTCTGCCATCTTGTCAAGATGTCCCTTTTTAAAGCCCTTCCCCAGCCTGGAACTTTTGTCAGTTTCAGAATAGAGTATTTAATGAGGTGCTTTGGCCTATTATCTTTATAATTACCCTCTGTGCCGGTTTGAATGTATTATGTCCCCCAGAAAAAGCCATATTCTTTGATGCGATCTTGTGGGGCAGACATAATAGTGGGGATTAAGTTGGAATGTTTGGATTTGGAGACACGCCCCACCCAACTGTAGATGATAACTGATGGGATATTTCCATGGAGGTGTGGCCCCGCCCATTCGGGGTGGGCCTTGATCAGTGGAGCCATATAAATGTGCTGACTCAAAGAGACTGAACAGAGTGCAGCTGTGAGTGACGTTCTGAAGAGGAGCAAGCTTGCTAGAGAGGAATGTCCTGGGAGAAAGCCATTTTGAAACCAGAACTTTGGAGCAGATGCCAGCCATGTGCCAGCTAACAGAGGTTTCCCAGACGCCATTTGCCATCCTCCAGTGAAGGTACCTGATTACTGAGGTATTACCTTGGATGTTTTGTGGCCTTAAGACTGTAACTGTGTAGTGAAATAAACCCCCATTTTATAAAAGCCTATCCATCTCTGGTGTTTTGCATTCTGCAGCATTAGCAAACTAAAACACTCTCCAACAGGGTTTTTTTTTTTTCCATTTTTATTGAGATTGTTCAGATACCATACAATTATCCAAAGATCCAAAGTGTACAGTCACTTGCCCCTGGGTACCCTCATACAGCTGTGCATCCATCACACTTAATTTTTGTTCAATTTTTAGAAACTTTTCATTACTCCAGACAAGAAATAAAGTGAAAGATGAAAAAAGAAAAAAAGAAAAGGAAACTCTAAACCTCCCCTATCCCTAACCAACCCCCCCTCAATTGTTGACTCCTAGTATTGATATAGTACGTTTGTTACTGTTTATGAAAAAATGTTGAAATACTACTAACTGTAGTATATAGTTTGTAATAGGTATATAGTTCTTCCCTATATGCCCCTCTATTATTAACTTCTAATTGTATTGTCATACATTTGTTCTGGTTCATGAAGTGATTTCTAGTATTTGTACAGTTGATCACGGACATTGCCCACCATAGGATTCAGTTTTATACATTTCCATCTTTTGACCTCCAACTTTCCTTCTGGTGACATATATGACTCTGAGCTTCCCCTTTCCACCTCATTCACACACCATTCAGCGCTGTTAGTTATTCTCACATCTTGCTACCAACACCCCTGTTCATTTCCAAACATTTAAGTTCATCCTAATTGAACATTCTGCTCATACTAAGCAAGAGCATCTACATTTCTTCCACAAGGCAGGAGGGAGAGTCAAAGAAGGTAGAGAGGCAAAAGAAAGAGGAAACAAAAAAATGACAGCTAGGAAGCAGCAAAAGGAAAAATAAACTTAAATCAAAGTAGAATAAAGAATCAGACAATACCGCCAATGTCAAGTGTCTAACATGCCTCCCCTATCCCCCCCTCTTATCTGCATTCACCTTGGTATATCACCTTTGTTACATTAAAGGAAGCACAATACAATGATTCTATTAGTTACAGTCTCTAGTTTATGCTGATTGCATCCCTCCCCCAATGCCTCCCCATTTTTAACACCTTGCAAGGTTGACATTTGCTTGCTCTCCCTCGTAAAAGAACATATTTGTACATTTTATCACAATTGTTGAATACTCTAGATTTCACCAAGTTTCACAGTCTCAGCCGTTATCTTTCCTCCTTTCTTGTGGTGTCTCACATGCTCCCCATCTTCCTCTCTCAACTGTATTCATAGTTACCTTTGTTCAGTGTACTTACATTGTTGTGCTACCATCTCCCAAAATTGTGTTCCAAACCACACACTCCTGTCTTCTATCACCCTGTAGTGCTCCCTTTAGTATTTCCTGTAGGGCAGGTGTCTTGTTCACAAAGTCTCTCATTGTCTGTTTGTCAGAAAATATTTTGAGCTCTCCCTCATATTTGAAGGACAGCTTTGCTGGATACAGAATTCTTGGTTGGTGGTTTTTCTCTTTCAGTATCTTAAATACATCACACCACTTCCTTCTTGCCTCCATGGTTTCTGCTGAGAGATCCACACATAGTCTTATTAAGCTTCCTTTGTGTGTAATGGATCGCTTTTCTCTTGCTGCTTTCAGGATTCTCTCTTTGTCTTTGACATTTGATAATCTGATTATTAAGTGTCTTGGCGTAGGCCTATTCAGATCTCTTCTGTTTGGAGTACGCTGTGCTTCTTGGATCTGTAATTTTATGTCTTTCATAAGAGATGGGAAATTTTCATTAATTATTTCCTCTATTATTGCTTCTGCCCCCTTTCCCTTCTCTTCTCCTTCTGGGACACCAATGATACGTACATTATTGTACTTTCTTTCATCCTTGAGTTCCCGGAGACATTGCTCATATTTTTTCATTCTTTTCTCCATCTGCTCCTTTGCGTGTAGGCTCTCAGGTATTTTGTTCTCCAGTTTCTGAGTGTTTTCTTCTGCTTCTTGAGATCTGCTGCTGTATGTTTCCATTGTGTCTTTCATCTCTTGTGTTGTGCCTTTCATTTCCATAGTTTCTACTAGTAGGTTTTTTGAACTTTTGATTTCTGCCGTATACCTGTCCAGTGCTTCCTTTACAGCCTCTATCTCTTTTGCAATATCTTCTCTAAACTTTTTGAATTGATTTAGCATTAGTTGTTTAAATTCCTGTATCTCAGTTGAAGTGTATGTTTGTTCCTTTGACTGGGCCATAACTTTGTTTTTCTTAGTGTAGGTTGTAATTTTCTGTTGTCTAGGCATGGTTTCCTTGGTTATCCAAATCAGGTTTTCCCAGACCAGAACAGACTCAGGTCCCAGAGGGAAGAAATATTCAGTATCTGGTTTCCCTGCGGGTGTGTCTTAGAAAATTGCTCCACCCTTTGATGTCTCGGGTCACTGTGCTTTTCTGCCCAGCAGGTGATGCCTGTTAGCCTATAATTCTTGCCTGGTGTGAGGAGGTATGGCCGTGTTCCCCCAGGCTCTGGGGTCTGGTTCTGAATGGAAAGGGCCCCACCCCTTTCCTCCTAGAGAAGACAGACCCCTCAGGTGGAGGTCATTAGCATTTCAATGGTCTCGCTCTGCTTGTGGTGTCTCCACCCTTCCCAGAGTCACAGCCCTGGAAACTAAAAATGACTGGGGCTTTCTCCACTGAGCCAAAAAAGAAACAGATGGTCCCCTTCAGACCCAGTCCAAGACAACCCTCCGGCTCTCCCAGGTCAGTCATCACCCAAAGCCTCTGTCTGTTTTTTGGGGCTGCGTACCTGTAGTAAGCAGTTCACACTCGCTACTTAAAACCCCAGTTGGAGCTCAGCTGAGCTGTATTCACTTGCTGAGAGAGAGCTTCTCTGTGGCACCACGAGGCTCCGCAGCTAGGGCTATGGGGGAGGGGGTCTCCCGACCGACCTGGTTCCGCAGGTTTTACTTACAGATTTTATGCTGTGTTCTCGGGCATTCCTCCCAATTCAGGTTGGTGTATGATGAATTGATGGTCTCGTTTGTCCCCCCGCAGTTATTCTGGATTATTTACTATTTGTTTCTGGTTTTTTGTAGTTGTTCCAGGGGGACTACTTAGCTTCCACTCCTCTCTATGCCGCCATCTTGCCCGTCTGTCTCTCCAACAGGTTTTATTCTACCCTTGCCAAGGGGCTATTTAAGGGTAAAAATATAAGCAGTCAGAGAGTGAGAAAGGAGAAGGAACAAAATGTAAAAAAAAAAAAAAAATGAAAAATAAGCACAAGGAAGCAAGCATTTTTGGATCCAGGTAATGGGTGCCTGCTTTTATGTGCCACCACCACCCAGAGTCCAGCTCCTTTGTAGTACCCCCAGCTCCAAAAGTTAATTAATTAATGTGTTAATTAATTCTGCAGTTGAAGTTGTGTTGAGCCCCCCATCTTGTTCCCAGCAGATTTTTTTTCCTTTCAGGGAGCCAGCTTCAAGACAGTCCATGGGGTCTGGGTGGGAATGGGCACCAGAACCCCGGTTGGGGGAACTTAAAATTTCGCTGTGATCTCAGCTTTTCCACCCAATCCAAACTTGTGTATGATGTGTAACTGGTCACTGGAGACCCTGGAAACACTCTTTCATACAATTTCTGGTGTTAGGTTTTTCATTCAAGAAGAGAAGAGATGAAAACTTGATCAAAAGGAGATTTATTGTCTGGCCATGTGCAGGTGGGCTGAAGCCTAAGAAAATGGTGACAACCCCGAGCCAATGGAACAGTAGGGCTTATAAAGGATGTTTGGTGGGAAGTTCTTTGTCCAGGGAAGGTGAGGCTGACAGGTTTAGGTTTGCAGTCATTTAGTGGCTGCTTTTCAGAAAGAGGGTTGTTGGCAAGTTTCCATTGGCTTGTTTGAAAGAGGGGGCCTTGAAGCAGGAAATTTTAAAATTTTACCATTCAGGATTCCTAGGGTGGGGGCAGTGGCTTATTGCAGATCTGCAGGGTTCCTAAGGTAGGGTGAGGGGTGGTGGTCCTATGGCAAAATTCCTGTGTGAGTGTGTGGTGAGGGCCCAGGACCTAAACTTAACACCTGGCTAATTACCAGCTACCCTAGAAGAGAGACTAAATTGCACACCTCACCACTCTGCCATCTTGCCCCAACTCCCATTGCCTATTATAGACTATATTTAATAGGAATACCTTACCAGTACTACCCTAATACTAGGGATAAATAACTAGGTGCTGATAAGATCCTTGGGGTGTTTTGCATTATAAATTTTTTTTAAAGATAGAGTGATGGTGAGTGTACTGTCAATGGTGTAAGATATTAAGTGTTTATTTGGACAGAATATATGCCATGTTAAATTAGTAACCCCCTACTTAATAAGTTAAGCCCTCAATCTTGAGGCTTGCTCTAGTGAAACATATAGCTGTAAAGGGGAGGCTAAGCCTACCTATGATTATTCTAGAAGTCATCACCAGAGAGCCTCTTTTGTTTCTCAGATGTGGCTTTTCTCTCTCTAAGACCAACTCTGCAAATAAATTCATTACTCTCCCCCTCTATGTGGGACATGACTCCCAAGGTAGTGAACTTCCCTGATGATGTGGGGCATGACTCCCAAGAATAGCCTGGCCTTGGCATTGAGGGGTTTGGAATGCCTTTTTGATCAAGAGGGGGAAAGAAATTAACAAAATAAGGTTTCAGTGGCTAAGAGATTTCAAATACAGTCAAGAGGCTTCCTGGAGGTTACTTTTATGCAAGCTTCAGCTAGATATTCCAAATGTCCACAGTATTCCAAGCCCCAACCAACAGTAGTCACCAAAATACTAAAGAATACCTTTGAGACTCTACAAAAGTTTCACTCAATAAGTTTACTTATCAGAGACTTAAATCCCCAAGAGTGTTCCTATGCCAGATAATTCCCCAAACCCTGAGGCAGCAGCCTTTCCAAGAACAGCAACCAGATGCAGCCCCATTCTCCATAATGCCAATGACTCTTTGCAATATGAACACATTAGGTTGGTCACTGTCCAGATATCCCCAAATATTGAGATAGTGATCAAATGAGAGAGAGCAGTAGCAACTGACAAGATAGGATTTAACAAAGGATTATGAACACTGAATCTTTATATACATATATTTTTTATTCTCTAGGGAACTAGAATAGTTAGAAGGAAATAACTGACATGGTGGAACTGTAACATATAACATGTTTCAGAATTTGCTATATAGCTACTTGTTAAGCTGTACTTTGAATGTTTTCGCTTTTCTGCATATACATTATATTTCTCAATAAAAAGATGTAAAAGGAAAAGCCTATCCATTTCTGGTATTTTGCATAACAGTAGCTTTTTGCAACCTGGAACTGGTTCATATATATTTATAATTGTTACATCTTGTTGAATTGTCCCCTTTATTAGCAAATAATGATTGTATTTTTCCCTCATAACTATTTTTTCCTCAAGTCTATTTTAAACAATATTAATATAGCTATGCCAGCTCTCCATTGGTTACTCCTCATAATGGTACATTTTTCCATCCTTTCACTTTTAACCTATTTGTATGTTTGAATTTAAGATGAGTCTCTTGCAGGCAGCATATAGTTGGGTTCTGCTTGTTCATCCTATCTGACAATCTCTGTCTTTTGCCTGGAGTGTTTAATCCCTTTACATTTAAGTTCACTGCTGATAATACAGGACTTTCTTCCATATTTTGCTATGTAGCCTTTATAGGTCTCATACCTTTTCTGTCTCTCAATTCTTCCATTAATGCCAACATTTTTATTTATTTGATTTTTTTGTGTTATACCATATTGAGTGACTTTGCTTTGCTTTGTGGGTATGTTTTCCATTTGTTTTCCCTGTAGTTATCATGTGGTTAAATTTTAACATCTTAAATATATAACCATCATAGTTAGTTTTCTATGAACTTATTTTCAATAGCATATACATACACTTTTCCTATATGCCTCTGTGCCACACCTTTTATTTTGTACTTGTTACTACTTATATCTTCATGAAATTTACATCTGAAACCACAGATTTATGCATACTTTTTATAAATTTACATTGCAGTACTTGTAGAAAGCATTATAGCACCTGTAGAAAGTAAAAAGTGGAGTTACATGAAAAATAATACACTATGATAATACCGGCATTTATAATTACCAAAAAGGTTGCCTTTACCAGAGGTTTTTATTTCTTCATGCTGTTTTGCCCCACTGTCTAGTGACCTTTCCTTTGACTCTGATGAAATTATTTTAGCACAGCTTGTAGAGCATGTCTAGTGGTGACAAATGCCCTCAACTTTTGTTTCTCTGGGAATGTTTTAATTTCTCACTCATTTTTTTAAAGAACATCTTACCAGATGTAAATTCTTGGTTGGCTGTTGTTTTCATTCAGCATTTTAAGTATTTCTACCCACTGCCTTCTTGTCACCTTGGTTTCTGCTGAGAAATTGGCAGTTGATTTAATTGGACTCCCTTTTACAGAACACATTGCTTTTCTTTTACAGCTTCCAGAAGTCTCCTTGTCTTTTGAATTTGATAGTGGGATCAATATATGATGGGGTGCATTTTTCTTTATGTTTATCCTTTTTTGTGTTCTCTGGACTTCTTGGATTTGCATATTCACTTTTTTCCCCATGTTTGGGAAGTTCTCTCATTATGTCATTGAATATTTCACTGCCCCTTTCTCTGTTTCTTCTCTTTTTTGACTCCCATAATGCATATATTCTTATTCTTGATGGTGTTCCAGATGTGTCTTAAGCTAATTTCACTTTTATAATTCTTTTTTTCTTTCTGCAGTCAGTACAAGTCACTTCAAGTGTCTTGTCTTTGAGTTCACTGATTCTTCTGCCAGCTCCCATGTGCATCAAAGATAATGGTGTTTGGGGGGGCCACAATATATCCAAACTGGCACATTCCAACTCATGGAACCCAAAATGACATTATCTTTCCATATACAAAATACACTCATCACATCACTATATCACAAAATCTTAAATCATTTCAGTAACAATAGTTAAGTACAAGATCCCATCAAAATCAGTTACAGGTGTAAAATTCCCTTCTGACTGTGGACCTGTGAAACATACAACAAGTTATCTTCTGCCAATATACAAAAGAGGGACATTCATAGGATAAACATTCCCATTGCCATAAGGAGAAACAATAAGGAAAACAGAGTTTAAGGGACCAAAACAATTCCTAAAACCCACAGGGCAAACTCCATTAGATTTCAGTCTGAGAGTCATTTATAGAGTGGCAGTCCCACATTTTCCAAAAGCTAACACTGGGGTGAGTGCTCCAACATATCCACACATTGGGGAGACCACTTCTTCTCACCCCCACCCTACTCAAACATCAGGGTGTACCCTGGACTCTGCCTCTCCAGGGCAAAGGCTCCCCCCTCTCTGAACAATAGAGTGGAGGCCAAGCTCTCCCCAATCCCCGGGGAACGTGCTCCACCCTCTCTAGGGCCTGGGGTGGCAGCTCTCTTCCTGAGCATCAAGGTGGAAGGTCCACCCTCAACCTCCATGGCAAACTCACCCTTTCCATGTGCCTGGGTTTCTCTGTTCTCCCTGCCTGAGACGTCTTGACTCCAGACCTGCATCTCCATCTCTCTGTCTTTTAAGAAATTTTTCCTTCAATTTGCTGCGTTTTCATCTCCTCCAGTCCAGACCAGCAGTGACTCTGTTTATACAGATTTTGCAAAAATCTCATTGGCTTGGCATGAAGTTTACAGGAGTCAAAACCTTCAGACAATAGGAATTTCTCCAAATCCTTTCTGGATAACTCTATCTCCAATCCTGAATTGTACTGAAATGGCAGCCAGTTTCTATGTTTGGTTAAATTCTCATGTGGGGCTCTAGCCTCTGGGGTCTCACTTCTGGAAGTCCAGAGTTTTCCAGACCATCAATTTCTGGTTTCTTTTTACCCAAGATTGCAGTTCTAGGTTTATCTCTTTCCACTCACATTCTACTATAAGCTGCAAGGAGAAGCCAGGGCACACTTTTGATATTTAGTGTCAAAATCTCTTCAGCTAAGTATCCCAGCTTGTCATTTACAAATTCTGCCTTCCATCTGACACCAGGACACAATTTTGCCAAATTCTCTGCTACTTTAAAACAAGGATCACCTTTTTTTTCCAGTTGGCAATGACACATTCATCATTTCTGCTCAAGATCTCATCAGAAGTATCTTTAGGGTCCATATTTCCACAGTCTCTTCAAAGCAATTTAGGCCTTTTCTGTAAAGCTCCTCACAATTCTTTCAGAATCTTCCCCTTATCCATTTAAAAAGCTGTTCCAACATATTTGGTATTTGCAAACAGCAGCATCAGAAGCCCACTCCTGTTACCAAAATCTGTTCCAGTTTGCTAATGCTGCCCATTATGCAAAATACCAGAAATAGATCAGCTTTTATAAAGGGGGTTTATTTGATTAAAAAGTTACAGTCTTAAGGCCCTAAAAGTGTCCAAGCTATGGCATCAACAAGTATACCTTCACCAAGGGAAGGCCAATGGCTTCTGGAAAATGTCTGTTAGCTGGGAAGGCACATGGCTGGAATCGGCTAATCCAGGGTTATGTTCCAGCTCCTCTCTCAGTTCCTGCGCATTCTTCAAAATGTTGCTCTTGTGGCACTTTGTCCTCTCTTAGCTTCTCCAGGGCAAACTCTGGGCTAGCACGAGTCTTCTTTCAATTGCCATCTCTAAAATGTCTCTCTCAGTTGTTCTCCAAAATGTCACTCACAGCTGCTCCTAGTTCCTTCTGTGTGTCAACTTTTTATATGTCTCCAGTTATTTAATTCAGACCCACCCAGATTGGGTGGGGTAATACCTCCATGGAAATTATCCAGTTAGGAGTCTTGCTCCCAGCTGATTAAGTCACATCTCCATAGAAACACTCAATCAATAGGTTCCAACCTATTCAACACTAATATGTCTGCCCCCACAAGATTGCATCAAAGATATTGGCATTTTGGGGGCCATAAAACATCCAAACAAACACTGATACCTTCCCTGCAGAAAGGCTGATGGCACCTGGATCACCTCTGTCAGCTGGGAGGGCATGTGGCTTGTGCCTGCTGTTCCTTTGCTCCCAAGTTCTGGTTTCAAAATGTCATTCTCCAAAATGTCTCTGTGCTTCTGTCTCTCAACTCCTGTGTGTCCTTGCTTGTTCTTCCAGTGTATTTCTCTCTAAGCATCTGCAGATCCTCTCTTAGCTTTGCTGGGCAATCTCTGGGCTTCATCTCTTAGCTTAGCCTCTCCAAACATCTTTCTATTGGCATCTCCAAGTATCTGGGTCTGTGTCAGCTCTTAGCTTCTTCTGAGGGCAAACTCTGGATTACATATCTTAGCTTCTCTCCAAAATGACTCTCTCAGCTTCTCTGAGCTCCTTATCTCCATGAGCTCTCTTAAAGGGCTCCAGTGATCTAATCAAGACCCACATTGAATGGTTAGGGTCCATACATCCATGGAAATGATCTAATCAATAGGTCTTACACACAGTTTGGTGAGTCACATCTCTATGGAAACATTCAATCAAAAGGTTCCACCCAAAAATACTGGATTAAAAGATCATGGCTCTTCTTGTGTCCATAACAGTTTCAAACTGGCATGTCCTGACCTGGGCTTTTACTTGTTAATTGTTTTAGAGTTCCCCTGTTTACAGGAATTTGGTTGTCCCTTGTTTATAGCAGAAAATTGACCTTAATCTCCCTGGTCTTTGAAACCAGGAAAGCCTTTCCCCAGACTGTCTACCATTTTAGTTTCATACACACCTTTTGATGTCTCAAGCTGCTTTTGCTTGGAGGGCAATTTCTGGGAGGAGGGGCACATCAGAGAGAGGACTTTCCCAAGTAAGTTTTTCCCAGCTGAAGCATGGCTGGGTCCCCCAAAGTGGGTGAAACCTGGCTCCAAAGGCCCTGGGTATAGGACCAGGAAGGGTACAATGAGCTTCTTTCATAATTACTGTGCTGGTTTGAATGTACTATGTACCCCAGAAAAAGCCATGATTTTTAATGCAATCTTGTAGGGGCAGATCTTTTGTGGGTGGGATCTTTTGATTAGGTTGTTTCCATGGCAATGTGAATCACACAACCATGGGTGAGACTTTTTGATTAGATTATTTCCATGTAGGTGTTGACCCTGCCCATTCAAGGTGGTCTTGATTAATTTACTGGAGTCCTTAAGAGAGCTTAGGGGCTGACACAGTCCCAGATGCTTGGAGATGCAGACAGAAAGATGTTTGGAGATGCTAAGCTATGAGATGAATCCCAGAATGTTTCCTGGAGAAGCTAAGAGAGGACCCCCAGATGCTTAGAGAGAAATTCCCCAGGAGAATAAGCAAGGATACACAGGAGCTGAGAGAGAGTGGCTCAGAGAGACAGAAGCCCAGAGACATTTTGGAGAAAGATATTTTGAAACCAGAACCCAGGAGCGAAGGACCAGCAGATGCCAGTCACAAGACTTCCCAGGTGACAGAGGTGTTCTAGATGCCATCAGCCTTTCTTAAGTGAAGATATCCTCTTGTTGATGCCTTTGTTTGGACACTTTTATGGCCATAGAACTCTAAATTTGTCACCTAATAAATCCCCTCTATAAAAACCAATCCAATCCTGGTATTTTGCATAATGGCAGCTTTAGCAAAAGCAGAACAGTTCACCAAAACTGAATTTTCTTGGCATGCCCAGCAAATGTATCCCTTCCACTAATGCTCCCCTGCAGCCCTGAGCAAGAACAACATCTTCAAGTCTCCTTTTCTGTGGCCTTTGTCCAGTGTGGGTTGAATCAATGACTGTCACTGCCTTTGTCTGGGGCAATTTGATATGATGGCCTACCAGGAAATTCAAATTTGCTACTCAATGTGTGATCATTGATCAGCCATGCCCACCCCTGTTCTTGGGGAAGAGGATATTTTTTTGTCATTTTCTTTCACCAGTGACCTAGCCAGGGCCTGGACCCCTGGGCAGCCTGCTATGTGAGGGTGGGATAAGTGCTTTACACTACTACACATAGAGTGCAATTTAATGTTCTCTACCAGAATTTATCAGCCTTTCTTTTCCCTTTGTCCTGGATGCTGTACAGTGTTCTTCTGACCTCCAGAGTTTTAAAAAAAGTTATTTAAGACAGTTCCTCCCTGTTTAATAACTGTTTTGGTGGAAGAAATGAATCCTGGGTTTCCTTACTGTGCCATTTTCAGAAAATTCTCTTCTTTTTTCAGTTCAGTTTTATTGAGATATGTTCACATAAACTGAAGTCATTCATAATGTACAATCAATTGTTTACAGTACAATCATATAGTTGTGCATTCATCACCAAATACATTTTTGAATATTTTCAGTACTCCAAAATATAAAAGGAATTTAAATGCACAAAAAACATCCCATCCCCATTCCCCATTTATTTAATTTTTTTCCCATTTTTCTACTCATCTGTTCATACACTAGATAAAGGGAGTGTGAGCCACAAGGTTTTCACAGTTCCACAGTCACACCATTTAAGCTACATAGTTATAGAATCATCTTCAAAAATCAAGGCTACTGTGTTGCAGTTCAAAAATCTCAGGTATTTCCTTCTAGCTATTCAAATACACTAAAAAATAAAAAGGGACATCAATACAACATATAGGAATAACATCCAGAATGACGTCTAGAATCTATTTGAAATCTCTCAGCCACTGAAACTTGATTTTGTTTCATTTCTCTTCCCCTTTTTGATCAAGAAAACTTTCTCAATCCCATGATGTCAGGTCCAGGTTCATCCCTGGGTGTCATGTCCCACATTGCCAGTGATATTTATACCCCTTGGAGTCATGACCCACATATGTGGGAGGTCAGTGAGTTTACCTGCCAAATTTGGGTTAGAGAGAGAGAGGTCACATCTGAGAAACAAAAGTTTTCTGTCGGGGTGACTCTTAGGCCCAATCATACATAGCTTTGCCTTCTCTTTTGCAGTAACAAGCTTCATAAGGGCAACCCCCAAGACTGAGGGCTTGGCCTTCTAAATTGGTAGTCCCCAATGTTTGTGAGAATATCAGTAATTCCTCAGGTGGGGAAGTTTATTTCTGCAATTTCCCCCAGTTCCTCAGAGGGGCTTTGCAGATATACTTTTATTCTGTTTCCAAATTTCTTTGGGATGTATCAGGATTTCACACTAAACTGTAAAATCCAACAAGATCTCACTCTCTATTCAAAGTTCTGTGTAATTACTGTGTTTGTGTAAACTGGCTGTACAAATTAAATCATCTGGTGTGCTACAGAAAATATAGGTTTTGCACCAAATAAACATATCTTCCTTTGGTTGCACACAGAATTTAAGCTTTAAAACATGGTCAATATTGTTCTTTACTTTTAGTCTGACTTGCCTTAGTCTTAACCAGTTCCACTTAATTCTTTTCTCTAATTAAATTCTTAACTTTTACAGCTCTTTAACAGTTACTGTATGGGATACTGTTAACATTAATAGTTGCCAAACTCTAGTTCTGTGTCTCAGGTGTCACACAGATACTCGAAGTTCTAGGGACAGACCAGTTATACACAAGAAGCTCAGCACCTCAGAATTTAGAAATAATCATTACAACTTGGGAATAGGTGTGACTGCTGTAAGAGCTTACAATCTAGGAACTTTACAATAAGCCTTCCCCTGATAACTTGTGCTCTAAGATTCAAGTTTCAGAGTTTGTACCTTATTGTTAGCCCATATTAGTGAGACATTATAATGTTTGCTTCAGTTTCTGGCTGTTTCACTCAGAATGTTGTCCTAAAGATTCATTCACCTTGTATGCCTCATGACTTCATTCTTTCTTGCAGCCGCTCAATATTCTGTTGTATGCATACACCATATTTCACCATTCTGTTCATCAGTTGATGTACCCTTAGGCAACCTCCATCCATTGCAAATTATGAATACTTCTGCCATAGTCATCAGTGTGCAAATGTCCATTTGTATGCTTGCTTTCAGCTTTTTCAAGTATATACCCAATAATGAGATTGCCAGATCTCATGGCAACCCCATACTTAGCTTCTTATGGAACCACCACACTCCCATCCAAATGGACTATACCATTCTATTTCCCCAGCAATAGTGAATAGTTACATCCCTCTCTCCATGTTTTCTCAAGCACATGTATCACCCTGTTGTTATCACCAGCAATTTTACAGTGATATATTCATATGCCACATGAGAATTCATGGTGTACAATAAATTGTTCACAGTATCATCATATGGTTGTGCACGCATCCCCACAGTCAGCCCTTGAAGATATTCATTACTCCAAAAAAAGAATAACAAAAAGGACAAAAATTAAAATAAAATAAAATGAATTAAAATACAATAAAAAATCAGATAACAACACAATCAAGAATCCCATACCCACTCCCTTATATCTCCCTCTTACAGACATTTAGCTTTGGTACATTGCCTTTGTTACAATTAATGGAAGCATATTACAGTGTTACTGTTAACTATATAATCTAGTTTTCCATGATTATGTTTTATCCCAATACCATCCCATTTTCAGGTCCTTGCAAATATGACACTCATTTGTTCTCCCACATGTAAAAACATGTTTATATTTGTACATACATTCAACCTCTGACCACTGTAGATTTCACTAAGTTATACAGTCCTGGTCTTTATCTTCTAACTTTCCTTCTGGTGTCATATATGTCCCCAGCATTCCTCTTTCAACTTTACTCACAGTCATCTTTGTTCAGTTTACTTACAATATTGCCCTACAATCACACGGTATTTTGCTATTCATTTCTGGATCTATACAGTCCTGTTGAACATTCTATACTTCAACATCAAATGCCTGATCTCTACCCTCTTTCTGTCTCTGGATTACCTGTGTTCTCAGCTTTAACTCTCAAAGTTTGCTCATTAATGTTAGCTCATATTAGTGAGACAATACATTATTTGTCTTTTTGTTTTTGGCTGATGTCACTCACATCCTCAAGGCACATCCATGTTGTTATATGCTCTCTGACTATATTCTATCTTATAGTTGCATAACACTCCATCACATGTATATACTGCAGTTTTTATTCACTCATCTATTGATGGACATTTGGACTGTTTCCATATCTTGGCAATCGTGAATAATGCCACTATAAACCTTGGTTCACAAATGTCCATTCATGTCTTAGCTTTCAGTTCCTCTGAGTATGTACATAGTAATGGAATTGATGGATCATTTGGCAATTCTATACTTAGCTTCCTGAGGAACTGACACACTGCATTTCAGAATGGCTGCATCATTCTCTGTTCCCACCAACAGTGAATAAGTTACTCTTTCTCCACATCCTTCCAGCACTTGTAATTTTATTTCTTTTTTTTTTTTGATAATGGCCATTTCAGTAGGTATGTGATGATATCTCATTGTGGTTTTAATTTGCATTTCTCTAATAGCCAATGAAGTTGAGCATATTTTCATATGATTTTGAACCATTTGCATTTTCTCTTCAGAAAAGTGTCTGTCCATGTTTTTTGCCCATTTTTAAATTGGGTTGTCTTTTTGTTGTTGAGTTATAGGATATGTTTAAGTATGGTGGATATTGAAACATTATCTGATTTGTCATTTCCAAATATTGTCTCCCATTTTTACTTTTCTGAAAAAGTCCTTTGATGTAAAAAAAGTGTTTAATTTTCGGAAATCTCATTTATCTATTTCTTGTTTCATTGCTTATGTTCTGGGTGTAAGGTCTAGGAAGCCACCACTTATTACAAGATCTTTAGGACACTTCCCTACATTTTCTTCTAAATGTTTTATTGTCTTAGCTCTAATGCTTATATCTTTGATCATTTCAAGTTAATTTTTATATAAGTTGTGGAATAGGAGCCCACTTTCTTTCTTTTGGGTAGGGATATCCAGTTCTCCAAACACAATTTATTGAAGATGCTGCTCTGTTCCAATTGCAATGGCTTGACAGCCTTATAATAGATGAATTGTCCATATATGAGATGATCTATTTCTGAACACTCAATCCAATTCCATTTGTTAGTATGTCTATCTTTATGCCAGTACCATGCTGCTTTGACCACTGTAACTTTGCAATATACTTCAAAACCAGGTAGTGTGTGACCTCCCACTGCATTCCTCTTTCTCAAGTTATTCTTGCCTATTTGGGGCACATTGCCCTTCCAGATAAATTTGGTTGCAGGTTTTTCTATTTCTGCAAAGTAAGTTGTTGGGATTTTAATTGATATTGCATTGAATGTATAAATACATTTAGTAGAACTGACTTCAACTATATTTAGTCTTCCAATCCATGAACATGGTATATTCTTCTATTTGTAAGATCCTGTTTGATTTCCTTTAGCAATTTCTTATATTTTTCTGTGTATAGGCTTTTTGTGGCCTAGGTTAAGTTTATTCCTAAATGCATGACTCTTTTGGATGGATTTGTAACTGGAATTTTTTCCTGATTTCTTCTTCATGATGCTCATTGCTGATGTATAGGAACATTACTGATTTTTGTGTGTTGATCTTGTACCCTGCGACTTTGCTGTTTTCATTTATTAGCTCTAATAGTTTTTCTGTAGATTTTTCTGGATTTTCTACATATAGGATCATTTCATCTGCAAACAGTGAAAGTTTTACTTCTTCCTCTCCAATTTGGATGCCTTTTCTTTTTGTTGCCTAATTGCTCTAGCTAGAACTTCCAGAAAAATGTTGAATAACCATGGTGACAGTGGGCATACCTATCTTGTACATGATCTTAGAGGAAATGCTTTCACTCTTCCCAATTGAGTATGATTTTAGCTGTGGTTTTTCCATATATTGTCTATCATATTAAGAAAGCCCCTTCTATTACTACACTTTTGAGTGTTTTCATCAAGAATGTTGAGTTTTGTCTAATCATTTTCTGCATCTATCAAGATGATCATGTGGTTTTTCTCTTTGAGTTAATTGATGTGATGTATTACATTAATTGATTTTCTTGTGTTGAACCAGTGATGCATACCTGGGATAAATCCCACTTGATCATGGTGTATAATTCTTTTAATGTGCTGCTAAATTCAATTTGCAGGTATTTTATTGAGGATTTTTGCATCTGTATCCTTAAAGAGATGGGTCTATAATTTTCTTTTCTTGTAGTGTCTTTGCTGGCTTTGGTATTAGGATATTCGCTCCATAGAATGAGTTAAATTGCTTTCCCTTCTCCTCAAATTTTTTGAAGAGTTTCAGGAGGATTGTTACTAATTCTACATCAAATCCTTGGTAGAATTCACATGTGAATCAATCTGATACTGGACTTTTCTTTTTTGGGGGCATTTTTATGACAGATTCATTTGCTTTATTGTGATAAGTTTGTTGAGGTCATCTATTTCTTCCCTAGTCAATTTTGGCTGTTTATGCTTTTCTAGGAAGCAGTTCATTTTGTCTAAGTTGTCTAGTTTGTTAGCATATAGTTGCTTATAGTATTCTCTTATTATCTCCTTTATTTCAGTGGTGTAACTGGTTATGTCTGCTTTCCCATTTCTGATACTATTTTTTTGCATCTGCTCTCTTTTTTTGTTAGCTTAGCTAAGTGTCCATCAATTTTATTGATTTTCTCAAAGAACCAGCTTCTTATTTTGTTGATTCTCTATATTGTTTTCATGTCCCCAATTTCATTTATTTCTTCTCTAATCTGTGTTATTTCTTTCCTTCTATTGGCTTTGGGGTTAGTTTGCTGTTCTTTCTCTAGTTCCTCCAGCAGAGTAGTTAATTCCTCTATTTCTGCTCTTCCTTCTTGTTTAATATTGGCATTTAGGGCAATACATTTCCCTTTCTGCATCACCTTTGCTCTATCCCATAAGTTTTTTAAATTCAATTTTATTGAGTTATATTACATACAATACCATACAATCATCCATGGTGTACAATCAATTGTTCACAGTATGACTATATAGTTGTGCATTCATCACTACAATCAATTTTTGAACATTTTCATTACCACACACACAAAAGAAAAGAATAAAAGTTAAAGTAAAAACAATACCCAAAATATCTCACACACCCCATCCCTCATTATTATTCATTCACTTTTTGTTCTTATTTTTCTATTCATCTGTATAAAGGGAATGGGAGCCACAAAGTTTTCACAACCATACAGTCACACAGTGTAAGCTTATAGAATTGCCTTCAAGAATAAAGGCTACTGGGTTGAAGATCAGCATTTCAGGTATTTCCTTCTATTTATTCCAATACACTAAAAACTAAAGTAGGATATCTATATAATGCATAAGAAAAACATCCAGAATTACTTCTCAACATTCTTTGAGATCTCTCAGCCACTGAAAGTTTATTTTGTTTCATTCATTTTCCCCCTTTTGGTCCAAGAAGAATTTCTCAATCCCACAATGCCAGGGCCAAGCTCATCCCCATGAGTCATATCCTATGTTGCCATGGAGATTTGTACCCTTGGGAGTTATGTCCCATGTGGGTGGGTGGGCAATGAGTTTACCTGCAGAATTCAATGTTCCATGTAATTAGGTTGTTTGAATAAACTGACTGTGGGTGGGTGGGCAATGAGTTTACCTGCAGAGTTGGCTTAGAGAGAGAGACCACATCTTAGCAACAAAAGAGATTCTCTGGGGGTGACCCTTAGGCACAATTTTAAGTAGCTTACCTCTCCTTTGTAGTAAAACAACTTCATAAGGTCAAGTCACAAGATTGAGGGCTTGGCCTTCTAAATTGGTAGCCCCCAATGCTTGTGAGAATATCAATTCCTCCAGTGGGGAAATTTAGTATTTCCACACTTTTCCCCAGTCCTTCAATGTATTCCCCTTTGCAAATACATTTTTATTATCTGCCCAAATTACACTGGGATATATTGGGGCTTCACACTAACCTGTACAAGAAAAGCCAGATTTCACTCCCTATTCAACGTTCCATGTAATTAGGTTGTTTGAATAAACTGACCATACATGTTAAATTATAAAGTGTGCTACAAAAGTATGTATTTTTCACCTAATAAACATCTCTTCTTTTGGTCTCACACAGAATTTGAACTTTTAAAAACACTGTCACAAACATCCTTTTCATTTCAATCTGATTTACCTTAGTGCTAACCAAGACCCTTTCATTCAAATCTCTAAATGAAGTCTCATCTCTTTTTTCAGACTCCTTAACATTTGCTGTATGAGTAATGCTGGTATTCATAGCTTCTAGATTCTGTCACTGAGTCTCAGATGTCATCACACATATACCCAAATTCCAGGGACTGACCAGGTTATACACAAAGAGCTCAGCATCTCAGAATTTAGAAATAACCATTACAACTCAGGAATAGATGTAACTGCTGTAAGAGCTTACAATATAGGAACATTTACAATAAGCTTTCCCCTGATAAGCTATGCTCTTAGACTCAAATCTCAGAGTTTGTGCATTATAGTTATTCCATATTAGTGAAGGATTATGTTTTTCTTTACATTTCTAGTTTATTTCACTCAACACGCTGTCCTTGATATCCATTAAGTGCAAAACTTCACTTCTTCTTGTAGCAACTAAATATTCCACAATTTGTCATTCCATTCATCAGTCTGTACCCTTAGGCCACTCCCATCCACAGCAAATCATGAATACTGACACCATAAACCCAAATGTACAAATGTCCACTAATGTCCCTCTTTTCAGTTCTTCCAACTATGTACCCAATAACTGAGTTGCAGGACATATGGCAACCTCATGCTTAGCTACCTATGGAACCACCACATTGCCCTCCAGATGGGCTGCACCATTCTACTTCCCCACCAACAGTGATTAGGTACATCCCTTTCTCCACATTTTCTCCTACGCTTATATCCCTCTGTTTATTTTATAGGTGGTTTTATTCATACACTATGCATTCCGTCCTAAGTAAACAATCAGTCATTCCCTGTATAATCACATAGTTATGCATTCACCACCACTCTCTATAGAAGAACATTTCCATTTCTTCCACAAAGAGGAAGATGCAAAAAAGTAAAAAGAAAAAAGAAAAAGAAGTAATGACAACTATAAAGCAACAAAAGAGAAAATAAAATAAAATACACTAAAAGTATCAGACAACAACACAAATGCCAAGAATCCCATATCCCTCCCTTATATCCCTGTCTTAGCGTTGGCATATTGTCTTTGTTACAATTAATGGAAGCATATTAAAACTGTTACTGTTAACTATAGACTCCAGTTTGCACTGGTTGCATTTTTCCCCAATACCACCCTATTTTAAACAGCTTGCAAAGTTGACATTCATTTGTTCTCCCTCATTTAAAACCATATTTTTACCTTTAACCACAATCATTGACCACTCGAGGATTCACTAACTTATACAGTCCAAGTCTTTATCTTCTATCTTTCCTTCTGGTGTCCTATGTGCCCCTAAATTTCCTCTTTCTACTGACAGTCATCTTTGTTCAGTATACTTACATCATTGTGCTACCATCACCCAATATTGTGCTCCAAACATCTCTGTCCTGTCTTTTCCTATCTGTCTGTAGTGCTCCCTTTAGTCATTCCTGTAGAACAGGTATCTTGTTCACAAACTCTCTCAGTGTCTACTTATCTGAGAATATTTTAAACTCTGCCTCATTTTCAAATTACAGTTTTGCCAGATATAGAATTCTTGGTTGGTGGTTTTTCTCTTTCAGTATCTTAAATATATCATACCACTGCTTTCTTGCCTCCATGGTTTCTACTGAGAAATTCACATAGTCTTATTGAGCATCCTTTGTATGTGATGGATTGCTTTTCTCTACTGCCTTCAGAATTCTCTTTGTCTTTCCATTTGATAATATGATTATTAAGTGTCTTGATGTAGGTCTATTCAGATCTATTCTGTTTGGGGGTATGTAGCACTTCTTGTATCTGTAATTTTATGCCCTTCCTAAGAGATGGGAGATTTTTAGTGATTATTTCCTCCATTATTGTTTCTGCCCTTTTTCCCTTATCTTCACCTTCTGGGACATGCATGACACATAAATTCTTGCACTTCATGTTGTCATTCATCTCTAAGAGATGCTGCTCATATTTTTCCATTGCTTTGCCCTATCTGTTCTTTTGTGTGTAGTTCAGATATCCTGTTATCCAGTTAATGAATGTTTTCTTCTGTCTCTTCAAGTCTGCTGTTGTATGACTCTTGTGTTTTTAATCTCTTTTATTGTGCCTTTCATTCCCATAAGTTCTGTCAATTTTTTTCAAACTTTTGAGTTCCTCCTTATGTTTGCTCAGTGTCTTCATTATACCTTTTTTTTCTTTTGCCATATCTTCCTTCAGCTTGTTGATTTGATTTTTGAGTTGATTTAGGAGATTTGTTTGGTTAATAATTATTTGTTTCAATTCCTGTATCTCATTTGAAGTTTAAATATGTTCCTTTGACTAGGGATTGTCTTTGTTTTTCCTAATATGATTCATAATTTTTTGTTTTCTAGGCTTCTGGTTTCCTTGATTACCCCAATCAGATTTTCCCAGACAAGATGGGCCCAGGTCTCAGGAGGGGCTCTATTCAGTGTCTGGTTTCCCTGAGGGTGAGACCAAGCAGATTATGAGACTTTCCTGTGAGGCCTTTAGACCCTGTGCTTTTCTGATCCTGATCAGCAGATGGTGCTTGTCAGACCATAGCTCCCCTACTCAGTGTAAAAATTGTGGTCCTTTTAATTCTCAGTGGACCCTGTTCTGGCCAGGGGCTGAAGTTGTCAGAAGCCAAGCTTAAGTTTTTCCTGTTATTTTCCCCCTCAGTATCTGGGGTCTGAATTTTCTGAGGGAGGGCAGCCACTTTAGCTTGGCCCCAACCCCCCTTTTCTTAGGGAATATGCACCCTTTAGGGGGTTGTCTTCTGCACTTGAATTCCTTCTTTGTCTCTCCAACACTATTAACTCCACCCTTGCCTGGGACAACACTGACAATTGAAAATGCCTGAGGCTTTCTCTAATGAGCTGCTTAGAATGAGAGAAAAAATGGAAAAGGAGCAAAAGCCTCTTTATAGAGCCTGTCCCCAGCCCCCAAGTTTTCCTGGTTGACCAGTATTGGTACCTGGTTCTCTGTGCCCCTTTCCTTGTGACCCAGCCATTTTCCAGTATTCTGAGCTCAGCCATCTCCCAAAGCCTCTATTTTTATTTATTTATGTATTTTTCCATCAGCTCTTCCTCCTACCTGCTGGGAAGAAACTCAGTTGCCTTTCCTGATTGCTCTGGGTTTATCTGTGCTTGTAGCTTGTATTCAAGAGTCCAAATTTGTTAGTTAAAATTGCAATTTCAGCTTGGTTGAATTACTTTCCTTCACTCCTGGTAACCTGCTTCTTTTTTCCACAGGGAAGGTGCAGCTCAGCCTGCCATGCTGGTGGGTAATGGGTGCCAGCCACACAGTTTGGGAATCATTACTTACAGCTGTATGCTGCTATCTTGACTGATCCACCCATTCCAGGCTGATTTATGATGTTCAGTCATGGATTTCCCACAACTGTAGTTCCAGACTATTTACTACTTGTTGTTGGATAATTTCTAGTTGCTCTAGAGGACTAACTAAATTCCACACCTCTCTATGCTGCCATCTTGCCCCACTTCCATCTCATAAGTTTTGATATGTTGTGTTTTCATTGTTATTTGCCTCAGGATATTTACTAACTTCTCTTGTAATTTTTTCCCTGACCCACTGGCAGTTTAAGAGTGTGTTGTTCCCAGCCCCTATAAACTAGTGAATTTTCTGGCCTTCAGCCAGTTATTGATTCCCAGCTTCATTCCATTATTATCTGCAAGAGTGTTTTGTATAATATCAATATTTTTTAATTTTATTGAAACTTGTTTTGTGACCCAAAGTGTTGTCTATCTTGGAGAATATTCCATGTGCACATGAGAAAAATGTGTGTCCTGCTGTTGTGGGGTGTAGTGCTCCATATATGTCTGTCAAGTCTAGTTCATTATTCATACTATTTGACATCTCTTTCCTTATTGGTCCTCTATTTTGATATTCTATCCATTGATGACAGCAGTTTATTTAAGTCTTCAACTATTATTGTAGAGGTGTCTACTTCTCCATTCAGTGTTGCCAGTGTGTGCCTCATGTATTTTCGGGTGCTCTGGCTTGGTTCATAAATATTTATGATTGTTATGTCTTCTTAATGAATTGTCCCTTTTATTAATATACAATGCCTTTATTTGTCTCTTTTAATTGTTTTACATATGAAGTCTAATTTGTCTGATATTAGTATAGATACCCCCACTCATTTCTGCTTGTTGTTTACATGAAATATCTCTTTCCAACCTTTCACTTTCAAGATGTTTTTGTCCTTGTGTATATGGTGAGTCTCTTGTAGACAGCGTGTATGTGGGTCCTGATTTTTAATGCATTCTGCCAATCTATGTCTTTTTATTGCAGAGTTTAATCCATTAACATTTAATGTTATCACTGTAAAGCAGTACTTTCTTCTACTATTTTGTTTTTGGAATTTTATATGTCACATCTTATTTTTTACTCTCATTGCTTTTACACTTATTGATAGCCTTAATTTCTACACTCTTTTCCAAACTTCTCTCTCTTTTCTTTTCCTATCAGCCTGTAGCACTCTCTTTAACATTTCTTTTAAAGTAGGTCTCTCGTCACAAGCTCTCTCAGTGTCTGTCTGAAAATGTTTTAAACTCTTACACATTTTTGAAGGACAGTTTTGCCAGATACAGGATTCTTGGATAGCAGTTTTTCTCTTTCTTTAAATCCAGTTTTATTGAGATATATTCACATGCCATATACTCATCCATGGTGCACAATCAACTGTTCACAGTACCATTATATAGTTGTGCATTCATCACCCCAATTTTTGAACATTTTCCTTACTCAAAAATTATAAAAATATGAATAAAAATGAGTAGAAAAGAACAACCAAAGCTTTCCAACCCCCATCCTATCCTATTTTTCTTTAGTTTTTGTCCCCTTTTTCCCAGTCATCTGTCCATGCACTTGACAAAGTGATTGTGAGCCAGAGGGTTTTCACAATCACACAGTTGCACCATGTAAGTTATATAGTTATGCAATAATCTTCAAGAATCAAGGCTACTGGGTTGCAGTTTGACAGTTTCAGGTATTTATCTCTAGCTATTAGAACTCACCAAAGACTAAAAAAGGGATATTGATATGGTGTATAAGAATCCTCTCCAGCATGACCTCTGAACTCCATTTGAAATCTCTCTTCCACTGAAACTTTATTTTGCTCTATTTTGCTTCCCCCTTTTGTTCAAGAAGACTTTCTCAATCTCATGATGCCAGGTCCAGGCTCATCCCTGTGAGTCATGTCCCATGTTGCCAGGGAAATTTACACCCCTAGGAGTCATATTCCATGTAGGGGGAACAGCAGTGAGTTCACCTGCCAAGTCAGCTTAGTAAGAGAGAGAGGGCCACAACTGAGCAACAAAGAGGTTCTCTGGGGGAGACTCTTAGGCACAACCACGAGCAGGCTTAGCCTGTCCTTTGCAGCACAAGCTTCATAAGGGCAAGCTCCAAGAATGAGGATGTATCCTATTAAACTCTTAGTCCTCAATGTTTGTGAGAATATCAGTAATAACCCAGGTAGGGAAGTTCAACATTTCCACAGTTTTCCCCAGTTCCTCAGGGGTACCTGCAAACATATTTTCATTCGCTGCCCAAATTACTTTTTAATACATCAGGATTTCACACTAACCCTTACAAACCCACCAGATCTCACTTCCTATTCAAAATTCCATGTAATTATGGTATTTGAATAAACTGTACAAGTAAAATTTAGTGTGCTGCAGAAAATATAGATTTTGCACCAAATAAACATCTCTTCTATTGATCTCACACAGAAGTTGAAGTTTTAAAACACAGTCAATATCATCCTTTACCCTTTGGCCTGATTTGCCTTGGTCCTAACCAGATCCACTTCATTCATGTGTCTAATTGAAGTTTGAAATATTTTTCAGCTTTCTTAACAGTTTCTTCATGAGGTAACATTGACATTCATAGCTGCCAGATACTAGCTATGAGTTTCAGTTGTCACACAGATACCCAAAGTTCCAGAGACTGACCAGGTCATACACAAAGAGCTCAGCATCACAGAATTTGGAGATAACTATTACAACTCAGGAATAGACGTGACTGCTGCAGGAGCTCACAATCCAGGGGGACCACTACAATAAGCATTCCCCTGACAAGCTGTGCCATAAGATTCAAATCTCAGAGTTTACACAACACATTTAATCCATACTTGTAAGGCATTATACTGTTTTTCTTTTCATTTCTGGTGTAATTCACTCAAAATGCTGTCTTCAAGATCCATTCACCTGTTTGTGTGTCTCAAAGCTTCATTCTTTCTTGCAGTTGCTCAACTTTCCATTGTATGCATACACCACAGTTCACCATTCTCTTCATCACTGATGCACCCCTAGGCCACTTCCATCCACTGCAAATCGCAAGCACTGCTGCGTCTGTGTCTCTATTCCCAGATGTTCCAAGCATATACCCTATAATAAGATTGCAGGACCGTATGACACCCACATACTTAGCTTCTTGTGGAACCACCTTCAGATAGGCTACACCATTCCACCTCCCTCACCAACAGTAAACAGGCACATCCCTCTCTCCATGTTTTCTCCAGCACCTGTTTCCCTCTTTATATTTTTCCCTGTGATTTTATAGAGATACATTCACATACTATACAATCATCCACAGTGTACAATCAATTGTTCACAATATCATATAGTTGTACATTCATCACAATCAGTACTTGACCATATTCATTACTCTGAAAAAATTAAAATAAAGAATAATAAAAGAGATAAAAAATTAAGATACCTTATAATACAATATAATAATAAGGTCAGACAACAACAACACCACCAAGAATCCCATCTCCATCCCCCTTATCCCCCTCTCATATATATTCAGCTTTGGTATATTGCCTTTGCTATGATTAATGGAAGCATATTAAATGTTACTGCTAACCATAGATTCCAGTTTGCTTTTATTATATTTTTCCCCAATACCAGCCCTTTTTCAACACCTTGCAAGGTTGACATTCATTTGTTCTCCCACATGTGAAAACATTTTTATATTTGTACATTTAATCACCAACATTGACCATCCTAGGTTTCAGCAAGTCACAAAGTCGCAGACTTAATCATCTATCCTTCCTTCTGGTGTCAAACTTTCCCCTAGACCTCCTCTTTCAGCATTACTCACAGACATCTTTTTTCAATCTACCCACAACATTGCATTACCACCAAACAGAAACATGTCATCCATTTCTAAATCCATGCAATCCATTCCGTTGAACATTCTATAATCTTTCACCATCAAATGCATGATCTCTGCCTTCTTTCTATCTCCTGATAACCTGTGTTCTCAGTTTTTAACTCTCAAAGTTTGCTCATTAATGTTAGTTCATATTAGTGAGACCATACAGTATTTGTCCTTTTGTTTCTGGCTAACTTGTCTCAACATAACAAATTCAAGGTTCATCCATGTTATTTTATATTCCATGACTTTTTTCTGATTTACAGCTGCATAATATTCCATTGTGTGTATATACCATAGTTTGTTTATCCACTTGTCCATTGATGGATATTCAGATTGTTTCCATCTCTTGGCACTCATGAATAATGCCACTATAAACCTCAGTTTACAAATGTCCATTTGTGTCTTAGGTTTCAGTTCCTCTGAGTATATGTCTAGAAATGGAATTGCTGGATCATATGGCAGTTCTATACTCACCTTCCTGGGACCACACTAACTTCCAGAGTGGCTGCACCATTCTACATTCCCACCAACAGTACATAACTGTGCCTCTTTCTCCACATCCCCTCCAGCACTTGCAACTTTCTGTTTTTTTTTTTTTATAATGGCCATTCTAGTAGGTTTGAGATGATATTTCATTGTGGTTTTGATTTGCATTTCTCTAATATCCAGTGAAGTTGAGCATCTTTTCATATGTTTTTGAGCCATTTGTATTTCCTCTTCAGAAAAGAGTCTACTCATGTATTTTAACCAATTTAATTGGGTTGCTTGTTTTTCTGTTGTTGAGTTGTAGGATCTCTTTAAATATTCTGGATATTAAACCCTAATCTGTTATGTGGTTGGAAAATATTTTCTCCCATTACATAGGATGCCTTTCTACTTTTCTGAAAAAATCCTTTTATGTGGAAAAGTGTTTAATTTTGAGGAGAACCCATTTACCCATTTCTTTTTGATTGCTCATGCTTTGGGTGTAAGGTCTAGGAAACCACCTCCAATCACAAGATCTGTAAGATATTTCCCTACATTTTCTTCTAAATGTCTTATGGTATTAGTGTCAATGCTTATGTCTTTGATCCATTTGGAGTTAATTTTTATATAAGCTGTGAGATAGGAGTCCTCTTTCATTCTTTTGGATATGGATATCCAATTCTCCATACACCATTTATTGAAGAGGCTGCTCTGTCTCAGTTGTGATGGCATGACTGCCTTATCAAAGACTAATTGTCTGTAGAGAAGAGGGTCTATTTCTGAACACTCAAATTGATTACATTGGTTGGTATATCTATCCTTATGCCAGTACCATGCTGTTTTGACTACTGTAGCTTTGTAGTATGTTTTAAAGTAAGGTCATGTAAGACCTCCCACTTTGTTCCTCTTTCTCAAGATATTTTTGGTTATTTGGGGCACTCTGCACTTACAAATAAATTTAGTTATTGGCTTTTATAATTGTGCAAGGTAGATTTTTGGAATTTTAATTGGTGTTGCATTGAATGTATAAATCAGTTTAGGTAGAATAGACATCTTAACTATATTAAGTCTTCCAATTCATGAACATGGTATGTTCTTCCATTTTTTAGGTTCTTTTTTATTTCATTTGACAGTTTCTTGTAGTTTTCTCTGAATAGGTCTTTGGTGGCCTTGGTTAAGTTTATATCTAAATACTTGATTCTTTATGTTGCTATTATAAATGGAATTTGTTTCTTGATTTCCTCCTCCTGTTTCTCACTGCTTGTGTATAAGAACACTGCTGATTTTTGTTTGTTGTCCTTTACCCTGTCACTTTGCTGTATTCATTGATTAGCTCTAGTAGTTTTGCTGTAGATTTTTCTGGATTTTCTACATATAGAATCACATCATCTGCAAACAGTGAAAGTTTTACTTTTCCCGCTGCAATTTGGATTCCTTTTGTTTCTTTTTCTTGCATAATGGCTCTAGCTAGAATTTCTAGCACAATGCTGAATAACAGTGGTGACAGTGGGCATCCCTGTCTTGATCCTGATCTTAAAGTGAAATCTTTCAGTCTTTCTTCATTGAGTAAGATATTTATTAGCTGTGGGTTTTCCATATATTGCTTTTATCATATTGAGAAATTTCCCTTCTATTCTTCTCCTTTGAGGTGTTTTTACCAAGAAAGGATTTTGAATTTTGTCAAATGCCTTTTGTGCATCAATGGAGATGATCTTGTGGTTCTTTTGCTTTGATTTATTGATGCAATGTATTACATTAATCGATTTTCTTTTGTTAAACCAGGTTTGCTTATGTGGAATTAATCCCACCTGGTCATGGTGTATAATTCTTTAAATGTGCTACTGGATTCAATTTGTGAGTATTTTGAGGATTTTTGCAACTATTTTCATTAAAGGGATTTGTCTACAATTTTCTTTTCTTTTAGTATCCTTGTCTTGCTTTGGGTTTAGGGTGATATTAGCTCCATGGAATGAGTTAGGTTTCTTTTCCTCATCTTCAATTTTTTTGAAGAGTTTGAGGAGAATTGGTATTAGTTCTTTCTTGAATCCTTGGTAGAATTCACACGTGAAGCCATTTTGTACTGGAATTGTATTTTTTGGGCGATTTTCTATGACTGAATCAATCTCTTTATTTTGATTGTTTTATTGAGGTCATCTATTTCTTCTCAAGTCAACATTGGCTGTTCATGTTTCTAGGAAGTTGACCATTTCATCTAACTTTTCTAGTTTATTAGCATAGAGTTACTCATAGTATCTTCTCATTATCTCCTTTATTTCTGTGATGTCAGTAGTTATGCCTTCTTTCCCATTTCTGACTATATTTATTGCATCTGCTTTTTTTGTTATCCTAGCTAAAGGTCCATCAAATTTAATGATTTTCTCAAAGAACCAACTTCTGGTTTTGTTCATTCTCTCTATTGTTTTCCTGTTCTCAATTTCATTTATTTCTGCTCTAATCTTTGTTATTTCTTTCTTTCTGTTTGCTTTGGGGTTAGTTTGCTGTTGTTTATCTTGTTCCTCCAGGTTAACAGTTAATTCCTCAATTAATTGTCGTCTCTCCTGGAGAATGATCCACGCCCACTTGAGAAAAATATGTATCCTGCTGCTGTGGGGTCTATTGTTTTATAAATACCTGTGAAGTCTAGTTCATTTATCATACAATTCAACATCTCTTTCCTTATTGATCCTCTGTCTAGATGTTCTATCCATTGATGAGAGCAGTGTATTTAAATCACCAAATGTTACTGTGAAAGTATCTACTTCTTCCTTCACTGTTGTCAGTATATTTTGGAGCACTCTGATTTGGTGCATAAATATTTATTTTTGTTATGTTTTCTTGATGTATTGACTCTTTTGTTAATACATGGTATCCTTCTTCATATCTTAATTGTTTTACATTTGAAGTCTAGTTTGATATTAATATAGCTACTCTTGCTTTTCTCTGATTGTTTTTGCTTGATATATCTTTTTCCAACCTTTAACTTTCAGCCTTCTTTTGTCCTTGTGTCTAAAGTTAGTTTCTTGTAGACAGCCAATAGTTTGGTCCCATTATTTAATCCATTCTGCCAGTCTATGTCTTTTTATTAGGGAGTTTAAACCATTAACATTTAGTGTTATTTCTCTAAGGCCAGCATTTTCTTCTACCATTTTGTCTTTTGGATTTTATGTCATATCTTACTTTTTTCTCTCCCTCCTTTCATGTATCCTGATTTTTCATCTCTACACTGTTCTCCAAACCTCTGTCTCTTCTCTTTTCCTATCAGTATTGTGGCACTACCTTTAGCATTTCTTGTAGCACAGGTCTCCTATTCACAAAGTCAGTGTCTGTTTGTCTGAAAATATTTTAAACTTTCCCTCATTTTTGAAGGGTACTTTTGCCAGATATAGAATTCTTGGTTGGCAAGACTCTTACAGTATCTTAAATACATCATACCACTGCCTTTTTGCCTCCATGGTTTCTGTAGAGAAATCTGTGCATATTCTTATTGAGCTTCCCTTGTATGTAACAGATCACTTTTCTCTTGCTGCTTTCAGAATTCTCTCTTTATCCTTGATCTTTGGCAATCTGATCAGTAAGAGTCTTGTAGTAGGTCCATTGGGATTTCTTCTGTGTGTGGTATGCTGTACTTCTTGAACATGTAATTTTATGTCTTTCATAATAGTTGGAAATTTTTTAGTCATTATTTCTTCTATTATACTTTCTGCCCCTTTTCCTTTCTCTTCTCTTTCTGGGACACCCATAACATGTATGTTCATGTGCTTCATGATGCCATTCAGCTCCCTAAGACCCTGCTTGTATTTTCCCATGCTTTTCCCTACATGCACTTTTATTTGTATGATTTCAAATGTCTTGTCTTCCAGTTCAGTGATCCTTTCTTCTGCCTTTTCATAACTACTCTTGTATGTAACCATTGTGTTTTTCATTTATTCTATTATGATTTTCATTCCCATAAGTTCTGCCAGTTGTTTTTTCAAGCTTATGTGTTACTCTTTATGGTCATCCATTGTCTTCTTTACGTCCTTCATCTCTTTTGCCACATTTTCCTCCAGCTCATTGATTTGATTTAGGAGACTTGTTTGAACTTCTTTAGCTGTTTCAACTTCTGTATCTCAGTTGAAGATTTGTTTTGTTCCTTTGGCTGGTCCATATTTTCATTTCTCTGATTATGGCTGGTTATTTTTAGTTGTCTAGGCATCTGATTTTCTTAGTTTATTCTGTAGCTCATTTTCACAATTTCCCCTAGGGTTTCCCTGTTGGTTGTCTTTGTCCTCTATCTGTTCTTTGGCATTCAGTTTAACTTATTGTAGACCTCTAACCTAGCTTCCGTTTAATTGATCAGAATTTTTCACCACTTGTTTTTCTAGTTCTTGCCCTGCCTCTATGTAACCTCTTTGTGAGAGGGTCTCCCAGTTATGATAGACTACAATCAGATTTTCCCAGTCCAGACAGACTCAGGTCTTAGGAAGAGGTTATGAAGTTTCCCTGAAAATTAGACCCTATAGGTTGTCAGCCCCTCCTGTGAAGGCTCTAGACCTCTGTGCTTTTCCTATCCTGTCCAGCAGGTGGTGATTGTCAGCCTGCAGCTCCCCACCAGTGACAGAAGTGCCACAGGTGCCTTTAATTTTCTGCAGACCCTGTCTCTGCCAGGGGCATGGCTAACTCGAGCTGGTTTCTGTTCTCCAGCCCCTGGGTTCTGTGTTCTTTCAAGGAGGGAAGTATCTTGAGCCTCCCCCCCTTTTCTTGAGGAAGTTTTGCCCTTTTGAAAGTTGTCTCCCCCACTAGACTCATTGTTTTTCTGTCAGACTCATCTTAGCTCTGCCCTTACCTGAGTTCTGTGGCTAACTGAAGTATCTGAGGTTTTCTGTATTTAGAATAGTTCATAAAAAAATAGAAATCACTTTTCAAGACCTTTCCTCAGCCTTCAAGTTTTGTCAGCCCCAGTATAGGCTATTTAAAGGTATGCCATTTAGGCTATTATCTCTTTCAACTGAATAGTTACTCTCAGACAGCTTTAATTCCTCCCTTGCCTGGGGCAGTGCTGAAGCAGGAACTCTGATAGGATATTGAAGAGTACAAAGATAAAGAGTTGGAGAGGAAGAAAAGAAAAGAAAAAAACACTTTTCAGAGCCAGACCCCAACTTCCCTTGTTTGCAAACCTGAGCCTGAATTGGTGCCCATTTCTATCTGCCCCCTTTTCTTGGATCCCAGCCCTTTTCCAGTATTCTGAACAACTCCAAATCCAGAAGACTCAGGCACTTTTTTTGCTGTTATTTTTAGCCCCACCTCCTCTCTGCTGTGCAGAATCCCCCAGTTTCCTTTCATGCCTGCTCTTGGTTTATCTGTGTTTGGAACTTTTATTCAACAGTCCAAATTTTTTAATTAATTCTGCAATTGGGGCTGGGTTGAGCACCTCTCCTTGTTCCCAGCACATATTGTTTATTTTTCCCTCTGGGATCCAGCTCTAAGACAGTCTGCAGTGCCTGGTGGGGGGACACTAACCCCCTGGCTAGGGAAACTAAAGGCCTTTTCTGTGATCTCAGCATTTCCACCCATTCCAGACTGATGTATAATGCATGACTGGTCACAGAAGACCCCAAAACAGCTGGGCCATTCAGTTCCTGGCTATTTACCATCTTTTCTAGAGGAGTAACTAAGTTCCACTCCTTACCACTCTGCCATCCTGCCCTGCCCCTCTTTATATTTCTGTGTCTTTATTATATCATACCATTACCTTCTCACCTCCATGGTTTCTGCTGATAAATCTACACATAGTCTTATCAAGCTTGCTTGTATGTGATGGATCACTTTTCTCTTGCTACTTTAAGAATTCTCTCTCTATCTTCTATATTTGATAATCTGATTAGTAAGTGTCTTGGAGCAGGTCTATGTGAATCTATTCTGTTTGGGGTATGCTGTGCTTCTTGGATCTGTAATTTTTTGTCTTTCATAAGAGAATGGGAAGTTTTCAGTGATTGTTTTCTCCATTACTCTTTCTGCCCCCTTTCCCTTCTCTTCTCCTTCTGGGACACCCATGACATGAATATTTGTGTGCTTCATGCTATTATTCAATTTCCTGAGAAATTGCTCATATTTTTCCATTGTTTTCCATATCTGTTCCTTTGTGTGTAATATTTCAGATGTCCTGTCTTCTAGTTCACTAACCTTTCCCTCTGTCTCTTCAAATCTGGTGTTGTAAATCTCCATTGTGTTTTTCATCTCTTCTATTTTGCCTTTCCACCACATAAGTTCTGCCATTTGCTTTTTTAAACTTTCAGGTTCTTCCTTATCTTTGCTCAATGTCTTCTTTATATCCTTCATCTCTTTTTCCATATCTTCCCCCAGCTCATTGATTTGATTTTTGAATTGATTTAGCATGTTTTTTCTTGCAGCTTTAATTATTTGTTTCAACTCATGTATCTTATCTGAAGTGTTAGTTTCTTTCTTTGACTGGGTCATATCTTCATTTTTCCTAGTGTGACTCAATTTTTGTTGGTTTCTAGGCATTGGTTTCCTTGATTAGTTTATTCAAGAGTTCATTTTAACTCTTTTACTTTGGGTTTTCTTGTTGGTTGTCTTTGTTCTGTATTTGTTCTTTGGCTTTCAGTTCAACTTATTCTAGAACTCTAACATAGCTTCTAATTAACTGATCAGAATATTTTAGCTCTTGTTATTCTGATTCATGCTGTGCATATATGTCTCTCTTGCTGGTCAGTTATCAGATTAGCTCTGTCTTCCAGTATGCCCCTATGGTCAAGTGCCCACTGCAGCCTGCCTCTGGGAGTTAGGCACTGGACACCAGAGCAAATTCTTTGTGTGTGGGTAAAACAAGTCTTCTGGCTCCCAGTGGTGTTCCATTTTTCACTAGCTACAAGTCCTGAGATTGTTTGTTTTTTAATTCAGTTTTATTGAGATATACTCACATACCATAGAATCATCCATGGTGTACAATCAACTATTCACAGTACCATCATATAGTTGTGCATTCCTCACCCCAATCTATTTCTGAACATTCTACTTACACCAGAAATAATCAGAATAAGAAGAAAAAATAACAATATAAAAGAACACCCAAATCATTTCCCCATCCCACCCTATTTTTCAGTTAGTTTTTGTTCCAACGTATCTACTCATCCATCCATACACCGGATAAGGGGAGTACAATCCACAAGGTTTTCACAATCACACTGTCACCCCTCATAAGCTACATTGTTATACAATCATCTTCAAGAGTCAAGGCTACTGGGTTGGAGTTTGGTAGTTCCAGGTATTTACTTCTAGCTATTCCAATACATAAAAACCTAAAAATTGTTATCTATATAGTACATAAGAATGTCCACCAGAGTGATCTCTCAACTCCATTTGAAATCTCTCAGCCACTGATGCTTTATTTTGTTTCATTTTGTATCCCCCTTATGGTCAAGAAGATGTTTTCAATCCCATGATGCCAGGTCCAGTTTCATCCCTGGGAGTCATATCCTGAATTGCCAGGGAGATTTACACCCCTGGAAGTCAGGTCCCATGTAGGGGAGAGGGCAGTGAGATCACCTGCCAAGGTGGCTTTGTTAGAGAGAGAGGGCCACATCTGAGCAACAAAGAGGCACTCATGGGGAGACTCTTAGGCACAATTATAAGCAGGTTTAGCCTCTCCTTTGCAGTAACAAGGTTTATAGGGCCAAGCCCCAAGACAGAGGGCTTGGCATGTCAAGTTATCAGTCCTCAGTGTTTGTGAGAACATCAGCAACAATAAAGGTGAGGAAGTCCAACAACTCTGCACCCTCCCCCAGCTCCTCAGGGATGCCCTGAATATATATTTTTATTCTCCACCCAAATTACTTTGGGATGTGTTGATATTTCACTCTAACCTACACAGACCTACCATATCTCACTACCTATTCAAAATTCTTTGTAATTGTGGTGCTTGAAGAAACTGGCTGCAGAAGTTATATTGTTTAGAAAATATAGATCCTACACCAAATAAGCATTTCTTCCCTTTGTTTCACATAGAAGTTGACATTTCAACACACAGTCAGTTTCAACCTTTACTCTTTGGCCTGATTTGCCCTAGTCTTAACCAGAACTGCTTCATTCATGCCTCTAATTGAAGTATGGGCTCTTTTTCACCTTTTTTTTTTTAACAGTTCCTGTATGCATTAATACTGACATTCATATCTGCTAAGCTCTAGCTCTGAGTTTCAGATGTCACACAGATATCCAGTGTTCCAGAGACCAATCAAGTTATACACCAAGGGATCAACATCTCAGAGTTTAGAGATAGCCATTACAATTCAGGAATATATTTGACTGCTGTAAGAGTTTGCAATCTAGGGACCATTACAAAAATCATTTCCCCATTAGGCTGTGCACTCAGATTCAATTCTGAGTTTACACATTGTAGTTAGTCCATGTCGGTGAGGTATTATAGTGTTTGCCTTTGTTTCTGGCATACTTCACTCAAAATGCTGTCTACAGGATCCATTCACCTCTTTGCATGTCTCACACTTCACTCTTTCTCATAATTGCTCAATATTCCATTGCATGCATACACCAGAGTTCACCATTCTGTTCCTCAGTCAGTGTACCCTTAGGCCACCTCCACCAACTGCAAATCATGAATACTGCCTCCATAAACACCAATGTGCAAATGTCCATTCATGTCTCTGCTCTCAGATCTTCCAAGTACATACCCCATAATGAGGTTGCAGGACTTTATGGCCCCCACATACTTATCTTCTTGTGGAACCAACACAGTGACCTCCATAAAGGCTACACCATTCTGCCTCCTCAACAGTAAATAAGTACATCCCTCTCTCCATGTTTTCTCCAGCACTTTTACCCCTATTTATATTTTTTCCTACCTTTTGTAAAGATATATTCACATAACATACAGTTATCCACATTGTACAATCAGTTGTTCACAGTACCATCACATAGTTGTACATTTATCACCAGTGAGCACTTGAACATATTGATTACTATGAAAAAGTGTTTTTTTTGGTGAATAATATAAAAGATAATAATAAAAAGAAAAATAAAGTGCCAGATAATACAATATATTAATAAGGACAGAAAACAACACCACTACCAAGAACCCATATCCCTCCCTTATATCCCCCTCTCATACACATTTAACTTTGGTATATTGCCTTTGTTGCATTTAATGGAAGCATATTACAATGTTACTGTTGACCATAGACTCCAGTTTGCTTTGATTCTGTTTTTACCCAAATATCATCCCTTTTTCTACACTTTGCATAGTTGATATTCATTTGTTCTTCCACATGTGAGAACATTTTTATATTTGTACATTTAGTAACAGTCATTGGCCACTCCAGTTTTTGCCAAGTTATACAGTCCCAGGCTTCATCATCTATCTTTACTTCTGTTGTCATACATTCCCCTATCCCCCCTCTTTCAGCCTTACCCAAGACATCTTTGTTCAGTGTACTTACAATATTGTGCTACCATCACACAGTATTATGCTATCTATTTCTGGATCTATACAGTCAATCATGCCGAACATTCTGTTGTCCT
Source organism: Choloepus didactylus (assembly GCF_015220235.1). Lineage (NCBI taxonomy): Eukaryota > Metazoa > Chordata > Mammalia > Pilosa > Megalonychidae > Choloepus > Choloepus didactylus. The sequence goes on along the minus strand of NC_051334.1, from coordinate 63,966,782 downwards.
TCAGCATCAAATGCCTGATCTCTACCTTCTTTCTATATCCTGGTAGCCTATGTTATCACCTTTTAACTCTCAAAGTTTGCTCACTAGTATTACTTCATATTAGAGAAACCATACAGTATTTGTCCATTTGTTTCTGGCTAACTTCACTCAACATAAAGTCCTCAAGGTTCATCCATGTTATTATATGTTCCATGTCTTTGTTCTGTCTTACAGCTGCATAATATTCCATCATGTGTATACCACAGTATGTTTATCTACTCATCCATTGATGGACATTTAGGCTGCTTCCATCTCTTGGCAATCATGAATAATGTCACAATAAACATCAATTTGCAATTGTCCATTTGTGTCTTAACTTTCAGTTCCTTTGAGTATATACCTAGTGATGGAATAGCTGGGTCATATTGCAGATCTATACTTAGCTTCCTGAGGAAATTCCACACTGTCTTCCAGAGTGGTTGCACCATTCTACATTCCCACCAGCAATGAATAAGTGTGCCTCTTTCTCCACATCCTCTTCAGCACTTGTAATTATCTATTTTTGGATAATGGCCATTCTGGTAGGTGTGAGATGATATCTCATTGTGGTGTTAATTTGCATTTCCCTAATAGCCAGTGAAGTCGAGCATTTTTTCATATGTTTTTGACCCATTTGTATTTGCTCTTCAGAAAAGTGTCTGTCGATTTCTTTTCCCCATTTTTAAATTGGGTTGTTTGTATTTCTGTTGAGCTGTAGGATTGCTTTATATATTCAGGATATTAAACCCTTATCCGATATGTGGTTTCCAAATATTGTCTTCAGTTGTGTAGGCTCCCTTTTTACTTTTTTAACAAAGTCCATGGATGTACAAGTGTTTGATTTTGAGGAGATCCCATTTTTCTATTTGTTCTTTGGTTGCTTGTGCTTTGGGTTTAAGGTCTAGCAAACCACCTCCTATCACAAGATCTTTAAGATATTGCCATATATTTTCTTCTAAGAGTCTTATGGTCTTAGCACTTATGTTTAGGGCTTTGATCCATTTGGATTCAATTTTTGTGTAAGGTGTGAGGTAGGGGTCCTCTTTCATTCTTTTGGAAATGGATATCCAATTCTGCAAACACCACTTGTGAAAGAGGCTTCTCTGACCCATTGCTTTGCCTTTAGTGCCTTATCAAAGATCAATTGTCCATAGAAGCCAGAGTCTATTTCTGAACACTCAATTTGCTTCCATTGGTCGGTTTGTCTGTCTTTATGCAGTACCATGCTGTTTTGAGAACTGTAGCTTTGCAAAATTCTTCAAAGTCAGGTAGTCTGAGACCTTCCAATTCATTCCTCTTTCTCATGATGTTTTTGGCTATTTGGGGCAACTTGCACTTCTAAATAAATTTGGTTATTGGCTTTTCTGTTTCTGCAAAGTTGTTGGGATTTTAATTGGTATGGCATTGAATCTATAAATCAGTTTATGTAGAGTTGACATCTAAATTATATTTAGTCTTCCAATCAATGAACACTGTACATTCTTCCATTATTTTAGGTGCTGTTCAATTTCTTTTAGTAGTTTTCTGTAGTTCTCTTGGTATAGGTCTTTTGTGGCCTTCGTTAAGTTCATTTACTTGACTCTTTTGAATGCTATTATAAAGGGAATTTTTAAAAAATTTCTTCCTCTTGTTGCACATTACTTGTGTATAGGAGCACTACAGAATTTGCATGTCGATCTTGTAGCTTGCCACTTTGCTGTATTCATTGATTAGATCTAATAGCTTTGCTGTAGATTTTTCTGGTTTTTCTACATATAGAATCATGTCATCTGAAAACAGTGAAAATTTTGCTTCTTCCTCTCCAATTTGAATGCCTTTTCTTTTTCTTGCCTAATTGCTCTAGCTAGAACTTTCCACAAAATGTTGAATAACAATGGTGACAGTGGGCATCCCTCTCTTGTTCCTGGTCTTAGAGGGAAAGCTTTCAATCACTCCCCATTGAATACAATGTTATCTGTGGGTTTTTCATATATTGCCTTTATCATATTGAGAGAGTTCCCTTCTATTCCTATCTTTTGAAGTGTTTTCATCAAGAAAGGTGTTGGAGTTTGTCAAATGCCTTTTCTGCATCAATTGAGATGATCATGTGTTTCTTTTGCTTTGATTGATTGATGTGGTGTATTACATTAATTGATTTTACTTGGTTGTGTTGTATAATTCTTTTAATATGCTGCTGGAATCTATTTGTGAGTATTTTGTTGAGTATTTTTGCATCTATATTCATTAAAGAGGTTGGTGTATAATTTTCTTTTTTTGTATTTTCTTTATCTTTGTCTGATTTTGGTATTAGGATGATGTAGGCTTCATAGAATTAGTTAGGTAGCTTTCTCTCCTCTTCAATTTTTTTGAAGAGTTTGAGCAGGGTTCATGTTAATTCTTTCTTGAATGCTTGGTAGAATTCACATGTGAAGCATCTGGTCCTGGGCTTTTCTTTTTCAGGAGTTTTTTGATGACTGACTCAAACACTCTTCTTGTGATGAGTTTGTTGATGTTGTCTATTTCTTCTTGGGTCAATGTTAGTTGTTTATGCTTTTCTAGGAAGTTTTCCATTTCTTGTAAGTTGTCTAGTGTATTAGAATATAGTTGCTCACAGTATCTTCTCATCTCCTTTATTTCTGCAGGGTCAGTAGTTACATTCCTTTCTCATTTCTGATTGCATTTATTTTCATTCTCTCTTTCTCTCTGTCTCTCTCTGTCTCTCTTTCCCTCTCTCATTAGCCTAGCTAGGGGTCCATCAATTTTGTTGATTTTCTTGAAGAACCAGCTTCTGATTTTGTTGATTCTCTTGTTTTCCTGTTCTCAATTTCATTTATTTCTGCTCTAATCTTTGTTATTTCTTTCCTTCTCTTTGCTTTTTTTTGCTGTTCTTTCTCTAGTTCCTCCAGGTGGACAGTTAATTCCTAAATTTTTGCTATCTCTTCTCTTTTAATATAGGCATTTAGGGCAATTAATTTCCCTCTCAGCACTGCCTTTGCTGCATCCCATAAGTTCTGGTATATTGTGTTTTCATTGTCATTTGCCTTGAGGTATTTAATAATTTCTCTTGTAATTTCTTCCTTTACCAATTTGTTTTTTAAAAATGTGTTGTTTAGTCTCCATATATTTGCAAATTTACAATCTTCTGCCTTTTATTTATTGCCAACTTCATTCCATTATGATGAGATAGTGTTTTTTATAATATCAATATTTTAAAATTTGTTGAGACTTGCTTTGTGACCCAGTATGTGGTCTATCCTAGAGAATGTTCCATGAGCACTTGAGAAAAATGTGTATCCTTCTGTTGTGGGATGTAGTGTTCTATAAATGTTTGTCAAGTCTAATTCATTTATCATACAATTCAGCATCTCCATTTCCTTGTTGATTCTCTGTCTAGATGTTCTATCCATTGATGAGAGCAGTGTATTGAGGTTTCCAAATATTACTGTGGAGTTATCTACTTCTCCTTTCAGTGTCCTTAGTGTTTGCCTCATGAAATTTGGGGCAATCTTGTTGGTGCATAAATATTTATGACTGCTATGTTTTCTTGATGAATTGACCCTTTTATTAATATATAGTACCCTTTCAGTCTCTTTTAGTTGTTTTAATTTTGAAGCCTAATTTGTCTGATTTTAATACAGCTACTTCCACTTTTTTCCAGTTGCTGTTTGCATGAAATATCTTTTTCCAACCTTTCATTTTCTGCCTATTTTTGTCCTTGTGTCTAAGGTGAGTTTCTTGTAGACAGCATATAGATGGATCCTGTTTTTAAATCCATTCTACCAGTCTCTTTTCTATTGGGGTGTTTATTCCATTAACATTTAGTGTTATTACTGTAAGAGCAGTACTTTCTTGTGTCATTCTGTCTTTTGGATTTTATATGTCATGTCTTATTTTTTCCTCTCTCTTTATGCTTCTTGATAATCTTCATATCTACACTGTTCTCCAAACCTGTTTCTCCTGGCTTTTCCTATCAGCCTGTATCACTCCCTATAGTATTTCTTGTAGCACCAGTCTCTTATTCATGAACTCTCTCAGTGTCTGTTTGTCTGGAAATATTTTAATCTCTCCCTCATTTTTGAAGGACAGTTTTGCCAGATATAGAATTCTTGGCAGTTCTTCTCTTTCAGTATCTTAAATATATCATACCACTGTCTACTTGCCTCCATGGTTTCTGCAGAGAAATCTGTACATAGTCTTATTGAGCTTCCCTTGTATATGATGGATTGATTTTCTCTTACTGCTTTCAGAATTCTCTCTTTGTCTTTGACATTGGACAATCTGATCAGTAAGTGTCTTAGAGTAGGTCTATTGGGGTCTATTCTGTTTGGGGTGCACTGTACTTCTTGAATCTCTAATTTTCTGTCTTTCATAAGAGTTGGGAAATTTTCAGTGATTAATTCTTCTATTATTCTTTCTGCCCCTTTTCCCCACTCTTCTCCTTCTGGGACACTCATAACACACATATTTGTTCATTTCATGTTGTCACTCAGCTCCCTATGACCCTGCTCATATTTTTCCCTTCTTCTCACCATCTGTTCTTTCACATGTGAATTCAGATGTCTGATCTTCCAATTCACTTATCCTTTCTTCTGCTTGTTCAGGTCTACTGCTGTATCCCTCTATTGTCTTTTTCATCTCCTCCATTATGCCCTTCATTCCCATAAGTTCTGCCATTTGCTTTTTAAGTTTATGAATTCTTCCTTATGTTCATACAGTGTCCTCTTTATATGCTTCATCTCTTTTGCTATGTCTTCCCTCAGTTCATTGACTTGATTTTTGAATTGATTTAGCTTTGAACATCTCCAATTAGTTCTTCCTTCAGTTCATTGAATTGATTTAGCAATAATTGCTTCAACTCCTGTGTCATGATTGAACTGTTAGTTTGTTCCTTTGGCTGGTCCATATTTTCATGTTTCCAAGCATGGCTCATTATCTTAAGCTGTCTAGGCATCTGACTTTCTTGATTAGTTTATTCTGGAGCATTTTTTCACTCTTTTACTTGGGGTTTTCTTGTTGGTGGGTTTGTTCTCTAACCCTGGGTGTTCAGTTCAGCCTATTCTATACTTTTAACTTAGATTCTGTTTAGTTGATCAGAGTTTTCCACATTTTGTTTTTCTGTTTCCTGCCCTGCCTTTTTGTAGCCTTCTTATGTGATGGTCTCCTGAGATATGGTCAACCCCAGTCAGGTTTTCTCAGTCCAGAGAGGCCCAGGTCTCAGGATGAGGGTATGGAGTTTCCTTGAGAATGAGACCCTCCTTTGTGGCCTTTAGAGTCTATGTTTTTGTATGCTGTCCAGCAGGTGATGCTTGCCAGCCTGCAGTTACTCCACCAATGTAAGGAGGTGTGGAGCCTTTGGTTCTCCTGGTGAACCTGACCCTGTAGGGGTTCTGGTTAACTCTAGCTGGTTTCTGAATTCCAGCCCCTGGGTTCTGAGTTCCCAGAAGGAGTGCTGCCACTGGAACTTGGCCACATCCCCCTTGTCTTGGGAAGTTATGGTGTTTAGTGAATTTTCTCCACCACTAGACTTATTGCTTTGTCTCTCAGTGCTCTCTTAGCTCTGCTCTTGCCTGGGCCCAAATTGCAAGTCTTTGTGGCTTTCTGTATTGGGATTCTTAGAATAATTATTTCAGAAAAAGAGGAAAAGATTTAAAAAAAGAAAAAAAGGAAAAGAAGGGCCCAGTATGAACTATTTACAGTCCTAGCAGATCTGATGGGCTATTGAAATGCTAAGAGACAAGGACTTGAGGGACATTAAGGAACAATCAAAAAGCAGAGAAACTGGCTCTTCAGACAAGGGTCCTCTCCTTCTGGATTTCCATATGTGCCTGATTCTATTTGCACTCTGCCCTTCTCTGTGTTATGTTCATGGGAACTCCAAAAATCCTCTGTTTTTATTTTTGGGTTTTTCTTTTGCTATTTTTGCTAGCCCTATTTCCTCTCTGCTGGGCTGACTGTTCCCAGATTCTCTGTTGTCTGGTCTCAGTCTATCTATGTTTGGAGTTTCTGATCATCAGTCTTAGTTTTCAATCAGAGCTGCAACTGTAGTTCTCCCTCCTGTTTCCCAGCACCAATTGTCCCTCCTCCCATGGGACTGTGCCTGGCAGGGAGGGGCACAGGTTCCCTGGCCACAAGAACTTACAGATTTCACTGATCTCAGCTGTTCCACTTTTGTTAATGTTGTATGAAGTATGCCCAAAGTCAAATTGCTCAGCAGTGTCCAGTCCACACAGTTCCTGGCTATCTACCATCTTCCCTGTAGGAGTAACTAAAACCCACACCTCACCACTCTGCCATCTTGCCCTGCCTCTGTCCTGGGTTTGTTTTAAAGCACTGCTTTAACTATTGTTTCATCCATATTTCTCAAGTAAACCAGGGCTAGTTTCCCAGGCCAGGGTTGTAGACTACTTCCAGTGGGCCTGGGGTAAGATATAGAGATGTTCTGAGAAGTCCTAAAATTCTCTTGCACTTTCTGTTCTGCCCAGGCACTGTTCAGTGAATTAGTTGTCTTCAGATGATCTTTACCTTCAGGATCCGAGGCTGTGTCTGACCAGGTGAGGCTGTTACCTCTTGGAACTCAGCTACTCCTGGCTTGGTGGGGCTGAATTACCTGTTGTAGCCTAGCTGAGTCCATCTGGGCAGGGCTTGATTACCAATTAGAGCCCAGGTGAATCTGGCTGGGTGGGGCTAAATTACATTTTATATTCCAGCTGAGTCTGGCTGGGTTGGTTCACTTGTCACTTGGAACCCACTGAGTCTGCTTGGGTGGTGATTAATTGCCCCCTGGTGCACATATCTGACTGGGAATGGCTGAAGCTGCAGATTTCCTGCACACTCACTTTGCTGGTTAGTCTGACTCAATGTGGGGCTGTGTCCCCCACTCCCTCTGCAGCAGAGTACTCCCCCAGCTGCAAGAGTTTTCAGCCATCCCCAGGTAAATATTGGACTGCCAGCTTCTCTATTCCTCAGGGGTAGGGGAAGGGCTTTCAGACTCAGGACTAGAAATAGCCTCTGCTCACACTTTTCAGACTCCTTGTCCCTCACTGATCTGGGCCTTGAAATGACCTCAACTTTCCCCCCGATCTCCAAGTGGGGATCTGTTTCACTGCTGTGTTTCTTATTCTGTGACCTTGATGGGAGATGAGAGGAATCCTATGTTCCTTCTGTGCTGCATGAGACGAAGTGAAGGGGAGGGGAGAGGACTCACCTGCCTGGAACATATTCTCCTACCTGATATCTCTCCTCTTCAGTTCAGCATCTGTAAGGTCTTTCTCCCATATGCCCTCCTCCAGAGTTCTGAAGAAGTCACAATGCTGAATATCTGGGGAGAAGTTTTTGGCAGCTGTTTAAATTGCCATATTGATGATGTCACTCCAATTTTCTTCTTTTTAATGTAAGTATTTAGAGCTTTAAATTTCCTTTCCCAGCACTTCCTTTGGGGCATATCTTAAGTTTTGTATGTTGTGTTTTCATTTTCATTTTCCTCAGCATATTTCTTAATTAACATTTTCATATTCTGTTTTACCTGTTGTTTGCTATGGAGAGAATTTACTTTCCACATATTAGTGAAATATCAATTTCTTCCTCTGATATTGATTTCTAGCTTCATCCTGTAGTAGACTGAAAAATACATTAATTTTCAGATTTTTAATGTTGCCAAATCTTGATTTGTTGTCTAACAAATTCTCCATCCTGGAAAATGACCCACATCCACTGGAGAGCAATGTGTACTGTTGTTTGTGAAGTGTTCTGTATATGTCTGTTGGTTCTGGTGGTCTTGTAGTATTGTTTGAGTCTTCTACTTCCTTAACAATCTGTGTTGTTTTAGTTTGCTTAGCTGCTCATACAGATACCATGAAATGTGTTGGATTTAACTGTTGAATTTATTAGCTTACAAACTTAGTTTTGAAGCCATGAAAATGTCCAAATCAATACATCATCAGGAGGATGCTTTCTTCATGAAGACTGGCTGCCAGTGATCCTGGGCTCCTCTGTTGCATGGTAAGGCACATGGCAGCATCTGCTGGTCTCTCCTTTCTCTTCCATGTTTTGTTGCTTTCAGCTTCTCACTTCCACAACTTTCATTCTCTCCCTCTCTCTCTCTCTCTCTCTCTCTCTCTCTCTCTCTCTCTCTCTCTCTCTCTCTCTCTCTCTCTCTCTTCATTCCATTTATAAAGGACTACAGTAAGTGGATTAAGGCCCACCCTTGTTCATGCCTTAACTGACATAACCTAATCAAAGTGTCATACTTACAACAGGTTTACACTCACAGGAATAGAATATCTTTAAGTACATGATTTTCTGAGGTACATACAGTTCCACACCACCACATATATAGATGTTCTATCAAGTATTTACAGTTGCATATAAAAGTCTCCTATTATTGATGTGGAAACATCTGTTTCTCCCTTTTTATCTGCCAATATTTACTTCAGATATTTTGGAGCTCTTCTGTTAGATGCATATATATTTTAATTGTTACATCTTCTTGTTGAATTGACCCATTTTCAGTATGTAGTGTTTTTCTTCTTCCTTTGTAAGGTTTTTGACTTAAGGTCTGTCTTGTACGATTTTGTTTAGCTACTCTAGGTCTCTTTTGGTTTTATTTGTATGTAATATTTTTCCATTCTTTCACTTTCAATGTACTTGTATCTTTCTAATTAAAGTGAGTCTCTTGTAAACCGCATGGCATTTGTTCATGGCTTTTTTTTATCCATTACTCCCATCTTGGCCTTTTGATTGGAATGTTTAATCCACTTACATTTAAAGTATCTACTGATAATGTAAGACTTTCTTTGGCCATTTTCCTATTTGGTCTCTTATATCATGTACCATTTTTGTCTCAGTTATTCCACTGATGACTGCTCTCATATTTATTTCTTTTACTTTTTTCACAGTGTACATTTTTAAGTCCCTTCTCATTTTCTTCTGTATATATTATCATATATTTTCTTTTTTGTTTCAATGGTGTGCCAATTATCATCCTATATCTATAAAAATCACATTTAATTTAACAACTTAATTTCAATTGCATACATTATCACTGTTAGTATATCCATCCATCCTTCCACCTTTTCATTTTACTTGTGAAAAATTACATCTTTTTACATTATATGTCCAAAACCATAAATTTATATTACTTTTTATCATTTGCATTTTAGTACCTCTAACATCTGAAAAATGGAGTTGCATGCCAAATGTATAATACTATAATACTGGAGTTTAAAATTAATCGTATATTTACCTTTATTAGAGATATTTCTTTCTTTATGCCACTTCAATCAACTGTCTAATGTTCTTTCCCTTTAGTATGAGGAACTTCCTTTAGCATTGGGCAGATCTTGTGGTGATGAACTCCCTCAGCTTTTGTTTATCTGGAAGTGTCTTATTGCTCCCTCATTTTTGGACAATCATCTTGCTGGATATAAAATTATTGTTTGACAATTATTTTCTTTCAGTAGTTTAAATATATCATTCCCCTGCCATCTCTTCTACATGGTTTCTGAAGAGAAATTGGCACTTAATCTTAATGGGCCTCCCTTGAATGGAACATATTCCTTTTCTCTTGCAGCTTCTGGACTCTCTACTTAACCTTGGCTCTTGCAGTTTGACTAAAATATGGCTGGACTCAGTTCTCTTCAAGTTTATCCTGTTTGGGTTTTTTTTTGGTTTTTAAAATATTTATATTCATATCTATTATTAAATTGAGGAAATTTTATGCCATTATTCTTTAAATATTCTTTCTTCCCCATTCTCTCTTTCTTCTCCATGTGACTCCCAAAATGTGTATATTAGTATACTTGATGGTTTCCCACAAATATCTTAGAGTCTCTTCACTTTTTGTCATTCTTTTTCCTTTCTCCTTCTCAATCTGAGTCACTTCAATTACCTTATTTTTGAATTCACTGACTTGTTTCTTCTGCCAGCTCTAATCTGCTGTTGAAACCCTCCTGACAAGTTTTATTCAATTATTGTGGTCTTCAATATCATTATTTCTGTTTTGTTCCTCTTAAATATTTCTCCCTGTTTATTAATATTCTAGTATTGTTTATCTATTTTCATGAAATTGTTTAGTTCTTTCTCTGTGTTTCATTTGCCTGTGAGCATATTGAATATCATTTAAAAAATCTTTTTCTGGTGTGTCCAAACTCTGGTCTTCTTCCTTGATTTTTCCTGATATTTTACATCATTCTTTTGGATGGGCCATCATTTCCTGTTTCTTTGTTTGTCTTGTAATCTTTTGTTGTAAACTGTACATTGTAATATTTTAATTTGTTAACTCTTGAATTTAGTCCTTGATCTTTCTCTTCCTTAAGTATGCATCCAGCTAGTAATAAAGACAGAGATTTCCTTGATTCCAGGAGCTAATAAAAACAAATGCCAAAGAACAACTTTCACCATCTTTGGCAGATTGCCTTCATTTTGTCAGGTGCTCTTCTTCACAGTTAACCCTAGGAAGTCCATCCAGGTTAGATATACAGGGTCCTCTATGCCTTTTCTCAGCCTCCCTCTTTTCCTCACTAAGTTCTCATTGCCTTATAAATTCCCCCAATTACAGTAATCCAAATGTCCCCTCTACTCCCCATGAAATAGACTTTTCCCACTTCCTGGGTGCTCTGTTGTACGCCTTGACTCCTATATTCCTTTGTCCCAGGCCACTTTGATATTATTGTTTCTTATGTTGCATTTGCCTGTAAGGCAAGTTCTGGGGGGGGGGGAGTCAGAGAGCAAAGTATTGATCCAGTCCTTCAGGCTTCCACCCAATAGATTGGCACTTACATACAGGACCTCAGTATACACATATGGTTTGCTCTACTTCTTCCAATACAAGACCCAGGACCCCCAATTAGAATCCAGGCTGACAGCCATGTTATTGGGTAAGGGGTTCAGGAAGCTCCAGCAAGGGCAGCCCAAACTTTTCCTCAATTTCTAAGTTCTGTTTACTTGATTTGGCCCTTACCCTTTTCCTGCAAGACTTTAACCATTTTCCAGAGTTCTCCATAATATGTATCTGCCAGTTTTTTGCTAGTTGTTCAAAAATTCTGTGGGGGAATGGGACCCTGGAACATCTTACATTGCCATCTTAGCTGACTGAAAGTCATGATCTGTCATTTTAATCATATCCATCTTAGTGGATATCCAGTTGCATCTCACTGTGGTTTCAAATTGTTTTTTTCCTAAAGGCTAATGAAGTTGAGCAAATTTTCACATGCTTGGTGTCCATTCTTATCTTTTTATGGCAGAATATGTATTCAGGCTCTTTGCCTTTTTAAAATTGTGTTAGTTTCCTTTTTTCTGATTGAGTTATAAGGAGAATTTATATATTCTAGATGAATCACTTATCAAATATATGGCTTGAAAATATTTTCTTCCATTCTATGATGGTGTCCTTCAAAGCAAAAAAGTTTTAAATTTTGGTTAAGTCCAATTTGTCAAATTTTCTTTTGTTGTTGGTGCTTTTGGTGCCATATATAGGAAATTATTGTGTAATCCAAAGTCATGAAGAGTTACTCTTTTGTTTTCTTCAAAAAAAATTATAGATTTAACTCTTCCATTTAGAGCTTTGATCCATTTTGTTATTTTTTTTAAAATTGTGTGATGTAGCCATCCAACTCTATTCTTTTGAAGGTGGCTATCTAGTTGTACCACACCAGTTTTTAGAACATTGTTATTGCCCTATTGAATGTTTTTGCCACCCTCGTTGAGAATCATTTAAGTATATTTGTAAGCTTATTTTTTACTCTCATATTTTATTGCTCAATATATTTATCTTTATGAAATAATTATTGGTTGACAGTCTTTGTCCTACAGCACTTTGAATATGTCAGCCCACATACATCCAGCCTCCATGGCTTCTGATAGGATATCAGGTCTTAATATTATTGAGGAACCCATATATAAGACAAGTCACTTTTCTCTTGATGCTTTCTTTTTTTGTCAGTTTGAATATGATGAGTATAAATGTAGATTTCTTTGTGTTTCTCCTAGGGTGGATTTAGTTGAATTTCTTGGATGTGTAAATTAATGCTTTCATGAAACTTGAGATGTTTTTGGCCACTCTTTCTTCAACTATTCTCTCTGCTCCCTCCTCCATTTCCTCTCCTTCTGGCATTCCAATTTTGCATGTAAGATTGGTAGTGTCCCACATTTCTCTGAGGTGCTATTCATTTTTACTCAGCTTTTTTTCTTTCTATTCTTCAGACTTGATAATCTCAATTGGTCAGTCTTCAAGTTCATTGATTCTTTCTCCTTCCAGTTCAAATCTGTTGTTGAGCCCCACTAGTGAATTTCTCATTTTGGTTATCAATCTTACACAAGTTCCAGAATATCTATTTTAGTTTTTAAAATTTCCTCTTTATTGATATTCCCTATTTGGGGAGAAATGTTTTTCCTACTTTATTTTACTTCTTTGGGTATGATTTCCTGTACTTCTATGAACATATTTGTGTAGCTCATTCAGTGCCTATTATTTATGTTCAATATAAGGGCTTCCTTATTAACTGTTTTTTTCTTATTATAGACTGTCCTTTCCTCTTCCTTTGCATGTCTAATATTTTTAGTGAGAACTGGACATTTTAAATAGTATAATGAGACATCTCTGAAATCAGTCCCTCTCCCAAGGATTTGTTTCTGTTTTCATTGTTGCTTTTGTGGCTAGTGACTTTCTTGGACTGATTTGGTAAAGTTTGTATCCTTTGTCATATGCAGCTACTGAAGTATTTTCTTGGTTAGCTTAGTGGTCACCTAATTATTGGACAGAGATTTCCATATATGCCTTGGACCAGTAATTATCATAGCCATTACTGAAGGAATTTATGTGTGGGGAGGCATATGCTCCAGCAGGATTATTTACAATACTGCCTTAGCCTCCATTTTCAGCTTTTGCTGAGCCTCAAACTCAGGCAAAGATGAGAGGTTAGGCCCTTCTGAGAAGCAGATGAGAGGTTAGGCTCTTCTCAGGCTTCTCATGGGCATTCCCATAGCTCCAAAAATATGTTTGGCCTTCAAGAATTTCAGGAATAAGGTGGAGATTTTGGAAGCCCCCATGGTCATCTATTTCTCCAGTTCTTATATTTAGGTATGCTGATTAATCTCATGTTAGCCCCATATGGTATTTTGGCATAAGACAACTGTAATGTTAAACACTTGCTGCTGATTGTTTTCCTCTTGTTGCTGGGGTTAGGACTGTTCAGAGTGAGCACCAAGTCAGGTAAAATAGACAAGTTCTGAGAACGGAACTTTTTGTGGAGTTGTCAGGCAACTCTGGGGATGTGGCTTTTGGAGAGCGCCTAGTCCATTATGTCCCCTCCTGTAGCTGCTGGGCTTCCAGTTCACACATCTAATCTAGTTACAAAGCTAATGGTTTATTATTTATTTATTTATTGCTATTTTTTAGAGAAGTTGTGGGCTTACAGAATAATCATGCATCAAATACAGGATTCCCATATACCACCATATTATTAACACCTTACATAAGAAGTGTGATATACTTCTTATAATTTATGAAGGCACATTTTTATAATGGTAAAATTAACTATAGCCCATAGTTTACCTTAGGGTTCACTGTTGTGTTGTGCAGTTCTATGGGCTTTAAAAAATGTTTATTCTATTACCATATATACTATCTATATTTCCCCTTTTAACCAAATTCAGATATATATTTGTGTTGTTAATTACATTGACAATGTTTTGCTACCACCACCACCATACACTACCAAATTTTCCATTAACCCAAATACAATCTCTGTACATCTTAAGCCTTAACATTCTATTTTCTAGCCCCACCTCTTCCCCTGGTAAACTAGATTCTAGATTAGATTATTGAATTGAGTTTCCTTCCAATTTCTCCCTATGTAAATGGGAATATTTCCCCATGAAAGTCCCTCCTTTGTATACTGAAAGTAGATAAATTATTCTCTAAGTTTCACAGGTTAACAGACTGTAGAGATGTGTGCCCCAAGGTAAACCACACCTATGATTGATTTTGATGAGACTTTGTACTTAATATTGTTACTGAAATGATTTGAGGCTGTTTGGATATTGTGATGGAATTAATATATTTTGCATTTTGAAAGAGCATGTCTTTTTTGGTCCAGAGAGTGGCATGTGATGGTTTGAAGCTATAAGACCTCAGAAAAGGGGGTTCTTAAAGTTAATCCATTCTTGTGTATGCAGACCCACTGTAAGTAGGAACTTCTGGTGAGGAGGATCTTTCTTTTAAATTCAGTTTTTTTTTTTTTAACATTACTGAAAGATTTATTTCCAAATGGCCCTCATACTACATAGGAATGTATTCGATTGAGCCACAGCCCTAGTGTGATATGCATTCACTGCAGAATGATGTAGAGTTTCTCTCTGGTGAATTTAATGCTTGAGGAACAGAGATGTATTTTGATAACAGGAAATGATTTATTAGTACTGTCATTACCCTTGTTCCTATGCTTTCCCCAAAGCATATTCTTCACAATAAGAAGAGCTGTAACTGTGGCCAAGATAGAGCAAAAAGGGGCATGTGGGAGATGGATCCAGCGCCCATTGTCATACTTGTAAACTGCATCCTAGGAAACAGCTGATAGCCAGGCAGCAAACCAGTGCTGTATTGTTGCTAAACCTAGAGCTTCTGTTTGTACATTTTGGTGCTACCTAAGTGATTTGCTTTTGCCATTACCTGTATTCTGACTGTGTCCCTAGAGAAGGCAACCACCTCAAACTGCTGAATTCTAACAAGTCTAACTGCCCTTTCATCTTGTCTGCCCAGAAACCTGTTTTCTCCACATGCAGCTTCTTAGACCTGGATAAGCTGAGAGATATGACTGGAAATTGAAATTAGAAGACTATTTTATAGACACCCTACTGTAGGCAGTAACTTCTGGTATCCCAACAGCTTAAAATTCTTAGAGTTTTCTGCTTCTTCTTACAAAGGAAAAAAGTACATTTAGTTACCTGGTTTTGGAAATAGTGGTTGACAAGGGCCCTGAAATCACCTTCACCCCTTCCAGTTGCCTGTGGTTCCTCCTAACTCAGATAAAAGGGAATCAAGTGGAAAAAATCAAAGGCCTATATGTATTGAGGCCTGATTTTTCTGCTGTGTGAGAACAGCAACGTAGTCCAGAACCTCTTGTGCCATTTGGTTCTTAAACAGGAAGATCACTTCCTTAGTATTAAGGTGTCCTCTATTTTGAAGTTTTCATTTGTAAGGGCTCTGTGCATTTCTTCTCCAGTCCTTGCTCTCTTCAAACAGGTTATTGCTGGCTGTAAGACCATGCCTCAAGGCTGTGCTTTAATAAATGGTAAAGATTTTTTTAAAACAAACAAAAACATTAAGTATGTTTTGGTCTTCTGCCTTGCCACCTGTTTTTAAATTTAATTTTTAAGTGGGAACCTGTACAGCTGACCTAAGATAAAGGCACAATGTATAGATAGATTTGGGAGATGGTATGAAACCTATTCAAATATTTGCAAGTTATTTTCTTTCAAGTATATTAATGTAGAAATTTCTATATAGGTTACCAGCTTTAAAAATTATCTTTTAAACTATTGATAAATAAATATTATCTAGTGCCTGAATTCTCTAAGAACTTTGTTTAAGTGAGCGTGGCTTCATCTCCATTGAAGGCAGCTATCCGGCTATCACCACATCAAGTTTTAAGCAAAAATCAGGTGTTTGCAGTCATCCATTCATTCCCTCTCATTTCTGGTTAGGTTCCTCACATAGGTGAACAGGTTCTGGTTGATAAAGTTCACAGTAGTGCGAAAGACATCACGGAGTAAGGATGGTGTGTGATCAGCCACCTTCTTGACCAATAGCATGGCCAACAGCAGCATGGCCTTCTCCTCTTCCATGTCCCAAGGGTAAGTCTGCATCATCTGACCCAGGGCAGCAGCCAGGTAATTCCTTCTGTCCTCTTCTGACGGGTTCATGTTCATGAACTGCCGGGCCAGGTCATTCACCAGTCCTGGGTGGATGCTGCTGTCCATCCTGTCCCCTATTTCGGCAAGATGCCTGGTGATGTTCTGGATGATTTCCTCTTGATGTCCAGAATCTGCCACCCTTCTTCCTTCCAGGTGGAAGTAGCTGGATCGGTTGCCATCTGTCTGCAGCTCATCATCGTGGTACTCCCACAAGTGAGCCTGTGTGGGAAGTTCATGGCCCAACAACTCCAGCTCTTTGTGGAAGTTACAGTTGGGGCAGTTTTGGAGGAACCCAAACACCAGCAAGTCTGTGATGTACTCATCCTGGAGGCTGGCACCGTTGGTGACCTTACGATCCATGGTTCGGTCAGTGTTGGGAGGTCCAAGTCACTTCTGGCTCACAGGTGTGCGTCTGTAGTCAGCACCGGCCGCAGTGGGGGGTGTGGGGCGCCGGGCCAGCCGGGGTGAGGCAAAGTCCCCGAGGCGTGCGGAGAAGGCAGAGTATGCAGCCGCTGCTCCGCCAACTTCCTCTCTCTTAAATTCAGTTTTACTTTAAGTATAAAAGAACACCTAAAACATTCCATCCTCCATTCCACTGTATTTTTCATTTAATTTTTGTCCCCAGTTTTCTACTCATCTGTCCATAAATTGGATAAAGAGAGTGTGAGCCACAACATTTCTGCAATCACAAGTCACACTGTGTGAATTACATAGTTATACAATCATCTTCAAGAATTAAGGTTACTGGGTTGCATTTTGACAGTTTCAGGTATTTCCTTCTAGCTATTACAATCCACTAAAGACTAAAAAGGGATATCTATATAGCACATAAGAATACCCTCCAGGGTGACTTCTCAACTCCATTTGAGGTCTCTCTGCCACTGAAACTTTATTTTGTTTCATTTTGCTTCCCCCTTTTGGTTGAGAAGGTTTTCTCAATCCCATGATGCCAGGTCTAAGCTCAAAACTGGGAGTCATATCCTGCATTGCCTGGGAGATTTACACTCCTGGGGGTTATGTCCCATTTATGGGGAAGGGCAGTGGGTTTACCTGCTGAGTGGGCTTAGAGAGAGAGAGAGGCCACATCTGAGCAACAGAAATCTTCCCTGGAGGAGACTCAGGCACAATTATAAGTATGTTCAGCCTCCCTTTTGCAGCAACAAGCTTCATAAGGGCAAGCCCCAAGATTGAGGTCTTAGCCTACCAAATTTGTAGACCTCAATGCTTGCAAGAACATCAGTTATAACCCAAGTGGGGAAGTTTAATACTTCTGCATTTTACCTCAGTTCTTCAGGGGGACCCTGTAAATAAATTTTTTATTCTCTGCCCAAATTACTTTGGGATGTATCATGATTTCACATTAACCTGTACAAACCTATCAGATCTCACTTCCTCTTCAAACTTCCATGTTATTATCATGTTTGTGTAAACTGATCATACAAGTTAAATTATTTTGTGTGCTACAGAAAATATAGATCTTGCACCAAATAATATCTCTGCCTTTGGTCTTATACAGAAGTTGAAATTTTATGACACAGTCAATATTGTCTTTTACCCTTTGGCCTGATATGCCTTAGTCCTGACCAGATCTTCTTCATTCATATCTCTAATTGAAGTCTGAACAATTTTTCAGCTTTTTAAACAGTTGTTGTATGAGGTAATAGTGACATTCATAGCTGCTGAACTCTATCTCTGAGTCTCAGGTGTCATACAGATACCCAAAGTTCCTGAGACTGACCAGGTTCTCAGCATCTCAGAATTTAGAGCTTACCATTACAATTCAGGAATAGATGTGAGTCCTGTAAGAGTTTTCAATCTAGGGACATTTACAGTAAGCCTTCCCCTGTTAACTGGTGCTCTAAGAGTCAATTCTCATAGTTTACATATTATAGTTAGTCCATATTAGTGGGGTATCATAATGTTTGTCTTTTTGTTTCTGGCATTCTTCACTCAAAATGCTGTCCTCAAGATCCATTCACCTAGTTGCATGTCTCACAAGTTCATTCATTTTTTCAGCTGCTCAATATTCTCTTGTAAGCATACACTACACTTCACCATTCTGTTCATCAGTTGATGTACCCTTAGGCCACCTCTATGCATTGCATATTGTGAATACTGTCACCATAAACACCAGTGTGCAAATGTCCATTCACATCCCTGCTCTCAGATCTTCCAAGTATACACACAATAATGAAGTTGAAGTATCTTATGACACCCATATACTTAGCTTCTTGTGGATTCATCACACTGTCCTCTAGATAGGCTACACCATTCTACATCCCCACCAACAGTGAAGAGTTACATCCCTCTCTCCATGTTTCCTCCAGCCCTTGTATCCTTCTGTTTATTTTTTCCCTGCAATTTTATAGAGATATATTCACATGCCATGCAATCATCCATGGTGTGCAATTGTTCACAGTATCATCATAGAATTGTGCATTCATCACAGCAATCAGCACTTGAACATATTCGTTACCCCCAAAACATATAAAATATATAAAAAATTTAAAAATTTAAAAACTAAAAAGAATAATAAAAGTGATAAAAAATAAAAACACAATAAAATACAGTACAATAATAAGGTCAGACAACACCACCACACAAAATCACATATCCTTCCTGTATATTCCCCTGTCATTGTCATTTATCTTTGGTATATGCCTTTGTTACATTTAATGGGGGCATATTACAATGTTACTGTTAACCATAGACTTGGGTTTGCATTGATTACATTTTTCCCCTAATACCATCCCTTTTCCAACACCTTGCAAGTTTGACATTCATTTTTCTCCCACATGTAAAAACATTTTTGTATCTGTACATTTAGTCACCATCATTGACCACTGTGTTTCACTAAGTTATACAGTCCCAGTCTTTATCATCTATTTTTCCTTCTGGTGGTGTGTAGGATGTTAATTTAAGATGTGACCCACCTTGTTCAGGGTGGGTCTTAATCACCTTACTGGATTCCTTTCCCATTACTAGAAGCCAACTCATTTTATGGTATCTGCTTTCAGCAACTTAGCAATCTAGAACATCTTGCCTGCTTTGCATTTATTCTTTTGTGTGAAGTTTTGAATACATTTTTGGAAATTATTTAAAAATCAGTGTGACTTTTTTTTATTTTGAAATAAATTCAAAGTTATAGAAACAGTTGCAAAAACAATACTAACCCCATACACAGAATTCCATCATACCCTGACCCCCTCCCCCAATAGCTCAATCCACCAACTTTAACATGCTGTCACATCGCTATTTCTTTCCCTCCCTCCCTCCCTCCCTATCATCCATCATCTATTGCTCTGTCTTCTGAACATATGAGAGCTAGCTGCACACATCCTTGAACATACACTATAATTCATGTATACACTTCCCATGAACAAGAGCATTCTTTTATGCAATCCCATTAAGCACAGCTAAGAAGTACAAGAGATTCAACAATGATACAAAGCTTAAATTCTATATTTCCTTTTCCTTATGTCTCAACTGTGTCCCTTTGAGCCATACTCTTTTGTATGAAGAGTACAACATACTCTTTTGTATGAAGTTTTGAATACATTTTTGGAAATCATTTAAAAATCACAGTGTGACTTTGGGATTGAAATGAATTTATTAATTTATGTAGAATCAACATCTTAAAAATATTGAGACTGCCCATCCCTTGTGCAGTATATTTATCCATTTATTGAGATCTTCTTAAAAATGTATTTTAGTAATGCTTTGAATTTTAAACCTTTTTGTTAGATGTATTTGTATGCAATATAGCCTATGTTGGTAGAATTTTTTAATGTTTGACTTTTTTTTGCATGGGAAACAATAGGTCCTACTCTTTTAGGTATTGCTTTGGTTAGTAAGAGATTTTGGAAATTTATATATGCCTTATTTACATTGTTAGTTTTTCAGTTTATAATTCAACATGCTAAATTATCTTGGATATTTAGACACTATTTACACAAATGAAGCTAAATAATATTATGAATGAAATCTCTTAAATATTAAATACATTTATTTCAAACTTAATATATTTGCTTAAACATTTTGATAAAATCGTGAGTCTAATATATCAATCTCTCTTAAGTGTCCCAAGCACATTATAATACACAAGCAACAATTGCTATAATTTTTATAATATTTTTGTTAAAATTGTGTTTACTTGTTTAAAAATGCTACAACTGTGGATTCAATTCATTCATTCATGCCCAAGTTGGAGTTCACCAGAAAGCTCTTGCCCTTTTTGTAGGTAGGGTTTTATTGTTATGTCACTGTGATTTTGTGTCATCACACATTGCACTTTCATTTTTATTTCATGTATCCTGTAGCATTCCCCTGAAATGAAGTATTCCTTATGTGTTTTTAAAACAATATCATCAGCATTACTTGTCTTATTATTCTACTATTTTCTGTATTGTCACATTTAATTAAGATGATATGGAAACTTATGCCTGTTTTATTTACAGCTCATTATAATTAATAGGGACTTTAAGAGGTTTTATTTCCATAACAATAAGGGAGCTAGTCTGAGCAACAAGCCCTCTTTAGAATATTTGACTTATCCATCATTTTACAACAGTCTATTATGAGCACATGTATGGATCAGACTTTTTGGTGTGCTGCCTACCTTGTCCAGAACTATATGAGTTGTTCAAAGTTTCCTTTATCCAGCCTTCTTTACTTACAGAAATAAAAAATACATGCATGTATTTCACAAACAGAAGCTAATACAAGGAATATTATATTTATATGAAGATATATCTAGATATACTGTATATAAATATACACAAAAATTAAAAATCTCCTTCTTTTGCACTCAAAGTACTTTCTAAACAAGTTACATTAATTTTACCCTTTTTGAATGTCATTCTGGACTCATGACTTTATAGTGATTCCAATTATCCTAATGACTTTTAATTATTATTTTAATTTGGATGCCTCCATTTACACTTTGACCAGGGAGAGGAGAAATTTTGAGCTGGATCTTTTGTTACCTTAATACCACATCATATATCTTGGAAAATGCCCTTTTCCAAGGGCATTACAATGATATCAGCCAATACTGAGTTTTCCAATTACAAAGATGTGGGATCACTTCTTTGTAAAGGCCCTGGTTCCCTTTTATGGAGAATAGTGTTAGAATCCAACATTTAGGGCTAAGGATGCATATCAGATTGTGCCACATGAGTCCAGTAACCTAGAAAGGTATTTCTTCTAAGGCATTTTAGTGACAAAACTACAAACTGTATTTAATTAAAAAAATTTTATTTATTAAGGAAGTAGTAGGTTTACAGAACAGTCATTCATAAAATGGATTCCCATACACCACCAAACCGTCAACACCTTGCATTGGTGTGGAACATTTGTAACAATTGATAGCACATTTTATAATTGTACTATTAACCTTAAGTCCATGGATTAACTTAGGGTTCACTATTTGTGTAGTGTAGTTTCTTGGATTTTTTTGAAAATTTTTATTCTGAAACCAAAAATACAACCCAATATTTCCCATTTTAATCATAATTAGATATATGTTTCAGTACTGTTAATTGTATTCACAATATTGTGCTGCCATCACCACCATCTATTACCAAAACATTTCCATCATTCCAAATTGGGATACTGTATATTTTGATCTTTAACTTCATATATGCTATCACCACCCCACCCTATGGTAACCTATATTCTAGATTCTTGTTTCTAGATTATTCTAATTGTTTCAAATCAGTGAGATCATACAATATTCAAACTTTTGTGTCTGGCTTATTTCACTCAGCATAATTTCCTCAAGAGTCATCAATGTGGTTGCATGCATCAGGACTTCATTACTTTTAACAGCTGAGTAATATCCCATCCTATCTATATAACATTTTATTTATCCATTCATTGGTTGATGAATATGTGGGTTGCTACTCTAGTTTGCTAACGCTGCCAGAATGCAAAACACCACAGATGGATTGGCTTTTATAAAAAGGGTTTATCTGATTACACAGTTACAGTCTTAAGGCCATAAAGTGTCCAAGGTAACACATCAACAATCAG
Source organism: Choloepus didactylus (assembly GCF_015220235.1). Lineage (NCBI taxonomy): Eukaryota > Metazoa > Chordata > Mammalia > Pilosa > Megalonychidae > Choloepus > Choloepus didactylus. The sequence continues at coordinate 63,944,843 of NC_051334.1, read as the reverse complement.
GTACCTTCACTGGAGGATGGCCAATGGTGTCTGGGAAACCTCTGTTACCTGGGAAGGCACGTGGCTGGTGTCTGCTCCAAGTTCTGGTTTCAAAATGGCTTTCTCCCAGGATGTTCCTCTCTAGGCTGCAGTTCCTCAAAAATGTCACTCTTAGTTGCACTTGGGGTATTTGTCCTCTCTCAGCTTCTCCAGAGCAAGAGTGGTTTCAATGGCCGTCTTCAAACTTTCTCTCATCTGCAGCTCCTGTACTTTCTTCAAAGTGTCCCTCTTGTCTGTAGCTCCTCTTCAAAACATCACTCACAGCTGCACTGAGTTCCTTCTGTTATGTCAGCTCATTTATATGGTTCCATTGATCAACTTAGACCCACCCTGAATGGGTGGAGCAACACCTCCATGGAAATTATCCAATCCAGTCATCACCCACAGTTGGGTGGGGCACATCTCCACAGAAACATTCAAAGAATTATAATCTAATCAACACTGATAACGTCTGCCTACACAAAATTACATCAAAGATAATGGCATTTGGGGGACACATTATATCCAAACTGGCACAGTTGCCTACATCTTTTGGCAATTGTAGATAATGTTTCTATTTACATTGGTGTGTAAACATCTATTCAGGTCCCTGCTTTCAATTCTTTTGAGTATATACTGTGCCAGTTTGGATGTATTATGTCCCCTCAAATGCCATGTTCTTTAATGAAATCTTGTGGGGGCAGACATATTGGTGTTGAAGAGGTTTGAACCTTTTGATTGCTTCCATGGAGATGTGACTAGTAACACCTTTGATTAGGGTGTGACCTGTTGATGGGATTGTTTCCATGGAGGTGTGGCCCTGCCCATTCAGCTTGGGTCTTGATTTAATTACTGGAGCCACATAAAAATTCAGAAACAGGACTTCAAAGAAGCTTCAGCTGAGAGACACATTTTGAAGACAGCCCTTGAAAGCTGATGCTGTCATTTTGGAGAATGCCATTTTGGAATACTACCTTGGAGCAAGCAGATGCCAGCCATGTACCTTCCCAGATAAGAGAGGTTTTTCAGATGCCATTGGCCTTCCTTCGCTGAGGGTATACATGTGTTGATGCCTTAATTTGGACATTGTTATGGCCTACAGACTGTAAATTTGTAACCAAAGAACCCCCCTTTATAAAAGCCAATCCATTTCTGGTATTTTGCACAACAGTGGCATTAGTAAACTAGAACATATACCTAGTAGAGGGACTGCTGGGTCATATATTAGTTCCATACTTAGCTTTTTGAGGAAACTCCAAACTATGTTCCACAGTGGCTGCACAGTTTTTCATTGCCACAGCAATTAGTGAGTGTTCCTCTTTCTCTGCATCCTCTCCAAAACTTTTTACTTTCCATTTTTAAAACACAGCCATTCTACTGGGTGTGAGTTTGTATCTCATTGTGGTTTTGGTTTGCATTTCCTTGATGGTTAATGATGTTGAATATCTTTTCATGTGCTTTCTGGCCATTTGTATAACTTCTTTTGAGAGAGGCCTGTTCTCTCCCATTTTTTAATGTTCAACCATTTTTAATGGTTTTATTTTGTCTTTTTTTGTTAAGTTGAAGGATTTCTTTATATTTTCTGGATATTAATACTACATTGGATATGCAGTTTCCAAATATTTTTCTCCCAATGTGTAGGTTGTCATTTTATATTCATGATAAAGTCATTTGTGGAACAAAAATTTTTAATTGGGAAGAGGTTCCATTGAACTATTTTTTCTTTTGTTGCTTGTGCTTTAGGTGCAAAAATCTAACAAACCGTCACCTAACACAAGGTCCTGAAGATGCTGCCCTATGTTTTCTTCTGGAAGTTTGATAGTTCTAGCTCTTATATTAAGGCCTTTGATCCATTTTGAGTTCATATTTGTATATAGTGTGAGGTAGTGTTCCTCCTTCATTTTTTTGCAAATGGGAATCCAGTTTTCCCAGAACCATGTAGAAAAGACTTTCACAATTGAATGGTCTTTGCCACCTTGTACAAAATCAGTTGGTTGTAAATGGGAGGGTTGATTTTTCAGTTCTCAATTCTATTTCATTGGTGTTTATGTCTGTCTTTGTGCCAGTATCATGCTGTTTGATTATTGCGGCTTTGTAATAAGTTTTAAGATAATGAAGTGTGAAACCTCCAATTTCATTCTCCTTTTCAAGATGGCTTAACTCTTTACAGCCCCTTATCCATCAATATAAATTTGATGATTGGCTTTTCTATCTATGTCAAGCAGGTTGTTTGAATTTTGATTGAGTCTGCATTGAATCTATAAATTGCTTTGGATAGTATGGACATCTTAGTGACAGTTAGTCTTTAATCCATGAACATGTAATATCCTTCCATTTATTTAGGTCTTTAATTTCTTTTAGCAATGCCTTGTAGTTTTCTGTGTAAAGTCCTTTGCATCCTTGGTTAGATTTATTCATAGATATTTGATTATTTTATTTGCTATTGTGAATTGTATTCTTTTCTTGTTTGCTTCTTCAGATTGTTCATTGCTTGTGTATAGAAATACTAATGATTTGTGGGTGTTCATGTTCTATCTTGCCACTTTGCTAAATTCATTTATTAGTTGTAGGAGCTTGGTCATGGATTTCTCAGGCTTTCATGTATACAGGATTATATCATCTGCAATTAGGGAGTTTTATTTCTTCTGTTCCAATTTCAATGCCTATTATTTTTCTTTCTTGCCTAATTGGTCTAGTGAGACCATCCAGTAAAATGTTGAATAACCCCAGTGACAGTGGGCATCCTTGTCTTGTTCCTGATCTTACAGGGAAGATTTTCAGTCTTTCACCATTAAGTAGGATGTTACAGTGGGCTTTTCATATGTGCCTTTTGTTATGTTGAGGAAGTTTCCTTCTATTCCTACTATTCTATGTGTTTTTATCAATAAAAGTTGCTGGATTCTGTCAAATGCCTTTTCTGCATCAACTGATGTGAACATATGGTTCTTTTCCTTCATTCTGTTTATGTACAGTATTACAAAAATTTTTTTCTTACATTGAACCAACCTTCCATACCAGGTGTAAATCCCTCTTGATCTTGTTGTCTAATTCTTTTAACATGCTACTGGATTTGTTTTGTGAGTATGTTTTTTAGGATTTTTGTGTATAAATTCATAAGAGGTATTGGTCTCTAGTTTTCTAAGGTTTCTTTTCTTATGGCTTTGGTATGAGGGTGATGTTGGCCCCTAGAATGAGTTAAGGAGTGCTCCCTCCCCTTCAAGTTTTTGAAGGAGTTTGAGCAGAATTTTGGTCAGGTCTTCTTGGAATGTTTGGTAGAATTCCCCTTTGAACCCATTTGGTCCTGGACTTTTCTTTGTTGAGAGGTTTTTTATTACTGATTCAGTCACTTTACAAGTAATATATTTGTTGAGATGTTCTATTTCTCCTTGAGTCAATTAGTTTATGTGTTTCTAAGAAGTTGTCAATTTTATCTATCTTTTTTTGGCACACAGTTTTTCATAGTATCCACTTATAGTCTTTTAATTTTAGTGGGATCAGTAGTAATGTCTCTCTTTTCATTTCTGATTTTAGCTATTTGTATCCTCTCTCTTTCCTTTTTTGTCAGTCTAGCTAAAGGTTTTATTGATATTTTCATATAACCAACATTTGGTTTTTACGATTGTCTCTTGTTTTTATTCTATTTCATTTATGTCCATATTTGTTATTTCCTTCCTTCTGCTCACTGTGGATTTAGTTTGCCCTTTGTAAAATAGTTCTTCATGTTCTGAGGTTGGTTCTCTGATTTGAAGTATTTCTTCTATTTTAATGTAAGGATTTAGAGCTATAAATTTCCCTCCCAGCACTTTCTTCACTGCATCCCATAAGTTTTGGTATGTTGTATTTTCATTTTCATTTGTCCCAAGATATTTCCTTATTTCACTGCTGATTTCCTCTTTAACCCATTGGTTTAAGAGTATGTTGTTTAATTTCCACATATATTTGAATTTTCTTTTACTCCCTCTTATTGATTTCTATCTTCATTCTGTTGTGATTGGAAAATATTCATTGCATGATTTCAATATTTTTGCATATTTTGAGACTTGTTTTGTGACCACACATTTGGTCTATTCTTGAGAATAATCCATGTGCACTTGGGAAGACTGTGTATTCTGTTTTTGTAGTGTGTTGACGTCTCCTATTATTAATGTGTAAACTTTAACTTCTTCCTTTATATTTGTCAGGATTTGCTTCATATATTTTTGGGTTTTACTGTTAGGTGCATATATATTTATAATTGTTCTATTTTCCTGTTGAATTGTCCCCTGTATGAGAATTTCTTCTGTTCCAATTTCAATGCCTATTGTTTTTCTTTCTTGCCTAATTGGTCTAGTGAGATCATCCAGTACAATGTTGAATAACCCCAGTGACAGTGGGCATCCTTGTCTTGTTCCTGATCTTACAGGGAAGATTTTCAGTCTTTCACCATTAAGTAGGATGTTACAGTGGGCTTTTCATATGTACCTTTTGTTATATTGAGGAAGTTTCCTTCTATTCCTACTATTCTATGTGTTTTTATCAATAAAAGTTGCTGGATTTTGTCAAATGCCTTTTCTGCATCAATTGATGTGAACACATGGTTCTTTTCCTTCATTCTGTTTATGTATAGTATTTATCCCTCATAACAATTTTTTATTTAAAATCTATTTTATTCAATATTAGTATAGCCATCCCAGCTCTATTTTTGTTACTAATTGCGTGGCATATTTTCTTCCATCCTTTCACCCTCATCCTACCTATTTGACTTTAAGGTGGGTCTCTTGCAGACAATGTACAGTTGGGTTGTGCTTTTTCATCCATTTTGCCAATCTCTGCCTTTTAACTGGAGTGATTCATTTGTTTACACTTAAGATTACTACTGATAATTCAGGACTTTCTTCAGCCATTTTGCTATGTAGACTTTGTAAGTCCTGTACCTTTTTTGTCCCTCATGTCCATTAAAACATTATTTTATATTTATTTGCTTTTTTTGTGTTGCACCATATTGAGTGACTTCTCATTTCTATATGGATATCTGTTTTCTAGTGATTACCATGGGGTTAAAATTTGACATCATAAATATGTAACAATAACAATCTTATTTCATTTGATACCAATGTAACTTCAATAGCATACACATATATTTTACCTCTACCCCTCTGTTAACTCCACCTTTTTTATTACCACTTCTATCTTTGTATATTGTATATCCAAAAACATAGATTTATCATTGCTTTTTATGAATTTGCATTTTAGCACTTGTAAGAAGAAAAGGAGTTACATACCAAATAATACAATACAATAAATCTAGCATTTGTAATTACCCAAATAGTTACCTTTACTGCAGGTCTTTATTTTTCTATGCTGCTTTGTACAAATGTCTATTGTCCTTTTCTTTTGTTCTGAAGAACTCCTTTTAACATTGTTTGTAAGGCAGGTCTAGTTATGATAGACTCATTCAGCTTTTGTTCATCTGAGAATGTCTTAAATAATGTTTCCATTATTTTTGAAAGTGAGTCTCAGTGGATATATAAGTTTTCACAGGCAGTTATTTCCTTCAGCACTTTACATATTTCAACTGACTGTCTTCTTGTTCATAATATGGTGCTTTTCCCTTGCAACCTTCAGAAATCTCTCCTTGTCCTCTGCACTCAATAGGGCAATCAGTATATAATTGGGTATATTTTTCTTCATGATTATCCTGTTCTATGATCTCTGACCTTCTTGGATGTGTGTAGTCAAGTGTTTTGCTAAGTCTTGGGAGTTTTTGTCATTATTTCTTTGAATATTCCTTCTGTCACTTTCTTTCTTCTCCTTCTGGACCCCCATAATGCATATATTTGTGTGCTTGTTGGTGTCCCATAACTGACAGGCTATTTTTGCTTTTAGAACTTCTTTGCTCTTTCTTCTCTTCAGCCTGACTCATTCAAAGTGTCCTGTCTTCAAGTTCACTGATTCTTTCCTCTGCCAATTGCAATCAGCACTTGTAATACTGCTGGACATTTTTCATTTAAGTATTGTGGTTTTCAACTCCACTAGTTCTGTTTGGATCCTATTTAAAGATTCTATCTCTTTATTTAGTCTCTCATATTACTCATTGAGTGTTTTTCTGATATTCCTTAGTTAATTCTCTGTACTTTCCATCTCCTTAAGCATTTTAAGATCATTTTAAATGCAATTTTATTAAGACATATTCATGCAACAAATAATCCATCCAAAATATACAAGTGGCTCACAGTGCCATCATATAGTTGTGTATTCATCACCACAATCTATTTTAGAACTTTTTCATTGTTTTCCCCAAATATAATAAAAAATAAAAAGAAAAAAGAAAACACAAATCATCTCATACCCCTTATTCCCACCCATTCTTTATTATATTTTTGTCTTTATTTTATTATTCATCTGCCCATACACTGGATCCAGGGAGTGTCAGTCTCAAAGTCTTCATAATCCTATGGACACATAATAAAAGCTATATAGTTACACAATCATCATTGAGAATCCAGAGTACTGCATTATAGCTCAACAGTTTTGGGTATTTCCTTCTAGCTATTCTAATACACCAGACACTAAAAGGGAATATCTATATAATGCATATATTTGGGTGCTTGCTGGTGTCCCATAATGACCTCTCAAATCTATCTGAAACCTCTTAGCCATATAAACTTTATTTTGTTACATTTATTTCCCCCTTTTTGTCAAGAAGTCATTCTCAATGCCTTGATTCAAGGGGCAGTCTCATCCCTGGGAGTCAAGTATCATGTTGTCAGGGAGACATAAATCCCTGGGAGCATGTCCCACTTAGGCAGAGAGGGTAGTGAATTAATTTGCAGAGTTGGCTTAGAGATACATGCCACATATGAGCAACAAAGAAGATTCTTGGGGGTGGCTCAGACATAGTTATAAGTAGGCATAGCTTCACCATTGGAAAGATAAGTTTTAATGGCAAGCCTCTAGACTGAGGGCATGGTTTATTAAATTGGGAGACAGTATAGCTTGCAAGAATATCAGAAATTCCCCAGGTAGAGAAGTTTAACATTCCACATTTTTCCCATTCCTCAAGGGTGCTTTGCAAATATTTGTTTATTCTCTGCCCAAAATATTCTGGGATGTATTGGTGTGTTACATATGCCTGTATAGAATAACTAGAAATCATTCCCTATTCTAGGTTCCATGTAATTACATTGTATAAATAAACTGAGCAGGCAGGTTAAGTTAGATATTGTTCTAGAGAAAATATTAATTTTGTATAAAATAACTTATTTTCCTTTGGTCTCACACAGAAGTCAGAGCTTTAAAATACAGTCAATATCATCCTTTACCTTGTATTTTAACTTACCTTAGTCCTAACCAAGTCCTACAATATCTCTAAATGTAGTCTGATCTCTATTTCAGTTTTTAAACAGTTGCTGTGTGGAGTAATGCTGACTTACAGAACTGCAGAACTCTAATTATGAGTCTTAAGTGTCACACAGATAAAATTTCCAGGGAACTACTAGGTTGTACATAAAGAGCACAGCATCTCAGAATTTAGAAATAACAGTTAAAACTCAGGAATAGATGTGACTGCTGAAAGAGCATACAATCTGGGAACCTTTAAAATAAGCCTGATGGAATATTCTGTACTCTTTAATCATTGATTACCCAATCTCTGCCCCCTTTCTATTCCCAGATAACCTATGCCCTGTAATTCAATTCTCAACATTTGCTCATTATAGTTAGCTTATATTAGTGAGGACTTACCATTTTGGCCGCTTTGTTTTTGGCTTCTTTCACTCAACATAATATCCTCAAGAATCATTCACCTATTTGCATGCCTCATGATTTCAGTCCTTCTTACAGCCACTCAATATTTTGTTGTATTTATATACCACAGTTTGCCCCTCTGTTCATCCATTGATGTATCCTTAGGCCACCTCCATCTCTTGCAAATTGTGAATAATGCTGCCATAAACATCAGTGTACAAATGTCTATTTGTGTCCCTACTTTCAGTTCTTCCAGGTATACAACCCATAACAGGGTTGCAGGATCATATGGCAGTCCTACACCCAGCCTCTTGTTGACACAACACACTGTCCTCCAGAGGGGCTGCGCCATTCTATTTCCCTACCAAAAGTGAATAGCTATATATCTCTCTTTACATCTTCTCAAGCATTTGTATATTTCTGCTTATTATTAAAACAGTTTTATTCACACACCATACAATCCATCCTAAGTGAATTATCAATGGTTTCTTGTAAAAACATATTTATGCATTTGCCATGAAATCTATATGAGAATATTTCCATTTCTTATGCAAGGAAAGAAGAAAAGGGAAAAATGCAAAATAAAAATTATATAACTTAAAAAGGAGAGACAACATCAAGAATCCCTTACCTCTCCATTATATCCCCCACTTATTGACATTTGGCTTTGGTATATTGCCTTTATTACAATTAATGGAAGAATATTACACTGTTACTATTAACTATAGACTCTAGTTTGCATGGATTGTATTTTTTTCCATACACCATCCCATTTTCCATACCTGGCAATGGTGATATTCATTTGTACTCCTTCACATAAAAACTTTATATTTGTACACTTAATAACCATCATTATCCACTCTTGGTTTCTCTAAGTTATACAGTCCCAGTTTTATCCTCTATCTATCCTTCTGGTGTCAGACATGCCTAGTCTTCCTCTTTCAACTATATTCACACTCCAGTTTGTTAATTATACTTACAGTATATGCTACCATCAGATAATATTGTGTTATAAATTTCTGAGTCTTTACAATCAATCCTGTTGAACATTCTCTACTCCTTCAGTATCAAATGCCCAATCTCCACCCTCATTCTATCTCCTGATGGGTTGTGTTCATAACTTTAACTCTCAGAGTTCACTCATTATGGTTAGTTCATATTACTGAAATCGTATAGTATTTGTACCTTTGTTTCTTGCAAATTTCACTCAGCATAATGTCTTTAAGGTTCATCCACTTTGTTATAGGTATCATCACTTTATTTTGTCTTACAGCTGTGTAATATTCCATCATATGTATGTACAACAGTTTGTTTATCCACTCATCCATGGATGGACATTTGGGCTGTTTCCATCTATTGGCAAAAGTTAATAATGTCGCTATAAATATCAGTGTACAAATGTCTGTTGGTGTCCCTGCCTTCAGTTCCTCTGAGTATATACCTTGTAATGGGATTGGTGGAACATGTGGCAATTCTATACTTAGCTTCCTGAGGAATGGCCAAACTGCCTTCCACAGTGGCTGCACCATTCTTCTTTCCAACCAACAGTGAATAAGTGTACCTCTTTGTCTATATCCTCTCCAGCACTTGCAGTTTCTGGTTTTATTTCATTGTCATTATAGTAGTGTGAGATGAAATCTCAGTGTGGTTTTGATCTGCATTTACCTAATAGCTAGTGATGTTGAGCATTTGTTTCATATGTTTTTAAGCCATTTGTGTTTTCTCTTAGGAAAAGTGTCTGTCCATATGTGTTCCTGTTTGCTAAGGCTTCCCTTATGAAAAACACCAGAAATGGATTGGCTTTCATAAAGGGGATTTATTAGGCTTCAAATTTACAGTTCTATGGCCATAAAAGTGTCCAAACTAAGGCACCAACAAGAGGATACCTTCACTTAAGAACAGCTGATGTCATCTAGGACATCTCTGTCAGCTGGGAAGGCACTTGGCTGACATCTGTTGGTTCTTTGCTCACAAGTTGTGTTTCAAAATGGCTTTCTCCAAAATGTCTCTGGGCTTCTGTATTCAGTCTTCTCTCTCACTTCTTGTGCACCCTTGTTCTTTCTCCAAAGGTGTTTCTCTCTATGCATCCAGGGGTCCTCTCTTATCTTCTCCAGAGCAAACTCTGGGCTTCATCTCTTAGCTTAGCATCTCTGAATGTCCTTCTCTTTGCATCTCCAAGTGTCTCCAAGCATCAGCATCTCTGTCAGCTCTTGAGCTCTCTTAAATATGCCAGTGAACTAATCAAGACCCACTTGGCATGAGCAGGGACCATATCTCCATGGAAATGATATAATCAAAGGTATCACTCACAGTTGGGTGAGTCACAACTCCATGGAAGCACTCAATCAAAAGGTTCCATCCCTAAAGATTGGGTTAAATATCCTGACTTTTGGGGAGACATAATATATCCAAACTGGCACAATATGTTTTGCCCATTTTAAAATTGTGTCCTTTGTCTTTTTCTTATTGAGTTGCATGATCTCATTATATTTTCTGAATATTAAACACTTACCTGATATACAGTATCCAAATATTGTCTCCCATTGCATAGGATGCCTTTTCACTTTCCTGACAGAGTACTTTGATGTACAAAAGTGTCAAATTTTAAGGCGATCCTGTTTGTATATTTCTTCTTTCATTGATTGTACTTGGGTGTAAGGTCTAGGAAGTCACCTCCTACAAAAGGTATTTAAGATATTTCCCTATATTTTCTTTAAAAATGTTATGGTCTTAGCTCTAATATTTATGTCTTTGATCCATTTCAAGTTACTTTTTGTATAAGTTGTGAGATATGGGTCCACATTCATTCTTTAGGACATGGATAGCCAGTTCTCCATGAGCCATTTTTTGAAGAGGGTGCGCTGTCCCAGTTGAGTCACCTTGACCACCTTATAAAAGATGAATTGCCCATAGTTACAGGGTCTATTTCTGAGCACTCAATTAGATTCTGTTGGACAGTATATCTATCTTTATGCCAGTAAAATGCTGTTTTGACCACAGTAGCTTTGTAATATGCTTTAAATTCAGGTAGTGTGAGAACTCCAACTTCATTTTTCTTTCTCAAGGTATTTTTAGCCATATATGACATCCTACCCTTCAAATAAATTTTATTATAGGTGTTCATATTTCTGAAATTGTTGGAATTTTAATTGGTATTTCATTGAATCTATAAATCAATTTTGGTATAATTAACATAACCATATTTAGCCTTCCAATTCATGAATATGGTATATTCTTCCATTCATTTAGGCCTTCCATGATTTCTTTTAGCAATGTTTTGTAATTTTCTGTGTATGGGTCTTTTAAACCTTGGTTAAGTTCATTCCTAAATACTTAATCCTTTTAATTGCTATTGTAAATGGAATTTTTTACTTGATTTCCTTCTCAGATTGCTCAATACAAGGGTAAAGAATCACTACTGATTTTTGCATGTTAATCTTGCATCCTGCCACTGTTGCACAATTTTATTAGCTCTCACAGCTTTAGTGTAGATTTTTTTGGGATTTTCTACATAAACAATCATATTGTCTGCAAATAGTGAAAGTTTGATTTCTTCTTTTCAAATTTTTATGCTTTTTATTTCTTTTTCTTTCCTAATTGCTGTAGCTAGAATTTCTAGCACAATGTTGAAAAACAATGGTGATAGTGGGCATCCTTTTCTTTTTCCTGATCTTGAGGGAAAGTTTTCATTGAGTATGTTATTAGCTGTGGGTTTTTCATATATTCCTTTTATTATTTTGAGGAAATTTCCTTCTATTTCTATCCTTTGAAGTGTTTTCATCAAGAAAGTATGCTGAGGAGGTGGGGCAAGATGGTAGAGTGGTGAGGTGTAGATTTTAGTTACTCCACCAGGGCAGCAGGTAGAAAGCCAGGAACTGTGTTGCCCAGACACTGCAGAGCAATTTGACTTTGGGCATACTTCATACAGCATTCACAAATGCATGGAACAGCTGAGATCTGTAAGTTCTCATGGCCAGGGGACCTGTGTCCCTCCCTGCCAGATTCAGTCCCATGGGTGGGAGGGGCCCTCAGTGCTGGGAATGAGGAGGGAGAACTGCAGTTGTGGCTCTGATTGAAAACTCAGACTGCTGATCAAAACTCCAAACATAGATAGACTGAGATCAGACGCTGGAGAATCTGGGAGTAGTCAGCACAACAGAGAGGAGATAGGGATGGCAAAAACAACAAAATAAAATAAAATAAAGTAAAAACAGAAAATTTTTGGAGTTCTGGTGAACTGGAGAGGGCAGGGCTCAAACAAAATCAGGCTCATATGCAAATCCAGAGGGCAAGGTCCATTGCCTGAAGAGCCCTTTTCTCTGCCTTCTTGATTGCTCCTTAATGGCCCTAATCTCTTGTCTCTTTAGCATTTCAATAGCCTATTAGATCTGCAAGGAGGGCCCTTCTTTTTTTTTCTTTTCTTTAATCTTTTTCTCTTTTTCTAAAAAAATTACTCCAAGAAGCACATTACTGAATGCCTCAAAGACTTGCAATTTGGAGCCAGGAAAGAACAGAGCTAAGATAGCTCTGAGAGACCAAGTGATAAGTATAGTGGCTGAGAAAATTCACTAAATACCTCAACTTCCCAAGAAAGGGGGGGTGTCCCCTTACAGCCATCTTCCTGAATGGCTGGGAACACTCCTGTCTGGCAACAGCAACATAGCCCAGAGATACCCTAGAAACCCCAGTGTGATGGGAAGTGTTTCCAACAACATGCACATACATAACAATATCAGATGTGGAAAACAGCCTTTCATGCACCCACATCTAATTGTCCCAGAGCTGGGAAGGCTGAGCTATGTGAAAAGGGGGAAATTAACATGCCCCATACAGGCATCCTTACAGGAGACTGGGAATGCCCCTACACAGCCCTGAAGCCCAGAACTTCCCTTGGTGGATGGCACTCACCTGTGGCACAGCACAGTCTTCCCTCAGCAGAGGACCTAGGAGGGCACAGCTTGGAAGAGGGACTGACTTTCAAGTCCAAGGGACCATATGCCAATACAAAGATCTTGTGGGTCACCAGCAGAAACAAACTGTGATGAGACTTAACTGAAGGATTAGACTATTGCAAAAGCTTTAAATCTCCAGGAACACCTGAGAGATTTGATTATTAAAGATGCCATCCCTCCCTAACTGCTCAGACACTTGCCACACATTCAGGGCAGGCAGCACAAACATACCCACACTTGGTGCACTGATTGGATCCCACAAGACTCACACTGCCACTCACCACAAACACAAAGTTGAGAAGAACTGGCTTGAGGGGAATAGGTGGTTCATGGATGTGACCTGCTGGTTAAACTGTACTCCTCCAAGCTGTAGATCTCACAAATTAGAAATAAGTGTTTGAATCAGTCTACATACCCTAAAAGAACCCTATCAAGTTAAGCAAATGACGAGAGGTCAAAAACAACAGAAAATTTTAAAGCATATGAAAAAACCAGATGACATGGCTAACCCAAACACAAACACCCAAAACAAAAGATCAAAGAGACATAGTATTTGTATCAATTAATCAAAGAACTAAAGGGAAACAACAAGACCATGGCACAGGATATAAAGGACATGAAGAAGACCCTAGAAGAGCATAAAGAAGAAATTGCAAGAGTAAATAAAAAAAGAGACAATCTTATGGAAATAAAAGAAACTGTTGACCAAATTAAAAAGATTCTTGATACTTATAGTACAAGACTAGAGGAAGCTGAAGAGTGAATAAGTGACCTCAAGGATGACAGAATGGAAAATGAAAGAACAAAAGAAAGAATGGAGAAAAAATAAAAAATTGAAATGGACTTCAGGGATATGAAAGATAATATAAAATTTCCTAATATAAGACTCATTGGTGTTCTGGAAGGGGATGAGAAGGGTAAAGGTCTAGGAAGAGTATTCAAAAAAATTGTTGGGTAAAACTTCCCAAATCTTCTAAACACCATAAATACACAAATCATAAATGCCCAGCAAACTCCAAATAGAATAAATCCAAATAAACCCACTCCAAGTCATATTCTGAGCAGATTGTCAAATATTAAGAGAAGGAGCAAGTTCTGAAAGCAGCAAGAAAAAAGCAATTCACCACTTACAAAGGAAACAGCATAAGACTAAATAGTGAGTATTCAGAAGACACCATGGAGACAAGAAGGCAGTGGCATGACATATTTAAAATTCTGAGAGAGAAAAAGTGCCAACCAAGAATTCTTTATCCAATGAAGCTCTCCTTCAAAGCTGAGGGAGAGCTTAAATTTTTCACAGACAAACAAATGCTGAGAGAATTTGTTAACAAGAGACCTTCCCTACTTGAGATACTAAAGGGAGCCCTACTGACAGAGAAACAAAGAAAAGAGACAGAGATATGGAGGAAGGTTCAGTACTAAAGAGATTCAGTATGGGTACATTAAAGGACATTAAGAGAGGGGGGAAATATATCTGACAAACATGAACAAAAGGAAAGTATGGCTGATTCAAGAAATGTCTTCACAGTAATAATGTTGAATGTAAATGGATTAAACTCCCCAATTAAAAGATATGGATTGGCAGAATAGATAAAAAAATATGAACCATCGATATGTTGCACACAAGAGACTCATCTTAGACACAGGCACACAAAGAAATTGAAAGTGAAAGGATGAAAAACTATTTCATGGAAGCTACAGCCAAAAGAAAGCAGGATTAGCAATACAAACCTCAGATAAAATAGACTTTAAATGCAAGGATACTATAAGCGATAAAGAAGGCCACTACATACTAATAAAAGGGGAAATACAACAAGAGGGAATAACAATCATAAATGTTTATGAACCCAATCAAGGTGCCACAAAATACATGAGACAAACACTGGCAAAACTACAGGAAGCAATTGACAATTCCACAAAAATTGTGGGAGACTTCAACACATCACTCTCTCTTATAGCTAGATCAATCAGACAGAACACCAATAAGGAAACTGAAAACCTAAATGATCTGACAGATGAATTGGATTTAACAGACATATATATAACCTTACATCCCAAATCAATAGGGTAAACATTCTTCTCTAGTGCTCATGGAACTTTCTCCAGAATAGATCATATGCTGGGACATAAAACAAACCTCAATGAACTTAAAAAATTTGAAATTATTCAAAGCACATTCTCTGACCACAATGGAATGCAATTAGAAGTCAATAACCATCAGAGACTTAGAAAACTCACAGATGCCTGGAGGTTAAACAACATGCTCCTAGACAACCAGTGTGTTAAAGAAAAATAGCAAGAGAAACTGCTAAATATATAGAGATGAATGAAAATGAGAACACAACACATCAAAACATATGGGATGCAGCAAAAGCAGTACTGAGGGGGAAATTTATAGCACTAAATGCGTACATTAAAAAGGAAGAAAGAGCCAAAATGAAGGAACTAATGGAGCAACTGAAGAAGCTAGAAAATGAACAACAAACCAATTGTAAACCAAGTAGAAGAAAGCAAATAACAATGATTAAAGCAGAAATAAGTGGCATAGAGAACAAAAAAACAATAGAGAGAATAAATAACACCAAAAGTTGGTTCTTTGAGAAGATCAACAAGATTGACAAGACCCTTGCTAGGCTGATGAAATAAAAAAAAGAAAAGACCCATAAAACAAAATAATGAAAGAGAAAGGTGACATTATTCTGGATCCCAAACAAATTAAAAAAAAATTATAAGAGGATAGTAAGAACAACTCTATGCCAAGAAACTGGATAACACAGAGGAAAAGGACAATTTCTTGGAAGTGTATGAACAACTTAGACTCACCAGAGAATAAACAAAAGACCTCAACCAACCAATCACAAGCAAAGTGATGCAATCAGTCATCAAAAAGCTTCCCACAAATAAATGCCCAGGGCCAGATGGCTTCACAGGGGAATTCTACCAAACTTTCCAAAAAGAACTGTCACCAATCTTACTTAAACTCTTTCAAAACATTGAAGAAAATGGAACACTACCTAACACATATTCTGAAGCTAATATCCATCTAATACCAAAACCAGGCAAAGTGCTACAAAAAAGGAAATCTACAGGTCAATCTCCCTAATGAAAATAGATGCAAAAACTCTCAACAAAATACTTGCAAATCAAATCCAGAGTCACATTAAAAAAAATCATACACCATGACCAAGTGGGGTTCATTCCAGGCATGCAAGGATGGTTCAATGTAAGAGAGTCAATCAATGTATTACAGCACATTAACAAATCAAAAGGGAAAAATCAAATGATCATCTCAATAGATGCTGAAAAAGCATTCAACAAAATCCAACATCCCTTTTTAATAAAAACACTTCAAGAACTAAGGAATTGAAGGAAACTTCCTCAATATGATAAAGAGCATATATGAAAAACCCACAGCCAGCATGGTACTCAGTGGTGAGAGACTGAAAGCCTTCCCCATAAGATGAGGAATGAGACAAGGATGCCCGCTGTCACCACAGTTATTCAACATTGTGCTAGAAGTGCTAGCCAAGGCAATCCAGGAAGACATAGAAATAAAAAGCATCCAATTTGGAAAGGAAGAAGTAAAGCTGTCATTATTTTCAGATGATATGATCTTATATATGGAAAACCATGAGAAATCGATGATACAGCTAATAGAGCTAATAAACAAATTTAGCAAATTAGCAAGATAAAAGATTAAAGCACATAAGTCAGTAATGTTTCTATAGGCTAGAAATGAACAAAGTGAAGAGACGCATAAGAAAAAGACACCATTTTCAAAAGCAACTAAAAAAATCAAGTAACCAAGAATAAACTTAACCAAACTTGTAAAAAACCTATACAAAGAAACTGCATAACTCTACTAAAAGAAATAGAAGGGGACCTTAAAAGATGGAAGAAGTATTCCATGTTCATGGATAGGAAGGCTAAATGTCATTAAGATGTCAATTCTACCCAAACTCATCTACAGATTCAATGCAATTCTAATCAGAATTCCAACAACCTAATTTGCAACTTGGAAAAGCTAGTTATCAAATTTATTTTCAAAGGGAAGATGCCTCGAGTCGTTAAAACCCACTAAGAAAGAAAAACGAAGTGGGAGGACTTATGCTTTTGACTTTGAAGCTTATTAAAAAGCCACAGTAGTCAAAAATGCATGGTACTGGCACAAAGATAGACATGTTGGTCAATGGAATCGAATTGAGAATTCAGAGATAGACACCCAGATCTATGGCTGACAGATCTTTGATAAGGCCCCCAAAGCCACTGAACTGGGACATAACAGTCTTTTCAACAAATGGGGCTGGGAGAGTTGGATATCCATATCCAAAGGAATGAAACAGGACCCTACCTAACACCCTACACAAAAATTAACTCAAAGTGGATCAAAGATCTCAATATAAATGGCAGTACCATAAAACTCCTAGAAGACAATGTAGGGAAACATCTTGAAGACCTTGGGTTAGGCAGACACTTCCTAGACCTTACACCCAAAGCAGAAGCAACAAAAGAAAAGATAGATAAATGGGAACTCCTCAAGCTTAGAAGTTTCTGTACCTCAAAGGAATTTGTCAAAAAGTTGAAGAGGCAGCCAATTCAACAGGAAAAATCTTTTGGAAACCATGTATCTGACAAAAGACTGATATCTTGCATATATAAAGAAATCCTACAACTCAATGACAATAGTACAGACAGCCCAATTATAAAATGGGCAAAAGATACGAAAAGACAGTTCTCTGAAGAGGAAATACAAATGGCCAAGAAACACATGAAAAAAAATTCAGCTTCACTAGCTATTAGGGAAATGCAAATTAAGACCACAATGAGATACCATCTCACACCATTTAGAATGGCTGCCATTAAGCAAACAGGAAGCTACAAATGCTAGAGAGGGGGTGGAGAAATTGGAACTCTTATTCATTGTTGGTGGGACTGTATAATGGTCCTGCCACTCTGAAAGTCAGTCTGGCAGTTCCTTAGAAAACTAGATATAGATTTATCTTTCAATCCAGTGATTGCACTTCTTGGAATGTTCCAGGAAGTTCTGAAAGCAGTGACATGAACAGATATCTGCATTCCAATGTTCATAGCAGCATCATTCACAATTGCTGAGAGATGGAAACAACCCAGATGTCCTCCAACAGATGAGTGGATAAATAAAATGTGGTGTTTACACATGATGGAATACTATGCTGCAGTAAGAAGGAACAATATCATGAAACATAGGACAACATGGATGAACCTTGAAGACATAATGTTGAGCGAAATAAGCCAGGCACAAAAAGAGAAATATTATATGTATGCTACCACTAACATGAACATAGAAAAATGTAAAAAAAAAATGGTTTACAATGTAGAATGTAGGGGAACTAGTGATAGAGAGCAATTAATGAAGGGGGAACAATAACCCCATAAGAACAGATAAGCTATCATTGGTAAATTTAACTTTCTGGGAATGCCAGGAATGACTATGGTTTGTTAATTTCTGGTGGGTATGGTAGGAACAATCTCACAGAAATGTTGCTATATTAGGTTATTTTCTTGGGGTACAGTAGAAGCCTGTTGGAAGTAAAGTAGTTATTTTAGATTAGTTGTCTTTTTCTTACTCCCTTGTTATGGTTTGTTTGAAATGATTTTTTATTGTATGACATTTTTAATTTTTTTTAAATAGCTTATTTTAAAAAAAGAGTTAATTAAAAAAATGGAAAAATATGCAGATCCCCCTTGAGGAGCTGTTAGAGAATGCAGGGGTGTTGGGCTTTCTCACCTCGATTGTTTGTGATGTGCTCACAGACATAGGGGACAAGTGGTTTGATGGACTGAGCCCTTTACCACAGGACTTGCCCCTGGCAAGACTGTTGCTGCAAAGGAGAGGCTAGGCTTGCCTATAATTTTGCCTAAGTCCCTCCTCCCATATGCCTCTTTGTTGCTCAGCTGTGGCCCTCTCTCTCTAGCTAAGCCAACTTGTCAGGTGAAATCACTGCCCTCCCCCCTACATGGGATATGACACCTGGGGAGTGAATCTCCCTGGCAATGTGGAATATGATTCCCAGGGAAGAATCTAGACCCAGCATCGTGGGATGGAGAACATCTTCTTGACCAAAAGGGGGATGTGAAAGGAAATGAAACAAGTTTCAGTGGCAGAGAGATTCTAAAAGGAGCTGAGAGGTCACTCTGGTGGATACTTTTACTCAGAATATAGACAACCCGTTTTAGGTTCTAATGAATTGGAATAGCTAGCAGTAAATATCTGAAACTATCAAACTACAACTGAGAACCCTTGAATCTTGAAGAAAATTGTATAACAATGTAGCTTATGAGGGGTGACAATGTGATTGGGAAAGCCATATGGACCACACTCCCCTTTGTCTAGTGTGTGGATGGATGAGTAGAAAAATGGGGGCAAAAAAAGGTACACAGTGTTCATTTTTAGTTTAATTGTTCTTTTTCAGTTTAATTTTTATTCTTATTATTTTTGTGTGTGTGGTAATGAAAATGTTCAAAAATTAATTTTGATGAATGCACAACTATATAATGGTACTGTGAACAATTGAATGTATGCTTTATATGACTGCGACTGCATGGTATGTGAATATATCTCAATAAAAATGAATTTAAAAAAGAAAAAAAGGATGCTGAATTTTGTCAAATGACTTTTCTGTGTCACTGGAGATTATTGTGTTTTTTTTCCTCTTTAATGTATTGATTAAATCAGTTACATCAAGTGATTTTCTTATGTTGAACCACCCTTGCATCTTGCATTCCTGGAATAAAACCCACTTGGTCATTGTCCATCATTCTTTTAATGTGCTGCTGGATTTGATTTGCAAGTATTTTGTTGAGGATTTTTGCATCCACATTCATGAAAGAGATTGGTCTGTAATTTTCTTTTCTTTCAGTGTCCTTGCCTGGCTATGGTATTAGGGTGATGTTTGCTTCCTAGAATGAGTGAGGTATCTTTCCCTCTTCTTCAATATTTTTGAAGAGTTTGCACAGGATTGGTACTTATTCTTTCTTGAATTCTTGGTAGAATTCACATGTGAAGTACTCTGGTCCTGGACTTTCCTTTCTTTGGGGACGTTTGGTTGTTCATGCTTTTCTAGGAAGTTTTCCATTTCATCTAATTTGCCTAATTTGTTGGCATATAATTTTTCATAGTATCCTCTCATTATCTCTTTTATTTCTGTAGAGTCAGTAATTATGCCACACCTCCCATTTGTGATTTTATTTATTTTCTTCCTTTCTCTCTTTTTCATTGTCCACTGAAGAGTCCATCAATTTTATAGACTTTCTCAAAGAACCAACTTCTGGTTTTATTGATTCTCTATTGTTTTCATGTTCTCATATTTCACTGCTAAGTACTTAAGGAAAATACTAGTGTACAATATAAGCTCCTTTAACAATAGTTTTTGTTTTGCCAAAATTTTATTTTTGTATATATTAACAGATTGTGTTCTGCATTTTTATTCAAAATTAGTAGTAAAGATTAAATAAAAGCAGTGATCCACTTTGTTGAAATAAAATGACTTTTTGCTACTTTTTCACATGTAAAGACCCTGACCTTTAAGAAAATCTTAGGGAAATAAAATATTTAACCCCATTCTTTCTTCAAATAAGTGTCTTGGGTACTATATCTAAGAAAGAAAAAGTCAATATTGTTATATACGTATCTTGAGCTAAATATATACCTGTTAAATTTATAAGAAATAAAAGATTTAAAAGATGGAGTCTTTGGATAAGCTCCAAGTCTGTACAAAGAAGCTAGGTTTGCTACTATCCAAAAAATGAAAAGACCTACCATATAGTATATAGAAAAAAATTAATACCTTTCCACAAGAATTTAACTTTAGCTTTGTTAAAGCTTCACATATTATGTGAGGACATCTAAAATGCCAATCCATGGAACAGGAGCTCCTTCTCCCCTATCAATTTATGTGGTAGTTTTCATGAATTTTTGGTTGGATGTTGCAGAAAAAGGATAAGAATTTATCCAGGACTTCCTCCCTGATCTGCTGGAAATAGGTCTGGTGGATGGTTATCTTCTCCTGGGTCTCCATCTCCACTTCAGTGCTGCACCTGCCATGGGATCCTAGAGTCACAGTTTCCTTGGCTTTGAACTCTTTCTCTCTCTGCAGGCTGTACTGTTGAATTTTAATCTGAGCTGCTTCTTTGGCCAGCTTCAGCTTCCGGTTCTTTCACTTGTGAGCCTTGGAGACCTTCTCTGTGGTGCACTTCTCAGTCTGCAGTAGTTGCTGGATGCCCTGAGACTGACAAGTCATGTTGGCAGTGGAGATGGTGACTCCCCAGGCTGAAGCAAGCAGCCTAAAATAGTTCCATTGCCCCCAGGCTCAGCTGACCCACTGCCCAAGATCCACACCTGCCTCAAGTATATTTTTAATTTGATCAACAGTATCTTTTATTTCTATAAGATCTACTAGTTTTAAATTTACTCTTTAAAATTCTTCTTTATGCTTTTCTAGGGCCTTCTTGGTGTCCTTTATGTCCTTAGCCATCTCATTGACATTGTTTTGTGGATTTGTGTGTATTTCTTTGATTAATTGCTCCAAGTTCTGTGTCTCCTCTGGCTTTTTAATTTGGTTGTTTGGGTTGTCCATATATTCTGCTTTCTTCATATGCTTTATAAATTTCAGTTTTTGTTGGCCAGGTGGCATTTGATTATCTTAATAAAATTATTTTAGGATATGCAGGATTATTTGAATATTTATCTATAAATTTGGCAGAGCTACAGCTTGGTGGAGTGCACTTTCCCTGTCCTACCAGCAGTTGGCACTCTTAAGCCACCTCTTACTCTCAAGCCAGTTCTCCCCCAACTTTGTCTATGCACTAAGTGGGGTTCAAACTGGATGGAAATCCAATCAATATACCAATTTTCTGGGTGCACTGGGGACTGCCTGCCCTGAGGGAGGGGAGTGGGTCCTGTGCATTTCAGTAGGGAGTCTTCTTCAGGACACAGTGGTTCTGGTAATTCCCAGGGCTTTGGGTGAACTACCCCAGGGCTGCAGAGCTCATGTTTCAACTGCCAGCTCAAATGCACTGCAATCCCTGTCTGCCATTTACCCATGAGTCCCTGGTGATGGGGAGGGACTCCTGGCACTGCCATGTGGCACCCTTGCCTCTCAGCTGTGCACAGCATGGGCTTCCATGAAGGAAGAGTAGTTGTGGTCACAAGACCACCAAATCTTGAGTTCTCTCACAGGAGCTCTCAGCTGTGGGGCTCTGAAGTATTATATCCCCAGCCATCTGCTTAGATGGGTGCACAGGGCTTAGAAAGCTGTGTGCTCTGTGCTCAGCAGATGGTTCTAGCTGCCAGACCCCAACATGGTAGCTCTCAGCAGCAGAACTGTGAAGGGTTATCTTCCCAGCAAACCACTGAGATGGGTGCATGGGGCATGGAAAACTGTTCCACTTTGCATTCATCTGCCAGCTCCAATTGCCAGTCCCCACCATGGGAACTCATGGCCATTGGGCTGTGAAGGGTTATCACCCCAGCAAACTGCTGAGAAGGGTGCATGGGGTGTGGAGGCTACTCCCTTCTTCTCTCATCAGTTGGCTGCAACCTCCCATCGCTGGTGGCTTTCTGGGCCTAACGCTCACCCATCCTAAATGCAGTCTCAGCATCTCCAGCTATGTCCTCACTATGTGGTGTAGAAGTCCCTGCCTTGTCCTTGGCACCCTGGAAATGCTGTTCCAGAGAACTTTCTGTCATTTATATAGTGTTTTTAACGGCAGAGAGTTTTGCTGTGCCTTTCCTAATATACCATCTTCCCAGAAGTCAGATATTTATGATTGTTATGTCTTTGTGATGGATTGTCTGTTATTAATACATACCTGTATTAATACATACCTGTTTTTGTCCTTGGGTCTTAAGTGAGTCTCTTGTAGACGACATATAGATGGATCCTGTTTTTATTCAGCCTGCCAATCTATGTCTTTTGATTGAAGAGTTTAATCCATTAATATTTAATGTTATTAATGTAAAGGCAACAATTTCTTCCACTATTTTGTCTTTTCAATTTTATCTGTCATATCTTATTTTTTCTCTCTCTTTTTAACCTTCAGTTACCATTACTGCTACTCTTCAATTCTACACTCTCCTCCAAACCCCTCCCTCCTGTCTTTTCCTATCTGTCTATAGAGCTTTCTTTAATATTTCTTGTAGAGCAGGTCTCTTGTTCATAAAATCTCTCAGTGTCCATCTGTAAATATTTTAAACTCTTCCTCATTTGTGAACAACAGTTTTACCAGACACAGAATTCTTGGTTGATAGATTTTCTCTTTCAGTATCTGAAATATATCATACCACTGACTTCTTGCCTCTATCATTTCTGCTGAGAGATCTGCACTTAGTCTTTTCAAGCTTCCCTTGTGTTCCAGTTTGCTAGAGCTGCTGTTATGCAAAATACCAGAAATGGATTGGCTTTTATAAAGGGGATTTATTAGGCATGCTGGTTTGAATATATTTTGTCCCCCAAAATGCCATTATCTTTGATGTAATCTTGTGTGGGCAGACATATCAGTGTTGATTAGATTGTAATTATTTGAGTGTTTCTATGGAGATGCACCCCACCCAATTGTGGGTGATGACTCTGATTGGATAGTTTCCATGGAGGTGTGTCCCCACCCATTCAGCATGGGCCTTGATTAGTTTACTAGAGCATGATATAAGCTCAGACAGAAGGAGCAAGCTTGCTACAGCCAAGAGGGACACTTTGAAGAAAGCACAGGGTGTGAGAGAGTAGCCGCAGATGAGAAACAGTTTGAAGTTGGCTGTTGAAAGCAGACTCTTGCTCTGGAGAAGCTAAGAGAGGACAAACACCCCAAGAGCAACTAAGAGTGACACTTTGAAAAGGAGCTGTGGTCTAGAGAGGAATGTCTTGGGAGAAAACCATTTTGAAACCAGAACTTGGACCAGACACCAACCATGGGCCTGCCCAGCAAACAGAGGTTTCCCAGATGTCAATGACCTTTCTACAGTGAAGGTACTCTTTGTTGATGGACACTTTATACCCTTAAGACTACGATTGTGTAACCAAATAAACCCCCTTTTATAAAAGCCTATCCATTTCTGGTATTTTGCATTCTGGCAGCATTGGCAAACTAGAACATTAGGTTGCAAATTTACAGTTCTAAGTCCATAAAAATGTCCAAACTAAGGCATCAACAAGAGGATACCTTCACTGAAGGAAAGCCATGGCATCCAGAACACCTCTGTCAGCTGGGAAGGCAATGGTTGGTGTGTGCTGGTTCTTTGCTCCTCAGTTGCATTTCAAAATGGCTTTCTCCAAAATGTCTCTGGCCTTCTGTCTCTCTTAGCTTCTTTCAGCTCTCTGCTTGCTTCTCCTGGGTCATTTCTCTGTAAGCATCTGGAATTCTTCTCTTAGATTCTCCAGGGCAAACTCTGGGCTCCATCTCTTAACTTGGCATTGTGGAGGAGGAACCTAAGATGGCAGCTAGGTGAGAGAGAGAAAAAAACACCTCCATGGAAAACACTAGATAATAAACCAGAAAGTGACCCAGAATACCACTTCCAGAGTAGCACCAGCCGGACAAGTTCTGCTAAAGCCACAGGGAATGTGCGTTTGGTGAAACCAGGAGTCTGCATTCTGAAATGAGTGAGTGAGATGGCTGAGTCCCTCAGCCATGCTGCAGTGTGGGGAAACGGTGGGTTGGTGTTTTTTTTTTTTTTTTTTTTTTTAAAGAAGCCCAGGAACAGCTGCAGATAGACGGGAGTGGTCTGGATTAACACCTCGGTGTCTGGGGTGGAGGATACCTCTTCCCACACCCACTGCTGATTGTCTCAGGTCCAGGGGTGCAAAGGGGAGATGCACGACTTGCAGCTGTCTCCCCAGTGGGCAGGGCTACTCCTGCCCGGGGCCAAACACACAGCACAGAGCCGAGCCAAGAAACCCAGCCTGGCAGCCATCTCCCCAGTGGGCAGGGCTACTCCCGCCTGGGGCTGAACACACAGCACAGAGCTGAGCCAAGAAACCCAGCCTGACAGGGAGTCTTTCCCACAGCACCACTCACATGACACAATATTGGCCGTGGACAGTGGTCTTGAATACACCCACAGCTGATTGTCCCAGAGCTGGGAGAGTGGAGCTGTACAGAAAGGGGGAAGTTAATGCATCACATTCAACCATCTTTGAAGCGGGCTGGGAATGCCCCACACAGCCCGGCAGCCCAGGGCTTCCCTGGATGCCAGAGCTCACTTGTGACATGGCATGGCCCTCCCCCATCAGCAGAGGTCCTGGAAAAGCAGAGCAGGGAGGGGGGAACCACTCAGAAATCCCAGGGAACCTACGCCAATACCAAGGACTTTTGTGTCAGTGGCAGAGAACAGCCTTAAATCTCTGGGAACACCTGGGAGGTTTGATTATTAAACCTGCCCCTCCTCCCTAACCACTCAGGCAAACGCCCCTCATTGAGGGTAGACAGCACTGACAACACACCCAAATTAAGTGCACCAATTGGACCCCAAAAGAATCAGATCCCCACACACCACAAAGTTGGGGAGAACTGACTTGAGAGGAATAAGTGACTCATGGACGCCATCTGCTGGTTAGTTAAAGTGTATGTCACCAAGCTGCAATTCTAACAAATTAAAGATCAAGTAAAGCAAATGCCAAGAGGCCAAAAACAACAGAAAATCTTAAAGCATATGATAAAACCAGATGACATGGAGAGCCTGAACCCAAACACTCAAATAAAAAGATCTGAAGACACACAGTTCCTGGCAGAATTAATCAAAGAACTACAGGCAGGCAATGAGAGCATGGCATGGGATATAAAAGACTTGAAGAAGAGCATGGCACAGAATATAAAAGACATAAAGAAGACCCTAGAAGAGCATAAAGAAGATATTGCAAGAGTAAGTAAAAAAAAATAGATCTTATCGAAATTAAAGAAACTGTAGCCAAATTAAAAAGACACTGGATACTCATAATACAAGATTAGAGGAAGTTGAACAACAACTGAGCCTCCTCGAGGAGCACAGAACAGAAAATGAAAGAACAAAAGAAAGAATGGGGAAAAAATTGAAAAAATTGAAATGGATCTCAGGGATATGATAGATAAAATAAAACATCTAAATTTAAGACTCATTGGTGTCCCAGAAGGGGAAGAGAAGGGTAAACGTCTAGAAAGAGTATTCAAAGAAATTGTTGGGGAAAACTACCCAAACCTTCTACACAATATAAATACACAAAGCATAAATGCCCAGCGAACTCCAAATAGAATAAATTCAAAGAAAGCCACTCCAAGACATATTCTGATCAGACTGTCAAATACTGAAGAGAAGGAGCAAGTTCTGAAAGCAGCAAGAGAAAAGCAATTCACCACATACAAAGGAAACAACATAAGACTAAGTTCTGACTACTCAGCAGCCACCATGAAGGCCAGAAGGCAGTGGCATGACATATTTAAAATTCTGAGAGAGAAAAATTTCCAACCAAGAATACTTTATCCAGCAAAACTCTCCTTCAAATTTGAGGGAGAGCTTAAATTTTTCACAGACAAACAAATGCTGAGAGAGTTTGCTAATAAAAGACCTGCCCTATTTCAGATACTAAAGCAAGCCCTACCGACAGAGAAACAAAGAAATGAGAGAGAGATATAGAGACTTTTAACAGATGTATATAGAATATTACATCCCAGGTCACTGGGACACACATTCTTCACTAGTGATCACAGATCTTTCTCCAGAATGGACTGTATGTGGGGACATAAAAACAAGCCTCAATAAAATAAAAAATAAAAAAATGAATTTGTTCAAAGCACATTCTCTGACCACAAAGGAATACAAATAGAAGTCAATAACCATCAGAGACTTGGAGAATTCACAAACACCTGAAGGATAAAATTGAGGGGGAGATGAAAACATTCCCAGATAATCAAAAGCTGAGGGACTTCATCACCAGTAGATCAGTCCTAAGCAGGCTGAAAGGAAGGGACACTAAACAGTTGACTGAAACCACATGAAGAAATAAAGATTTCCAGTAAAGATCACATGGTAAATATAAAGACCAATACTACTGTATTGTTGATTTATAACTCCACTATTTACTTCCTACAGGATCTAAAATACATAAATTGTAATGATAAATCAGTGGTTTTGGACTCAATGTAAAATATGTAATTTTTGACAAGAACTACATAAAGGTGGCAGAATGGAGGAGTATAGGAACACAGTTTATGTGTCCTATGGAAGTTAATTTGGTATCAAAGAAAAACAAGATTGTTATAGATTTAAGATGTTAAATTTAAGCCCCATGGTAAACACAAAGAAATTATCAGAGAATATGACCAAAGAGAGGAAAAGTAGAGTAGGGGTTCCAAGAAGTGGGGGAAGGGGCAATGGGGAGTTAAGAAATGAGAGTAGGGTTATTGTTTGGGGTGAAGGGAAACTTCTAGAAATGGGTGGTCAGAAGGTGATAGCATTGCAACATTCTAAATGTGATTAATCCCACTAATGGAATGCTAGGGAGGGGTGGAATAGGAAGATTTAGACAATATATATCTTTCCACAATTGAAAAAAAAATAAGACAGTCTAAATAGATGACAATTAAATGCCAAGGATGATCCTGGATGGGATCTGAGGTCAGAGGAGAAGAGGCTCAAAGGGACACAGATGGGACACAAGAAAAAAAAAAGAAATATAGAATGTAAGCTTTATATCAATGTTGAATTTCTTGAACTTCTTAGCTGCGTTTAATGAGATTGCATAAAATTATGTTCTTGTCCATGGGAAAGGTATATGTGAATTATATTGTTTGTTCAAAGATATGTGCAGCTTGCTCTCATATGTTCAGAGCACAGAGCAATAGATGATAGGTGTTAGGGAGGGAGGGAGGGAGGGAAAGAAAGAGACAGTGGTGTGACAGGATCTTAAAGGTGATGGATCAGGGTATCAGGGGAGGGGGGTCAGGGTGTGATGGAGTTCTATGTATGGGGTTTGTACTGTTTTTGCAACTGTTCCTGTAAGATTGAACTTATTTCAAAATAAAATTTATTATAAAAAAGCAAAAAAAAAAACTTGGCATTGCAAAATGTCCTTCTGTCTGCATCTCCAAGCATCTCCAAGTGTCAGAATCTGTGTCAGATTTTGAGCTATCTTAAGTATTCCAGTGAACTAATCAAGACCTACCTTGAATGAGCAGGGCCACAACTCCAGAGAAATGATGTAATCAAAATGTATCCCCTACAGTTGGGTGAGTCACATCTCCATGGAAACAACCTAATAAAATGTCACACCTTAATCAAAAAGATAAATAAGTTTGTCCCCACAAGTTTGCATTAAAGACCATGGCTTTTCTGGGGGACATAATATTTCCAAACTGGCACACCTTGTGTGTGATGAATCCATATTCTTTTGCTGCTTTCAGAATTCTCTCTTTGTCCTTGACATTTGACCATCTGATTAATAAGTGTCTTGGAGTAGGTCTATTCAGAACAATTCTGTTTGGGGTATGCTGCACTTCTTTGTCCTGTAATTTTGTCTTTCCTAGGAGTTGGTAAATTTTCATTGATTATTACATCTATTATACTTTTCACCCCTGTGCTGGTTTGAATATATTAGTCCCCCAAAATGCCATTATCTTTGATGTAATCTTGTGTGGGCAGATGATTCAGTGTTGACTGGATTGTAATTCTTTGAGTATTTCCATGGAGATGTGCCACACCCAACTGTGGGTGATGACTCTGATTGGACAGTTTCCATGAAGGTGTGGCCCTGCCCATTCAGAATGGGCCTTGAGGAGTTTACTGGAGCACTATATTAGCTCAGACAGAAGGAGAGAACTTGTTACAGCCAAGAGGGACACTTTGAAGAATGCACAGGAACTGAGAGAGTAGCTGCAGATGAGAGACAGTTTGAAGACAGCTGTTGAAAGCAGACTCTTGCTCCAGAGAAGCTAAGAGAGGGCAAACACTCCAAGAGCAACTGAGAGTGACATTTTGAAGAAGAGCTGTAGCCTAGAGAGGAACATGCTGGGAGAAAGCCATTTTGAAACCAGAACTTGGAGCAGACGCCAGCCACTTTCCTTCCCAGCTAACAGAGCTTATAGAAAGGGCCTAAAGTGCTTTGAAGTGACTCTTTATGGAAATATGGACTCTAAAGTATTTCTGATGAGATCTTGAGCAGAAATGATGAACGTGTTGTTGCAAACTGGAAGAAAGGTGATCCTTGTTTTAAAGTGGCAGAGAATTTGGCAAAATTGAATCCTGGTGTTGGACGGAAGACAGAATTTGAAAGTGATGAGCTGGAATACTTGGCTGATGAGGTTTCAAAACTAAAAGTTGTGGATATAGCATGGCTTCACCTTGCAGCTTATAGTAAAATGTGAGAGGACAGAGATAAGCTGAGAATTGAACTCTTGGTTTCAAAGAAACCAGAAATTGATGGCCTGAAAAACTCTGGGCTTCAAGGTTGTGGGATCCCAGAAGCTATAGCCACACATGAGGATTTAACCAAACATGGAACCCAGCTGCCATTTCAGTAAAAGTCAAGATTGGAGAAGGTGTTAAGCAGAAAGGATTTGTGGAAAGTCCTATTGTCTTTGACCCCCGTGTGCTTCATGCAAAGCCAACAGAATTTTTGTGAGATTTTTATAGATGGAGCTACTGCTGGTCTGGACTGGAGAAGACAGACAGGGAAAAAATTGAAGGAAAAATTTCTTCAAAGACAGAGCCATGGAGGTTGAGGTCTGGAGTCAAGAGGTCTCAGGCTGGGAGAGTAGAGTGGCCCACACACGTGGAAAGGGTGAGTTTGCCCAGACTTGGAGGGTAGGCCTTCCACCTCAATGTTCAGGAAAGGTGTTGCCACTTCAGGCCTCAAAAAGGGTGGAGCACATTCCCAGGGGACTGGGGAGAGCCTGGCTACCACCCCTCTGTTCTGAAGGGGTTGAGCATGTTCCCCAGAGATGGAAGAGTATCCAGGTACTGCCCCAATGTTTGAGGTGGGTGGGGCTGAGAAGGTGGTCTCCCCAATGTGTAGATATGTTAGAGCACTCACTCCAGCATTTGGAGAGAAAAGGGCTGCTGCAAAAGCCCTTAGGAAGGGTTAGACTCCTGCCCTCTCAAGCCCCAAGGATACAACATCATTCTGTTAATGACTCTCAGACTTTGAAATCTAATAGAGTTTGCCCTGTGGGTTTTAAGAACTGTTTTAGCCTGTCAACCCTCTTTTCCTTTCAGTTTCTCCTTATGGCAATGGAAATGTTTACCCTATGACTGTCCCTCCTTTGTATATTGGAAGTACATAACTTGCTCTAAATTTCACAGGTCCACAGCTAGAGGGGGATTATGCTTTTGACCAGACCATGCATGTATATGATTTTGATGGGATCTTGTACTTAACTATTGTTACTGAAATGATTTAAGTTTCTGTGATATTGTTGTGGGATGAATGTATTTTGTATATGGAAAGATCATGTCATTTTGGGCTCCAAGTTGTGCAATGTGCCAGTTTGAATATATGATATCCCCCAAAATGCAAAACACCATTTTATTTGATGTAATCTTGTGTGGGCAGACATATTAGTGTTGATTAGATTGTAATTCTTTGAGTGTTTCCATGGAGATGCCCCCCACCCAACTGTAAGTGATGACTCTGATTGGATAGTTTCCATGGAGGTGTGGTCCCACCCATTCAGCATGAGCCTTGATGAGCTCAGAGAGAAGGACCAAACTTGCTACAGCCAAGAGGGACACTTTGGAGAATGCACAGGATGTGAGAGAGTAGTTGCAGATGAGAGACAGTTTGAAGACAGCTGTTGAAATCAGACTTGTTCCAGAGAAACTAAGAGAGGACAAACACCCCAAGAGCAACTGAGAGTGACATTTTGAAGAGGAGCTGTGGCCTAGAGAGGAACATCTTGGGAGAAAGCCATTTTGAAACCAGAACTTGGAGCAGATGCCAGCCACTTGCCTTCCCAGGTAACAGAGGTTTTCCAGATGCCATTGACCATCCTCCAGTGAAGGTACCCAATTGTTGATTCATTACCTTGGACACTTTATGGCCTTAAGACTGTAACTGTGTAACCAAATAAATCTCCTTTTATAAAAGCCAATCCATTTCTGTTTTTTTTTTGCATTCCAGCAGCATTGTAAATTAGAACAGCCTCTTTGCTCTGTTTTTCTCCTTCTGGGACATCCATGACATGTATATTCTTGTACTTCATGTTGTCATTAAATTCCATGAGGGTCTGCTCATATTTTTCCACTTTTTCCCTATCTGTTCTTTTGTGTGTAGGATTTCAGAAGTCCTATCTTCTAGCTTGTTAATACCTTCTTCTGCTTCTTCAAATCTGTTGTTTAATGACTCCATTGTGTTTTCCCCTCTTCTATTATGAATTTAATTCCCATAAATTCTGTCATTTGTTTTTTTAAGCTTTCAAGTTCTTCTGTGTGGACACCCTGTGTCTATTCTTCATCTCTTTTGCCACACTTTCCTTCAATCATTGATTTGACTTAGGAGATTTGTTTGAACTTCTTAAATTAGTTTTTTCAACTCCTATTTCCTAGTGAAGTGTTAGTTTGTTCCTTTGGCTGGACAACATGTTGTGATTTTTTTTCTGGTCTCTATGCATCTGATTTTCTTACCTAGTTTATTCTGGTGGTCATTTTCTCCCTTTCCCCTAGGGTTTTCTTGTTGGTTGACTTTGTTTTCTATCTGTTCTTCATCTCTCTAATAGGCCAGTTTTCAGATTGGCTTTGCCCCCTTGTGTGCCCCAAAACCAGGATCCCACAGCAGCCTGCCTCAAGGATGGGGTCTAGGTCCTGGGCACCCCAGAAAGATCTCTGTGTGTGGTTAAAAACATCTGCTGTCTCCCAGTGGTGCTCTGTTTTTCACCAGCCAGCAGACCCAGGTTTGTTTTGTGACATTACTTTAATAGTTGGGTCATTTGTATTTCCAAGCCCAAACAGGGGCTGGTTCCAGAGCAGTGGGTATAGACCAGCTCCAGTGGGAATGAAATAGTGGGACTGCCCAACCAATGACACTGCCTAGTAACTCAATCTTCCTCAGAAGCATTTGTCTCTGACTCCAGGCTGCCTTTCATAGGGAAGGCTGAAACTCCTGGTTTCCTGTGCCCTCACTGTGCTGGCCAAACTCTGGGACAATATTGGTCTGTGCCCCCCCTTATTTTTGGCAGAGAACTCTCCAAATTCTACACATTTTCAGCTATCCCACATTCAAGGAAATGTCCACCCACTGCTGTTTCCCTCAGGGGTGGGGGAAGGGCCTTATTACCTAGGGCTACAGAAACAGTCTGTCCAATTTTCTCAGACTCTTAGTCTCTCACTGATCTGGGCCTTGAAATGTCTTCTCCTGTCCCATGGGTCTCCAAATGATGGGGTTTGTCTCACTGCTGTGAGAGAATTTATATTCTGTGTCCCTGAGGTGAATCCAGCTGCTATGAGAGACCAAGTGAGGGGGAAGGGAGAGGACCAGCCATTCTGGGACAGGATCTTCCTACCTGATATCGATCTCTGTCTTCAGTTCAGCATTTGTAGGAACATACTCTAATCTACCTCTTCTTCTGAATTCTGAAGAATTCATAATTATCTTTTTCTGATGTCACCCAGTAAGATCAGTTTTTAAAGGTTTTGTTTGGTGCCTCCACATTGTCTTCTTCATTGGTGTTTCTGTACTTTTATCCTCTTCCTTTGGATTGGCCATTATTTCCTGTTTTGTTGTTGCCTTGTACTCCTTTCTTGCCCATTTACATTTTAATATATAAAATGTTAGCTCTGGGATTTACTCCCTAGGATGTCTTTTTCTTGGTTTTGTATACAGTTTGTGATAAGTCAAAGATTTTCTTGAGTTTCAGCCCTCCTATGAAGAAGGTCTCCTATGGTGAATTCAGTGAGCATTGTTTTCTCTGTCTTTCTGTGTCTTGTCCTGGGCTTTTGCTTGTTAATTGTTTTGGAGTTCCCCTGTTTACAAAGGTTTGGTTGACCCTTCTGTTTCCCAGGAGACAGATCTCCCTCTCATGGATATTTGAATCTGGGAGACCTTTGTTCCAGACTCTCCCACTGTATAGTTTTATGCTCCTTTCAATTTCTGGGAGGAGGGGCACTCCAAGGAGGATTTTCACAAGTCAGCCTTTCTCAGTCAAAACAGGGCCATGGACCCATGAACTGGGCACAGACCAGCTCAAATGTGCCTTGCAGAGGGGATCAGGAATGGTGCCAAAATCTTCTCTGACAGCTCACCAAATCTAAACTTTTTTGCCTGCCCAGCAAATGCAGCCTTTATATCAACTGCCCCCCATAACCCCGATGAAGTGCTGTATCTTTAAATCTCCATGTCCTCCACCCCTGTATAGGAAGGTTGAAACAATGACTGCCACCACTTTCATGCAGGCTGTTTGAAACTATAGCTTCCCTGAGGGCTGGTACCAAGCAATATGAATTTGCTAATCAAAAGCCTTGATCAGTTATCAGCCATGTCCCATTCTTGGGGAAGAAGATTTTTGCATCCCTTTCTGTTCTCATCAGCTAGTGAGGGACTGGACCCTGCAGTGGCTATGGGGGATTGTATGCCAGTAGCCACCACTCATAGAGAGAGCAATTTGTAGTTATTTACCACAGTTTATCATCATTTTCCTCCAACATTTCCATGGATGCTATATGGTGTTCTTCTGGCATCTGGAGTTTCTAAATAGTTGTTTCAGACAGTCCTTGCCTATTTAATAGTTGTTTGGTGGGAGAAGTCATTTCTGGAGCTCCCTACCCTGACATCTTCCCCAGAGTCAACTCTTTCTTATACATTGCTATAAATTTCTTTCTTAAGTTTGCTTTACTGCATCCCATAAATTTCCTAGGTTATTTTCTCATTTTCATTCCTCCCAACATATGTCTTAATTTCCCTTGTGATTTCTTCTTTGACACATTCATTGATTAAGAACTTTTAATTCCCACATATTATGAATTTTCCAGGGCTCCACTTATTATTGATCTCTAGATTCATACATTGTGGTGGGAGAGATGCTTTGTATTGTTTCAATTTTGTAAAATTTATAGATGCTTGTAATGTGACCCAACATGCATTCTATTCTCATGCACTTGACAAGAATGTTCTTTTGACTATTCTTGGGTGTAGTGCTCTGTATCTACCTTATTCACTACTTGTTAACTTACGGTATTGTTCAAGTCCTCCATTTCCTCATTGTTCTTCCATTACTGAGAGTGGTGTGAAGTCTTGAAATATTATTGTAGAAATGTTTATTTTTCTCTTCAGGTTTCTCAATGTTTGCTTCATGTATTTTGGGGCTCTCTGATTATGTGCATAAATGTTTATAATTTTTATAAAAATTGTTATATATAATTTTATCTTCTTGGTGGATTGACACTTTTATTCATACATAATGTCTATTTTTGTCTCATAACAACTTTTGACTTAAGCATATTTTTTTACATTAGTGTAGCCACCTGGGCTCTTTTGTGGTTACAGTGCATGAAATACTTTTTCCATCCTGTCACTTCCAACCTATTTGTGTTTCTGGGTCTAAGATGAGTATCTTGTAAATAACATACTTTTAAAAATTTAATGTTATTGAGATTGTTCACATACCATACAATTATCCAAATATCCAAAGTGCACAATCAATTGCATCATATAGCTGTGTATGTATCAACACAATTATTTTTTTCAATTTTTAGAACATTTTCAAAACTCCAGAAAAGAAATAAAGACAAAAAAAGAAAACCCAAATGCTCCCACACCCCTAACCAACCCCCGTCCATTATTGACCCATACTATTGGTATAGTACATTTGTTACTATGGATGAAAGAATGTTAAAATACTACTAACTGTAGTACATAGTTTGCAATAGATATATTTTCCCTATATACCCATCTATTGTTAACTTCTAGTTATCATGTCATACATTTGTTCTAGCTCATGAAAGACGTTTCTAATATTTGTACAGTTAATCACAGACATTGTCCACCACAAGATTCACTGTTTTATACATTCCCATCTTTTAACTTCCAACTTCCCTTCAGGTGACATACATGACCCTAAGCTTCCCCTTTCCACCACATTCACATATAATTCAGCACTGTTAGTTATTCTCACAATAACATGCTACCATCACCTGTGTCCATTTCTAAACACATAAGTTCAACCTACTTGAACATTCTGCTCATAATAAGCAACTGCTCCCCAATCTTTAGCCTCATTCTATATCCTGGTAACTTATATTTCATGTCTATGAGTATACATATTATAATTAGTTCCTATCAGTGAGAGCATGCAATATATGTCCTTATGTGTCTGATTTATTTCACTCAATGTAGTGCCCTCAAGATTTCATCATTCCATTTTTTAAAAGATGGTTTTGTTCATACACCATACTTTCCATCCTAAGTAAACAATCAATGGTTCCCTGTATAGTCATATATTTATGTATTCACCACCCCTACCACTATATATATGAGGACATCTCCATTTCTTCCACAAAGAAGAAGGAAGAGTCAAAGAAAGTAGAGACAAAAGAAAAAGAAAAAGAAAGAAAAAAACATGACAGCTAAAAAATAACAAAAGGAAAGATAGAGTTAGTAGTATAAAAGACAGAGACAACATCACCAATGCCAAGAGTCCAATACCCCTCTCTTGTGTCCCCCTCCTATAGGCATTTAGCTTTGGTATATTGCCTTTGTTGCATTAAAGGAAGCATAATACAATGTTACTGTTAACTATAGTCTCTAGTTTGCATTGATTATGTTTTTCCCTAATACCACCCCATTTTTAGCACCTTGCAAGGTTGAAATTCATTTGTTCTCCCTCATGTAAAAACATATTTGGACATTTTGTCACCATTGTTGAGCACTCTATGTTTCACTGAGTTATACAGTCCCAGGCTTTATCTTTCCTTTTTCATTCTGGTGTCCCACATGCTCCTAACCTTCCTCTTTCAACCATACTCACAGTCATCTTTGTTTCATATACTTAAATTGCTGTGCTAACATCACCCAAAACTGTGTTCCAAACCTCTCACTCTTGTCTTTTCCTATCTGTCTGTAGGGCTCCCTTTAGTATTTCCTGTAGCACAGGTATCTGTTTCACACACTCTCTCATTGTCCATTTGTGGAGGATATTTTAAACTCTCCCTCATATTTGAAGGACAGTTTTGCTGGGTATAGAATTCTTGGTTGGCAGGTTTTGTATTTCAGTTTTTTAAATATATCACACCACTTCCTTCTTGCCTCCATGGTTTTTACTGAGAAATCTGCACATAGTCTTAACAAATTCCCTTTGTATGTTATGGATTGCTTTTCTCTTGCTGCTTTCAGGATTCTCTCTTTGTCTTTGATGTTTGAATATTTGATTAGTAATTGCCTTGGTGTAGGTATATTCAGATCTATTCTTTTTGGGGTATGCTGAGATTCTTGGTTCTATCATTTTATGTCTTTCATAAGAGATGGGAAATTGTCAGTGATTATTTCTTCTATTACTGCTTCTGCCCCTTTTCCCTTTTCTCCTTCTGGGACACCCATGACACATACATTCATGCATTTCATGTTGTCATTCAATTCCCTGAGACATTGCTCAAATTTTTCCAATCTTTTCCCTATCTGTTCTTTTGTGTAGGATTTCAGGTGTCCTGTTCTCCAGTTCCTGAGTGTTTTCTTCTGCCTCTTGAGGTCTGCTGTTGTGTGTCTCCATTGTGTTTTTCATCTCTTGTGGTGTTCCTTTCATTTCCATAGATTCCACCAGTTGTTTTCTTCAAACTTTTGATTTCTAACTTTTGTTTTCCCAGTGTTTACTTTATAGCCTTCATCTCTTTTGTTGCATCTTCCCTGACCTCAATGATTTGGTTTTTGCTTTTATTTAGCATATTTCTTTGAAAATCTCTAATTGTTTCATTAAAGTGAAACAATATCTCAACTGTGTCTTGTTTGAGGTGTAAGTTTGTTCCTTTGACTGGGCCATATCTTCATTTTTCCTACTATAGATTGTAGTTTTCTGTTGTCTAGGCATCTGGTTCCCTTGGATACCCCAGTCAGATTTTCCCAAACCAGAACAGGTTCAGGTCTCATAATGGGGTCATATTCAGAGTGTATCTTGGAAGAATGACAGACTTTCCTGTGAGGTTTCCAGTTGCTGTACTTTTCCTAACCTCCCAGCAGCTGGTGCCTGTCAGCCTGTCACTCCCAACTGGTATCAGGAGATGTGGCTTCTTCAGTTTCTGTTTTGGCTGTTTACCCCAGGCTCTGGGGTCTGGTTCTGAAGAGAAAGCTGGGCCCTACCTCCTTAGTCTTAGGTAAGGTACATCACCTAGACAGTTATCATCTGCATTTGAATAATCTCTCTGACTCTGTTATCTCCACCCCTGTCTGGGTCAGAGCACTGCAAACTGAAAATGGCTGTGGCTCTCTCCTCTGAGCCCCTAAGGTTGAGAGAGAGAAAAAGGGACAGAAAGCCCCCCTTTGGAGCCAATACACAGCCCCCCAGTTTCATTCATTGGCCAGAGGTAACACCTGGTCTTCTGGGTTACCCCTCCCAGGACAGATGAGTCTTCTGGTTTTTAAGGTCAGTCATCACTAAAAGCCTCTGTCTGCTTGTTGGGAGTTTGTAGCTTGTATTCAGCAGTCCTCAATTGTTAATTAAAACCCCTGTTGGAGCTCAGTTGAGCTATATTTTCTTGCTGGGAGAGTGCTGCTTTCTACCACAGTGAAGTTTGCAGTTAAGCCTGCCTTGGGGGCGGGGGGCTCCCAGAACAGTTCTGCAGTTTTTACTTAGCACACACACAAGAATAACAAGAATAATAATTAGAGTGAAAAAGAGCAATTGAAGTAAAAAAGAACACTGGGTACCTTTGTCTGTTTGTTTCCTTCCCCTATTTTTCTACTCATCCATCCATAAACTAGACAAAGTGGAGTGTGGTCCTTATGGCTTTCCCAATCCCCTTGTCACCCCTCATAAGCTACATTTTTATACAACTGTCTTCGAGATTCATGGGTTCTGGGTTGTAGTTTGATAGTTTCAGGTATCCACCACCAGCTACCCCAATTCTTTAGAACCTAAAAAGGGTTGTCTAAAGTGTGCGTAAGAGTGCCCACCAGAGTGACCTCTCGGCTCCTTTTGGATTCTCTCTGCCACTGAACCTTATTTCATTTCCTTTCACATCCCCCTTTTGGTCAAGAAGATGTTCTCCATCCCACGATGCCAGGTCTACATTCCTCCCCGGGAGTCATATTCCACGTTGCCAGGGAGATTCACTCCCCTGGGTGTCTGATCCCACGTAGGGGGGAGGGCAGTGATTTCACCTTTCAAGTTGGCTTAGCTAGAGAGACAGGGCCACATCTGAGCAACAAAGAGGCATTCGGGAGGAGGCTCTTAGGCACAACCATAGGGAGGCCTAGCCTCTCCTTTGCAGCAACCGTCTTCCCAAGGGTAGACAAAATCTACCATTCCTCCCAATCCAGGTTGGTGTATGATGTGTGGACAGTCACGGTTGTCCCTCAGCAGTTACTACAAATTATTTACGAACTGTTCCTGGTTGTTCATTAGTTTTTCCAGGGGACTAAATAAATTCCACTCCTCTCTCTGCTGCCTTCTTTCCCCCTCTCTTAATAATATGCTTTTTAAAAATCCATTCTGTGTAAGCTTTGTATCAATGTTGAAATTCTTGAACTTCTTAGCTGCATTTAATGGGATTGAATAAAAGAATGTTCTTGTTCATGGGAATTGTATATGTGAATTATAGTGTTTGTTCAAGGATGGGTGCAGCTTGCTCTCATATGTTCAGAAGACAGAGCAATAGATGATGGATGATAGATAGGGAGGGAAGGAGGGAAAGAAAAAATGATGGTGTGACAGCATGTTAAAGTTGTTGGATCAGGGTATCAGGGGAGGGGGGTCAGGGTATGCTGTATATGGGGTTTGTATTGTTTTTGCAACTGTTCCTGTAACTTTGAATTTATTTCAAAATAAAATTTCAAAAAATCCATTCTGTCAGTTTATGTCTTTTAACTGGAGGGATTAATCCATGTGCTAATCAAAGCAATTACTGATTAGGCCAGACTTACCAATAAGGCAAGACTTATTTTAGCCATTCTGTCCTTCATTTCTTATACATCATATAATATTTGTGTGTAGGTTATCTATTGTACTGAAAACAATTGCTCTCCCTTTCATTTCCATTTCTACTTAGATTTCCTTATGGCTACCATGAGGTTTGTATTTAACACCCTGTCTATATTATTTATATGGTAACATCCTGAGTCTATTATTTCTAGTTTTAAATAATAACATCTTAACTTCAACAATGTGCAAGTCTCTACTCCTATTCCCCTTTATTCCCTCCTTGTGATTTTTGTCACAAATTACATTTATATATTTTGGGTGCCCATAACATAGAAGCATGATTATTTCTTATTCAATTGTCTTATAAATTTTGTAAATAAATAAAAAATTGTGTTATAATACCAATAATAAAATGCTCCTAGCATATGTATTTACCCACATGTTTACCTTTACTGTAGATGTTTTTTATTCATACAATTCCAAGCTACTATATACTGTCCTTTCCTTTCAACCTGAAGAATTCCCTTTAGTATTTCTTGTATGGTGGGCTTTGTTGTGACAAACTCCCTCAGCTTTTGTTTATATGGGGATGTCTTAAATGCTCCCTCATTTTTAAAGCACAGTTTTGGCAGATAAAGTATTTGTGGCTGGCAATATTTCTCTTTCAGAACTGTAAATATGCCATCCCTCTATCATCTCATCTCCATGGTTTCTGATGAGACTTTGGCATTTAGTCTTATTGAGGATCCCTTTTACATAATGGGTCTCTTCT
The DNA here is from genome assembly GCF_015220235.1 of Choloepus didactylus. NCBI lineage: Eukaryota > Metazoa > Chordata > Mammalia > Pilosa > Megalonychidae > Choloepus > Choloepus didactylus. Next base: position 63,905,318 of record NC_051334.1, on the reverse strand, counting down.
TTCTTGCTGCTTTCAGATTTCTCTCTTTACCTTTGGCATTCCACAGTTTGATTATGATATGTTGTCCAAGACATATCTATTTGGTTTTATCCTTTTTGGAGTTCAGAGTTCATTGGGCTTCTTGCATGTATTTGTTTGTGTTTCATCAATTTTGGATAGTTTGGGGCCATTGTTTCTTCCAACATTCTTTCTGCCTCATTCTCTTTCTCTTCTCCTTCTGGGACTCCCAAAATTCATATGCTGGTAAGCTTCACATGTTGCCCTCTCACTTCTTTTCATTCTTTTCTCTATCTACTCTCCAGTCTGAAGGTTTTCCTTTGTAGTCTTCTGATTCTTTCTTCTGCCTGTTCGAATCTTCTGTTGACTGCCACTGGTGATTTTTAATCTCCATTATTGTGTTTTTCATCTCCCCAAGTTTTGTTTGTTTCCTTTTTAAAATTTATGATTCCTGGTTTTGTTCATTTATCATCTTGAATTCTTTTAGTTCTATGTCTATGTTTCCCTTTGCTCATTGGACTTTTTTAGTATGGTTGACTGATCATTCTTGACTAGTTGTTCCAATTCCTGTTCTATTTTGTTCCTTTGAATGGGCCATATCTTCCTGTTTCTTTGATGTGTTCTTATCTTTTGTTGAAGTCTGTACATTTGATTATTTTGATGTGGTAACTCTGGGTGTCTGTTTCTCCCCTTCACCTAATGTTTTAGTATAGTTTGGCTGCACATTAAGGCTCTTCTTCAACCCTTCATCCAGTTTATACTGACATGTAGAACAGCCTGTGGTTAACAATTTTGTTTTTGTCAGGTTTCTGAGTCTATGTCTTGTCCTGGGTGTACACAGTAACGTCCAAGATTTCCTGAGTATGTGGAACAGTTTCCCTTCCAAGAAAGTAGTTCCTCTTCCCAGATTCTCTTCCCGGGGTCCATGACTGTGATTTTTGTAAGTTTTTCTTCCCTGGTAGCTTCAATCAGCTGAGCTCCATTCCCCATTATTTGGCCTGCCTTTTCACTCCAGCTTTCAGCACTGATCCATTCTGATTTCCTGGCTCACCTTCCCCTTTCTGCACCACTTTTCTGCCCCTATTAACTTCCAGGTTAAGGGATTCAGGCCTTACACATTTTCATTTGGGTGCTCTAGGAACCAGGCCCCAGTGGTCCTCAATGGGAATGCATTGGATCACAAATTGCCACCATGAATAGGTTAGGTTTCTGGGGCTAGCACGTGAGTGCATGCAGGCTGCCAAGTCATGCCATGAGTGTTCAAGCCTCAGGAACCCAACTGGAAATATGCATAGGCCACCCACCTGCCAGCAGCAGTCAATCAGAATCCTGGGTGTCCACACTACAATGTGCAGGGGCTGCTGAGCCATCACCAAACTGTCATGTGGATCTGAGCATGTGGGAGGGGTCTGGGCCAGTAAACATGTGCCATTCATCTCCTACTTTTAGGTGTTTTCTTCTATTGAGCATTGTTCAGTTGTTCTCTTGTCTTGATTGTTTTTAAGAGTTTTGAGATAGTTGGTTCTGCCCTTTTCTTTGGTGTTACAAGGGAGGAATATTCACTAGTATGTCTTACTTTGCTATCTTGATGATGGCACACAACTGATTTTTGAGTGTTGATTTTGTACCCTGCCACTTTGCTGAACTCATTTATTAGCTCTAATAATTTTCTCGTGGACTCTTTTGGGTTTTCTGTATATAAAATCATGTCATCTTTAAATAGAGATGGTTTTACTTCTTGCTTTCTAATTTGAATCTGTTTTATTCCTTTATATTGTCTAATTTCTCTGGCTAGAACTTTTAGTGCAATACTGAATAGCAGTAGTGAAAATGGGCAACACTGTCTTGTTCCTGATTTTTCAGGAAAGCTTAAAGTCTTTCACCATTGGGTATGAAACTAGCTGTGGCCTTTATCATGTTCAGAAAGTTCCCTTCTATTCCTACTTTTCTGAGTGTTAAGATAAAAGGATTTATCTCTCCATTGTGGTGATGCAAGTCAGGTCTCTATTCACCTGGCCTGGAGATTTTCATTTATTTAGAGTCAATGTGTCTTTAGTAGGTTCCCATCTATTCAGTCCCAGGGAACACAAGCAAAGATTACTGTTGGCTAAATAATTCTGAGTACCATGCCAGCTGCTTTGAGATAATAATTTAAACCTATGATTTTTTTCTGTTTTTCTTTCTGTAAGCACTGTAGCACAGTCAGAAACAGCTAGTATGCTCCAGAATCCTTGGACTCATCATTGCCATCATAAAATTGCATTAATACTGATATTCATTCTTCCAAAGCTTTGTGTTAAATAGGCACTTCATTCTTACCCACAAAAGACTATAGTGTAGTTAACTGTTCTTCTACTGCATGCTCTGTACTACCAATATCTCATTTTAACTGTTTCTTAGGTTATCATGATCTTTAAACTCATCTAGAAAGATATTAAATCTGAGATTCTATCTTTGAAATGTACTCTGGAGCCATTTCCTGTGCTAAATAGTGTATCGGTAAGGAGTCATTAAAATAGAAACCTCTCCAGTTATTCTAATATAAATGGGATTTAATATAATGAATTAGGGTAACATAAACCTGTTGGAAAGATTGAAGGAGTGAAAGATGGAAAAATTAAGAAACACTTCTAAAACATATGGACTAAAGAAGAAATCATATTTAAAATAAGACAATATTTTGACTGTAACTATAGAAAATCTTCATATAAAAATTAAGGGATGGGGGCTTCTGGGGAAGATGTTGGAGTAGAGAGCTAAAGGATACACTCCTCCTACAAAAACATCTAATAGGCAGAAAATGTCTGAGTCAATGGGTTGGGGGCTCTTAACACCAGGGGAGCACTGTACAGCATCCAGAAAAGAGCAAATGGGGAGACTGAGAAGCTGCAGCAAAAATTGTGAGTGAATCACTTCCGTGGCAGTGGCTGATACCAATCCCCCACCCTCAAGTCTTGATTCAGATATACTCTGTAGCTGGCTGCCCCAGACAGAAAGGAGAGTGAAGGTCCTTATCCCCAGGAACAGGGGAGGGACAAAGTCAAGTGCTGAGTGCAGTTTCTGATTGGCATATTTGGACTGCTTGTTTCTGGCTCTAAATCACGGTTGTAGTCTGCAAGGAACAGGGATCCCTGAGGTCACTGTTTCAACACTGCCCTGTGGAGGTTGAACAAATAAACTCCCCCTTTAGGTGTTTGAGGACAGGTTTGTTGAAGAGTGCCATCTTTTGGGCAGGACAGGAAAGTGCAGCTTTAGGGAGGGGAAAAAAGAAAGGCTTTTTGGCATCTTTCCTGATTCTGACCCCAGGGCCCTTTGGAACTGCTCTGGGCCCCTTTGTGAGTCCCTAGCCATGTTTTTTTTTTTTTTTTTTTTTTAACAATATTAACAATATTTTTATTTTTAAAGAAAACCTCAGCATTAAGAATGAATCCTATTTTCTTTGAAGCTGATCACTTTCCTATTAAAAGAAATAAAACAACAGTATAAGGATTACAGACAAATCTTTCTTCACACCTTGTGTGTTTACAGAATTCAAACAAATACTCACAAATCAAAACCTCATTCTATCATTAACCCGTGAACATAATAAATAAATTAGCTTTGGTAAGTTCTTATCTTGAGAAAAGATATTTTGCTCTCACAGCACACCAATATTTATATTAACAATCACAAACATGTCATTTTAATTTAGTCAGATACAACAGAAGAAAAAATCATTTCTACATTAATAGATCTCTGGAGATAGGAAAAATTTGATTTACAGCTCATATTCCATGCCTAATTTGCATTTGTCTTCAAATTATGAGAAACAATATTATAAAGGAATGTTTTGTCAAGTATCCATCACAAATATATTACTGAGGTGAATTTCAGGCACTTAACGTAATATATGAGGCATAACAAACTTGCTGTTCACAGTGCTACAGAACTCCCAAAAGAATGAAGGAAATGGCATTCCCAATGTCCCCATATATTAGTAAAATTTCCAGAGTCTCAAATATATCATTTACTTTCCTATGACTCAAGACAGTATTAGCCAAAGACAATCCTAAACCCAGCTCCTGCTTTAAAATATTTGTATAAATCATGAAATGTGACATGTCTGTACAATCATAGCAATTATTTCTTTAAGGAGACTAAGGTTAAATCTGTATACCAAACTATTTAGTTGAGGAAATTTCAGATTTTTCAGCTCAGCTATTACCTTAAAAATAAGCTTTCCTCTACATTATGAAACAAAGAATCCCTCCACAATTTCCAGGTTCAAACAAAAATTGGAACTTTTATTTTAGCACAACTTTAAAACATTCTCCTCTTTTAAGGTTCTGTAAAGTAAACTTGTTCTATTAAAAATATCTATTTATTAATCTATGTACTATGTTATACTATAATGTGTTTTGTCACCAGGTATGTTCAGATATTCCAAAGGAATGTTAAATGGAACAGTCACTTATATGAAACAACGCAATAGTGCAAAATGAACAAATTGAGGACAGTGTGTTTTGTTTTTGTCTTTTTTATGTGAGAGAAAAGCACAATGTAATTGGAGGTTTTTTGTTTTTTTAAAAACAAATATACATGTATATGTGTGTATATATATGTATATATACATGTGTATGTGTATATATACATATATATATATATATATGTATATATACACATGCCTGCACCATACACACAGAAACCTGTTCTTTCAAGCCACTTTTACCTAAGATAGATATGTGCACTGCCTGCTTGATAAGAACCATATTGCCAGAGACACATTACTTGTTTACCTCATATAGACAATCCCATTATTAAAGACAATTAGCATGTCTACAGACAATTTTAATCCATATGAGAGAGAAAGATGGAGAGACAGAGAGAGATATAATTCCACAGTCATGTTCTCAAATTAAACATAAATTATTCTTGTGGTGGAAATATACAATTTCTTACAGATGTAACATCAATCACAGTAAGTATCTCCTTTTGAAAAACCTAAATCCTGGGTATAGTAGAAAAGAGGCACTTCCACTATTTTATATACAGTTTGAACCCTATAGTGAGTTAGTTAATGCTTTCCAAACAAAACTAAGAGCATCAAGTACTAAAATTTATCCACACTTTATATAATTATTTAATTAATCTGTAAACAAAAAGGAGAACACATTTTAGAAGAAAATAAAGATCAATATTTTAAAGCTCAGGAGAAGAAAATGGAAAATCTCAAAACAAGAATCACCATTACCCATGTAATGTGCACCCTAGAAGTTATGCTTCCCTAAGCAATAGGGAATATGCAATTTAAAACTGAATATATATTCAAATATAACTTTGCTGTTCCAGGATTTAATGTGCTTACATTTTAAAATTTAATAAGAAATTTTAATTTGCTACATATTTAACTTAACCTTTGGAAAATTCATTTTGCCACCTGGATTGCAATTTTCTGGCAAAAGAAAAGAACTTCACAACCACTACATTCTTGCATTTCACAGACTGTACATATATCTTGCATAAAATAAAAAAGTATGCAAATTCTGGAACAGAAACTACAACTAAGAATGGCATGGAAATAATTTTGTGACAAACTGCAACTCATACCTGGTATATTATTGGTCAGCATCAAAAATTTACATCCCAGTTTCAGCAAAACATGGATATAAGTAGTACAATAAGGCAATCCCTCTATATATTCAATAAGGAATCACATTATGTTTGGGAATTTCAAGATTCAACATATGAAAATAAAATTCCAAATGTGAAACATAGACACAAAATAAGATTCTCTACTCTTTAACATGGGAAATACACTAAGCAGCTTAATGATATACTAATAAAAAAATACTACTATTCCACCAAACTCTGTGATTCTTAATAAAGTGAAGTTCAAAGGTACAATATTAGGTCAATATTGTTTGAAAATATATGGAAATTGTGGACTTTTTCTTTTGTATAGTATTTCCTCTTCCACTATCATTATAAATCTTCCCAGTTATCAGTAAGATTAGCTTTGCTTTGTCATCTAGTACTGACAAAATTTCCAGCTGACTTGATGTCCCACCTGGAGCTATTTCAACTGGCTAGGAGACTATATTTAGTAGAGCCTTTAGTAACATCTTCCCAGGCTGGCCAGGAAATATGGTCACTCAATGTGTCACTTGAATCAGCTGCTACATCTTTGAGAGCAATTTTTGGAGGCTCCCAACCTTCAATCTCATCTGTTTCTTTAGACTGTATATTCTGTTTTAAAATCAAATTGTCCCAAATTTCAGATTTCTTCTCTATCTTCAACTCTTCCTTTAATTGTAATTTTATTCCTTTAGACCTGGACTATTTATATCTTTCAAGTAGATGTTGTTCATCATCTTATTAAACAGAGAAGTCACTGCCATCCAGCCTTAGAAACTTGTTCCCTGAACCTGCACAGCAATGTGCAGTGGTGGTGACTTCCCCTCCCACAGGCCATCCTCCTCCTCATGGGAGTCATCAAGAAGCACTTTGCTCTTTTTAGCTTCCACATGCTCTAGGCAGGGTCTCCAGGCATTATCATCTGTCTTCTCCCACTCCTCCACCAGGTGCTGGCAAGCAGGTGGATGCTCAGGGTTTACAATTCCTGTGCTTGTCCCCTGCCATCTGCCACAGCTCTAACTGCCCCCAGCACTAGATGCTGCCTCTCCCTGGCCATATTTTGATCAGTTTAAAATGGGCAATTCTAAAGATCTAGAATAGATTGAACCAAGTGTCAAAAAAGAGTCTTAGAGCCAAGCAAGAGGCAAGAGAGAGAAACTGACCACCAGTGTAAACAAATCAAGGTAATCAGATGCCTAGACATCAGCAAAAAATTACAAGCAATACTAAGAAACAGGAAAATATGGCTAGTCAAATGAAAAAATTAAAAAATGGAGAATGCACAGAATTTGAAACCATTAATCAAAGTTGCTGAAACAAATCTCCTAAATAAATTCAAAGAGATGAAGGAAAATATGAAAAACCAAATAAAGGATACTGAGGAGACACTGGGTGTGTCTACGGAACAATAATGAACAGGAGGTATTTGTAAACACTATAAGATTTTATAGTGTCTCACACAACTGTAGGGATGCATGAGTCCAAATACTGTAGGGAAGCCTGCAAGCTGGCAACTCTGATGAGAGTTATTGATGAATTCCCCAGGAGGAGCTGATTGACTGAAGTAGAGAAGAAAATTCTCTCTTCTGACTGCTGATGTCATCACTTCTCCTTTTAAAACTTTCAGCTGATTGGATTAAAAGTCTCTCATTGAGCTGGAACATGAATGGACATTTGCCCACTGCTGTTTATGGTGGCAGTATTCACAATTCACAGTGGATGAAGGTGGCCTAAGGGTATTTCAACAGATGAACAGAATGAAGAAATGTGGTGTATACATAAAATGGATTATTGAGTGGCTACAAGAAGGAATGAAGCTGTGAGGTATGTAACTAGGTGAATGGACCTTGAGGCAGTATGTTTAGTGAAGTAAACCTGAAATGAAAAGACAAACATTAATGCCTCACTAATATAGACTAGCTGTAATGTGAAAACTCTGAGAATTGAATCTTAGAGCATAGGTTATCAGGGAGGAAGGCTTATTGTAAAGGTTCCTAGATTATAAGCAGTTATATCTATTCCTCAGTTGTAATGGTTATTTCTAAATTCTGAGATGCTGAGCGCTTTGTATATGATATTGGTGGTGTTTTAAAACTTTAACTTCTGTGTGAGACCAAAAGAAGAGGAGTTTATTTGGTGCAAAATCTACATTTTCTGTAACACTATGTAACTTACATAATGACATATAATTTAACTTGCATGGTCAGTTTATTCAAACACCATAATTACCTGGAATTTTGAAAAGGGAGTGAGATCTGGTTGGTTTGCACAGGTTAGTGTGAAACCATGATATATCCTAGAGTAATTTGGGCAGAGAATAAGAATATATTTGGAAAGCCCCCTTGAGGGACTGGGGAAAATGTGGAAATAGACTTTACCACATGGGAATTACTGATATTCTCACAAGCATTGGGGACTACCAATTTAGAAGGTTTGTGCCCTTGATCTTGGGGATTGTCCTTATGAAGCCTGTTACAGAAAAGGAGAGCCTAAGCCTACTTATAATTATGCCTGAATGTCACCCCCAGAGAAGGTCTTTTGTTGCTCAGATGTGACCTCTATCTCTAAGCCAACTTGGCAGGTAAACTCACTGCCCTCCCCCCTATATATACATGACTCCCAGTAGTGTAAATCTCCCTGACAATGTAGGGCAAGACTCCTGGCAATGAGCCTGTATCTGACCTCATGTGATTAAGACAGCCTTCTTGAACAAAAGAGGGAAGATAAAGGAAACATTAAAATTTCAGTGTTGAAAGTTTTCAAATGGAGTAAAGAGTTCATTTTAGTTTTTAGTGTATTAAAATAGTTAGAAGGAAATACCTGAAACTGTTAAACTGCAACTCAGTAGCCTTGATTCTGGAAGATGATTGTATAACTATGTAACTTACATGGTGTAACCATGTGATTGTGAAAACCTTGTGGCTCACATTCCCTTTATCCAGTGTATGAACAGATAAGTAAAGAAATGGGGAAAAACAAAATGTATAATAAGGGGGGATGAGGGATGGGATGTTTTGGGCATCGTTTTTTACTTTTATGTTTATTCTTATTTTTATTTTTTGAGCAATGAAAATGTTCAGAAATTGATTATGGTGATGAATACCCAAGTATATGAAGGTACTGTGAACAATTGATTGTACAAATTTTATTGATATTGTTCACATACCATACAATTATCCAAAGATCCAAAGTGTACAATAAATTGCCCCCAGTACCATCATACAGCTGTGCATCCATCACCACAATAAATCTTTGTTCAATTTTTAGAACATTTTCATTTCTCCAGAAAAGAAATAAAGACAACAGAAGGAAACTCAAATCCTCCCAAACCCCTAACGACCCCCCTCCATTGTTGATTCATAGTATTGGTATAGTACATTTGTTACTGTTTATGAAAGAACATTGAAATACTACTAACTGTAGTATATAGTTTCCAATAGGTATATATTTTTCCCTATATGCCCCTCTATAATTAACTTCTAGTTGTAGTGTCATACATTTGTTCTGGTTCATGGAAGAGATTTCTAATATTTGTACAGTTAATCTCAGACATTGCCCACCACAAGGTTCGCTGTTTTATACATTCCTATCTTTTAACCTCAAACTTTCCTTCTGGTGACATACATGACTCTGAGATTCCCATTTCCACCACATTCACACACCATTCAGTACTGTTAGTTATTCTCACAACATGCTACCATCACCTTTGTTCATTTCCAAACATTTAAGTTCAACCTAGTTGAACATTCTGCTCATACTAAACAACTGCTCCCCATTCTTTAGCCTCATTGTATATCTTGGTAACTTATATTTCATGTCTATGAGTTTACATATTATAATTAGTTCCTATCAGTGAGAGCATGCAATATATGTCCTGCAATATTTGTCCTTATGTGTCTGGCTTATTTCACTCTGTATATTGCCCTCAAGGTTTCATCATCAGCCCATTTTTTTAAAATGGTTTTGTTCACACCCTATACATTCCATCTTAAGTAAACAATCAATGGTCCCCTGTATAGTCACATATTTATGTGTTCACCAACCTCACCACTATCTATATAAGGACATCTACATTTCTTCCACAAAGCAGGAGGAAGAGTCAAAGAAGGTAGAGAGGCAAAAGAAAACGAAAAAAGAAAGAGAAAGGAAAACAACAACAAACAAACAACATGACAGCTAGGAAGCAGCAAAAGGAAAGATAACCTTAGATCAAAGTAGAATAAAGAGTCAGAAACCACCAATGCCACGAGTCTCACACCCCTCCCATATGCCCCCCTCTTATCTGCATTTACCTTGGTATATTGCCTTTGTTACATTAAAGAAAACATAATACAATGGTTCTGTTATTTATAGTGTCTAGTTTATGTTGATTTTATTTTCCCCCAATACCTCCTTATTTTTAACACCTTGCAAGGTTGATGTTCATTTGTTCTCCCTCATGAAAAAACATATTTGTATATTTTATCACAATTGTTGAATACTCTAGGTTTCACTGAGTTATTCAGTCCCAGTCTTTATCTTTCCTTTTTTCTTCTGGTGTCCCAAATGCTCCTAACCTCCCTATTTCAACCATATTCATAGTTATCTTTGTTCAGTGTACTTACATTGCTGTACTACTGTCACCCAAAATTGTGTTCCAAACTTCTCACTTCTGTCTTTTCCTATCAGTCTGTAGTGCTCCCTTTAGTATTTCCTGTAGAGCAGATATCTTGTTCACAAACTCTTTCACTGTCTGTTTATCAGAGAATATTTTGAACTCTCCCTCATATTTGAAGGACAGTTTTGCTGGTTTAGGATTCTTGGTTGACAGCTTTTCTCTTTCAATGTCTTAAATATATCACACCACTTCCTTGTTGCCTCCATGGTTTCTGCTGAGAAATCTGCACATAGTCTTATTAAGCTTCCTTTCTATGTGATGGATCACTTTTATCTTGCTGCTTTTGGGATTCTCTTTGTCTTTGATGTTTGATAATCTGATTATTAAGTGTCTTGGCATAGGCCTATTCAGATCTATTCTGTTTGGAGTACACTGCTCTTCTTGGATCTGTAATTTTATGTCTTTCATAAGAGATGAAAAATTTTCATTGATATTTCCTGTTATTACTTCTGGTCATTTTCCCTTCTCTTTTCCTTCTGGGACAAAAATGATATGTACATTCCTGTATTTCATTTTGTCCTTAAGTTCCTGGAGACATTGCTCATATTTTTCCATTCATTTCCCTATCTGTTCTTTTGTGTGTAGTCTTTCAGGTGCCTTGCTCTCCAGTTCCTGAGTTTTTTCTTCTGCCTCTTGAGATCTGCTGTTGTATGCTTCCATTGTGTCTTTCATCTCTTGTGTTGTGCCTTTCATTCCTATAAATTATGCCAGTTGTTTTTTCAAACTTTCAATTTCTGCCTTATGTATGCCCAGTGTTTTCTTTATACCCTTTATCTCTTTTGCCATATCTTCTCTAAACTTTTGAATTGATATAGCATTTGTTGTTTAAATTCCTGTATCTCAGTTGAAGTGTAAGTTTGTTCCTTTGACTGGGCCATAACTTCATTTTTCTTATATATGTTGTAGTTTTCTGTTGTCTAGGCATCTGACCTCCTTGGCCACTCTGGTTGTGTTTTCCCAGACCAGAACAGGCTCAGGTCCCAGAAGGAAGAAATATTCAGTATCCATTTTCTCTGGTGGTGTGTTTTAGAGGATTGACACACCCTGTGCTTTTCTGCCCCGCAAGTGGCACCTGTCAGCCTGTCACTCCAGACTATTGTAAGGAGATGTGGCCCATGGCTGTTTTCCCCCAGGCTCTGGGATCTGGTTCTGAATGGAAGGTGGCTAGTAGAGCTGGGCACCACCTCTTTCCTCTTGGGAAGATATTCCCCCTATAAAGAAGTCATTTGCATATAAATAGATTCTTTGTTTCTCTAATTCTGCTGTCTCCACCCCTGTCTGGGTCTGAGTGCACTGCAGGCTGAAAATTGTTGAGGCTTTCTCCACTGAGCCACCCAGGTTGAGAGAGAGAGAAAGGGACAGAAAGCCCCATTTCAGGTTCAGTCTATGGCCCCCAGATTCACTCATCTCTGGCTGATGAGTGAATCTGGGATAGCACCTGATCCTTTGGGCTCTCTGTCCTGAGACAGATACATTCCCTGGGCTCCAAGGTCAGTTGTCACCAAAAGCCTCTGTCTGCTTGTTGGGGATTCATAGGTTGTATTGAGTGGTTAACATTAAATTACCAGTTGGAGCTGGGCTGAGGTATATTCACTTGTTCAGAGAATGCTGCCCTCTAGCATCGTGAGGCTTTGCAGTTCAGGCTGCCATGAGGGAGGGGCTCTTGGCTCAGGTCTACAGTTTTTACTTATAGATTTTATACTGTGATCTCAGGCATTTCACCCATTTTAGAGTGTTGCATGACATGTGGTGAGTAGCATTTGTCTCCCAGCAATTATTCCAGATCTTTTACTAGTTGTTCCTCACGTTTTTATTAGTTGCTCTGGGGGGACTAACTAACTTCCACTCCTCTTTATGCCACCATCTTCTCTGCCCTTGATTGTATACTTTTGATTATTGTATGTGAATATATCAATAAAATTGAATAAAGTGTATCTCATTGCTGAACACAATCTTCTTAGTTGATTGTAGATGTAATCTGTCATAGATGCAATCAACTTACTAATGACTTAAGTCCATGAAATGTCCTCACAGTAAAGGTTAGGCCAGTGCCAGCTTGACCAAACAACTGGACTCCTTCATTTGGCCAAGTTGACACATGAACTTAACTCTCACAAGCACCAAGAACAATTAAGAAGCATGCAAAGTAAACCAACTGAACTTATGGGAATGAAAGGCACAATAGATGACATTAAAAATACACTAGGGGTATACAACAGCAGATGTGGACAGGCAAAATAAAGTATTAGTGACTTAGAAGACAAGTCATCTGAAATCTTACAGAGGAACAGAGAGAGGAAAGAATGGAAAAAAATTGAGCATGTTCTCAGGGAATTGAATTACAGCATGAAGCAAACAAACATGGGTGTCCCAGAAAGAAAAGAGAAAGGAAAATGAACAGAAAGAGTATTTGAAGAAACAATGGCCAAATTTTCCAACTCTTATAAAAGATATAAATATGCCTTTCCAAGAAGCACAACATACTCTAAAGAGAATTAATCTAAATAGATCCTCTCTGAGACACTAATCAGATGGTTGAATGCCAGAGGTAAAGAGAGAATTCTTAAAGCAAGAAGACAAAAGTGATTAACTACATACAAGGGAAGCCAAATAAGAATAAGACCTGTTTTCTCATCAGAAATCATGGATGCAAGATGGCAGAAATATATATCAAGATAAAGAAAGAGAAAAACTGCCAGCCAGGAATTCTTTATCTGGCAAAACTGTCCTTTGAAAAAGAGGTAGGGTTTAAAATACTGACAGTTCAACAGATACTGAGAGCATTCCTCAACAAATGACCTGTCCTACAGGAAATACTAAGGGGAGTTCTGTAGGCTTAAAGGATTAGACAAGAGAAGGAGGTTTTGAGTAGACTGTAGAAATGAAGATTATCAGAAAGGGTAACTAACAGGGTATAGAGAGACAAAAAAAGATATGACATATAAAAGCCAAAGGATAAAATGAATAAGGTAATCACTGTCTATTCTAGTTTGCTAATGCTGCTGGAAGGCAAAACACCAGAGATGGATTGGCTTTTATAAAAAGGGGGTTATTTGGTTACACAGTTACAGTCTTAAGGCCATAAAGTGTCCAAGGTAACATATCAGCAATTGGGTTCCTTCACTGGAGGATGGCCAATGGTGCCCGGAAAACCTCTGTTAGCTGGGAAGGCATGCAGCTGGCATCTGCTCCAAAGTTCTGGTTTCAAGATGGCTTTCTCCCAGGACGTTCCTCTCTAGGCTGCAGTTCCTCAAAAATGTCACTCTTAGTTGCACTTGGGATATTTGTCCTCTCTCAGCTTCTCTGGAGCAAGAGTCTGCTTTCAACAGCCATTTTCAAACTGTCTCTCATCTGCAGCTCCTGTGCTTTCTTCAAAGTGTCCCTCTTGGCTGTAGCTCCTCTTCAAAACATCACTCACAGCTGCACTGAGTTCCTTCTGTCCATCAGCTCATTTATATGGCTCCAGTGACTCAACTTGGACCCACCCTGAATGGGTGGAGCAACACCTTCATGGAAATTATCCAGAGTCATCACCCACAGCTGGGTGGGGCACATTCCAAAGAAACACTCAAAGAATTACAATCTAATCAACATTGATAACATCTGCCCACACAAGATTACATCAAAAATAATGGCATTTGGGGGACACAATATACTCAAACTGTCACACTGCCTTTATGATAATAACATTGAATGCTAATGGATAAAATTCCCAAATCAAAAGGCACATATTGTCAGAAAGGAGAAAACATATAATCTTTTTATATACTCTCTACAAGAGACTCACTTTGGACCCAAATGACTCAAATAGATTGAAAGTGAAAGGCTGGAAAAAGCTATTCCACTCAGAGTAACCAGAAAAGAGCTGGTAGCTAAACAGACAAAACAGACTTTAAATGCAAACTGTTATGAGACAATGAAAGACATTATATATTAATAAAAGGGTAATTCACCAAGAAGAAATAGCAATCATAAATATTTATGCACTCCAGCAGGTTGCCAAAAATACATGATGCAAACACAGAAAACTAAAGGGAGAAATAGACATCTCTGCAATGATAGCTGGAGACTTCCATATACCACTCTCATCAATATATAGAACATCTAGGCAGAGGATCAATAAGGAAGTAGAGATCTTGGATAATATGTTAAATAAACTAGACCTAAAATTCATATACAGAACATTGCCCACTAAAACAGCAGAATACACATTCTTCTCAAGAGGTCATGGGTCATTCTCCAAGATAGACAACATGTTTGGTCAAGAAAGTCTCAATAGTGACTGGGCTGGGTTAAAACATGGAGCTACCAGATCAGTCCAACATGGCAGATGTGGAGGAGACCCTAAAGTGACTTCAGAGCCAGAAGGGAGTGTAGGGAATCATCATGGTGAACACAGAAGGCATTCCCATCAAGAGCACCATGGATAATTTCACCACCACACAGTATGACAACTTCATGCACAACTTCTTGAAGGCATGGGGTGCTGTGTGTGAAATTGACACCCAGAATGACCTTACCTTCCTTTGCATTCACTCCAAGAGAAATGAAATTATCGTTGCACCAAATAAAGACTATTTCCTGATTGTGATTCAGAATCCAACTGAATAAGTCACTCTCTTGGATCCCTGAGTTATTCCTTAATTTAATTCTCCTGAGAATAATAGTGTTAATCATGCCTATCTGAATAGTGCATGGAAATCACCTTGGAGCCCTCTTGCCCCACCCAGCTGCCAAAGGTGGGCTGGCAGCTCTGCCCAACCCATCAAAGTAATCCCTCTTAGGGGCCCTTCTTTCTGGTCAATTTGGGGTTTGGAGCAAGAGTTTGTGAGAAGCCCACACCCTGCTTTCTACTGACCTTCCATTTACTTTACTGCCCTTCAGAAAGGCTTTTTTGTTAAGTTAAAAAAAACTGAAATTCTTAAAAAAGTTTCAATAAATTAAAAGAATATTGAAATTATACACAGCACTTTCTCTGATCATAATTGAAAAAAAACTGGAAATAAATAATGAAAAGAAATGGAGAATTCATAAATATACCTAGGTTAAACAACACACTCTTAATCAGTGGGTCAAAGAAGAAATTGCAAGAGAAATCATTAAATATCTTGAGATGAATGAGAAAAAGACCACAACATATCAAAATGTGTGGGATGCAGCAAAGGCTGTGCTGAGTGGGAAATTTATAGCCCTAAATGCCTACTTTAAAAAAAAAGGAAGAGCTAAAATCAAAGACCTAACTGCATATCTATAGGAACTACAAAAAAGCAAACCAATACAAAAGCAATCAGTAGGAAAGAAATAATGAAGACTAGAACAGAAATAAATGAAATTGAGAACAATGAAAGAAATAAACCCAAAAGTTGTTTCCTTCAGAAAGTCAATCAAATTGACAAACCCTAGAGGAACTGAAAAAGAAAAAGGAGAGAAGATGCAAATAAACAAAATCAGAAATGAGAGGAGAGTACTAAATCCCCACAGAAATAAAGATCATAAGAGTGTACCAAGAAGAACTGTATGTCAACATATTCGAAAACTTAGATGAAATTTCCTGGGAAACACAAACAACCTGTGTTGAACTGAAAAGAAATAGAAGACCTCAACAAGCCAATCACAAGAGATTGAATCAGTCATCAAAAACCTCTCAACATAGAAAATCCAGGACCAGATGGTTTTACAGGGGAATTCTAAGAATATTTCCAAGAAGAATTAATACCAATCCTACTGAAACTCTTCAAAAAATTGAATAGAAGACTGTATACATCATTCTATGAAATCATCACCCTAATACTAATGCCAGATAAGGATACAAGAAAATAAAATTAGAAGATTTTCTCTAATGAGTATAGATGCAGAAATCCTCAACACCATATTTGAAAATCAAATCTACAGCAAATTTAAATATTATACATGATAATGAAGTGGGTTTTATCCCAAATGTGCAACTGTGGTTCAACTCAAGAAAACAAATTATACCACATTAAATCAAAGGTGAAAAACTATATGATAATCTCAAAATTGATGCAGAAAAGGCATTTGACAAAATGCAGCATCCTTTCTTGATAAAAATACTTTGAAAGATACAAGTAGAAGGAAACTTCCTCAATGCTATAAAGGGTGTGTTTGAAAAACCCACAGCAAACATTATACTAAATGTTGAAAAGCTGAAAGATTTCCCTCTAAGATCAGTTACAATACAAGGATACTTACAGTCCCCACATTATTCAACATTATGCTAGACTTTCTAACTAGAGCAATTAGGCAGGAAAAAGGAATAAAGTACATCCAAATCACAAAAGTAGAAGTAAAACTTTCATTATTTGAAGATGGCATGATCCTATATTTAGAAAGTCCCAAAAGGTCTGCAACAAAGTTACTAGATATAATAAATGAGTTTAGCAAAGTTGTGGGATGCAAGATCAACATGAAAAATCAGTAGTGTTTCTACACACTAGTAATGAGCAATCTGAGGAGGAAATCAAGGAAAAAAATTCCATTTACAACAGAAACTAAAAGAATCCTTTAGTTAGGGATAAATTTAACCAAGGATATAAAGGACTTGTACCCAGAAAACTACAAAACTTTGCAAACAGGAATCAAAAAAGACCTAAATAAATGGAAGGATATTCTGTGTTCATGGATTGGAAGACTAAATACAGTTAAGATGTTAATTCTACCCAAATTGAATTACAGATTCAATTCAATCCCAATCAAAATTCCAAAAGCCTGCTTTGCAGAAATGGAAAATCCAATTATCAAATTTATATGGAAGGATAAGTGGCTCTGAGGAGCCAAAAATACCTTGAAAAAGCAGAGTGAAGTTGGAAGACTCACACTTCTTGACTTTAAAGCAGATTACAAAGCTAAAGTGGTCAAAATAGCATGGTAATGGCTGAAAGACAGATCTATTGACCAATGAAAAAAATTGGGAATTTATAAATGAACCGTTACATCTATGACAAATTGATATTTGACAAGGCTTCCAATACCTCTCATTTGGAACAGAATAGTCTCTTCAACAAATGGTGCTGGGATAACTGGATTTCCATATGTAAAATAATGAAAGAGAATCTCTATCTCACACCTTATACAAAAATTTATTCTAAATGAACCAAAGACCTAAATATAAGAGCCTGGATCCTAAAATTCCTAGGACTAAATTATGGAAGCATCTTCAGGATCTTGTGGTAGGCAGTTGTTTCTTTGATTTTACAACCAATGCATAAGCAACAAAAGAAATAGATAAATGGGAACTCCTCAAGATTGTGCACATTTTGCTTTAAAGGACGTTGTCAAGAAGGTGAAAAGGTAGCCTACTCAATGTGAGAAAATATTCAGAAAGCACATATTCCATAAGGGTTTAATATCCAAAATATGTAAATAAATCCTACAACTCAACAATAGACAAGAATCCCAATTTAGAAATGGGCAAAAGTCTTGAATAGACATTTCTACAAAGAGAAAATACAAATGGCTATAAAACACATGAAAAATGCTCAACATAACTAACTTTAGGGAAATGCAAATCAAAACCACCATGTGATATCATTTCACCCCTACTAAATGGTCATTATTGACATAAAAGAATATTATGAGTGTTGGAGAGGATGTGGAGAAATAGGAAAAATTATTTACTGTGGGTGGAATGTATAATGGCACAGCTGCTGTGGAAGACAGTTTGGTAGTGCCTCAGAGAGCTAAGTATAGAATTGCCATATCATCCAGGAATCCTTCAATCCTGTTACTTGGTATACACTCAGAAAAACTGAAAGCAATGATGCAATTTCACAACAATATTCACAGTGAAATTATTCAGAATTACCAAAAGATGGAAACAAATCAAGTGCCCATCAACTGAAAAATGGCAAAACAAAATGTGCTATATGCATATGATGTAATTTTATTCAGCTGCAAGAAGAAATGAAGTCCTGACGCATGCAACAACTTGGATGAGCTTCATGGACATTATGTTGAGGGAAATAAGGCAGGCTCAAAAGGGCAAATACTGTTTGCTCTCACTAATATGAGCTAATTATAAGTAAACTCATGGAGTTAATATCTAGAATAGAGAGTACTGGGAGATAGCATGAGGGTAAAGAAGTGGAACTCATGCTTAATTTGTACAGAATTTTTGAAAAGGTGATTTGGAAATGTTTGGAAATGGATAGAGGTAATGATACCACATTATCATGAGTGTAATTATCAACACTGAATTGTGGTGAGAAGTTTAGGGTCATGTATGTCACTGGAAGGAAAGCTACAGGATGAAACCTGTGACTGTATAACAGAGTGAACCCTGTTGTGGATGATGAAATTTGTTAATAGTACAAATATAAGAATATTCTTCCATGAACTACAACAAACATTCATTGCTATTACAAGGTGTTAAGGATAGGGTGGTATATGAGAAAATATACCTAATGCAAACTATGGACTATAGTTGGTGATATTTTAATATTTTTTCATCAATTGTAACAATGGTATAACAACCAAGGCTAAGTGTCAATAATAAGGGGTTTAAGTGGTAAGGGGGTTTCCTTTTGGAGCAATAAAATGTTTTAAAATTTATTGGAGTGAGGAATGCACAACTCTGTGAATATACTGTGAGCCATTGATTGTACACTTTGGATGGGTTGTATGTTGTGTGAATAAAACTGCTTTTTTTTAAAAAAAAATAAGGGATGTATTCCACTTCTGACCAGGGTGGATTGACATGGATTATATTTACCCTTCTATAAAAAACAATGAGAAAACAGGATTAAAAATATAAAACAACAGTTTTCAAGATATTTTATGTCAGGCAATGAAGGAAAATGTTCACTGAGAGAAAATAAATGAAGTAATAATAACGATGTCTCCCAATGTCTGCCTGGTAAAGTTTAAATGCTAGGGTTCACAGAGGGGGAACCAAGGCAGAGCCTGTATGTCTACCTTAGATAAGGTGATTGATCTGTGAGAATGGGGAGGTAAAGATGGCCAAGTTTGTCAAACAAAATATCAGAGTAGAGAGAGATACATGGAAAGACACCTCCAGAGATCTTCATAGGGGCTTTCTTTACTCTTCCACTGAGTTTAAATCTGCATATATGTGAAGGAAACACTGGAGTCCAGAGAAATCAGTGCCTGATAGTATTAGAAGGGACAATCTCCATGGCCCACACAGTGTTGATAATAGTTTACACTCCCACCAGTCAGGGTGGTAAATGTCATAATTCACCAACAATTAGGCATTCTGAAGGGTTTTAATTTGGAAGGGGGACAAAATTAGCTTTACACTAAATGCTGCTCCTTTTCTGCCTAGCACATCTTCAAAGCAAGACAGAAAAAGATCAAACTCTTAGGCAAGTAAGTAACTGAATGCCAAAATGTAGCTGAACATAGGAATGCAAAAATATCACACATTCCAAAAGGCAGAAATCACAATGTTTTGAGTCCAAGAAAAAATAACTTTACAGTAAAGCAAGGGAAAAATCAATTTAAGCTGATCCAGAAATGATATAACACATAGAAAGTTTAGGAAAACAGCTGTTTTACCATACTCTGTGTATTTGAGAAACTAGCATGTTAAGTAGATATATGAAAGATATAAAAGAATACCCAGACTTCATTTCTAGAAATGAAAATTAGAATTCCTAAGATGAAAAATACACTCAATTAAATTAACAGCAGTATAATTACTGCAGAAAAGTAAGACTGGTGAACCTGAAGACATAGCAATGGACACTGTAAAAATGAAACAAAGAGAAAATAGTCTGAAAAATATGCACTGACCATCATATGGTTGTGGGTTAATTCCAAGGGTTATAAAATGCATGTAATTGGAATTCCCAAAAAGAGAAGAGTCAGAAAGAATATTTGAAGAAATAGTAGCTAAAACTTTTCCAAATTAGATGAAAACTATAAACTATCCATAAATCTCAACCCCAAGTACAAGAAATATGAAAAAAACTATACCAAGGTACATCATAACAAAATTGATAAAAACCAGTGATAATGAGAAAATCTTAAAAGCAGCCAGATTAAAAATACATCACAGAGGAAGAAAGATAAAAATGACAGCAGACTTTCCATTCAAAACATTACAAGAAAGAAGATGGTGGAATAACAAATTTAAAGTACTAAAAGAAAATAAAACTGTCAACCTAGATTTCTACACTCAGCAAACTATCTTCCAAAAGAGAATATGGAAGCAATGAGGAGAGGAGCTAAGATGGCAGCATAGAGAGGAGTGGAATTTAGTAAGTCCCCTGGAGAAACTAATAAACAACCAGGAACAGCTAGTAAATAATTTGCAACAACTGCTGGGGGAAAACCATGACTGTCCACACATCATACACCAACCTGGATTGGGAGGAATGCCTGAGATTGAAGCATAAAATCTGTAAGTAAAACTGCAGAAATGCACTGGGAACCCCCTCCCCCCATGGTAGGCTGTGCTGCAAAACCTCGCTGTGGTAGAAAGCAGCACTCTCTGAGCAAGTGAATATAGCTGAGTCCAACTCCAACTGGGGATTTAATTAACAAATGCAGACTTCTGAATATAAGCTACAAACCTCTAACAAGTAGACAGAGGCTTTTAGTGATGACTGACCATAAAGAACCAGAAGACTCCACTGTTCCAGAAGGGGGAGCCCAAAAGACCAGGTGTTACCTCTGGATGATGAGTGAAACTGGGGGCTGTAGACTGGCTCTGAAAGGGGGCTTTCTGTCCCTTTTTCTCTCTCTCAACCTGAGGGGCTCAGTGGAGAGAGCCTCAGCTATTTTTAGTTTGCAGCACTCTGACCCAGACAGGGGTGGAGATAACAGAGCCAGAGAGACAAAGAAGATATTCAAATGCAGGTGATAACTCCCTAGATGGTGTACCTTCCCTAAGAGGAAGGAGGTGGGGCCCAGCTCTACTACTGGTCTTCCTTTCAGAACCAGATCCCAGAGCCTGGAGGAAAACAGCCAAAACAGAAACTAACAGGACCACACATCCTTACACCAGTCAGAAGCAACAGGCTGAGAGGTACCACCTGCTAGCCAGGTTAGGAAAATCACAGTGGCAGGAGACCTCACAGAAAAGTCTGTAAATCTCTAAGACACACCTGCAAAGGAAACTTGAAATTGAATATGACCCCATTTTGAGATATGAACACATTCTGGTCTGGGAAAACCTGATTGGGGTAACCAAGGAAACAAGATGCCTAGACAATAGGAAACTACAATTTACACTAGGAAAAATGAAGATATGGCCCAGTCAAAGGAACAAACTTACACCTTAATCGATACAGTTGAGATATTGTCTCACTTTAATGAAACAATCTATTAAAGATTTTCAAAGAAATATGCTAAATAAAATCAAATTCCAAATCTATGAGTTCAGGACAGATATGGCAAAAGAGATGAAGGCTATAAAGAAAACACTGGGTGATCATAAGGTTGAAATCAAAAGTTTGAAAAAAACAACTGGCAGAATCTATGGAAATGAAAAGCACAACACAAAAGATGAAAAGTACAATGGAGACATACAACAGCAGACCTCAAGAGGCTGAAGAAAACACCCAGGAACTGGAGAACAATACACCTGAAATCCTACACACAAAAGAACAGATAGGAAAAAGAATGGAAAAATATGAGCAATGTCTCAGGGAATTGAATGGCAACATGAAGCACATGAATATATGTCATGGCTATCCCAGAAGGAGAAGAGAATGGAAAGGGGGCAGAAGCAATAACAGAGGAAATAATCAATGACAGTTTCCCATCTCTTATGAAAGACATAAAATGACAGACCCAAGAGGTGCAGTGTACCCCAAACAGTGCAGGTCTGAATAGACCTACACCAAGACACTTAATAATCAGATTATCAAACATCAAAGACAAAGAGAGAATCCTGAAAGCAGCAAGAGAAAAGTGATCCATCACATACAAAGGAAGCTGGATAAGACTATGTGCAGATTTCTCAGCAGAAACCATGGAGGCAAGAAGGAAGTCATGTGATATATTTAAGATACTAAAAGAGAAAAATTGCCAACTAAGAATCTGATATTGGCAAAACTGTCCTTCAAATAGAGGGGAAAGCTTAAAATAGTCTCTGATGAACAGACAATGAAAGAGTTTGTGAACAATATACCTGTGCTACAGGAAATGCTAAAAGGAGCACTACAGACAGATAGGAAAAGACAGGAGTGAGTGGTTTGGAACACAATTTTGGGTGATGATAGCACAGCAATATAAGTACACTGAACAAAGATGACTGTGAGTGTGGTTAAAAGAGGAAGGTTAGGAGCATTTGGGACACCAGAAGGAAAGAGAAAAGATAAAGACTGGGACTGTATGACTCAGTGAAACATAGAGTGCTCAACAATTGTGATAAAATGTCCAAATATGTTTTTACATGAGGGAGAACAAATGAATGTCAAACTTGCAAAGTGTTAAAAATGGGGCAATATTGGGGAAAAATGCAATCAATGCAAACTAGAGACTATAGTTAACAGAAACATTGTATTATGCTTCTTTTAATGCAACAAAGGCAATATACCAAAGCAAAATGCCTATAAGAGGGAGACACAAGGGAGGGGTATGGGACTGTTGGCGTTGGTGATGTTGTCTGACTCTTTATTCTACTTTAGTTTAATTTGATCTTTCCTTTGTTGCTTTTTAGCTGTCATGTTTTTTTCTTTCTTTTTCTTGTTCTTTTTTTCTACCTTCCTTGACTCTTCCTCCTTCTTTGTGGAAGAATTGGAGATGTCCTTATATAGATAGTGGTGATGGTGGTGAATATATAAATATGTGACTATACAGGGTACCATCAATTATTTAGGATGGAAAGTATGGTGTATAAACAAAACCATCTTTTAAAAAAGAGGTGATGAAGAAAACTTGAAGGCACTATATTGAGTGAAATAAATCAGACACATAAGGACAAGTACTGCATGGTCTCACTGATATGAACTAATTATAATATGTAAACTCATAGACATGAAATATAAGTTACCTGGATATAGAACAAGGCTAAAGAATGGGGAGCAGTTGCCTATTGTGAACAGAGTTTTCAACTAGGTTGAACTTAAGTGTTTGGAAATGGACAGGGTTGATGGTACCAGGTTATTGTGAGAATAACTGACAGTGCTTAATGGTGTGTGTCTGTGGTGGAAAGGGGGAGCTTAGAGTCATATATGCCACCAGAAGGAAAGTTGGAGGTTAAAAAATGGGAATGTATGAAACAGTGAATCTTGTGGTGGACAATGTCTGTGATTAACTAAAAATATTAGAAATCTCTTTCATGAACTAGAACAAGTGTATGATACTATAACTAGAAGTTAATAATAAAGTGGTATATATGGAGAAAATATACCTATTGCCAACTGTGTACTAGAGTTAGTAGTATTTTAACATTCTTTCATCAACGGTAACTAATGTACTATACCAATAGTCAATAATAGAGGGGAGGTGGTTAGGGATATGGGAGGATTTGAGTTTTCCTTTTTTTGTCTTTATTTCTTTTCTGGAGTAATGAAAATGTTCTAAAAATTGAAAAAAAATGTAATTGTGATAGATACTCAGCTGTATGATGATACAGCACTTTGGATCTTTGGATAATTTTATGTGAACAATCTCAATAAAATTAATTAAAAAAAAGAATCAAGCAATGAAACAAAAAAAAGAATATGAAGAATTTTGTTTTCTTTTTTGATATGTAAGGAGTTCAAAAGAGCACTTTATTAAAATGGTGAACTAATCACTTTTTCCTTGAACTCCTTGTAGAATGAAGCCCACAATGCAAATTGTTGTTCTGAAATTTGGTGAGAGACCCGCACCTACCTGCAGTGAAAATGAATCTTGAACATATGCTTACCTGTGATAATTGTTGTTGAATAACTTAAAAACTGGCAAGAAGATTAAGCTAGAAAATTTTAACAAATTGCTAATTGTTGTTTCTGGGCTAGCATGAGAGTTTGTAGCTCTTGGGGCCTGCAGATATAGAGAGGGTCACCCCTCTTAGAGGCTTTTCCACTATGATTCGCATCACATACTCACAGGGAGGGAGAATCTTGAGAAAGTTTTTCTGTTTTATTGAATGGGGGAGGGAAATAGGAGCCACTCCATTCAGACCCACTTCCCTTACCTTCCCTATGAAATAGAAGCCTTAATTTTCAGGGGAAAGAGAAGCAAACTTGAGAGCACTTGTGAAAATGTATCTGCAGCTCAGGCAGGCACATGGCAGCCACCACAAAACCCTAAACACATCCTCTCTCATATCTCTTAGACATAATATCACTGAGAATCTTATTATATAAGAGGGCACAAAGAAGTAACCAAAGGCATTAGTGAAAACCCACTTCAGCTAGAGGAGTAGAAGAGGGGAAAAAAGAGACTTCACCACCAGAGAAGTGACATCAAAGTGCTAGGCCCAGAATTACATCTGGAGGAGGGATGGAAATACTTGAGAAGTCTGCACTTCTGAGACTCAGTTTCCTAGTGCCCACAAACACTGAGGTTTAATCAGAACATCAGTGAATGTTCCTCTGCCCCTGAACACCAAGCTAACATTGTTTGAGTAAAAAATAATAGTGAGGAGCTGGGCAAGATGGCAGCATAGAGAGGAGTGGAAGCCAAGTAGTCCCCCTGGAACAACTACAAAAAACCAGAAACAACTAGTAAATAATCCAGAATAACTGCGGGGGGACAAACGAGACCATCCACTCATCATACACCAACCTGAATTGGGAGGAATGCCCGAGAACACAGCATAAAATCTGTAAGTAAAACCTGTGGATCCAAGTCACAAGATCCCCTCCCCCATAGCCTGAGCTGCAAAGCCTCATGGTGCCAGAGAGAAGCTCTCTCCCAGCAAGCAAATACAGCTCAGCTGAGCTCCAACTGGGGTTTTCAGTAGCGAGTGTGAACTGCTCACTACAGATACAAATCCCCCAAAAACAGACAGAGGCTTTGGGTGATGACTGACCTCGGAGAACTGGAGGGTCGCCTTGGACTAGGTCTGAAGGGGACTGTTTCTTTTTTGGCTCAGTGGAGAAAGCCCCAGTCATTTTCAGTTTCCAAGGGCTGTGACTCAGAGAAGGGTGGAGACAGCACAAGCAGAGAGAGAGACCATTGAAATGCTAATGACCTCTCCCTAAGGGGTCTATCTTCTCTAAGAGGAAAGGGGTGGGGCCTTTTCCATTCAGAACCAGATCCCAGAGCCTGGGGGAACACGGCCATACCTCCTCACACTGGTCAAGAATTATAGGCTACTAGGCATCACCTGCTGGGCAGAAAAGCACAGTGATCTGAGGCATCACAGGGTGGAGCAATTTTCTAAGACACACCCTCAGGGAAACCAGATACTGAATATTTCTTCCCTCTGGGACCTGAGCCTGTTCTGGTCTGGGAAAACCTGATTTGGATAACCAAGGAAACCATGCCTAGACAACAGAGGATTAGAACCTACATTAAGAAAAACAAAGCTATGGCCCAGTCAAAGGAACAAATGTACACTTCAACTGAGATACAGGAATTTAAACAACTAATGCTGAATCAATTCAAAAAGTTTAGAGAAGATATCACAAAAGAGATAGAGGCTGTAAAGGAAACACTGGGCATATATAAGGCAGAAATCGAAAGTTCAAAAAAACAACTAGTAGAATCTATGGAAATGAAAGGCACAACACAAGAGATGAAAGACACAGTGGAAACATACAACAGCAGATCTCAAGAGGCAGAAGAAAACACTCAGGAACTGGAGAACAAAACACCTGAAAGCCTACACGCAAAGGAGCAGATGGAGAAAAGAATGAAAAAATGTGAGCAACATCTCTGGGAACTCAAGGATGAAACAAAGTAAAATAATGTACGTATCATTGGTGTCCCAGAAGGAGAAGAGAAGGGAAAAGGGGAAGAAGCAATAATAGAGGAAATAATTAATGAAAATTTCCCATCTCTTATGAAAGACATAAAATTACAGATCCAAGAAGCGCAGCGTATTCCAAACAGAAGAGATCTGAATAGGCCTATGCCAAGACACTTAATAATCAGATTATCAAATGTCAAAGACAAAGAGAGAATCCTGAAAGCAGCAAGAGAAAAGCAATCCATTACATACAAAGGAAGTTTAATAAGACTATGTGCAGATCTCTCAGCAGAAACCATGGAGGCAAGAAGGAAGTGGTGTGATATATTTAAGATACTGAAAGAGAAAAACCGCCAACCAAGAATCCTATATCCAGCAAAGCTGTCCTTCAAATATGAGGGAGAGCTCAAAATATTTTCTGACAAACAGACAATGAGAGACTTTGTGAACAAGACACCTGCCCTACAGGAAATACTAAAGGGAGCACTACAGAGTGATAGAAGACAGGAGTGCGTGGTTTGGAACACAATTTTGGGAGATGGTAGCACAACAATGTAAGTACACTGAACAAAGATAACTATGAATACGGTTGAGAGAGGAAGGTGGGGAGCATGTGAGACACCAGAAAAAAGCAGGAAAGATAAACACTGGGACTGTGTAACTTAGGGAAATCTAGAGTGTTCAACAATTGTGATAAAATGTACAAATATGTTCTTTTACAAGGGAGAACAAGCAAATGTCAACCTTGCAAGGAGTTAAAAATGGGGAGGCATTGGGGGAGGGATGCAATCAACATAAACTAGAGACTGTAACTAATAGAATCATTGTATTATGCTTTCTTTAATGTAACAAAGGTGATATAACAAGGTAAATGCAGATAAGAGGGGGGATAGGGGAGGCATATTAGACACTTGACATTGGTGGTATTGTCTGATTCTTTACTCTACTTTGATTTAAGGTTATTTTTCCTTTTGCTGCTTCCTAGCTGTCATTTTTTTCCTCTTTCTTTTGCCTCTCTACCTTCTTTGACTCTCCCTCCTGCCTTGTGGATGTAGATGCCCTTATATAGATAGTAGTGAAGGTGGTGAACACATAAATATATGACCATACAGAGAACCATCGATTATTTACTTAGGACGGAATGTATGGTGAGTGAAAAAAAACATATTAAAAAAAATGGGTTGATGACAAAACCTCAAGGGCAATATACTGAGTGAAATAAGCCAGACACATAAGGACAATTATTGCAGGGTCTCACTGATAGGAACTAATTATAATATGTAAACTCATAGACATGAAATATAAGGTACCAAGATATAGGATGAGGCTTAAGAATGGGGAGCGGTTGCTTAGTATGAGCAGAATGTTCAACTAGGATGAACTTAAATGCTTGGAAATGAGCAGGGGTGTCAGTAGCAAGATGTGAGAATAACTAACAGTGCCGAATGGTGTGTGAATGAGGTGGAAAGGGGAAGCTCAGAGTCATATATGTCACCAGAAGGAAAGTTGGAGGTCAAAAGATGGGAATGTATAAAACTGAATCCTATGGTGGGCAATGTCCGTGATCAACTGTACAAATATTAGAAATCGCTTCCATGAACCAGAACAAATGTATGACAATACAATTAGAAGTTAATAATAGAGGGGCATATAGGCAAGAAATATATACCTATTGCAAACTATATACTACAGTTAGTAGTATTTCAACATTTTTTCATAAACAGTAACAAAGGTACTATATCAATACTACAAGTCAACAATTGAGTGGGGTTGGTTAGGGATAGGGGAGGATTAGAGTTTCCTTTTCTTTTTTCATCTTTCACTTTATTTCTTGTCTGGAGTAATGAAAAGTTTCTAAAAATTGAACAAAAATTAAGTGTGGTGAAGGATGCACAGCTGTATGAGGGTACCCAGGGGCAAGTGATTGTACACTTTGGATCTCTGGATAATTGTGTGGTATCTGAACAATCTCAATAAAAATGAAAAAAAAATAAAAAATTAAAAAAAATAATAGTGAACTACAGTCAGGAAAGATGCATGAGTCAGACTCTCTCTGGGAAACATCAAAAAGGACAAAACCCAAAAGAAACAGAGGAGATAATCAAAAGGTATTGCTATAGGAATTTGATGCCTCTGGTGCTTTGAGGGTAACCATAGCAATAAAATCCTTCAAACTCATCCCAACACCTAAATAGTTTAACACAAACTCCTGCATTAAAGAACTAGCAGAAGTAAAGGCATGTTCATCTCCAAGAATAAAAACATTTACATAAGTATCTATTGTCCTATAAAACACATTTAGTTTTCAATAAAAAATTCTGAAGCATATATAAAGGTAAGAAAACACAGTTTGAAGAGATAAAGAACTCATGAAAACTAACTAAAATGACATATGACTTAGATGTTGGAACTATTATATGGAGAAATTAAAATAACTATGATTAGTATGCTAAAGACTATAATGGAAAAAGGACAGATAAGTAATTTCAGCAGAACAAAACAAAGCATTAAAAAGAATACTAGAAATCTATCTGTAGACTAAACTAGAAAAGGAGCAGTGAATTGAAGATAGGTCAATAGAAATTACACAAACTGAAACACAAAGTGTAAACAGTGGGCATAAAAACAAAACAGAACATCCAAGATCTGTGTAACGATATAAACAACCTGAAATGTGTATTTGGAATCTCAGAAAGAGAAGAAATAGAATGGGGAAGAAGAAGTGTTTGAAGAAAATATGACTGGAAAATTTCCAAAATTATTGACAAACACAAAATCAGAGATCCAAGAAGCACAGAGAACACTGAACATGGTTAACACCAAGAAAACATCAGAAAACCAAAACAAAGAGAAAATCTTAAAGGTGGTCAGGAAAAAAATACTTTCAGAGTCCATGGATCAGAATTACAAAAGAAACCATGTAAACAACAAGATAATGGGATAACATTTTTAAAGCATCAAAAGACAAAAATCCCATCTGTGCAAAATATCCTTCAAAAATGAAGGAGAAATAAAGATATTCTCAGCCAAAAATGAGGGAATTCATTTACAACAAATGTGCTCTACAAGAAATGCTTCAGAAAGTTCTTGAGGCAAACAGAATAGGATATATATCAAAACATGGATCTACACAAAGAAATGGAGAACATTGGAAATAAGATCAAGGAAGGTAAAACAAAATCTTTTTAAAATTTTAAATCATTCTGAAATATAACTGAATTTAAATAAGAATAATAATGTGTTCTAGCACATGTAAAAATGAAATGTGTGACAACAATGGATGTTGGGGATTGAATCATGTACCCCATAAAAGAAATGTACAAATCTTAATCTGCATTTCTGTGCTTGTGAACCCATTTTGAAATAGAACTTTTGGAAGATCTTATTATCAGTTAAGGTATGGCCAAATCAAATCAGGGTGTGTCTTAATCTGTATGATTGGAAACCTTATAAAGAAAGGGAATTTGGATTCACTCAGTTACAAGAAGTCAGGAGTCAGAAACCAGAATTTAAAGAAAGCCAGAGAGGGGAGATCACCATATGAGGGAGGACTGTCATCACCAGAATGCTACCCACTCTGAGAAAAAGCATGGCCTTGCTGAAATACTGATTTTGAGCTGCTAACTTCTAAACTGTGAGACAACATATTCTCATTTAAGCCAAACCATTTTTTTTTGTATTTGTAATAGCATTGCTGGAAAACTAGCACATGGCATGGGACAGAAGAATTGATAATATGCTTTTACAAGGTCCTTAAACTCTAAAGGAAGCAGTATATTGTTGGAAGGTGGATTCAGGTTACTTAAAAGTGTATATTGTAAACCCTAATGCAGCCATTATATAAGTAAAAATAAAGGGAGGTAGAAAAAGTCAGAATTATAAGGAATGGAAAACAGGTCAGGTCAATAGTTGTCAGGGTTTGAGGGGAAGGGGTCAACTATAATGGGGGCATAAGGGGATTTTTAGGGTGAGAAAACTGTTCTAGGTGTTATTATGGTAGTAGATATGTAACTATGCATTTGTGACATCCATAGGACTGTATAAAGTAAAGTACAAGGGTGAACTTTACTATATATAAATTTAAAGAAAAATTAACTAGCATGTCAGGTTATCCCAAGATAGAATGAAGACTGTGACAAATGAATTGAACTTGCTATAAATGTATGATAAAACCTCACAGAAGGAATTGGGAAGTAAAGAAGACAACCTAAATAACTTTGGAGAATGGTGTTTTGGTACTGTAAGGCTTAAGGTAAAAAGAACTGTACACAAACATTGTACTCTAGTTGGTAAATGCATTTCTCACAGAAGTGTGGGTTAGCAATTCTGAAATTACTTTCTAACGTGTATTAGAATGGAACAAATAAGTAAATTGTAGAAAATGGAAGCTACTTTTTTCACTGTCAGAGAAAGAATTTACAAATAAGTAAGGGAGGAAAGCCAGAATGAACCCTGTTGTGTTGTGTTAGAGTTAGAGATATCAGTGTGAACTCATGTTCATTTTAATAAACTCATGGGTATATATATATATATATATGGAAATGAACTCATATATATATGCACATACACACAAATAGATACAGAAATAAATTCAGATATGTGTGCGTACATGAAGAAGAAATGCTTGAACAAAAGAAACCAGCTTTCCTTAGAAAAGGATTTGCTTCCAGAGCTGGGATGGAGAAAACACAAGATGTGCCTGGAACATTTTGTAGCACCAGAAAGTAACAAAAAGTAACAGAGTGCTAATACTCATACATGCACACAGGCGCACATACACTCACATGCACACACATAAGGGTGGGGCATGTTGAAAGGGCATGGGAGTCAAACCAAAAGAGCACACATTGGCCATAGCTGGGAAAATAAATAATGAATTGGATTATTATCCAATGAATAAAATAAATATCCTTGAGATCATACTGATAGAAAAAAGATTGAATAAATAAGTAAATGTGGGAGAAGTGGTAAATCTTCCCTACAGAAGAATTCCAAACAATAAATGTATTATTCCTCTCTCCAGAAGGTGGAGCTTAATTCCCCTCCCCTTAAGTGTTGCCTGGATATAGGGACTGACTTCCAAAGAATAGTATATAGGAAAGGAAAAATTGTAACTTTATATTTGAAAAACATGGCAAACACTATCTTAACCAAGTAATCAATGTTAAAACTACTATCCCCTAATATCATCTCTGTGATAGTCTTCCCCCAAATCCATAACCTCAGTCTAACCATGGAAAGAATCATACAATACCAAATTGAAGGACTTTCTCCAAAATACCTGACCAGTATTCCTCAAAAATGTAAAGCTCTAAAATGTAGAATATAGGGTACTTAGAGATAGACAGAGGCTAGAGAAGGGGGAGGGGTTACCTAATATGTAAATAATTGTTAATGAGGTTGAACTTAAATGTTTGTGACTGGATAGGGGTAATGGTAGCTCATTATTGAGATTATAAATAATAATGCCATATTGTAGTTGAATTTATCACCAATTAAAACTACAAATGTAAATAAGTTCTTGCATGAACTACCACAATTCTAAAAATAATAGACATATGAAAAAAACATAGCTATTGCAAACTATGGGTTATAGCTAATAGTAATATTTTAGTATTCTTTCATTAACAGTAACAAATTTACTACACCAATACTATGGGTAAACAATAGGGGGTATGAGTGGTATTGGAGTATTTGGGTTTTATTTTTTATTCTTATTTCTGTTCTGAAGTAATGGAAATGTTCTAAAATTGATCACAGGGGTGTACGCACAACTATGTGATGATGCTGTGAGCCAGTGATTGTACACTTTGGATGGTTTGGGTGGTATGTAAATATATCTCAATAAAACGGAAAAAAGTGTCATGCTCATCAAAAACAAGAAAAGTCTGAGAAACTTTCATGAGTTGAAGAAGACCAAGTGGACATAATGACTAAATGCAATCTAGTATTTCTTATTGGGTCCTGGAACAGAAAAAATATAGTGGAAAATTTGGTAAAACTGCCTAAAGTAGTTCAGTTATTAGTATTGTACCAGTGTTTATTTCTTAGGGTTGACAAATGTTAGCATTAGAGAAAGCAAAGTGAAGGGTATATGTTAACTCTCTGCTCCATCTTCTGAACACTATGTAAATCTAAAATTTTTCTAAAGAACATGTTTTAAAAAAACTTTTCAAACACTAAAAAGCTGAAAGAATTCATCACCAGCAGACGTGCACTACAAGAAATGTTAGAAAAAGTTTTTCAATCAGAAGAAAAATGACATCAGGTGGAAATCTGGACTACACAAAGGAATAAAGAGAACTGAAATAATAATGATCTGAGTAAATATAAAAGTCTTTTCTTCCTCTTTACTTCAAACATTTTAAAAGATAACTTGCAGTTAAAAGACAAGCAATAACAATATATTATGGTGTTTATAACACATAGAATTAAAATGTATGATAACTATAGTAAAAAGGGTGGGAATAGGAGGAGAAATAGAAGCATATTTTTTTTCTTGCAATTTTATTCAGATATAGTCACATACTATACAGTCATCCAAAGTGTACAATCAGCTGTTCACAGTATTGTCATACAGTTGTGCATTCATCACAATTTTTGAATATTTTCATTACTCCAAAAAGTAATAAAAATAATAAAAATTAAAGTAAAAAGAACACCCAAAGCATCCCATCCTCCATCTCCCCTATTATTAATTTATTATTTTGTCCCCATTTTTCTGCTCATCTGTCCATACCCTGGATAAAGAGAGTGTGAATCACAAGCTTTTCACAATCACATAGTCACACCATGTAAGCTATATAGTTATATACTTGTCTTCAAGAATCAAGGCTACTGGGTTGCAGTTCAACAGTTTCAGGTATTTCCTTCTAGCTATTCTAATGCACTTGAAACTAAAAAGGGTATCTATATAATGCATAAGAATAACCTGCAGAATGGCTTCTCACCACCATTTGAAATCTCTCAGCCACTGAAACTTTACTTTGCATCATTTCTCTTCCCCTTTTTGGTCAAGAAGACTTTCTCAATCCCATGATAATGGGTCCAGACTCATCCCTTGGAGTCATGTCCCTCATTGCCAGGGAGTTTTACACCACTGGGAGTCATGTCCCATGCAGGGAGAACGGCAGTGCATCCACCTGCCAAGTTGACTTAGAGAGGCCATATCTGAGCAATAAAAGTGGTTCTTATAGGCACAACTATAAGTAGGCTTAGCCCCTCTTTTTCAGTAACAGGCTTCATAAGGGCAGGCCCCAAAATCGAGGGCTCAGCCTACTAAATTGGTAGTCCCCAGTGTTTGTGAGAATGTAAGGAGTTCCCCAGGTGTGTACATTTGATAGTTCCACATTTCCCCAGTCCCTCAAGGGGGCTTTCCAAATACAATTTTATCCTCTGCCCAAATTACTCTGGGATGCATTAGGGCTTCACACTATCCTGTACAAACCAACCAGATCTCACTCCCTATTCAAGGTTCCAAGTAATTATGGTGTTTGAATAAACTGACCATACAAATTAAATGATATAGCATCCTACAGAAAATAAAGAATTTCCACCAAATAAACATCTCTACCTCTTTGTAAGTTTCTAATACTATACATGAAGTTTGACTGTGGTAATTTAAGTGTTCTACTGTAAACCAGAAAGCAACCACTATGAAAGTAAAAGAGTCATAAATAGTATGACAGTAAAGAAAAAATGAATAATAAAAACACACACTCCAAAAGCATGCAGAAAATCAATAAAAAGGAAAAAGGGGGAAATGAGGAGATAATAGCTTTAATCCCATCTGTATCAATAATCACCTAGATATATCATTCAGTGTTTTGCAGAGAAACAGAACCAACAGGAAGTGTGTGTGTGCATGTATATATGTGTGTGTGTCCATGTGTAATAGCAGCCCAATTTCCCCTTGGTAATCATGATCAATCACCACAGCCAGTACAGTAACTGCCTTTATGGGAAATCCATATCCAGAGTAAGTTTTTATTCCAGTAAGAATGAAGCACTGCACCTTCCATGATGGAACTGTTTCAATGTAATCAACCTGCCACAAGGTAACTGGCTGATCAGTGTGGGGAATGAGGCCCTATCTGAGACTCATTGGAGTCTGCTGCTGGCAGATTGGGCATTTAGAACTGGCTTTAGCCAGATCAGCCTTGGTGAGTGGAAGTTCATGTTGTTAAGCCCAGTCACAAACTCCATTTCTGAAACAATGTCTACATTGTTCATGAGCCCAATGGGTAATAAAAGGGGTGGTTGACAAAAGAGGCTGTCCGGTGTCCACAGAACAGGTCATACTATCCAATTGATTATTAAAATCATCTCCTATGGTCACTCATGAGAGCATTCACATGGGACTCAAAAATCTTCATTTCTGTTTATTCAGGGAGGTTTATTTACATACAGCATCCTGAGACTTCCTTGCCACCAACTTTCATATCATGATCCTTTCCAATCCATGACCATCCAACCAATCCATGGGCCACAGTCCATATATTGTCCTCTGAGCACTTCTTCATCGAAAAAAATGAAAAACCTGGTGCATTTCTTGACATTCTTCCAATGAGAGCATTTCCCTTCATCAATGTCCTTCTGGGGTGTTCCAAAAATGGGTTGTATTGCTGCAGCTATCAACCTTCATGTTTCACCTGAATATTGTGCCAAACAATTTGTAAATGAGGCTGAGTTTTGTCCTCCTCAGTCAACTGACTGTAGGGGACCACCCATGAGATCATAGGTGCTTCCTGGGAGAAAGAAAGTAACATAGCAGAAGTGGGAGGGCATTGGAATTTGGGCCAATTCCTCATGTAACTTACTTGTGCCTTAAGGGTCTTCTTGAGTATGATCTCATATATACTACTTTTGATAACGGACTTCTGTTGTGCATGCCCTTTTTATGGCTTGATGGGCCAGACAACATCTAGTTCATGACAGACAGCTCAGGTCACATCATAAATTTGTGGTCATTGGTTAAGCATTCAGTCTCTACTAAGGCCCAAGTCGTAAGTTAAAGCTATTTATCAAAAGGAGAGTAGTTACCTGCAAAGAATGGCAGGGCTTTGCTTCAAGTTGAACTGTTTGTTTATATATTCTGCATATAAAATCTTAGCCAGAAATCTGGTTTCCAAATATTTTCTCCCCTTGGGTAGGCTGTCATTTTACTTTCAAGATAAAGTCCACTGAGGTCCAAAAATTTTAAATTGGTATGAGGTCCCATTTATCTATTATTTTTTCTTTTGTTGCTTGTGTTTTGGATGTAAGATCTAAGAAACCATTGCCTGACACAAGGTCTGGAAGATGATTCCCTAGATTTTCTTCTAGGGTTTAATTGTTCTGACTCTAGGTCTTTGATCAATTTTCAGTTTATTTTGGTATATGGTGTGAGGTTGTGGTCCTCCTTCATTTTTATGTAAATGGAGAATGAGATCTCCCAGCACCAATTTTTGAAGAGACTGTTTTTTCTTAATTGACTGATATTTGCCACCTTGTCAAAAATCAGTTGACCATAAATGTGGGTGTTGATTTCTGAGCTCTCAGTTCTATTCCATTCATCCATATTTCTGTCCTTGTACCAATATCCATGCTGTTTTTAATACTGTGGCTTTGTAATAAGTTTTAAAGATCTGAAAGTATGAGTCCTCCAACTTCATTCTTCTTTCTCAAGATGGCTTTGGCTATTCTGGGCCCCTTTTCCTTTCCATATAAATTTGATGATTGAATTTCACATTTCTGCAAAGAAGATTATTGGAATATTGATTGAAATTGCCTTGAATCTGTAATTCACTTTGGGAAGGTTTATACCTTTATGATATTTAGACTTCCAATCCATGAACATGGACTATCCTTCCATTTAACTAGGTATTCTTTGATTTATGTTAGCAAAATGTTATAGTTTTATAGTTGTCTGTGTACAAGTCCTTTATAGCCTTGGTTAGATTTATTCTTATGTGTATTATTCTTTTAGTTGCCATTATAAATGGAATTCTTTTCTTGATTTATTCTTCAAATGTTCATTGTTTCTGTATAGAAACACTAATGATTTTTCAATGTTGATCTTGAACTTCACAATATTGTTGAATTGACTTATTAGCTCTAGGAGTTTTGTTGTGGATTTTTCAGGATTTTTCATATATAGGGTCATGTCATCTTCAAATAGGGAAGGTTTTACATCTTTTCCAATTTGGTTGCATTTTATTTCCTTTTCTTACCAAATTGCTCTAACTAGAGCTTCCAGTACAATGTTGAATAAGAGTGATGACAGTGGGCATCCTTGTCTTGTTCCTGAGCTTAGAGGAAAATTTTTCAGTCTTTCAACATTAAGAAGAATATTATTTGTGAGTGTTTACTATATGCCTTTTATCATGCTGAGGAAGTTTCATTCTATTTCTTGTGTTCTAGGTGTTTTTAGCAAGAAGGGGTTCTGGATTTTGTCAAATGCCTTTTCAGGATTTATTGAGATGATCTTGTGTTATTTTCCTTCATTCTGTTAATGTGGTGTATAACATTAATTAATATTTTTTATGTTGAACCATCCTTGCATAGCAGGGATAAATTCCACTTGATCATGGTGTCTAATTCTTTTGATATGCTTTTGGATTTGGTTGGCTAGTATTTTGTTCAATATTATTCCATCTATATTCATAGGAGTTATTGGTCTGTAATTTTCTTTTCTTGTAGTATCAGTATATGGGCTTGGTATGAGGATGATGTTGGCCTTACAGAATGAATTAAGGAGTCTACTCTCCTCTTCAGTTTTTTTGAAGAGTTTAGTAGAAATGGAGTTAATTATTCTTGGAATGTTTGGTAGAATATTTTGTCCTAAGCTTTCCTTTGTTAGGAGGTATTTGTTTACTGATTCAAACTCTTAATTGTTAATTGGTTTGTTGAGATCCTCTATTTCTTCTTGAGTCAATGTAGGCATTCTGTGTGTTTCTAAGAATTTGTCCATTTTATATAGGTTATATAATTTATTGGTATACAGTTTGTTTCATTTTGCTAATGCTGCTGTTATGCAAAATACCAGAATTGGATTGAATTTTATAAAGGGGGTTTATCTGGTTTCAAATTTACAGCCTGAAGGCCATGCAAATATACAAATTAAGGCATCAACTTGAGTATAACTTCACTGAAGGAAGGCCAATGGCATCCAGAAAACCTCTGTTAGCTGGAAAGTCACATGGCTGCCATCTGCTGAT
This sequence comes from Choloepus didactylus, assembly GCF_015220235.1. Taxonomy (NCBI): domain Eukaryota; kingdom Metazoa; phylum Chordata; class Mammalia; order Pilosa; family Megalonychidae; genus Choloepus; species Choloepus didactylus. The sequence goes on along the minus strand of NC_051334.1, from coordinate 63,868,021 downwards.
CCCAGGTTGTGTTCCAGCTCCTCTCCCATATGCTCTGCATTCTTCAAAATTTTGCTCTTGGGGCATTTTGTCATCTCTTAACTTCTCTGGAGCAAACACTGGGCTAGCATCTCCAAAGTGTCAGCAAAATTCTGCTTTCAGTGGCCATCACCAAAGTGTCTCTCTCAGCTGCTCTCTGGTCCTTCTGTTTGTGAGCTCTTTTATAGGAATCCAGTGATTAAATCAAGACCCACCCTGAATTGGAGAGGTCCACATCTCCATGGAAATAATTCAATCAAAAGTTTCACACACAGTTGATTGAATCACATCTCCATGGAAATACTCAATCAAAGGATTCCAACCAAATCAACACTAATACATCTGCTCCCACAAGATTGCATTAAAGAACATTGTGTTTTAGGAGACATAATGCATCCAACCTGGTACACAGTTGTTCATAGTATCCTCTTATTGTACTTTTTATTTCAGTGGGATCAGAAGTAATGCCCCCATTTCCATTTCTGATTTACCATATTTGTATGTTCTCCCTTTTTTTCTTTGTCAGTCTAGCTAAATGTTTGACAATTTTACTCATCTTTTCAAAGAAAAAACTTTTGGTTTTGTCGATGCTTTTCTTTATATTTTCATTTATCCCCACTCCAATGTTTATTATTTCTTCCTTCTGCTCACTTTGGTTTTAATTTGCTCTTCTTTTCTAGTTCTTGCACTTTTGAGGTTGTTATGGTGCCTGCGAGTTAAAGTTTGAGACAGCCAATTAGAATTTAAAAAAGCCTTTATTAGTCGGCTGGCAACTGCTCAGCTTGACTCCCTCCGCACAGGGAATTCAGTGAGCAGCCCCCACCTGTGTGCGCTGGTGCCTTATATAGACAGAAACCGTATCCTAGAAATGCAAGCAAGCTATTTTAACAGAAGCAGAGTTGGCAGTTAGCTCTTGGTTACAAAAAAACAATTTCACAAAGAGTTTCACTTGGAACTGGCGCAGCTATTGATTGTTAAAGGGTTATGCTTGGCCAATGCGTGCAACCACAGTTTCGCCTCCCCTAAATGGTAAAGTTTCGCTTCCTTTAACTGGTACAGTCTCACTCCCCCCTCCTCATGGCCTAATGCCATTTACACAACATTTTTGCTTTGCAGATGTTATAGGATTAAGGGGAAAGGGGACCCCACTTCATTCCCCACTGATTTTTGGGAGAATCAAATCATTGTTTCTTCTGAGGATAGGTGTTGATATTGAGACTGCAAAACCATGAGTTTTATGCTTTGAATGCATCACTGGATGAACTGAATTAAATACCTTAGAACACAAGGACCTATGATCAGGGCTAATATGAGAAGGACCAAGGGTCCAGCGACTGCTGACACTAGGGTAGTTAACCATGGGGACCAAGAAAATAAATTTTCAAACCAGTTTGCCTCCTTTTTCCTTTGCTCTTCCCTATCTTGTAGTCTTTTTCAGAGTTGGCTCAAACTTCCTTTAATTACACCTGAGTGGTTAGTATAGAAGCAACATGCTTCACTTAGGGCTAAACAGAGCCTTCCCTGCTTCAGGAATAGAAGGTCGAGTCCCCGTCAGTTTTGGAGCACTACTTCAGCTAAAGAACTTAGGGACTCTTCAAATTTAGTGACGCTCTCCTCCAGGGTTTTTAGATCTTGATCAATTTGGGCACTAAGACTTTTGAAGTTTTGGTCTCCTATGACTAGTGCCATGGTTCCTACTGTGGTTGCTCCGGCTACACCAATGCCAAGAAGCATGGACACTAATATGGGCACTCCTCACTTGACCCATTTTAAGTTAGTTAATCCAAGGTGTTCCCTACCCCCTTTGCCAGAATAGTAATATACCTGGGGGAAGACATGGGTGAGAATGCATAGTCCTGGGGCTCCGGGTTGCATGAGAGCCAGGGGGTATAAGCATGGAGTTAGCCCTGTTGTGCAGGCAAGCCATGTTCCCTTGGGTGCTACTAAATAATATTCGTGATGCTTCGCAGAGCTGTTGCTAAAGGTGGTCTCGGAGGTACAAGAGTTAGCGTAAGGGGAGGTTGACAAAAGGAATTGGGGGGATAGAAAACATGTTCCTTGTCCTTGAAAGTCACCTAAAGTGAGCTTAGGAGTAGTGCCCCAGGGACAATAGTGTGAGTTTTGGTGATCATCTGACAGAGAAATATTTTGGATATCATCTTCAGCTGTTCCTATACTTCGGTTAGCTCCTAGACCTGCATAGTAGGGTGGTTTGGGGTTTAGGCATAACCAGCAGTCTTTAGTTAAGTTGGAGGAAGTCTTATTTAGGAACTTGAACATAAATTTAAGTGTATGGAGTATGGACTTTTGGTGGGAGCTTGGAGGTGAAGGAAGGGGGGTTGCCTTAGGTGGTAAGGGATGGCTCATGGTATCAGAAAGATGGGTAGGTGGGGAAGGAGTTGCTATGGGTATTTCGATTGCAATGGGAACCAGGGGGCCTATTGGATTTAGAGACTTTGGGATTGCCTTTTTCTGAATAGTAAATAGCACTCCAGGATCATATCCTGATACATATAGGCGCAATCCCCACGTTTTTCCTCCTAACCACTGGGAGTCCTCCCAAAACTGCTGTGGTTCAAAAGTAACAGGGTCACAATCTCCAATTACACAGTTCTTAGTAGGAGCTTCTGGCCTTTTATCCCTCATGACCCTTAACAGATGGTCTACATTTTTCCATGGGGCTATGGTTTCACAACCCCAACTGTAACAGAAGTAATCGTCCTCTCCCCCGCATGCTGAGGCACTTTCCTGCAGACAGATATAATGTTGACTATGCCACAGCCCTTGTTCCTGGGGTAATGCACCACAGCCATAAGCTTTCACCCCTGCTCTTCCACCTTTTGCCCTCACTGGCAAATTCCAGGTCTCCCCAAAGAGTTTACATAGGTCAAAAACAAATTTAGGGCTGCCAGGAGTGCTAATTTGGCTAACTATTGTTCCATCAATGGTGTGAGTTAACTGCCATGTATAATTAGTGGCTTGATGAGGGTTCTCGGCAGTTAGTACTGTTACTAGAGTCAGCATAATGGCGTACGTCACCACAGCCAAAGTTTTAGGGGATCTGATGTTTTCTGTACAACCCATTCTGCGTTCTGGTCGGAGTCCGCCCTCTTAATTTGTGAGTGATGTATCCAAAATCTTTTACCTGCGACCTTCACGGTGGTTGGTGTGCTTAGGATCACCTGATAAGGTCCAGCCCAGCGTGCTTCGAGGGAGGAGGGGTCTCTTTTCTTGATCCACACCAAGTCCCCAGGTTCAGCGGTAGGGGTTTCCTCTTTCACGGCATCAGGTTTCGAGCGGTGGGCGTGGACGGTGTGGTGGATGTTTTTGGAGTTGTAGTGTAAGGCCTGTAGGGACTTGAGAAGTTCAGAGTTAGACAGGGAAGCGAGCTGCTCCTCCCCTAACTTGGGGAGGAGCGGGGGTGGCCTGCCAAACATGGCTTCATATGGAGTAATACCTTTTACATAAGGGGTGCACCTAGCTTTGAGCAAGGCAAATGGAAGGAGGCTCACCCAGTTTCTGCCAGTCTCCAATTTAAGTTTGGTGAGGGTTTCCTTAAGTGTCCGATTCATCCTTTGTACCTTCCCTGAGCTTTGCGGTCTATAGATGCAGTGCAGTTTCCATTCGATTCCTAATGCTTTTACCAAATTCTGGGTAACTTGGGCTATAAAAGCCAGACCATTGTCAGACCCCATTGTTACCGGTAGGCCAAACCAAGGGATAATTTCAGCTAATAATTTGTTAGCTACTACCTGGGCTGACTCTGACTGAGTTGGGTAGGCCTCAACCCATCCTGAGAAGGTGTCCACCAGCACAAGTAAGTACTTATATCCCCCTGGTCTGGGAGGCAGTTCCGTGAAGCCTATTTCCCATTGCTCTCCTGGGAGCTGACCTCTTAGGCGGTGACCGGGAGTAGCAGGGGTACTTACATGACTTGGGTTGACTTGGGTGCAGACGTGGCATCTTCTGCTTACCTCTTTTGCTTCCTGAAAAAGCTTAGGTATGTAAAAGTCAATTCTTAGCAATTCAGCTAATTTCGTCCCCCCCCCCCAGGTGTGTACTCTGATGTGTTTGTAAAATTAAGTCTCTTCCCAGTGACTCTGGTAGGAGGATTCTAGAGTCGGGGAGGACTTTCCACCCCTTTGAATCATCTCTATCTTGGAGCACTTGACTTAGACGAATGTCAGAGTCTGAATAAGTAGGGGCAGTTTTTAGTACCCGGGGTGGTAGGAGGGGCAAGACTTGAAGGGGCCCCACTGGCTTTAGGGCCGCTTCTTTGGCCGTCTGGTCAGCAAAAGCATTCCCCTTTGCTTCGGGTGTATTTGAGGTTTGATGTCCTTTGCAATGGATTATGGCTACTGCTCTGGGAAGCCAAAGGGCTATTAAAAGCTCTGGTATTTCTGAGGCATTTTTAATGTCCTTTCCCCTGCTGGTTAGGAGGCCGTGTTCCTGATAGATGGCCCCATGCACGTGTACAGTGGTGAATGCGTATTGGCTGTCTGTGTAGATGTTCACCACTTTTTCCTAGGCCCATCGGAGAGCTTGGGTGAGGGTTATTAGCTCAGCTTTTTGCGCAGATGTCCCATGGTTTAGGGCTTGGGCCCATATTACCTTAGAGGCTGTCACTACTGCTGCTCCCATGACTCGAGTCCTGTCTTGAATGAAACTGCTCCCGTCAGTATAGAGAGTTTCGTCTGGGTTTTGGAGCGGCAGATCAGTCAGATCTTCACGCAGATTGGTGGTTGCTGCTAAGGTTTCAACACAGTTATGAATGGGTTGGCTGGGATTATTTTCTGGCAGCAAAGTAGCTGGGTTTAAAGCTGAGGTTTGAAGAAACTTTATTCTGAATGGATCAAGGAGAAGAACTTGGTGTTGAGTAATTCTTGTGTTAGAGAGCCACCTGTCCGGGGGGCTTTTGAGGAGGGTTTCAACTGCGTGGGGGGCGATGATTTGCAGTTCTTGCCCAAAGGTGAGTTTAGAGGCTTCTTTAATTAGCAAGGCAGTGGCCACAATGGCCCAGAGGCAGTTAGGCCAACCTGCCACAACCGGATTGAGGCGCTTTGAAAGATAAGCCACGACCTGTTTCCATGGCCCTAAGCGCTGTGTTAACACTCCCTTTGCTGCCCCTTGTGCCTCAGCTACATGCAGCTGGAATGGTTTTCTGAGATCTGGGAGTGCTAAGGCTGGGGCTTGGGTAAGTGCCTTTTTTAGAGCCCGGAAAGCTCCCTCCTCCTTGTCAGTCCAAGTTAGCTCTATGTCCTTTCCCCCGGTGCTAGCATAAAGGGGACAGGCTATTTCGGCAAACCCAAGGATCCACAGCCGGCAATATCTGACCACTCCTAAAAATTCCAGGACTTGCAGTTTCGTTTGGGGTGTCAGAATTTGGAGGATGGCTTGGATGCATTTGTTAGACAGTGCTCTCTTCCCTTCAGTTATATTGTACCCAAGATAAGAGGATTGGGGAACGCATAGCTGTGCTTTCTTTGCTGATACCCGGTATCCTAGCTGCCTGAGAGCTTTTAATAATTCCTTTGTAGCCTTCTGGCACTCCTTGGGGGATTTTGCTGCAAGAAGGATGTCATCTACATATTGGAGGACAGTAACCTCGGGGTGTCCTTCCCAGAATTCTAGTAAGTCCTGGCTAAGGGCTTCATCAAAGAGAGTAGGAGAGTTTTTAAAACCTTGGGGCAGTCTAGTCCAGGTTAATTGTCCTGAATCCCCTACTTCGGGGTCTGTCCACTCAAAGGCAAAAAGAGGCTGGCTGACCAGAGCCAGGGGTAGTGAAAACAAGGCATCCTTTAAATCTAGTACAGTGTACACTTTCCGATCAGGAGGAAGCAAGCTAAGCAGGGTATATGGGTTAGGGACCATTGGGTGGATCATCTCGACCCTCTTGTTGACCTCTCGTAGGTCTTGTACTGGCCTGAAGTCCTCGGTCCCTGGTTTCTGGACAGGTAGGAGCGGGGTGTTCCAAGGGGACTTGCAGGGTACAAGGATCCCCGCTTCCCTTAGTCTCTTAATGTGGACAGCTATTCCTTTTTTAGCTTGGTAACTCATTGGATATTGCTGAATCCGGACAGGTGTGGCATGGCTTAGAAGCTGGGCAACTATTGGGGGCTGGTGGCCAGCCAGTCCTGGGGGATTGGTTTCTGCCCATACTTCTGGAATTTCTTTTTGCCATTTTATTAGGAGCTCAGTCTCTTGTTTAGGAGTATCTTCCCCGGTTAGGAGGAGGTACTCTTTGGACAGGGGGCAGGTAATTAAGATGGAACTCGGCTGTCTAGGAAAATTTACTTCCGGCCTTTCATCTTGGAAGGAGATGGTTGCTCTTAGCTTGTGGAGCAAGTCACGGCCAACTAGAGGGTAAGGGCACTCAGGCATAGCTAAGAAGGAGTGAGTAACGGTTCCTTCCCCTAAGTTACTTATCTGGGCCTGTGTCTATGGATAGGACTTGATTCTTCCAGTGGCCCCCTGAATTGGGGTCCGTTTTTGCGATAGAGGGCCTTTTGCTTCCTGGAGCACAAAAAAAGTTGCCCCAGTGTCCACTAAAAAGTCAATGTCTTGGCCCCCTACTTTAAGAGTGACCCTGGGCTCCTGGGGGCTAAGGGCGGAGCCCCGGCCTCATCAGTCTTCCTTCTCTAGAAGGACCTTTGACGGTCCTCAACAGGATTTTTTCGGGCACTCGTTTTTCCAGTGCCCCTGCTCCTTACAGAAAGCACATTGGTTTTGGCCTAGAGAGGGTCCTTTTCACCCTCCTCTCCCGCCAGACAGTTTATTTCCTCCCCCTGACTTTTCTCCAAACTTCTGACCCCCTCCTCAGTTTTTATTCTGCGCCTGGTCCTCACTCATGGCAAGTAGGACTTTCGCCATTTTTTTGTTTAAGTCTTCTGAACTTTCCCTATTATTGAAGACTCGTTGAGCAACTTCCACCAACTCGCTCAGTACTTTTCCCTCAAAGCCTTCTAACTTCTGTAACTTTTTCCTTATATCTGGGGCTGACTGGGCAACGAAGGCAATATTAATTGCCTGCCTGTTTTCTGGCACCTCTGGATCTATAGGGGTATATAACCGGTAAGCCTCCTGGTGGTGCTCTAGAAAAGCGGTGGGGGACTCAGTGGCCCCCTGAGTCACCTCAGTTACCTTAGACATATTTGTAGGCCTCCGCGCTGCTGCTCAGAGAGCCCCCATTAGAGTCTGGTGGTACCGTTCGAGAGCCTCCTTACCTTGATCAGTGTTAGGGTCCCACTGGGGTCGGGTGAAGGGAAAAACAGCCTCAAGGCAGTCTACTTCCGTGGTTGGCAGACCGTCTGGACCCATGACTAGTTTCCGTCCCTGGGCATGGATTCTCTCTCTCTCCTCTGATGTGAAAAGGGTCTGCAGAAGTTGTTGACAGTCATCCCATGTGGGCTGATGAGTAAAGAAAATGGACTCTAACAGAGAAATTAGTCCTTGGGGGTTTTGAGAGAAAGAAGGGTTTTGATTTTTCCAGTTGTACAGGTCGCTGGTGGAAAAAGGAACATAAACCATAAAGGGCTTTGGGTCTTCAGGGGGGCCCTGAATGACTTGCCTCAGAGGTAATTGGGCGGGGCCAAGGACCTGACCATGCGGTCCGTACGAACTTCTGGAACGGATATGGGGGGGCTGGAGAGAGTTGTCGGGGGTGTAGTGGAATCCGGAGTGGGAACAAGGGGTCCCTCTGTTTTTGAGGTAGAGGGTCCCGAGCTGGAAGCAACGGGTCCCGGGCTGAGAACGGAGGGTTCTGGACTGGGAGGAGAGGGCCTTGGGCTGGGGGCAGAAGGCCCTGAGCTAGGGGGAAGGGCAAGGGGCCCTGCGGGATAAGGTGGGGGCCGTGTTAAGGGGGGACTATCCTGTGGGGGGTCGAGGACCAGGGGCCTTTTGGGTGGCCCCTTTAGAATGAGCACATCTCGCTCTTTGGACAGTTTAGGTGGTGAGCAATTTTTAAGCCACGTGGGGTGGTCAGTGAGGACGTCGATCCAGGTTTCAATGTAGGGAATCTGATCCGGATGTCCTGGTTTCCCACAAATGACTTTTTGAACCTGAAAGGCAATCGGCAAGTTTAGAGTGCCCTCTGGTGGCCAATTAGCTCGCAGAGGGTCCGGAGAGTTCCTGGGTTGACTATGGCTCCCGATCCTGCAGCTCGTCGCCGAAAGTCCTGGAAATTTTTTAAGAAACATTGTAGCAGAGAGCAAGCGGAAGAAGACGGAGACTGACCCATAACGTGACTGATGGGTGACAAAACAGAAACAGAACAGAACAAAGACACTAACAACAAAACACAAAACAGAGGCTAGGTCTGCACTAAGAGACCAATTTCGAACCTGAACCAGAACCTGAACCTGAGGCCACCGGCCACCGTCGTGGTCCGAGGGCGGGTCTCGGAGTTATGGCTGCATCCAGCCCTCCTAAAAACCCTAAAGGGGTACCCCACCAGACCAGATTAGAGATCTCTTACCGTTGTGGGCCCACGTCCAGATGCCTCCAGAGGCGAATTTTTGAATTTTGAGGCTTGACCACTCGGTTCTCCGCCGGGGCTGAGGAACGTCTCTCAGCGCACGCCCCCTGGGGGAGGGCCGGTAGTCAGACCTTTGTCTCAACCCATGAGCCTCAGCAAACACCGAGGAGAAATCTTGCTGGGGCCTCCAAATGTTACGGTGCCCGCAAGTTAAAGTTCGAGACAGCCAATTAGAATTTAAAAAAGCCTTTATTAGTCGGCGGGCAACTGCTCAGCTTGACTCCCTCCGCACAAGGAATTCAGTGAGCAGCCCCCACCTGTGTGCGCTGGTGCCTTATATAGACAGAAACCGTATCCTAGAAACGCAAGCAAGCTATTCTAACAGAAGCAGAGTTGGCAGTTAGCTCTTGATTACAAAAAAAACAATTTCCCAAAGAGTTTCACTTGGAACTTGTACAGTTATTGATTGTTAAAGGGTTACAAAGGGTTTCACTTGGAACTGGTGCAGCTATTGATTGTTAAAGGGTTATGCTTGGCCGATGCGTGCAACCACAGTTTCGCCTCCCCTAAACGGTAAAGTTTTGCTTCCTTTAACTGGTACAGTCTCACTCCCCCCTCCTCATGGCCTAATGCCGTTTACACAACATTTTTGCTTTGCAGATGTTATAGGATTAAGGGGAAAGGGGACCCCACTTCAGAGGTTGGGTCTCTGATTTGAAGTCTTTCTTCTTTTTTAATGTAAGCATTTAGAGCTATATATTTCCCTCTTAGCACTGCCTTTGCTACACTGCATAAGTTTTGGTATGTTTTATTTTCATTTTCATTCCCCTCAAGAAAGTCCCTAAATTTGCTTGTGATTTCCTATTTAACCCATTAGTTGTTTTAAATTATGTTGCTTAATTTCCACATATTTGCAAATTTTCCATTTCTCCCTCTGTTATTGATTTCTTGCTTCATTCCATTATGGTCAGAGAATATGCATTTATGGTTTCAATAATTTTTCATTTATTGAGACTTGTTTTATGACCCAAGATATCATCTATCCTGGAGAATTATACATGTGAACTTGAGAAGAATGTATATTCTGTTATTGTTGGATGAACTATTCATGTCTGTTAGGTCTAATTTGTTTACAGTTTTGTTCAAGTCTTTTAATTCTTTATTGATCATCTGACTAGATGTTGTATCCATTATTGAAAGTGGTGTCTTAAAGTCTCCTACTATTAATGTAGAATCATCAGTTTCTTCCTTCAATTCTGTCAGTATTTGCTTCAGATATAGTGGATCTCTGCTGTCAAATACCTACATATTTATAATAGGTACATTCTGTTGAATTTTCCCTTTTATCAGTATATAATTACCATCTTTGCCCCTTGTAACTGTTTCCACTGAAAGTCTATTTTATCTGGTATTAATATAGCTACCCCAGTTCTCTTTTAGTTACCACTTGCATGGTGTATTTTTTCAATCTTTTTACTTTCAATCTATGTGAACCTCTGAATTTAAGGATAGTTCCTTTGCAGACAGCATAAGTTGGGGCCTGTTTTTTAAATCTATTCTTCCAATATCTATCTTTTGATTTGAGAGTTTAATCTCTTTTCATTTAATGACAGTACTGATAATGCAGACTTTCTTCTGCCATTTACCTTTGTAAGTCATATATTTTTTGTTCCTCAATTCTTCTTTTAATATCTACTTTTATATGTATTTGATTTTTTTGTGTTGCACCATATTGAGTGCCTTTTCCTTATATCTTAGTATATTTTTCATCTGTTTTCCTTGTGACTATCATGGTGTTAAAATGTAACATGCTAAATACATAACAGTCATATTTTGTTTGATACCAAACTTACCTCCATAGTATGCATACTTTGCTTATTCCACTCTGTCCCCCACCTAATTTTGTACTTGTTACCACTTATATCTTAGTATATTGTATTTCCAAAACCATAGATTTAGCATTGCTTTTATTCATTTGCACATTAGCACCTATAGGAAATAAGAAGTGGAGTTACATACCAAATAATATGCTACAATAATACTTGCATTTATATTTACCCAAATGGTTACATTTACTAGAGGCCTTTATTTCTTTATGCTGCTTTGAACCACTGTCTATGGTCCTTTCTTTTCAGTCTGAAGAACTCCTTTGAGCATTGCTTTTAAGTCAGGTGATGAATTCCCTTTTTGTATAACTTTTCTTTATCTTTGAATGTATTGCACTCTCCCTCATTTTTTAAAAATCAATTTTACTGAGATATATTCATATACTATATAATCATTCAAAGTGTACAATCAATTGTTCACAGTACCATATGTAGTTGTCCATTCATCACCAAAATCAATTTTTGAACATTTTCATTACTCCAAAAAATAAAAATAGGAATAAAAATAAAAGTAAAAGAACACTCAAAACATCCCATCCCCCCATTCCCCCATTATACATTTAATTTTTGTCCCCATTTTTCTACTCATCTGTCCATGCACTGGATAAAGGGAATGTTAGCCACAAAGTTTTCACAATCCCAGAGTCACACTTTGTGAGCTATATAGTTATACAATCATCTTCAAGAATCAAGTCTACAGGGTTGTAGTTCAACAATTTCAGGTATTTCCTTCTAGCTATTCCAATATACTAAAAACTGCAAAGGGATATCTATATAACACATAAGAATAACCTCCAGAATGACTTCTTTTTCTTTTTTTTAAATTAAATTCAGTTTAAATTAAATTCAGTTTTTTTTTAAATTAAATTTGTATGGTATATTCACATACCATACAATCATCCATGGTATACAATCAACTGTTCACAGTACAATCATATAGTTATGTATTTGTTGCTTGTGCTTTGGGTGTAAAGTCTAGGAAGTGATCTCCTAATATGAGGTCTTGAAGATGTTTCCCTACACTGTCTTCTAGGAGTTTTATGGTACTTTCTCTTATATTGAAGTGTTCAATCTACTTTGAGTTAATTTTTGAATAGGTGTGAGGTAGGGGTCCTCTTTCATTCTTTTGAATAAAGATATCCAGTTCTCCCAGCCCCATTTTTTGAAGAGACTATTCTGCCCCAGTTCAGTGGATTTGGGGGACTTATCAAAGATCAGTCAACCATAGATCTGGGGGTTTATTTCTGAATTTTCAATTTTGATTCCATTGATCAGTGTGTCTATCTTTGTGCCAATACCAGGCTGCTTTGACTACTGTGGTTTCATAGTAGCCTTCAAAGTCAGGAAGTGTAAGTCCTCCCACTTCATTTTTCTTTTTTAGATTGTGTTTAGCATTTTGAGGCATGTTTCCCTTCCAAATAAATTTGAGAACTCACTTTTTCAAGTCTCCAAAGTAGGTTGTTGGAATTTTTATTGGATTGCATTGATTATGTAGATAAGCTTCAATAGGCTTGACATTTTAACTGTCTTTAGCCTTCCTGTCCATGAACACGGAGTATCTTTCCATCTCTTCAGATCCCCTTGTATTTCTTTTATTAAAGTTATGTAATTTTCTGTGTAGTGGTCTTTTACATCTTGGTTAAGTTTATTCCTGGGTACTTGAAATTTTAGTTGCTATTGAGAATGGAATATTTTTCTTGAGTTTCTATTCAGTTAGGTCATTTCTAGTGTATAGGAACATTATTGACTTTTGCACATTTATCTTGTATCCTACCTACTTGCAGAATTTATTTATTAGCTCAAGTAGCTGTGTCATCAATTTCTCAGGGTTTTCCAAATATAAGATCATATCATCTGCAAATAATAACAGTATACTTCTTCTTCTCCTACTTGTATGCCTTTTATTTATTTGTCTTGCTGTATTGCTCTGGCTAGAATTTCTAGAACAATGCTGAATAATAGTGATGACAGCAGGCATGCTTGTCTCTCCTGATCTTAGAGGGAAGGCTTTTAGTCTCTCAACATTGAATAGTATGCCGACTGTGGGTTTTTCATGTATGCCCTTTATCATATTGAGGAAGTTGCCTTAAATTCTTACCTTTTGAAAAAAAAATTTTAAATCAAAAAATGGATCAGCATGCTTCAGTGTTGGATAGGCTTGAAGGATGTAAATGTCATGGTGGAACTCTAGCCTATTGCATCCTTTGAAATTTTCTCTATTGCTACTCATTGAATTGTGCATTAAAGGTCTTCACCTTTCTGTATATACCTTGTATTCCATAATAAGGAAGGGTCTGCGACTGTGGAACTGTAGCCCATGACAGTTTTTGAAATTACCTATACAACTGCTTGTTGAGCTGTAAATCAAGAGTTGAAACCTTTCTGTGTGTATGTTATATTTTACAATAATAGAAATGGATGAAGTTGTGGAACTGTGATGCATGATATTCTTTGAAATTTGCTAACAACTTGTGAAATAATACTTTGAAAGTTATCACTGCTATGTATATATGTTAAAGTTCACAAAAAAGGATGCTGATTTTTTCAAATGCTTTTTCAGCAACTATTGACATGATCATTTGATTTTCTCTTTTGATTTGTTTATGTGCTGTATTACATTGATTGATTTTCTTACATTGAACCATTCTTGCACGCCTGGGATGAACCCCAATTGGTCATGGTGTATGATTTTTTAAAGTGTCTTTGGAATCAATTTACAAGTATTTTGTTGAGAAGTTTTGCATCTGTATTCATTAGAGAGATTTGCCTGTAGTTTTCCTTTCTTGTATCATCTTTATCTGGTATTAGAGCGATTTTGTCTTCATAAAATGAGTTAGGTAGTGTTCAATTTTCTTCAATTTTTGGAAGAGTTTGAGGAGGAATGATGTCAGTTCTTTTTGGAAAGTTTCATAAAATTCCCCTATGAAGCCATCTGGCCCTGGGCTTTTATTTGTAGGAAGCTTTTTGATTGGATCTCTTTACTTGTGATTGGCTTGTTGAGGTCTTCTATGTCTTCTCTGGTCAGATTAGGTTGTTTGTATGTTTCCAGTAAATCATCGATTTCCTCTAAATTGTCTAGTTTGCATACAGTTGTTCATAGTATCCACTTATGATTTTTTAAATTTTTTGGGTTCCACAGTAATGTCCCCCCTCTCATTTATCATGTTGTTAATTTGGGTCTTCTGTCTTTTTTACTTTGTCTCTAGCTAAGTGTTTGTCAATCTCATTGATCTTCTGAAAGAAAAAAATTTGGTTTTATTTATTCTCTCTCTGTTTTATTTTGTTCTTGATATCAGTTATTTCTGCTTTAATTCTTGTTATTTCTTTTATTCTACTTCCTTTAGGAATAGTTTGTTGATCATTTTCTAGCTTCTTCAGTTGTTCCATTAGTTCTTTGATTTTAGCTCTTCCTTTTTATTGCATGCATTTAGAGCTATGAATTCCCCCTCAGTAATGCCTTCACTGCATCCCATAAGTTTTGATATGTTGTGTTCTCATTTTCATTCATCTCTAGATATTTAACAATTTCTCTTGCAATTTCTTCTTTCACCCACTGAGTTTAGGAGTTTGTTGTTTAAACTCTAGATATTTGTGAATGTTCTAGATCTTTGATGGTGATTGACTTCTAGCTTGATTCCATTGTGGTCAGATAATGTGCTTTGAAAAATTTCAAGCATATAAAATTTATTGAGGCTTTTTTAATGCCCCAGTGTGCTGGTTTGGATATATTATGTCCCCCAAAACACCGTGTTCTTCAATGCAGTCTTGTGGGGGCAGACATATTAGTGTTGATTAGTTTGGAATCTTTGGATTAGGTTGTTTCCATGGAGATGTGACACACCCAACTTTGGGTATTACATTTGATTAGATTATTTCCATGGAGGTGTGGTGCTGCCAATTCAGCATGGGTCTTGTTTAGTTTACCAGAGCCCTATAAAATCTCAGATAGAAGGATTTCCATGCTGCTGCAGCTAACAGAGACATTTTGGAGATGGCCTTTGAAAGCAGTCTTTTGCTGATGCTTTGGAGATACTAGCCCAGAGTTTGCTCCAGAGAAGCTAAGAGAGGATAAAATGCAACCTGGGAGCAAGCAGATGCCAGCCACATGCCTTCCAAGCTAACAGAGGTTTTCCAGATTCCAATTGCCTTTTTCCAGTGAATGTATACTCATGTTTATGCCTTGGTTTGGACGCATTTATGGCTGTAGAAACATAAATTTGTAACTTAATATATCCCCCTTTATAAAAGCCAATCCATTTCTGGTATTTTGCATAATGGCAGCATTAGCAAACCAGAACACCCCACATTTTATGTATTCTGGAGAAAGTTCCATAAGCACTAGAGAAGAATGTATATCCTGGTGATTTGGGATGTAATATTCTATATATGTCTGTTAATTCTAATTCATTTATCACATAGTTTAGTTTCTCAATTTCCTTATTGGTCCTCTGTCTAGTGGATCTATCTATAGGAGAGCATGGTGTATTGAAGTCTTCCATGATTACTGTGGACACATCTATTTCATCCTTCAATTTTGCCAATATTTTTCTCATGTACTTTGGAGCACCTTGATTGGGTGTATAAACATTTACGGTTGTTATTTCTTCTTGGTGAATTGTCCCTTTTATTAGTATATAGTGTCCTTCTTTGTTTCTTATGACATCCTTGCATTTAAAGTCTATTTTATCTGAAATTTATATTTCTACCACTGCTTTCTTTTGGCTGTAGCTTGTGTGGAAAAATTTTTCCAACCTTTCACTTTCAATCTCTTTTTGTCACTGGATCTAAGATCAGTCTCTTGCAAACAGCATATTGATGGTTCATATTTTAATCCATTCTGCCAATCTATATTTGGTAATTGGGGAGTTGACTACATTCACATTCAATGTTATTATTTATTATTGTGAAGGCATTTCTTTTTTTTAATTCAGTTTTATTGAAATATAGTCACATACCATACAATCATCCATCATATACAATCAACTGTTCACAGTACAATCATATACTTATGTATTCATCACCACAATCTATTTCCAAACATTTTCCTTACATCAGAAAGAATCAGAGTAAGAGTAAAAAAATAAAAGTAAAAAAGAACACCCAAACCATCCCCCATCCCACCCTATTTGTCATTTAGTTTTTATCCCCATTTTTCTACTCATCCATCCATACACTAGATAAAGGGGTGTGCTCTACAAGGTTTTCACAATCACACTGTCATCCCTTGTAATCTACATTATTATATAATCATCTTCAGGAGTCCAGACTACTGGGTTGGAGTTTGGTAGTTTCAGGTATTTATTTCTAGCTATTCCAATACATTAAAACCTAAGAGGTGTTATCTATATAGTGCATAAGAATGTCCACCAGAGTGACCTCTTGACTCCATTTGAAATCTCTCAGCCACTGAAACTATTTCATCTCATTTTGCATCCCCCTTTTGGTCAAGAAGATATTCTCAATCTCATGATGTCAGGTCCAGATTCATCACTTGGAGTCATATCCTGCATTGCCAGGGAGATTTACACCCCTGGGAGTTGGGTCCCATGTAGTGGGGAGGGCAGTGAGTTCACCTGGCAAGGTGGCTCAGTGAGAGAGAGAGAGAGAGAGCCACATCTGAGCAACAAAGATGTACTCAGGGGGAGACTCTTAGGCACAATTAATTATATGCAAGTTTAGCCTCTCCTTTGCAGTAATGAGTTTCATAAGGGCAATTCCCACAATCGAGTGCTTGGCACATCAAACCACCAGCCCCAATGTTTGTGACAACAGCAACACCAGTCCAGGTGAGGAAGTCCAACACTTCTGCACCTTCCCCCAGCTCCTCATTGTGGGGGGGGAGGCTGTAAATATTTTTTTTATTCTCTGCCCAAATTACTTTGGGATGTATCACTATTTCACTCTAACCATATCTCACTTCCTATTCTCACTTCCATAAGCATATCTCACTTCCTATTCAAAGTTCCATGTAATTGTGGTGTTTGAACAAACTGACTGTAGAGTTATACTGTTTAGAAAATATAGATCCTGCACCAAATAGACATCTCTTCCCTTGGTCTCACATGGAAGTTGAAGTTTTAAAACACAGTCAGTTTTGACCTTTACCCTTTGGCCCAGTTTGCCCTAGTCTTAACCAGATCTGCTTCATTCATATCACTAATTGAAGTCTGGGCTCTTTTTCAGCTTTTTTTTTTTTAACAGTTGCTGTATGCACTAATACTGACATTCATATCTGCCAAGCTCTAGCTCTGAGTTTCAGGTGTCTCAGAGATATGCATTGTTCCAGAGACCAATCAGGTTATATGCTAAGGGATCAGAATCTCAAAGTTTAGAGATAGGCATTACAATTCAGGAATAGAGTTGACTGCTGTAGGAACTTATGATCTAGGGACTATTACAATAATCATGTCCACGTTAGGCTATGTTTTAAGATTCAATTCTGAGTTTACACATTGTAGTTAGTCCATATTGGTGAGGCATTATAGTGTTTGCCTTTATTTCTGGTGTACGTCACTCAAATACTGTGTACAGGATCCATTCACCTCATTGTGTGTCTCACAGGTGCAGGCATTTCTTGAATCAGCCATCTTATCCTTTGAATTTTTTGTCAGATCTATGTTTTCCCTCTCTTTATTTCCTTTAAATTACTCTTATTAATACTCTTCATTTCTGTGCCCATCTCCAGATGTCTCTCTCCTGTCTTTCTTTTTTTCTCAGCTGGTAGAGCTCACTTTTTTATTTCTTGTAGGACAGGTCCCTTGTTAAATTCTCTCAGCATCTGTTTGCCTGTGAAAATTTTAAGCTCTACCCCATTTTGAAGGAGAGGTTTGCTGAATAATGAATTCTTGGCTGGCAATTTTTCTCTTCCAGAATTTTATATATGTCATACCACTGCCTTCTGACCTCCATGGTGCCCACTGAGTAGTCCATGATTACTCTTATGTTGTTTCCCTTGTATGTAGTGAATTGCTTCTCCCTTGCTGCTTTCAGAACTTTCTCCTTCTCTTCAGCACCTGACAATCTGATAAGAATATGTCTCAGAGTAGATTTATTTGGATTTATTCTATTTGGAGTTTGTTGGGCATCTTTGATTTGCATATTAATGTCTTTAAAAGGGTTGGGCTATTTTCCCCAACAATGTTTTCAAATACTCTTCCTAGCCCTTTACCCTTCTCTTCCCCTTCCAGAAAACCAATGATTCTTATATTTGTGTGCTTCATGTTGTCCATCATTTCACAGATCTGTTTGAAATTTTTTTTATTTTTTTCACCATTCATTCCTTTGTACTTTTGTAATCTATCACCCTGTCCTTGAGTTCACTAATTTGTTTCTCTACCTCTTGAAATCTGGTTTTATGAGTCTCAAGAATATTTTTAATGTGATCAACAGAATCTTTTATTTCTATTGGTGGGCTGTGGAACTGGAGGGATCCTTACCACAGTCCCCCAAGCAGTGCCATTGTACCTGTGAGCTTGAGAGCTGAGCTGGCCACCACCTTGAGCCCCATGGGTCCAGGCTCAACTCTGGGAGTCACGTCCCACATTGCCAGGGAGATTTAAACCCCTGCAAGTCATGTCCCATGTAGGGGGCAGGGCAGTGAGTTTACCTGCTGAGTAATTTAGAGATAGCCATTACAGCTCATGAATAGATGTGACTGCTTTAAGAGCTCACAATCAAGGAAATTTACATGATTATGGCTGCCATAAGCACTAGTGTGCAATGTCCACTCATGTCCCTTTTTTCAGTTCTTCCGAGTATATACCCAACAACAGGGTTTCAGGACTATTATGGCAACCCCATAGTTAACTTCATGTGTAACAATCACACTGCACACAAGCTGGGCTGTGCCATTCTATTTCCATACCTACAGGAAGTAGGTGCATCCCTCTTTCCACATTTTATGCAGCATTCATATCCCTGTGTTTATTTTTAAAAGTGTTATTCACACACAGTACAATCCATCCAAAGTAAACAATCAATGATTCCTGGTATTAACACATAATTATGCATTCACCAGCACAATCTATATGAGGACATTTCCATTTCTTCTGCAAAGAAACAGGAAAAGGAAGAAACAAAATGAAGAATGAAAATATAAAAGATAGAAGAGAAATAAACTAAAATAGTATACAATGAAATGGTCAGACGACAACAACAGCACCAAGAATCCCATACTACCCCCTTATTTCCCCCTCTAATAGACATTTAGCTTTGGTATATTGCCTTTGTTACAATCAATGGAAGCATCTTACAATGTTACCATTAAATATAGACTTCAGTTTGCATTGAATGTATTTTCCCCTATACCATCCAAATTTCAGCACCTTGCAATGTTGATATTCATTTGTTCTCCATCATCTAAAAACATTCTTATATTTGTTCATTTAATCACCATCATTGACCACTCTAGGTTTCACTAAGTTATACAGTCCCAGTCTTCATCTCCTATCTTTCCTTCTGGTGTCATACATGCACCTAGCCTTCCTCTTTCAACCATATTCGCACTCATCTTTGTTCAGAGTATTTACAATATTTTGCTACCATCAAACACTATTATGCTATCCATTCCATTTCTGGATCTATATGGTCCTGTTTAACCTTCTTCTCTCAACCAGCATAAAATGCCCAGTCTCCAACCTCTTTCTATCTCCTGATAACCTATAATCTCAACTCTCAATTTTTGCTCATCAATATTAGTTCATATTAGTGAGACCACACAGTATCCATCCTTTTGTTTCTGGCTTATTTAACTCAACATAATGTCTACTGCTTACCATTTTGTCCTTTGGATTTTATGTGTCATAATTTAATTTTTTCCTCTCACTCTTCTTACCTCTACTGATATTCTTCAATTCTACACACTTCTCCAAACCTCTCTCTCCTGTCTTTTCCTCTCTGTCTATAGTGTTCCCTTTAGAATTTTTTGTAGAGCAAGTATCATGTTCACAAACACTCTCAGTGGCTGTTTGTCTGAAAATGTTTTGAACTCCCCCTCATTTTTGAAGGACGGTTTTGCTGGATATAAAATTCTTGGTTTGCAGTTTCTCTCTTTCAATAACTTCCATATATCATACCACTGCCTTCTAACCTCCATGGTTTCTACTGAGAAATCCTCACATAGTCTCATCAAGTTTCTTTTTATGTGATGAATCACTTTTCTCTTGCTGCTTTCAGAATTTTCTCTTTGCCTTTGATATTTTATAATCTGACTTTTAAATGCCTTGTTGTCAGTCTACTCAGATCTATTCTTTTTGGGGTACACTGAATTTCTTGAATCTGTAATTTTATATCTTTCCTAAGAGATGGGAAATTTTCAGTGGTGGTTCCAACCATTATTCTTTGTGTCCATTTCCCCTTCTCTTCTCCTGGGACACCCATGAGATATATATTCATGTGCTTCATATTGTTATTGAATTCCCTGAGACACTGCTCATATTTTTTATTCTTTTCCCTATCTGTTCTTTTGTGTGTAGGATCTTAGATATCCTGTCCTCAGGTTCATGAAGCCATTCTTCTGCATATTCATATCTGCTTTTGTATGTCTCCATTGTGTTTTTCATCTCTGCTATTGTGCCTTTCATTCCCATTTCTGCCTATTGTTTTTTCAAACTTTTGAGTTCTTCCTTATATTTGCCCAATGTTTTCTTTATATCCGTCATCCCTTTTGCCATATCTTTCCTCACCTCATTGATTTGATGTTTGAATTGATTTACATATCTGAATATTTTTAATTACTTATTTCACCTCCTGTATTTCATTTGAAGTGTAAGTTTGTTCATTTGACTAGGCCATATCTTCATTTTTCCTAGTGTGATTCATATTTTTTGTCTAGGCATCTTGTTTCCTTGATTACCCCCATCAGATTTTCCCAGACCAGATAGGCCCAGGTCTCAGGACAGTGTAATATGTATCAGGTTTCCCTGAGGATGAGACCCAGAAGGTTGTCAGACTTTACTCTGAGGCCTCTAGACTCTGTGGTTTTCCTATCCTGCCCACTTGTCAGCCTGCAGCTCCCCACTGGCATAAAGAAAAGTGGTGCCTTTAATTATCACTGGATCCTGTCCTGGACAGGGGCTGAGGGTGTCAGAAACCAAGCTTAAACTGCTTCTGTTTTTTTACCCAGGCCCTTGGCTATGAGTTCTCTGAGGATGAGTTGCCACTTGAGCTGGGCCCTGCCTCCCCCCCCCATTTTTAGGGAAAATATTCCCTTAAGGGCATTATCTCCTTCACTTGAGATTTTCCTTTGACTCTCTGACTATCTTAACTCCATCCTTGCATGGGTCAGTGCTGACAATTATCAGTATGGAAAATTGAAAATGCCTGAGGCTTTCTCTAATGAGCTACTTAGAATCAGAGAAGGAAAAGGAAAAAATAAAGAAGTCCTCTTTTCAGAGCCAGTCCCAAGCACTCCAGTTCACCAGGCAAGAACCAGAGTTGGTACTTGGTTCTGTGTGCCCCTTTTCTTGGGACACAGCCCTTTTCCAGTATACTAAACTCAGCTGACTCCAAAAGACCCTGATTTTATTTACTTCTGTATTATTTTTCCATCATCTTCACCTCCTCTCTGCCAGGAGAAACCTAGGGGATCCTTTCCCAGTTTATCTGGGTATATCAGTGCTCATAGGTTGT
This sequence comes from Choloepus didactylus, assembly GCF_015220235.1. Lineage (NCBI taxonomy): Eukaryota > Metazoa > Chordata > Mammalia > Pilosa > Megalonychidae > Choloepus > Choloepus didactylus. The sequence continues at coordinate 63,847,015 of NC_051334.1, read as the reverse complement.
ATTCAGTCATCGAAATTTGTTAATTAAAACTGCATTTGGAGCTTTGTTGAGCTACATTCCCATGCTTCTGCCAGGGACTGCTTATTGCTCCCACGTTTTCCAATCAGCCTGCTGCCATTCTTGAGTTTTTGGGTATTCAGGTCAAGATGATCTTCCAAATAAATTTGGTTATTGATTTTTCTATTTCAGCAAAGTAAGTTCTTGGGATTTTAATCAGTATTGTGATGAATCTGCAAATCAATTTAGGTAGACTTGATATCATCTCTATTTTTTGTATTCCAATAAATGAACACTGTATGTCCTTCCATTTATTTAGGTCCTCTGTGACTTCTTTTAGCAATTTCTCATAGTTTTCTGTGTGCAGGTCTTTTGTGCCCTTGGGTAAATTTATTCCCAAATATTTCATTTTGGGGGTTGCTATTGTAAATGGATTTTTTTCTTGATTTCATCTCAGATTGCTCCTTATTATTGTATACAAACACTACTGATTTTTGCATGTTGTTAGGGTACCCTGACACTTTTCTGTATTCATTTGTTAGTCCTAGTAGCCTTGCTGTAGACACTTCAGGATATTGTACATATAGGAACATGTGATATGCAAACTGAAAGTTTTACTTATTCCTCTCCAATTTGAATGTTTTTTGTTCTGGTTTGCTAATGCTGCCAGATTACAAAACACCAGAAATGGATTGGCTTTTATAAATGGGGGTTTATTTTGTTGCACAGTTACAGTCTTAAGGCCATAAGGTGTCCAAGGTAACACATCAACAATGGGGTGCCTTCACTGGAGGATGGCCAGTGGCATCCGGAAAACCTCTGTTTAGCTGGGAAGGCATGTGGCTGGCATCTGCTCTGTAGTTTTGGTTTCAAAATAGCTTTCTCTCAGGATGTTCCTCACTAGGATGCAGTTCCTCAAATATATCACTCTTAGTTGCTCTTGGGGCATTTTTCCTCTTTTAGCTTCCCTGGAGCAAAAGTCTGCTTTCAAAGGCCAACTCCAAAATGTATCTGTAAGTTCCAGCTTCTCTCTCAGATCCTGTGCTTTCTTCAAAGTGTCCCTCTTGGCTGTAGCAAGCTTGCTCCTTCTGTCTGAGCTTATATAGTGCTCTAGTAAACTAATCAAGGCCCATGCTGAATGGGCAGGGCCACATCTCCATGGAAACTATCCAATCAGAGTCATCACTCACAGGTGGGTGGGTCACATCTCCATGGAAACACTCAGAGTTACAATCTAATCAACACTGATACATCTGCCCGCACAAGATTACATCAAAGATAATGGTGTTTTGGGGGACATAATGCATTCAAACTGGCACATTCTACCCCCTGGGCCACAAAATGACATGATCTTTCCATATACAAATGCACTCATTCCATCGCAACATCACAGAAACTTAAGTAATTTCAGTAGCAATAGATAAGTACAAGATCCCATCAAAATCCGTTACAGGCATGGTCTGTCTCAATACAATCTTCCCCTCTGGTTCTGAATCTGTGAAACCTAGAACAAGTTATCTGGTCCCAATATACAAAGGAGGGACATTCATAGGATAAACTTTCCCATTGCCATAAGGAGAAACTGAAAGGAAAACAGGGTTAAAGAGATGAAAACAATTCCTAAAACCCACAGGGCAAACTCCATTAGATTTCAAAGTCTGACAGTCATTAACAGAATGATGTTTTATCCTTGTGGCTTGAGAGAGTGGGAGTCCAACACTTTCCAAAGGCTTTCATGGCAGCATTTTTCGCTCCAAATGCTGAGGTGAGTACTCCAACAAATCCACACATTGGGGAGACCACCTTCTCAGTCCCACCCTCCTCATACATCAGGATGCCACCCAGAGTCTTCCTTTCTGGGACAAAGGCTCTACCTTCCCTGAACAGGGGTGTGGTGGCCAGGCTCTCCCCAATTCCCTGGGAATATGCTCCACCCTCTTTGGGGACTGAGGTGGCAAAACTCTTCTGGAGCATCGAGGTGGAAGGCCCACCCTCGACCTCCAGGGCAAACTCACCCTTTCCATGCATGAGGGTCACTTTGCTCTCCCAGCCCAAGACCTCTTGACTCCAGACCTCAAACTCCATGGCTCTGTCTTTGAAGAAATTTTTCCTTCAGTTTGTTCCTTGTCTGTCTCCTCCAGTCCAGACCAGCAGCAGCTTCATCTACAAAGATCTCACAAAAATTCTGTTGGCTTTGTGTAAAGCACACAGAGGTCAAAGATGTCAGACAATAGGACTTTCCACAAATCTTTTCTGGTAATTCCATCCCTAATCCTGTCTTGTACTGAAATGGCAGCTGGGTTCCATGTTTGGTTAAATCCTTTTTGGGCTATGGCTTCTGAGGCTTCACCCCCTGGAAGTCAGGAATTTTCTAATCCATCCAGTTTCTGGTTTCTTTGAACCCAAGAGTTCAGTTCTAACTTTATCTCTGCTCACATATTACTATAAGCTGCAAGGAGAAGCCATGCTATATCCACATCTTTTAATTTCAAAATCTCATCCACCAAATATCCCAGTTCATTGTATTCAAATTCTTCCTTCCATCTGACACCAGGACTCAATTTTACCAAATTATCTGCCACTTTAAAGCAAGGATTGCCTTTCTTACATTTTGCTACAACACATTTATCTTTTCTGCTCAAGGCATCATTAGAAGTATGTTTTGAGTCCATATTTCCACAGTCTCTTCAAAGCAGTTTAGGACTTTTCTATCAAGCTCCTCACAATTCTTCCAGAAACTTCCCCTTATCCATTTAAAAAGCCACTGATATTTGCAAACACTGCAGCCCCTCACCCCAATTTTCTGGTACAAATATCTATTCTGGTTTGCTAATGCTGCTGGAATGCAAAACACCTGAAATATGGATTGGCTTTTATAAAAGGGGGTTTATTTGGTTACACAGTTACAGTCTTAAGGTCATAAAGTGTCCAAGGTAATGCAACAACGCCAGGGTACCTTCACTGCAGGATGGACAATGGCATCCAGAAAACCTCTGTTTATCTGGGAAGGCACATGGCTGGCATCTGCTCTGTAGTTCTGGTTTCAAAATGGCTTTCTCCCAGGACATTCCTCTCTAGGCTGCAGTTCCTCAAATATATCACTCTTAGTTGCTCTTAGGGTGCTTTGTCCTCTCTTAGCTTCTCTTGAGTAAAAGTCTGCTTTCAAAGGCCATCTCCAAAATGTCTCTGTAAACTGCAGCTTCTCTCACAACTCCTGTGCTTTCTTCAAAGTGTCCCTCTTGGCTGTAGCAAGCTTGATCCTTCTGTCTGAGATTATATAGTTCTCTATTAAACTAATCAAGGCCCATGCTGAATGGGCAGGGCCACACCTCCATGGAAACTATCCAATCAGGGTCATCACCCACAGTTGGGTGGGTCACATCTCCATGGAAACACTCAAAGAATTACAATCTAATCAACACTGATACATCTGCCCACACATGATTACATCAAAGATAATGGCATTTGGCAGATATAATACATTCAAACTGGCACACTTTTCTTTCTTTTTCTTGCCTAAGTGCCCTTGTTAGAACTTCCAGCAAGATTTTGAATAACAGTGTTGACACTGGGCATCCTTGTCTTGTTCTTGATCTTACAGGGAAAGCTTTAAGTTTTTCCCCATTGAGTATGCTGCTAGCTGTGGGTTTTTAGTATATTACCTTTATCATATTGAGGAAGGTACCATTTATTCCCATTCTTTTCTGTGTTTTTATCAAAAAAGGATGTTAAATTTTTTCAAATGAGGTTTCTTCATCAATTCAGATGAACATTTGCTTTTTTTTCTGTTTGGATATATTGTGGTGTATTAGATTAATTGATTTCCTTGTGTTGATCCAGCCTTGCATACCTGGAATAAATCTTACTTGGTCATAGTGTATAATTATTTTAATTTGCTGCTGGATTCAATTGGTAAGTATTTTGTTAAGCATTTTTTGCATCTATATTCATTAGAGATTGGTCTATAATTTTCTTTTCTTGTATTTTCTTTGCCTGACTTTGGTTTCAGGGTTCTCTTGGCTTCACAGAATGAATAGGTAGCTTTCCATCCTCTTCATTTTTTTTGAGGATTTTGAGCAGGATTGGTTCTAATTCTTTCTTGAATGCTTAGTAGAATTCACTCATGATGCCACCTGGTACTGGACTTTTCATTTTTGGGAGCTTTTGATGACTGGTTCAATAACTTTACCTGTGGTTGGGTTGTTGAAATTGTTTATTTCTTCATGCTTTTCTAGGAATTTGTCCATTTCATCTAAGTTGTCTAGTTTATTAGCATATAGTTGTTCATAGTATCCTTTCAGTATCTACTTTATTTCTGTGGGGTCAGTTGTTATGTCCTGTTTCCCATTTCTGATATTTATTTGCACGCTCCTGTTTTTTGTTGGCCTAGCTAATGGTCCATCAATTTTATTGATTTTCTCAAAGAATCAGCTTCTGCTTTTGTTGATTTTCTCTATTGTTTTCATGTTCTCAGTTTCATTTATTTTTGCTCTAATCTTTGTTAGTTTTTCCTTCTGTTTGCTTTGGGTTTAGTTTTCTGTTCTTTCTCTGGTTCCTCCAGGTGAACAGTTAATTCCTCATTTTTTGTTCTTTCTTCTTTTTAAATACAGGCATTTAAGGCAATATATTTTGCTCTCAGCACCAGCTTTGCTGCATCTAAAAAATTTTGACATGTTGTATTTTCCTTGTCATTTGCCTTGAGATATTTACTAATTTCTCTTGTAATATCTTCCCTCTCCCACTCTTTAAGAGTGTTGTTCAGTCTCCATATAATAGTGAATTTCCCAGCCTTCTGCCTGTTATTGAATTCCAGCATCATTGCGCTATTAACAGAGACAGTGTTTTGTGTAATATCAATATTTTTAAATATATTGAGATTTGTTTTGTGACACAACCTGTGGTCTATCCTAAAGAATATTCCATGTGCACTTGAGAAAATTGTTTATCCTGCTGTTGTGTGATGTAGTGTTCTATAAATATCTGTTAGTCTAATTCATTTATCATACTATACAATATCTCTATTTCCTTATATATACCCTGTCTAAATGTTCTATCCGTTGATAAGTGAGGTGTATTGAGGTCTCCAACTGTTACTGTAGAGGTGTCTACTTCTCACATCAGTGTTGTCAGTGTGTGCCTCATGTATTTTTGTGCACTCTGGGTTGGTTCATATATATTTATGTTTATGTCTCCTTGATGAATTGTTCATTTTATATATAGTATCCTTTGTCTCTTTTAATTTTCTTATGCTTGTCTCATTCATCTATTATTAGTATAGCCACCTCCACTCTTTTCTGGTTGTTGTTTGCATGTAATATCTTTTTCCAATCTCACATTTTCAACCTATTTTTGTCTTGTGTTTAAGGTGAGTCTTTTGTAGGCAGCATATAGATGGGTTCTGTTTCTTTTTATCCATTCTTCCAGTCTATATCTTTTTATTGAGCCATTTAATCCATTACAATTTAATATTATTACTGTAAGGGCAGTATTTTCTTCTATCATTTTATCTTTTGGATTTTGTCATATCTTATTTTTTCTCCTCCTTCCTTTTATGCTTCTTGATCATCTTCATTTCTACACTCTTCTCCAAACCTTTCTTTCTTGTATTTTCCAGCAGCCATAACAATCCCTTGAGTATTTATTGTAGAGAAGTCTCTTTTTCACAAATTCTGTCAGTGTCTGTCTAAAAATGTTTTAAAGTCTCCCCCATTTTTTGGTATTGGAATTATTTAGAAAAATTTTGAGGTTTCAATACATATTACCAAAATGTTTGCCAAAGAGGTTGTATGAATATTACACCCATCAACAGTTATGAGTTTCAAATTCATTTGAAGTGGGTGAGAGAGAAATGGAATTGGAGCATGACTAGCCAGCATTTAAACATTGGGGGCCCTTGGTTGCTCACAAATTTATCATCTTAGGACCTACAATAAGATCCAGTACAGACAACTCATGACACAAAAATATTTAATAATCAACTGAACCTCAATCAAATAGACCCTCACCAAAACATCCCTTAACACTAGCATCTATAAACATCCTTATCAGATTCTCTGATTTCAGATATGGTTCCAAAAATATAATGCAAGTTGATTGTCAAGTGAAATTGCAAATCTTATTTATATTATGTGCTAAAGTAGCACTGCTTTTACCAAGAGCAAAACCATTAACAAATGAGGATCTGACAGATTTGGATCTGACAAATAACAGAGAATCTTCAAGAATTATTTCAGGAGAGGTGTTTCAGAAAATAATTTGAATATCACCTAAAAGAGAGGTGTTTAAGGAATTTAATGAGGTTTTCTAATACTTTCACAAAAATTTTAAAAGACCCTGTGCCAGGTTGAATGTATTATGTCCCCTCAAATGCCATTAACTTTGATGTAATCTTGTGTGGGCAGATGTTATCAGTGTTGATTAGATTGTAATTCTTTGAGTGTTTCTTTGGAGACGCACACCACCCAGCTGTGGGTGATAACTATGACAAGATAATTTCCATGGAGGCATGGACCCACCCATTCATGGTGGGCCTTGATCAGTGGAGCCATATAAATGAGCTGACAAGCAGAAGGAACTCAGTGCACCTATGAGTGATGTTTTGAAGCAGAGCAACAACCAAGTGGGCACTTTGAAGAAAGCACAGGAGCTGCAGATGAGAGACAGTTTGAAGATGGCTGTTGAAATCAGACTCTTGCTCCAGAGAAGCTCAGAGAGGGCAAATATCCCAAATGCAACTAAGAGAGACATTTTTTAGGAACTGCAGCCTAGAGAGGAACATCCTGGGAGAAAGCCATTTTGAAACGAGAACTTTGGAGCAGATGCCAGCCACGTGCCTTCCCAGCTAACAGAGGTTTTCTGGATGCCACTGGCCATCCTCCAGTGAAGGTACCTGATAGTTGATGCATTCCCTTGGACACTTTATGGCCTTAAGACTGTAACTGTGTAACCAAATAAACCCCCTTTTATAAAAGCCAGTCCATTTCTGGTGTTTTGCATTCTGGCAGCATTAGCAAACTAGAACAGATTTTGGTACAAGAGAAGTGGGGTGCTTTTGCTGCTGAGTTTTCAAACACCAAACATGTTGGAATGGCTTTTTAAATGGATAAGGGGAAGATTCTGGCAGAATTGTGAGGAGTTTGATAGAAAAGGCCTAAACTGCTTTGAAGAGGCTGTTTGTGGAAATATGGACTCTAAAGATACTTCTGATGAGGTCTTGAACAGAAATGATCAATGTGTTGTTGCGAACTGGGAGAAAGGTGATCCTTGTTTTAAAGTGGCAGATAATTTCCCAAAATTGAGTCCTGGTGTCAGATGTAAGGAAGAATTTGAAAGTGACAACCTGGAATACTTATCTGAGGAGATCTCCAGACTACATGTGAATGATGTACCCTGGCTTCTCCTTGCAGCTTATAGTAAAATGCAAGCAGAGAGAGATAAGCTTAGAACTGAACTCTTGGGTTCAAAGAAACCAGAATCTGATGGATTGGAAAATTACAGGCTTCCAGGGGGTGGAATCCCAGAAGCTACAGCCCAACATGAGGATGTAACCAAACTTGGAACCCAGCCACCATTTCAGTACAAGCCAAGATTGGAAAAGAAGTTAAGCAGAAAGGATTTGTGGAAAGTCCTATTGTCTGACAGCTTTGACCCCTGTGTGCTTCATGTGAAGCCGACAGAATTTTTGTGAGATCTTTATAGACAGAGATGCTGCCAGTCTGGACTGGAGGAGACAGACAAGGAACAAATTGAAGGAAAAATTTCTTCAAAGACAGAGCCATGTAGGTTGAGGTTTGGAGTCAAGGGATCTCAGGCTGGGAGAACAGAGCAGCCCACATGCATGGAAAGGGTAAGCTTGCCCTGGAGGTCGAGGGTGGGCCTTCCACCTTGTTGTTCAGGAAAGGTGTTGCCACCTCACACCTCAAAGAGGGTGGAGCACATTTCCAGGGGACTGGGGAGAGCCTGGCCACCACCCCACTGTTCTGAAGGGGTTGAGCATGTGCCCCAGAGGTGGAAGAGAATCTGGGTGCTTCCCCAAAGTTTGAGGAGTGTGGGGCCAAGATGGTGATCTCCCCAATGTGTGGATATGTTGGAACACTCACTCCAGAGTTTGGAGAGGAAAGAGCTGCCACAAAGGCCCTTAGGAATGGTTAGACTTAGATGTTTGGAAAGAGTTATAACAGATAAGTAAAATCAGTAGTTAAGATTTTTATAAAGTATTAATTAAAAAACTCCAACAATGATTACAATTGATATTTGTTTAAAGTAATATATTTGAAGCCCAAATTGTTCTTAAATTTTACATTTTAGTTTTACCAACTTCATAAAAATACTTTCGTTGCAGCTGCATCTGCATTTCAATTACATTATTATTTCTTTGCCCATTCTTCTCTCTCTTTTCTTTCCGAAATTTCTTCTTTCAATTATGGTTCAAGATAGAATTTATCCTCCTCATATTTTGCCCACTACTCTTTAGGCAAGATCTGCTGCCTCATGCTCAGGTCCAGTGTTCTCTTAATGGGAAACACCCTGTCATTATAAAGGTTCCAAGGAAGCCATCTTATGGCTTCTTTTACATCTTCTTTCTCAGCTATTGTGTCATCTCTCATTAACCCCAGTTTATTGAACTATGCAGCATTGTAATACCATTTTCAAATACCATTCAGCCACCAGTCTGATGCTGCAATAGCAGTACAGCCCACAATTTTCACCTCTCTCCCTCATTTTTAAAGGACTTTTTTTTCCTTCCTTCTCTTAAATATATCATACAATTTCCTTCTTGCTCCATGTTTTCTGCTAAGAAATGCACATTGTCTTATTGAGCTTGCTTTGTATGTGATGGATCTCTTTTCTCTTGCTGCTTTCAGAATTCTCTCTTTGTTTGACTTTTGACAATCTGACTACTTAATGTCTTGGAGTAGGTCTTTTTGGATATTCTGTTTGGGGTATGCTGTGCTTGTATCTTTAATTTTATGTCTTTAATAAGAGATGGGAAATTTTTCAGTGATTATTTCCTCCATTATCTTTTCTTCACTTTTTCCCTTCTCTTCTCCTTCCAGGATACCCATTACAAGTATATTTGTGCACTTCATATTGTCATTCAGTTCCCTGAGACCCTGTTGATGTTTTTGCATTCTTTTCCCTATCTATTCTTTGCATATAGGATTTCAGACATTTGTCCTCTAGTTCACTAATCCTTTCTTCTGCCTTTTTGAATTTGGTGTTTTATGTCTCCATTGTGTGTTTCATCTCTTCAATTGTGCCTTTCCTTCCCATAAATTCTGTAATTTGTTTATTCAATCTTTCATGTTCTCCCTTATGTTCATCTAATATCTTCTTTATATCACTCATCTATTTTGGTGTATGATTTAGCATATTTTTGAAAATCTTTAATTATGTTTTATAACTCCTGTGTCTCATTTGAAGTGTTACCTTTTTTTTTCCTTTTAATGGGCCATATCTCTATTTTTACTAGTGTGATTCATAATTTTTGTTTGTGTCTAGGCATCTGGTTACCTATATTAGTTTATTCTAGAGGTCATTTCCCTCATGTATTTTTGGTTTTCTCTTTGGCTTTGTCTCTATCTGTTCTTTGGCATTTAGTTCAACTTATTGTATACCTCTAACATAGCTTCTATTTAACTGTTCAGAAGGTTTCAACTTTTGTTATTCTGTTTTTTTTTTTTTGCCTTGCTTATATGTCTCTCTGCCTAATCTGCTAATCTGAACCCCCATCCCAGTTTCCCCCTATAACCAGGCACCCACAGCAGCCTCCCTCTGGGGGGTAGGCAATGGGCACTACAGCAAATTATCTGTGTGTGGGTAAAACAAGTTTGCTGGCACCCAGTGGTGTTCTGTTTTTCATCAACCAGGAAACCCTTGGTTTATTTTAGAGCACTGTGTTAACTTTTGGGTATTCAATATTTCTCTACTTAAACAGAAAAGTGAGGGTGCAGGAATGCCACAGATTCAGCAGCCTGCCAAGTCTGATGGTGTAGACCAGCACCACTGGGCCTGGTATAAGGTCTGGTGAGTTTCTAGGAATTCCTAAAATTCCCTTGCATTTTCCAGTCTGTGCAGCATATGGTGCTATTTGTTGACTTAAATATCCTTAGAAGGATTTTACCTTCTGGATCTGAGGCAGTGTCTGACCAGATGAGGCTGAATTACCTGTGGATTACAGCTGAGATTGGTGAGGTGGTGTGAATTACCTCTTGCAGCCCAGCTGAGTCTGGATGGGATGGACTGAATAGCCTGTTGTAGCCTGGCTGAATCTGGTTGGGTGGGGTGAATTTACCTCTTAGAGCACAACTGTGTCTGGCTGGGTGGGGCTAAATTACTTCTTAGAGCCCAGCTGAGTCTGGTTGTGTAGGGCTGAATTGCCTCCAGGTGCCCCAGTCAGAATGGGCAAGATTGAATCTGTGGGATTCCTGCACCCTCACTTTGCTGGGTAATGTTTGACTCAATGTGGGGCTGTGTCTCCCACTCTCTCTGTAGCAGAGGACTCCCCAGCTGCCACAGTTTTTAGTCATCCAAAAGGCAAGTATTCAGCCACTGTCTTCTGTGTTCCTCAAGGGTGGGGAAAGGGTTTTCAGATCCAGGGCTTGGACAGTCTCTGCCCATGTCTTCTCAGTTTCTTCATCCCTCACTGATTTGGGTCTTGAAATGTCTTCTCCTATCCCACTGATCCCCAAATAATGGGGATCTATCTCACTTCTGTGGGCAAATTTTTAGCCTGTGTCCCTGCTGGGAGGTGAGAGGAATCCTAACTGCAGGTTCGGGGTTCCTTCTGTGCTTCTGGAGACCAAGTGAAGGGGAGAGGAGAGTAACCCCTGTGAGGAACATAGTTCTCCCACCTTAAAACTCTCTCCTTCTTCAATTCAGCATCTGAAGGGTCCTTCTCCCATCCATACCCTACTCCAGAGTTCCAAACAAGTCAGGGTTACCACCTTTTCAGCTGAATATCTGGGGAGAAGATATTGGCAGCTATTTACATTGCCATGTTGATGGTGTCACCTCAACACTACTGATTTTTGCATATTAATCTTGTATCCCACGACTTTGAAGAATTTGGTTATCATCTCAAATAAATTTGTCATAGATTTCTCAGGAATTTCCAAATATAGGGTCATGTCATGATAATAATGAGAGTTTTACTTTTTCCTTTCTGGTTCAGGTGCCTTTTATTTCTTTTTCATGCCTAATTTCCCCAGCTACAACTTTTAGCAAAATATTGAATAACAGGAGTGACAGTTGGCGTCCTTGTCTCATTCCTAGTCTTAGGGGGAAGTCTTTCAGTCTCTCATCATTGAGTACAATGCTTGTTGTGGGTTTTTCATATAATCCCCTCATCATATTGAAGAGGTTTCCTTCAATTCCTACCTTTTGGACTGTTTTTCTCAAGAAAGGATACTGAATATTGTCAAATGCCTTTTCCACATCAATTGAGATGATCATGTGATTTTTTCCCTTTCAGTTTGTTAATGTGCTGTATTGCATTGATTTTCTTTTGTTGAACCACCCTTGCATTCCTGGAATAAATCCCACTTGGTGGTGTATTATTATTTAATGTGCCATTGGATTCAATTTGCAAGTATTTTTGTGAGAATATTTGCATCTATATTCATTAGAGAGATTGGTCTGTAGTTTTCCTTTCTTGTAGTATCTTTATCAGGTTTTGGTATTAGAGTGATACTTGCTTCTTAGAATAAGGTAGGTAGTATTCCCTTTTCTTCAATTTTTTGGAAGTGTTTGAGCAGGAGTCCTGTTAATTCTTCTTGGAATGTTTGGTAAAATTCCCCTGTGAAGCCATCTGGCCCTGGACTTTTCTTTGTAGGGAGGTTTTTGATGACTGATTGAATCTCTTTACTCATGATTGGTTTGTTGAGGTCTTCTATTTCTTCTTGAGTCATTATAAGTTGTTCATGTGTTTCTATGAAATTATCCATTTCATCTAAGCTGTTTAGTTTGTTGGCATACAGTTGTTCATATTATCCTCTTATGATTTTTTGAAATTTCTTTGGGGTCCATTATAATGACACCCTTCTCATTTCTGAGTTTTTTTATTTGCATCTTCTCTCCTTTTGGCTTTGTATGTCTAGCTAAGGGTTTGTCAATCTTGATCTCAAAGAAACAACTTTTGGTTTTATTGATAAGCTTTATTGTTTTTATGTTCTCCAATTCATTTATTTCCACTTTAATCTTTGTTATTTTATTTTCTTCCTCTTGGTTGACAGTTAGTTTGTTGCTCTTTCTCTAGTTTCTTCAGTTGTTCAGTTAACGCTTTCATTTTAGCTCTTTCTTCTCTTTTTTTTAAATGAAATTTTATTGAGATATACTCACACACCATGCAATCAATCTAAAGTATACAATGGCTCACAGTATCATCATATAGTTCTTCACTCATTGCCACAAGCAGTTTTAAAACATTTTCATTACTTCAAAATAAAAACTAAAAATATAAAAAATAAAACTAAATAAAAATGGACACAAAGCCATCCAATGCCCCTTATCCCCCTTATTCTTTATATATTTTTGACATTACTTTATTACTCATCTTCCCATACACTGGTTAAGGGGTATGTCAATCACCAGGTTTCACTATCACATGGTTACATGATAAAAGCTTTATAGTTAAACAGTTATCAAGAATCAAGTCTACTGGATTACCATTCAACAGATTTGGGTATTTCCTTCTAGCTATTCTAATACACTAGAAACTAAAAAGGAATATCTATATAATGCATAAGAAAAATCTCCAGTTTGACCTCCCAACTCTATTTGTGATCTCTTTTCCCCTGAAACTTTTATTTCATTTCTTTCCCCCATTTTGGTCAAGAAGGCATTACCCATTCCATGATGCCATGGCCAGGCTCATACTTGGGAATCCTGATCCTCATTGCCAGGGAGATTTACACCCCTGGGAAGATGTGTTTATTTGAGAGTTTGCTGAGAGAAAGTGTCCACATCTGAGTAACAAAATAGGTTCTCTGAGGGTGAGACAGGCAAAATTATTAGTAGGCTTAGCTTCTCTTTTGCAGGAATAAATTTCATAAGGGCAAGACCCAAGTTTGAGGCTGGACATATTAAATTGGGATTTCCTAGTGCTTGTGGGGATATCAGGAATTCCCCAGATAAGGAAATTTAACATTTCCACATTTTTCCTCAGTTCCTCAAGGACACTTTCCAAATACATTTTTACTTTCTGCCCAAAGTACTCTGAATTCATCAGGATGTCATATTTACCTGTACAGAATAACAAGATCTCATTCCCCATTCTGGATTCCATGTAATCATGTTGTTTAAATAAACTGACCATAAAGGTTATATTAGAAAGTGTGCTACAGAGAATATAAATTTTCTACCAAATAAGCATCTCTTAAATAACAGTTAAAATGCAGGAATAGATGTGACAGCTCTAAAAGCTTACAATCTACAACCTTTACAATGAGCCTCATTGAACACTCCACACTCCTACATCATCAATTGCCCAAACTCTGTCCACATTCTATCCCCTGGTACCTAAGCTCTCAAATTCAATTCTTAACAGTTGCTCATTATAGTAAGTTTATATTAGTGGGTCCCTACAATATTTGTTCTTTTATTTCTGGCTTATTTTACTCAACATAATGTCCCCAAGATTTATTCACATAGTTGCATATCTCATGAACTCAGTCCATCTTGCAGCAATTCCATATTCCATTGTATGTATACACTACAATTAGCCCTTCTGTTCACCTTGCAATGTATCATTAGGCCACCTCCATTTATTGCAAATCCTGAATAGTGTTGCCATAAACATCACTGTGCAAATATCTATTCATTTCCCTGCTTTCAGTTCTTCCAAGCATATCCCAAATAATGGGGTTGCAGGATCATATGGCAAACCTCTGTCTAGCCTCCTGTGGAACCACCCCACTGTTCTCCAGAGGGACTGCACCATTCTACTTCCCCACCAACAATGAGTATGTATATATCTCTCTCCACATCTTCTCCATCACTTTGTATCTTTCTGTTTATTTTTTTAACAGTTTTATTCACACACAATGCAATCCATACTGAGTGAGCAACAAATAGCTCCAGGTATAATCACATTATTATGTTTCACAACCACAATCTATATGAGAACATCTCCATTTCTTCCACAAAAAAATAAGAGGAAGAATGAAAGAAAAAAGGTAAAAGACTAAAGAATAAAATTAAATTAAATTAAAAAAGAGAAACAACAATAAGAAGAATCCCATACCTCTCCCTTATATCACCCTCTGTTGATATTTCTTTCTTCCTTTTTAATGTAGGTGTTCAGAGCTATAAACTTACCTCTTAGTACTGCCTTCACTGGGTCTTATAGGTTTTGATATGTTATGTTCTCATTTTCATTTATCTTCAGATATTTAACCCACTGACTGTTTAGGAGTCTGTTGTTTAACCTCCATATATTTGTGAAATTTCTGGTTCTCAGGTGGTCATTGATTCCAGCTTCATTCCATTATGACCAGAGAAAGTGCTTTGAATAATTTCAATCTTTTTAAAATTATTAAGTCCTGTTTTGTACCCTAGCATATGACCTATCCTGTAGAATGTTCCATAAGCACTTGAGAAGAATGTATATCCTGGTGTTTTGGGGTGCAACTATATATATAGTGCAACTATATTATCATATTGATTAGGTTCTCTATTTTCCTTTTGATATTCTAGTTGTTCTATCTATATAAGATAACAGTGTATTGAAAACTCCCACTATTATTGAAGATATGTGCATTGGTCCCTTTAGTTTTACCAATGTTTGCCTCAGTTACCTTGGAGTTTTTGATTGGGTGCATAAACATTTATGATTGTTATTTCTTCTTGGTGAATTGTTCCTTTTGTTAATATATAGTGTTCTTCCTTGTCTCTTATGACATCCTTTCTTTTAAAGTCTAATTTGTCTGATATTTGTATAGCTACCCAAGCTTTCTTTTGGCAACTACTTGCACAAAATATATTTTTCCATCCTTTAACTTTCAACCTGTTTGTGTCTTTGGGTCTAAGATAAGTGTCTTGTAGAGAACAAATAGATGCATCGTATTTTCTAATCTATTATGCCAATCTGTGTTTTGATTGGGAATTTAATTCATTTACATTCAGTTATTACTCTAATGGCAATTCTTAATTCAATCAGCTTATCATTTGGTTATTATTTGTCAGATGTATTTTTTCTCTCTCTCTTTCTATCCTTCAAGTTACCCTTACTAATACTCTTCAATTCTGTACCCTTCTCCCAACATCTACCCCTGTCTTTTCAGCTCACAGCACTCCCTTCACTATTTCATGCAGGGCAGATCTGTTGTTAACAAATTCTCTCAGCATTTGTTTAACTGTGAAAATTTTAATCTCTCCCTCACTTTTGAAGACATCTTTGATGGATAAAGAATTCTTGGTTGGCAATTTTTCTCTTTCAGAATCTTAAATATATCATGCCACTGCCTTCTTGCCTCCAGGGTGCCCAGTGTGTAGTCAGCACTTAGTCTTATCTGGCTTCCTTTGTATGTGGTGATTTGTTTTTCACTTGCTGCCTTCAGAAGTCTCTCTCTTCAGCATTTGACAGTCTAATCAGTATGTGCCTTAGAGTGGATCTATTTGGATTAATTTTGTTTGGAGTTCATTTAGATTCTCTGATTTCAATGTGTATGTCTTTCATAAGGGTTGGGAAATTTTCTCCAATTATTTCCTCAAATAGTTTTCCTAGCCCTTTACTCTTCTCTTCTCCATCTGGGATACTAATGATTCTTATATTTGTGTGCCTCATGTTGTCAATCATTTCCCTAAGAGGCAATTCAAGTTTTTATATCTTTTTCTCCACTTGTTATTTTGTATATTTGCATTGTTGCTCTGTTCTCTAGTTCACTTATTATTTCTTCTGCATCTTCAAATTTATTGTTGTGTGTGTCCAGCATATTTTTATTTGATCTACAGTATCTTTCATTTCCATAAGATCTTCTATTTTTCTGTTTATTCATTCAAATTCTTCTTTATGCTCTTCTGGTGTCTTCTTTATAACCTTTATCTCTTTAGCCAACTCATTGATGCTATTTAGGAGATTTGTATGAACATCTTTGATTAGTTGTTCCAAATTCTGTTCCTCCTCCAGCTTTTTATTTTGATCATTTGGCTTATCCATATCTTATTTCTTCATATTGTTTGTGATTATTTGTCACTTGTTTGTTGGCATTTTATTATCTTGACAAGGTTATTTTGAAAGATGATTTCCCTCATTCAGCTAAAATTTTGTAGTTGCTTCGGTTTGCATCGAATGTCTCCTTTGGTACTTGGTTTGTCAGTAATTCCCAGCTAAACCAGGTCCAGGTACTCACATATGTGGTGCAACCTTTTTTGAAAGTCCACTAAGGGCTGGGCAGAAAAGCAGTTTGCCAGGTTGCACTTTGTCTGTCTTCCCAACAGACAGAGCTCTTGGGCCACCTCTTTTCCACAACCCCACCTCTCTCTGAATGTGGTAGCCAGCTGGCTGAGTCACAACCAGGCAACAATACAGTCAAATCCACAGTTTTCCAAGTGCACTGGCAGCTGATGACTCCAGGGGTGGGGGGTGGGCATTGTGCACTTTGTTGAGTTCTTGCTTGTGGGAACAATGTGAATGGTGATTCCCAGGACATGCATGGTAAGACTTCATGCTTTGGGACTGAGTGGTACAACTTCCTCAGCCAGAAGCCATCACAGGGGTGCTCTGCTTTTCACTGATCAGCAGGACCTGGGTTTGTTTTAGGGCATTGTCTTGACAGTAAATTCATCTGAATTTCTCAGTCAAAACAGGGCTGGGTCCCATACAGTGTGTGTAGATCAACTCCAATGGGCCTAGAATAGGGTCTGTCTAGGCTCTGAAAAGCAGTGAAATTCCCCTGCACTTTCTGCCCTGCCCAGAACATGGTGCTGTTCAGTGACTTAATCATCCTCAGAAGCTGTATAGCACCCAGAGCCCAAGCTGTGTCTGAATGGGGGGGAGGGGCTGAAACTGAATTTTGCCAGCAAAATTCTGGCTCAATGTTGGGCTGTGTCCCCCACTTTACTTGTGGGGCAGGATTCCCCCAGCTGCCCCAGTCTGCAGCTGTCCCCCAGGCAAGGATCAAGCCACCCACTGCTGTTTCCTTCAAAGGTGCATGGTGGAAACCAGGACCCAGGTCTGGAAAACAGTCTCTGACCACATTTTCTTAGATTCTTCATCCCTCACTGGTCTGGGCCTTGAAATGTCCTATCTTGTCCCCTGGGCCCCCAAACAGTTGATTTTGGTATTTTCTGCCTGGCTTCTTGCTGCTTTTAAGAAAGATTTGTCAGTACCCTCTATTCTTCCATTTTGGAAATTAATCCAGACTGCCATTTTGTATTCTGCCCTCCCCCACAGCTTTAGTTCCTGCCTTGGGTCTCTTTGGGCTTGTGTCTCTATGTCTGGATATAGGTAGAGATCTGCTCTGCTGTGAGATCACATGGTGACCTCTCTCTGACTTCTCCTAATTTTGACTTTTACTTCTCCTGCTCAACCATCTGTTTGTCTCTGTCTAGATTTCCTCTTTTTTAAGGACTTCAGCCATATGTACTAAAGCCCACCTCCATTCAATTTGTCCTCATCTAAACAGGATATTTGTAGATCCTATTCACAAATGAGTCCACACATTAACTAATAATAACATATTAAATGGTCCTATTTACAAATGGGTTCACAAGCACAGGAACATTGATTTTGATTTGAACAAGTCTTTTGTGGAGGACATGATTCAATCTCTAACAGGTGTCAGCTGGACCCAAACAAAAGTTGAAAATTTACCTCACCTCTCTGTAAGGAGGCAGTGTACATTGGTTCTCCATTTTTGCTGGGTTGATGTCTACTGGGCCCAGTGGAAATGTGAACACACATACCCACACAACCCTTGAGTTAAATCTTAATATGTGAACTGTGTGAGTAAAATAAGACAATATATTATTATCTTTGTGTATATCTCATCATATAATATACAATATATCCAGGATACATTAAAATATCATTAATCACACCAAGAAGGAGGTAAAACAGAACATGAATTAGAAAGCATTAGAAAAGATGATCAATGTGTTCCAAAATTGAGATAAATCAGGTTTTGGAATTATCCAATAAGGTTTTTAAAGTTACAATCAATAAATCTTCAACAGAAATTACAAATTCTCTTGAAACAAAAATATAAAATATCAACAAAGGAATTCAATTTATTAAAAAGCAAATAAAAATTCTAGAACTAAAACATACAATAACCAACCAAAAAGGAAGACACATGGGATTGCCTCATCTGATGCAAATATTCTTAGGAATGAATGAGAAATAAAGACATTATCAGACAAAGGAAACCAAGAGAATTTGTTACTGGCAAAATCACCCTTAAAGAATGGCTAAAGGAAGTTCTATAAAAAAAGGAAATTTTAACCAAAGAATACTTGGAATTTCAGAAAGAAAAGAATAAAAGAATGGCTTAAAATAGGGATGAATTTAATAGGTTATCCTTCTCTTCTTGAGTTTCTTAAATCATATTTAATGGTGGAAGTTAAATTTATAACATGAAATGATGCAGAAGAAATTGTATCTAGAGGAAATTCTTATGACAATCACATTTAAAAAGGGTGAGAATAAAGAGATTGTTCCAGTTTGCTACTGCTGTCTTTATGTAAAATACCAGAATTGGATTGGCTTTTATAAAAGGTATATACTAGGTTACAAATTTATGGTTCTGAGGCCATAAAAGTGTCCAAACTAAGGCATCAAAAAAAAGGATCCCTTCACTGAAGAATGGCCAATGATGTCTGGTCTAGAACACCTCTGCCAGCTGGGAAGGCATGTGGCTGACATCTGCTGGTCCTTTGCTACTGGGTTATGTTTCAATATGGCTTTTTCCAAAATGTTTCTGAGAATCCGTCTTAGCTCTTCTCAGTATCTCTGCATCATTGCTTCTTTCTCTGAGGACACTGATCTCTAAATGTCTGGGGATCCTCTCTTAGCTTTTCCATTGCAAACACTGGACTTCATCTCTTAGATTAGCATCTCCAGATATCCTTCTGTCTGCATCACCAAGCATCTCAAAGCATCTCTGTTGGCTCTGTCCATGAGCTCTCTTAAAGGACTCTAATGATCTAAGATCCACTCTGAATGGGAGGGCTCCACATGTCCATGTAAACAACACAATCAAAGGTCTCACCCATAGTTGGGTGAGTCATATATCCATGGAAACAGTCAATCAAAGGTTTCTACCTGACAAGATTGGGTTTAAAGATCATGGCTTCTCTGGGGTCCATAACAGCTTCAAATTGGCACAGAGACCTAAATAGAATTGACTTTCAACACTTCACTTGAAGTGGTAAAATGTCAATATCAGTAGAGTGAGATAAGTTAGATGTGTATATTATAATTCCTATAACAACCACTAAGAAACCTCCAAAAATAATATATTGAAAAGCACTACAAATAAAGCAAGATGGGTTCCTTAGATGTGTTAAAAATAACAGAAAGATTAAAACCTGAGGAGTGAGAAACAGAGGAAATAAACAGATAACAAACAAAGAATGGGAGAACGTCAGTCTTACTATCTGAACAATTACCTTAAATGTAAATTTTATAGAAAATGATAATTGGTAGAATGGATTACAATAACATGACTCAGACATCAGAAAAATTCATGGGCTAGGGAGAGCCAAGGAACTATTCCTTCACAGAAACATTAAAAATTCAAGCAAATCTGTGTGAATAAAACGTGTTAAAATTCTGAGAAATAGTTCAAGGTTTATTCCTACCTTTTGAATTCTGAATCAAGAAAAAATGCAACTTAAAATGGTAAGAAAGTTTTGTGGCATTTTTACTTGACCTTGCACTTGCTCTTAATGGTCATCTTGAAGATGACAGCCCATGTTCTTCTGTGGTACCACAGTTCCTGTTTCCAGAGAGCGAAAAAAGAATTGTATTTGTCTGTTCTAAACTGTCTGGGGGATACCTGAAAGACTGAGGCAAGGTACTTGCTTTCCTTCACTTAACTCAGAACTCAGTGTAGAAAAGCAGTAACCATTCCTCAAAAGCAT
Source organism: Choloepus didactylus (assembly GCF_015220235.1). Taxonomy (NCBI): domain Eukaryota; kingdom Metazoa; phylum Chordata; class Mammalia; order Pilosa; family Megalonychidae; genus Choloepus; species Choloepus didactylus. Next base: position 63,826,936 of record NC_051334.1, on the reverse strand, counting down.
TGTAAGGCAAATTGCAATCTGCTGCTATCTGAGGCAAAATAACACACTTATGAATTTATAAATTTGATAAATTTTACAAATTTAATAATTGATTTTATATTTTAATAATTTAATAATTTTATTTATTTATAAATTTAACAAAAATAGCTCTCCTTCTATGAGGCCAGCAGTGTCTTTATATCAATGTCAGACAAAGACAGCACAAGGAAAGTAAACTACACACCTGTATACCTTATGTATCTAGATGGAAAATCTTCAACAAAACATCAGCAAAATGAATGCAACAGCATATTGATATTCTATTTATAACAAAGTGAGATTTATCCCAGGAATACAAGGATGGTCAAAATGAGAAAATCAATAAATGTAATACACTACATTAAATGATGGAAGGAAAAAGCACCACATGCTCATCTTAATTGAAACAAAAATATGACCAAATCTCACAATTTTATGATGAAAATACTCAAAACACTAGAAGCAATCTAAATTGATAAATTGTTAATTTAGTTAATAAATATTAATTATGAACTAATAATATGGTCAATTCCTCCAGAAGGTATAGCAATGATAAACGCATTCACAACAAATGGCAGATTCCCCTAAAATATGAAGTAAGCATTGACAAAATTGAAGGGAAAAATTGTTCTATAATAAAAGTTGAATACTTAAATTCTCCATTTTCAATAATGGATAGAACATATAGAAAGAAGATAAATAAGTAAATAGATGTCTTGACCCAACTAGATCAACCAGAACTAACAGACACAAACATATCACCACACCCTCCATCAAAAGAAGAACAAGTATTCTTCTCAAGAATAGATATTATTTTAAGTCATAAGCCTCAGTACATTTAAAAAGATAGAAGTCAGACAATGTATCTTCTCTGACCACAATGGAATGAACCTAGAAATTGATAAAAAAAGAAAAGGAAAACAAAAAGGTGTCAAAATTAAAAAATGCACACTTATACAGCCAATGGGTCAAAGAAAAATCACAGGGAAAATTAGGAAAGTTTTATAGATGAATTAAAATGAAAACACAAGGTACTCAAAACATATTGGATGCAGTGTGCACAGTGCTTAGAGGGAATTTTGTAGCTGTAAATGTCTGCATTATAAAATAAATATCTCAAATAAGTAATCTAATTTTACACCTTAAGGTACTAGAAGAATAGAAAACTAAGCACAAAGCTAAAAATGTAAGGAAATAATAAATATTATAGCAGGATAAACATAATAGGAAATTAAAATAGAGAATAAATGAAAGCAAATGTTGATTTTTTGTAAAGATTAACAAAATTAACAAACTTTTAGCTTGACTGAACAAGAAAAATAGAGAAGACTGAAATGATTAAATCAGGAATGGAAGTTCAATATTACTATCAACTTCACAGACACAAAAAGAATAGTAACAGAATATAATGAGCAATTGCATGCTGAATTAGATAATCTAGATGGAATGGGAAAACCTTAGAAACCCACAAAGTACCAAAACAGACTATAGAGGAAATAGAAAATCTGACCTATTATACATAAAAGTTGGAATCATTAATCAAAAATCTCCAAACAATGAAAAGTCCAGGATTAGATGGCATCACTGGTGAATCATACCAAACACTAAAAGAAGATCCAGCAACAATCCTTTTAAAGCTCTTCCAAAATATATGATGGGACAACATTTCCCATCTCCTTCTATGAGGCCAGCAGTGTCTTTATATCAATGGCAGACAAAGACAGCACAAGGAAAGTAAACCACACACCTGTATTGCTTATGTATCTAGATGGAAAATCTTCAACAAAATATCAGCAAAATAAATGAAACAGCATATTGATATGATTCTATTAATAACAAAGGGAGCTTTATCCCAGGAATGCAAGGATGGTCAAAATGAGGAAATCAATAAATGTAATGCACTACATTAAATGATGGAAGAAAAAAGCACCACATACTCATCTTAATTGAAACAAAATTATATGTCTAAATCTAACACAATTTTAGATGAAAATACTCAGAACACTAGAAGCATAAGAGAACTTCCACATAATAAAAGGAATTTATGAAAAATATGCAGCTAACCATGCTCAATGGGAAATTACTAAAAACTTTTGCACCATGATCAGGAAAAAGATCAGGGTGGCCTCATCCAATATTGCTATTCACATTGTATTAGAAATTCTAGACAGAAAAATTATGCAAGGAAAAGAAATAAAAGGCATTCACATTGTAAAGAAAGAAGTAAAATTGTCCTTATTCAGAGATGACAGGATCCTATGTATAGAAAATCCAAAGTATGACAACTAATAAACAAATTCAGTCAATCTGTGGGTTACAATATCAATGCACAAATTCAGTTCTGTTTCTATACATCAGCAGTGAAAAATCTGAAAAGAGCATAGGCTAATAATTTGACTTGCATATTTTCCAAATAATAAAATACCTCTGAATAAATTTAAACAAGTTGGTGAAAGACCTGTACACTGAAAACTACAAAAGATTGCAAAAAATCAGTAAGACATTAGTAAATGGAAAGAAATCCAGTTGTCAAGGTGTGGAATGCTTAATATGGTTAAGATGGCAGCATTCCTGAAAGTGATCTATAGATTCAACGCATTCACTATGAAAAATCTCTTTGGCATTTTTTCTTACAGAAATGGTATAACTGACCTCAATTTCATATATAATTCTTAGATACCAAATAAAAAGCAAAAAAAAAAAAAATTGAAAGAGAACAAACTGAAGACTCAGTTGCTAATTTCAAAACTTACTACAAAGCTGCAGCAATCCAGTGTAGTACTGGCATAAGTATAGACATATAGACCAACAGAGTAGAATTGAGAGTCCAGAACTATGACCACATATCAATGGGAAATTATTTTTCTTTAGTAGAGAAGATATGGGTTTATTTAATAATCTTGCAAAAAATACAGGTTTCCCATTCACTATCAAACCAATAACACTGCATTGCTGTGGAATATTTGTTACAACTGACGATAGCACATTTTTGTAATTATACTATTAATTAACATCCATGGCTTAATTTAGGGTTTACTGTTTTGGCAGTGTAGTTCCATCAATTTTTAAAAATTCTATTCTCTTATCATATATGAAAATATAACATTGCTGGCATGATGTCTTAGACAAGGTTCATCCATGTATTTGAATGCATCAGGACTTCATTCCTTTTTATGGCTGAATAATATTCCATTGAATTTATATGCCACATTTTATTTATTCATTCATTCGTTGATGAAAACTTGGGTTGCTTCCATCTTTTGGGAGTCTTTCATTTCAGTGACTGTGATCTTCAACTCCAGTAGTTCTTATTGATTCCTTTTTAAAATTTCAACCTCTTTACCAAGACTCTCATATTGCTCATTTGATGTTTTCCTGATATCCTTTAGTTGTTTTTCTGTATTTTTCCTTCATCTCCTTGAGCATGTTTAGGATCATTTTTAAAAATATTTGTTATGTATGTCCACATTCTTGTCATTTTCCTTTGTGTTTTCTGCATTTTTATCCTCTTCCTTTGGATGGACCATCATTTCCTGTTTCTTTGTCTTTATTCTTTGGTTGCACACTGTATTAGTCACAGTTCTCTAGAAAACAGAACCAACAGGAGATGTCTGTAAATATTATGATATTTTATAAAAATGTCTCACACAACTGTGGAGATGCACAAGTCTAAATTCCATAAGGCATGCTGAAAGCTGTCAAACTCTAATGAAGGTTTTCAATGAATTCCCCAAAAGAAGCTGGCTGGCTGAAGTAGAGAGGAAAATTCACTCTTCTGACTGCTGAAATCATTGCTTGTCCTTTTAAAGACTTCAAATTATTTGATTGAATGTTTCCCATTGCTGAAGACACTCTCCTTAGTTGATTGTAGATCTATCAGCCATATATGCAATCAATTTACAGATGATTTAAGTCTATGAAATGCCTTTGAAGTAACAGGCCAGTGCTTGCTTGACCAGGCAACTGGGCACCATTACCTGTCCAAGTTGACACATGAATCTAACCATAACATACATTGTATATTTTAATAATTTAAAATGTTAGCTCTGGGATTTATTCCATGAGATGTTTGTTTCTTGGTTTTGTAATCTGATGGTGATGATATATTTTCTTGAGCTTCAGCCCCCCTATCATGAAGGTCTGCCCAAGATGAATGCAGTGTGCAGGGTTTCCCCTGACTTTCTGGGCCCATGTCCTGTCCTGGGCTTTTGCTTGATAGTTGCTTTGGAGCTCCCAGTTTATAGGAGTTTGGTTTCCCTTATGTTTCCCAGGAGACAGATCTCTCTCTCCAGGGTGTTTTAAGCCAACAGTCCTCTATCCCACACTATCCACCTGTATAGTTTTGCACTATTTTCATTGCCTTATGCTGCTTTTGCCTTGAGAGCAAATTCTAGAAGTGGGGCACATCAGAGAAAACTTTCCCAAGTCAGTAATTCCCAGACAAAAGAGGGGTGCAAACTGGCTCCAACATGCCCTGGGGAGGGTATCAGAAAGGGCACCAAGAGCTTCTCTTATGGCTCCCCACCAGTTGAGCTTTCCTGGCCTGTTCAGCAAATGCAGCCCTTCAATTAACTGTCCCCTGTAACACTGATGGAGCTCAGTATCTTTAATTGTCTACCACCCTGCCCCTGTCTTTGGTGATTAAAGCAATGGCCACTGCCACCTTTGGAAGGATGAAAGATTGGCTACACCCTTCTGGGCAGGTTGAAACACTGGGTATCCTCAGAGCTGGACCTAGAGTGATCCAAATTCCCTAATCAAAAGGTGTGATCACTGACTGGCCCACCCCCTACCTGGTTTTGGGGAAGAGGCATTTTATGTCCTTTTCTGTCACCAGTGAGCTATCCAATGTCTGGATCTCATGGTGGCCTGCAGCAAGAGTGGGGGTGTGATTCAGTAGCCTCTGTACAGAGAAAGCAATTTACCACTCTTTATTTTAATTTATCAGCCTCTTCCTCCTGTTTGTGTCGGACGCTGTACAGTGCTCTTTTGACATCTGGAGTTTCAAAATAGTTGTTTTAGACAGTTCCTGTCTGTTTAACAGTTGTTTTAGTGGAAAGACTGAGTCTTGGAGCTTCTTACTCTGCCATCTTCCCACCTCACTACTGCCAATTGACTTTTTTTCTTTTTCATAGAAGTTGTGTGGTTAAGAACAATCATGCATAAGATACAAGCTTCCTGTATATCACCCCACCACCACCACTTTTTATTGGTGTGGGATATTTGTTATAATTGATGATAGCCAATTTTTAATTGCACTACTAATGAAAGTCCAGGGCTTAACATAGGGTTCAATAAATAGCATAATTCCATAATTTTTAAACTTTGTATCCTGTTACCATATACACACTCAAACATTTCCCCCTTTCAATCACATTCGGATATATATTACAGTGCTGTTTATTGCATTCACAATGACACAGTATGATACCATCATCCATTACCAAAATATTTCCATCATTGCAAATAGGAATCCTGTATATTTTAAGCCTTAAATTCCCATTTCTCATACCCATCATGTCCCCAGGTATCCTATGTTTTAGACACTGACTCTGAGTTGGCTTATACTAATTATTTCAAAAAGGTGAGAAGTCCTTTCTTGTCTGGCTTATTTTAATCAACATGAAGTTTTCAAGGTTGATGCATGTTGTTGCATGTATCAGGACTTCATTCCCTTTGTATAACTGAAAAACATTCCATTTAAGTGCATAAAATATTTTATTTATCCATTCATTGATTGATGGAGACTTTGGTTTCTTCCATCTTGTGGTAATGGTAAATAATGTGGCTAAGAATAATTGTGTTCAAATATCTTTCTTAGTTCCTGCTTTCAATTTTGCAGGATTTAATCCTAGTAGTGGTATTGCCAGGTCATATGCCAAATCTATACTAAAGCTTTCAGAACTGCAAAATTATCTTCCACAGCAGCTGCACCAATTTACATTGCCACCAGTAATGAATGAGTGCACCTATTTCTCTGCATCTTCTCCAACACTTGATATTTTCAGGTTTTTAAAATAGAAGTCCATTTTAATGGGTGTGAAATGCTATCTCATTGTGGTGTTTTTTATTATATATATATATATATATATATATATTGAAGTTGTTCACATACCATACAAACTATCCAAAGATCCAAAGTGTATGATACATTGCCCATGATACCATCATACAGCTGTGCATCCATCACCATTAATTTTTTTTCAATTTTTAGAACATTTCCATTACTCCAGAAAAGAAATAAAGACCAAAAGAGGAAACTCAGATCCTCCCATACCCCTAACCACACCCCCCTCTATTATTGATTCATAGTTTTTGTATAGTACATTTGTTACTGTTGATAAAAGAATGTTAAAACACTAACTGTAGTACATAGTTTGCAATAGGTATATAATTTTTCCTATATGCCTCCATGTTATTAACTTCTAGCTATAGTGTCAGACGTTTGTTCTAGTTCATGAGAGAGATTTCTAATATTTGTACAGTTAATCATGGACATTGTCCACCACAAGATTCACTGTTTTATAATTCCCATCTTTTAACTTCCAACTTTCCTTCTGGTGACATATGTGACTCTGAACTTACCCTTTCCACCACCTTCACACACTTTTAAGCACTGTTAGTTATTCCCACAACATGCTATCATCACCCTTGTCCATTTCCAAAAGTTTAAGTTCACCATAGTTAAACATTCTGCTCATAAGCAACCACTCCCCATTCTTTAGCCTCATTCTAGTAACTTATATTTCATGTCTGTGAGTTTACATATTATAATTAGCTCATATCAGTGAGACCCTGCAATATTTGCCTTTATGTGTCTGTCTTATTACACTGAATATAGTGCCCTCAAGGATTCTTAATCAACCCCATTCTTTTAAGATGGTTTTGTTCACACACCATGCATTCTGTCCTAAGTAAACAATCATTGGTTCCCTGTATAGTCAAGTATATCTGTATTCAGCACCATCACCACTATCTATATAGGAATATCTCCATTTCTTCCACAAAGAAGGAGGACGAGTCAAAGAAGGCAGAGAGACAAAAGAAAAAGAAAAGGGAAAGAGAGAAAAAAGCAATAACAACAACAAAAAACATCAGAGATAGAGAGCAACAAAAGGAAAGATAGCATTGTCTTAAAGTAGAATGAAGAGTCAGGCAACATCACCAATGCCAGGAGTCCCATATCCTTCCCCTATTCCCCCCATATGCATTTAACTTTGGTATATTGCCGTTGTTACATTGAAGGAAGCATAATACAATGTTTCCATTAATTATAGTCTCTAGTTGGCATTGATTGTATTTCCCCCCAATCCCAATCCCACCCTATTTTTAACACCTTTGAAGGACAATTTTGCTGGACATAGGATTCTTGGTTGGTGGTTTTTCTCTTTCAGTATCTTAAATATATCACCCACTTCCTTCTTGCCTCCATGGTTTCTATTGAGAAATCCTCACATAGTCTTATCAAGCTTCCTTTGTATGTGATGGATGGCTTTACTCTTGCTGCTTTAAGGATTCTCTCTTTATTTTTGATGTTTGATAATCTGATTATTAAGTGTCTTGAGATAGACCTATTCAGATTTATTCTGTTTGGGGTATTCTGTGCTTCTTGGATCCATAATTTTATGTCATTCATAAGAGATGGGAAATTTTCATTATTTCCTCTATTATTGCTTCTGCCCCTTTTCCCTTCTTTTCTCCCTCCGTGACACCAATGACATGTACATTCTTGATTTTCATTTTGTCCTTAAGTTGCTGGAGACATTGCTCATATTTTTGCATTCCTTTCTCTCTCTGTTCTTTTGTGTGTAGGCTTTCAGTTGCCTTATTTTCCTGTTCCTGAGTGTTTTCTTCTGCCTCTTGAGATCTGCTGTTGTATGTTTCCATTGCGTCTTTTATCCCTTGTGTTGTGCCTTTCATTTCCATAGATTCTGCCAGTTGTTTTTTCAAACTTTCAATTTCTACCTTATGCATGCCCAGTGTTTTCATTATATGGTTCATCTCTTTTGCCATATCTTTCCTAAACTTTTTGAATTGACTTAGTATTAGTTGTTTAAATTCCTGTATCTCAGTTGAAGTGTAAGTTTGTTCCTTTGACTGGGCATAACTTTGTTTTTCTTAGTGTAGGTTGTACTTTTCTGTTGTCTAGGCATGGTTTCTTTGATTATCTCAATCAGGTTTTCCCAGACCAAAACAGGCTCTGGTCTCAGAAGGCAGAACTATTCAGTATCTGGTTTCCCTGAGGATGTGTCTTTAAAAATTGGTACACTCTGTAAGGCCTCAGGTCACTGTGTTTTTCTGCCCAGCAGGTGGTGCCTGTCAGCCTGTAACTCCAGATTGGTGTAAGGATGTGTGACCTGTGGCTGTTTTCCCCCATGTTCTTGGGTTTTGTTCTGAATGGAAGGCAGGTAGTAGAGCTGGCCCCACCCCTTTCCTCTTAGGGAAGATAGAAGCCCTAAGGGGAGTTGATTAGCATTTCAATGGTCCCTCTCTGCCTGTGCAATCTCTGTCCTTGTCTGGGTCAGAGCACTGGGAGCTGAAAATGGCTGAGGCTTTCTCCACTGAGCTGAAACAGGGAGAGAAAGCCCACTTAAGGGTCAGTCCACAGCCACCCTCTGGCTCTTCAAGGTCAGTCTTCACCGAAAGCCTCTGTCTGCTTTTTAGGGCTTCATATGGAGCAGGCCACACTGGATAATTAAAACCCCAATAGAAGCTCAGCTGAGCTGCATTTGCTTGCTTGGAGAGAGCTGCTCTCTAGCTCCACAAGGCTTTGCAGCTTGTGCCATAGGGGGAGGTTACTTACAAATTTTATGCTGCAATCTCAGGCATTCCTCCCAATTCAGGTTGGTGTATGATGAGTGGACAGTCACGTTTAAACCCCCACAGTTATTCCAGATTATTTACAGGGGGACTCACTAGTTTCCACTCCACTCTATGCAGCCCACTTAGATCTCCCATCTCCTCTTTGTGGTGTTTTCTTAATGCACTTTTATTGAGATATATTCACAAACATACAATCATTCAAAGTGTACAATCAGTTGTTCACAGTATCATCATATATTTGTGCTTTCATTACCACAAACTTTGAACATTTTCATTACTCCAAAAAATAAAATTAAAATTAAAATTAAAAAGAATATCCAAAACATGCAATTATCCTCCTCCCCTCACTGTTCATCTACTTTTTAATACAGTTTAATTGAAATATATTCACATACACTAGTCATTCACAGTGTACAACCAATTATTCACAGCACCAACACAGAGTTGTACATTCATCACCAGAATCAAATTTTGAAACTTTTCCTTACTCCAAAATAAAAATAAAAGCAAAAAGAACACCTAAATCTTTTCATCCCCTCCAACCCATCCTGTTCTCCAACTGATTTTTGTCCCCATTTTTCAACTCATCTGTCCACATACTGGATGAAGGGAGTGCAAGGCACAAGGTTTTCACAGTCACACATTCACACATTCACACTATGCAATCTACATAGTTATACAATCATCTTCAAGAATCAAGCTCACTGGGTTGCAGTTTGACAGCTTCAGGTATTTCCCACTAGCCATTCCAACACTCTAAATACTAAAAGGTGATATCTATATAGTACATAGGAATACCCTCCTGAGTGAACTAATGACTCCATTTGAAATCTCTCAGCCACTGGAACCCTACTTTGCTTCATCTCTCTTCCCCCTTTTTGTCAGGAAGGTCCTCTCAATCCAACAGTGCTGGGTCCAGACTCATCTCCAGGAGTCATTTCCTGCATTGCCAGTGGGATTTACACCCCTGGGTGTCATGTTCCACATAGTGGGGATGGTAATGAGTTCACTTGCTGAGTAGGCTTAGGGAGAGGGTGCCACATCTTAGCAAAACAGAGGCTCTTGGTAGGGGGACCATAGTCAAGATTATAAGTGGCCTTAGCCTCTCCCTGCAGCAGGTAGCTTCACAGGGGAAAGCTCCCTGATCAAGGACTTGGCCCATTTAATTGGCAATCCTCAATGTTTACAGGAAAATCAGCAATAGCCCAGGTGGGGAAGTACAACACTTCTGCACTTCTCCCCATCTCCTCAGGGGGCCCTGCAAATACACTTATACTCTGTGCACATATCATTCTGGGATGTGTCAGGATTTCACCCCAACCTGTAAAAACTCACCAAATCCCACATCCCATTCACTGCTCCCTGCATGTATGGTGTTCAAACAAACTGATCATACAAGCTAAATTATCTAGTAAGCTACAGAAAATATAGATCCTGCACCAGATAAACATCTCCCTTCATCTCACATATAATAAGTTGTAGTTTTCAAACCCAGTCAGTATTGTCCTTTACCCTTTTGCTCAATTTGCCTTAGTCCTAACCAGATCCTCTTTGTTCATATCTCTAATTAAAGTCTGAATTCTTTGTCAGCTCTTTCAACAGTTGCTGTATATGGTAATACTGACATTCACAGCTGCCAAGTTATAGCTCTGAGTCTCACGTGTCACACAGATACCCAAAATTCCAGAGACTTACCAGGTTATGCACAAGGAGGTCAGCATCTCAGGATTTAGATATAACTATTATAACTCAGGAATAGATGTGACTGCTGTAAAAGCTTACAATCTAGACACCATTGCAATAAGCATTTCCCTGATAAGCTGTGATATAAGATTCACTTCTGAGTTTACATATTATAGTTAGTCTATATTAGTGAAGCATTATGTTTGTCCTCTGATTTCTGGTGTGCTTCACTCAAAATTGTGTACTCAAGATCCATTCACCTAATTGCATGTCTCACAGCTTCATTTCTCCTTGTAGTTGCTCAATATTCTATTGTATGCATACACCACAGTTCACCATTCTGTTCATCAGTCATTGTACTCTTAGGCCACCACTGTCTATTGCAAATAGTGAATACTGCTGCCATATATGCTGGTGCACAGATGTCCATTCATGTCCCTGCTCTCTGATGTTCCAAGTATATACCCCAAACTGAGGTTGCGGGACCTTGGAACTCCCACATACCTAGCTTCTTGTGAGACTACCATACTCTCCTCAAGATAGGCTACACCATTCTACTTCCCTACCAACAGTGAATACATACATCTCTGTCTCCAAGTTCTCTCCAAACACTTGTCTCCCTCTGTTTATTTTTCCCCTGAAATTTTATAGGGATGTATTCAAGTACCATACAATCATCCACAGTGTAAAATAAATTGTTTAGAGTATCATCATATGGCTGTGCATTCATCTCCACAATTAGCACTTACACATGTTCATCTCTCAGAAAAAAAGAATTGAAACAAAAGAATAAAAGGATAAAAGAAAAAGAAAAAAATAAAATAAAATACAGCAATAAGGTCAGTCAACAACACCACTTCCAAAAATCCTGCCCCCATCACCCACACCCCTCCCCCCCAGAGCTTCACATTTTGTATATTGACCCTGTCACATTTAATAGGAGTATAATTCCATGTTATTGTTAACCTGATGCTCCAGTTGCATTGGTTATATTCTTTCCCTAATACCCTTCTGTTCTAGTTTGCTAATGCTGCCAGAATGCGAAACATCATACATGGATTGGCTTTTATAAAAGGGTGTTTATTTGGTTACACAGTTACTGTCCTAAGGCCATGAAGTGTCCAAGGTAAGTCATCAACAGTTGGGTACCTTCACTGGAGGATGGCCAATGGTGTCTGGAAAACCTCTGTTAACTGGGAAGGAACATGGCTGGCATCTGCTTGAGAGTTCTGGTTTCAAAGTGGCTTTCTCCCAGGATGTTCCTCTCTAGGCTTCAGCTTCTCTCCAAAATGTCACTCTCAGTTGCTTTGGGGGCATTTGTCCTCTCTTAGCTTCTCTGGAGCAAAAGTCTGCTTTCAAAGGCCATCTCCAAAATGTCTCTGTAAGCATCAGCTCATCTCTCAGCTTCTGTGCATTCTTCAAAGTGTCCCACTTGGCTGTAGCAAGCTCACTCCTTCTGTCTGAGCCTAAATAGTGCTCCAGTAAACTAATCAAGGCCCATGCTGAACGGGTGGGTCCACAACTCCATGGAAATTATCCAATGAAAGATCTCACCCACAAATGAGTGATCACATCTCCACAGAAAAATCCAATCAAAAGTCTCCAACCCCATCAACATCAATATGTTTCCTGCCCACACAAGACTGCATCAAAGATAATGGTGTTTTGGGGGACATAATACAGCCAAAACAGCACATTCCACCCCCAGATCCCAAAATGACATGATCTTTCTATATACAAAATACATTCATCCCAACACAATATCACAAAAACTTAAATCATTTCAGTAACAACAGTTAAGTACAAGATCCCATTAAATTAGTTACAGGCATGGTTTGTCCTAAGGCATGATTCCCCTCTAGCTGTGGACCTGTGAAACTTAGAACAAGTTATGAACTTCCAACATACAAAGGAGGGACAGTCATAGGTTAAATCCATTGCCATGAGGAGAAAAACTGAAAGGAAAACAGGGTTAACAGGACCAAAACAGGTCCTAAAACCCACAGGGCAAACTCCATTTGATTTCAAAGTCTGAGAATCATTAACAGAATGACACTTTATCCTTGGGGCTTGAGAGAGCAGCTTTACCAGTTTCCAAGGGTGTACGTGGCAGGCCTTTTCTCTCCAAATGCTGAAGTGCTCCAAAATATCCACACATTGAGGAGACCACTGTCTTATCTCCACCCACCTCAAACACCAGGGGTATTCTGTTCCATCTCCAGGACACGTGTTCAACCCCTTCAGAAGAGTAGGGTGCAGCCAGGCTCTCCCCAATTCCCTGGGAATGTGCTCCACTCTTTTGAGGCCTGAGGTGGCAACACCTTTCCTGAACATTGAGGTGGAAGGGCCACCCTCAAACTCCAGGGCAAACTCACTCTTTCCACATGTGTGGGTCACTCTGCTCTCCCAGTCCAAGACCTCTTGACTCCAGATCTCAACCCCCATGACTATGTCTTTGAAGAAATTTTTCCTTCAATATGTTCCTTGTCTGTCTCCTTGAGTCCAGACTGGCAGTGGCTCCATCTATGAGCTCACAAAAATTTTGTTGGCTTCACATGTAGTTCACAGGGGTCAAAGCCATCAGATAATAGGACTTTCCATAAATCCTTTCTGGATAACCCCATCTCCAATTTTGGCTTGTAATGGAATGGTGGTCAGATTCCATGACTGGTTAAATCCTCACATTGGGCTGTAGCTTCTGGGGTTCCACCCCTTTGAAGCCTGGAGTTTTCCAAACCATCAGATTCTGGTTTCTTTTAACCCAAGTGTTCAGTTCTAAGTTTTTTTCTCTCTGCTTGCATTTTACTATAAGCTGCAAGGAGAAGACATGCTATATCTACAACTTCTAATTTCAAAATCTCATCAGCCAAGTATCCCAGTTCATCACTTTCAAATTCTGTCTTCTATCCAACACCAGGATTCAATTTTGCCAAATTCTCTGCCACTTTAAAACAAGGATCACCTTTCTTCCAGTTTGCAGCAACTCATTCATCATTTCTGCTCAAGGTCTCATCAGAAATATCTTTAAAGTCCATATATCCATAAACAGTCTCTTCAAAGCACTTTAGGCCCTTTCTATCAAGCTCCTCACAATTCTTCCAGAATCTTCCCCTTATCCATTTAAAAGCCATTCCAACATATTTAGTATTTGTAAACTCAGCAGCACCAGCACCCGACTTCTACAGTACCAAAATCTATTCTAGTTTGCTAATGCTGCCAGAATGAAAAACACCAGAAAGGATTGGCTTTTATAAAAGGTTGTTTATTTGTTTACACAGTTACAGTCTTAAGGTCATTAAGTGTCCAAGGTAAGTTATCAGTGATTGGGTACCTTCACTGGAGGATGGCCAATGGTGTCCAGAAAACCTCCGTTGTCTGGGACGGCACGTGACTGGTGTCTGTTTCAGAGTTCTTGTTTCAAAGTGGCTTTCTCTCAGGATTTCCTCTCTAGGCTTCAGCTTCTCTCAGAAATGTTACTTTCAGTTCCTATTGGGGCATTTATCCTCTCTTAGCTTCTCTGGAGCAAAAGTCTGCTTTCAAAAGCCATCTCCAAAATGTCTCTGTAAGCATCAGCTCCTCTCTCAGCTTCTGTGCATTCTTCAAAGTGTCCCTCTTGGCTGTAGCAAGCTCAGTCTTACTGTCTGAGCTTATATAGTGCTCCAGTAAACTAATCAAGGCCCATGCTGAATGGGCGGGGCCACAACTCCATGGAAATTATCCAACGAAAGATCTCACCCACAGTTGAGTGATCACATCTCCACAGAGACATCCAATCAAAAGCCTCCAACCCAATCAACACCAATATGTTTCTTGCACACACAAGACTGCATCAAAGTTAATGGCATTTTGGGGGACATAATACATCCAAACCAGCACACCTTCCCTTTTCAGCATCCTGCAAGGTTACCATTCATCTGCTCTCCCCTGAGTAAAATATTTTTACATTTGTGTATTTAGTCACCATCATTGACCACTCTAGGTTTCACCAAGCTCTCTATTGTCCATCCTTCCCTCTGGTATCACACATGCCCCCAGCCCTCCTCCCTCAATCCCACTCACAGACATCCTTGTTCAGTGCACCTAAAATAGTGTGCTACCATCACACAGCACTGCACATTCCATTTCTGGATCTATAGTCAATCCTGTTGAGCATTCTATAATTCTTCTGCATGAAGTGTCTGATCTCTGACAACTTTCTCTATCCTAATAACCTGTGTTCTCAGTTTTAACTATTGAAATTTGTTCATTAATGTTAGTTCATATTAGTGAGGCCATACAGTATTTGTCCTCTTGTTTCTGCTAACTTCACTCAACATAATGTACTGAAGGTTCATTAAAGTTATTATGTGTTCCATGACTTTCTTCTATCTTACAGCTGTGTAATAAATATTCCACTGCAGGTATATATCAGTTTGTTTATCCACTCATCCACTGATGGACATCTGGGCTGAGTCCATGTCTTGGCATGTCATTAATAATGCCACCATAAACATTGGTTTTCAAATGTTTGTATCTTAGCTTTCAGTTCCTCTGGGTATATACCTAGAAATGGAATTGCTGGATCATATGGCAATTCTATACTTAGCTTCCTGAGGAGATGCCATAGTGTCTTCCAGAATGGCTGCACCAATCTACATTTCCATCAACAGTGAATAAGTGTGCCTCTGTCCCCACATCTTCTCCAGCACTTGTAATTTTCTGTTTTTTGGATAATGGCCATTCTGGTAGGTGTGAGATGATATTGCATTGTGGTTTTGATTTGCATTTCCCAGATAGCCAGTGAAATTGAATATCATTTCACATTTTTGAACCACTTGTATTTCCTCTATAGAAAAGTGTCTATCTATGTCTTTTGCCCAATTTTTAATTGGGTTCTTTGCCTTTCTCTTGTTGAATTGTAAGATTTCTTTATATAATCTGGATATTAAACCCTTATTTGATATGTGGTTTCTGAATACTGTGTCCCATTGCATAGGCTGCATTTTCACTCTTCTGACAAAGTCCTTCGATGTACAAAAGTGTTTAATTTTGAGGAGATCCAACTTATCTATTTCTTCTTTGATTGCTCATGCTTTTAAGTCTAGGATGCCACCTCCTATTGCTAGATCCCTAAAATATTTCCCTTCTAAAACTCTTATTATCTTAGCTCTAATGTTTATATTCTTAATCCATTTTTAATTAATTTTTGTATAAGGTGTCAGAGAGGAGTCCCCTTTCATTCTTTTTAATAAAGATATCCAGTTCTCCAGACACCATTTATTGAAGAGGCTGCTCTGTCCAAGTTGTTTTGGTGTGAGTGCCTTATGAAAGGTCAAATGTCTGTAGATGAGAGGGTCTATTTCAGAATACTCAATTCAATTCCATTGGTCAGTATACCTATCATTATGCCAGTATCATGCTGTTTTGACCACTTGCTTTGTAGTATGCTTCAAAGTCAGGTAGTGAGAGATCTCCCACTTCCTGTTTCTCAAGATATTTTTGCCTATTCAGGTCATCTTGCCCTTCCAAATGAATTTGGTTAATGGTTTTTCAATTTCTTCAAGGTAAGTTCATAAGATTTTACTTTGCATTGCATTGTATCTATAAATCAGTTTAGGTGGAATTGACATCTTATCTATGTTTCATATTCCAATCCATGAGCATGGTATGTTCTTCCATTTTTTAATGTCCTGTTTGATTTCTTTTATCAGTTTCTTATAGTTGTCTCTGTATAGGTCCTTTGTGGACTGCTTGAGTTTATTCCTAAATACTTGATTCTTTTGGTTGCTATTGTAAATAGAATATTTTTCTTGATTTCCTCCTCCTGTGGCTCATTGCTTGTGTATATGAAAGCCACTGATTTTTGCCTGTTGATCTTGTTGCCTGCCACTTTGCTGTATTCATTGATAAGCTCTAGAATCTTTGCTGTATATTTTTCTGGATTTTCTACATAGATGTTCATGTCATCTGCAAACAGTGAAAGTTTTACTTCTTCTCCAATTTTGATGCCTTTTATTTCTTCTCCTTGTCTAATTGCTCTGATTAGAATTTCCAGCACAATGTTGAATAGCAATGGTGACAGTGGGCATCCCAGTCTTGTTCCAGATCTTAGAGGGAAAGCTCTCAGTCTTTCCCCATTGAGTATGATGTTAGCTGTGGTTTTTTCATATATTGCCTTTATCTTATTCAGAAACTTTCCTTCTATTCTTATACTTTGAAGTATTTTCATCAAGAAATGATGTTGAATTTTGTCAAATGCCTTTTCTGCATTGATTGTGATGAACACATGGTTCTTCCATTTCAATTTATTGATGTGGTGTATTACATTAATTGATTTTCTTATGTTGAACCATCCTTGCATAAATGGAATAAATTCCAGTTTATTATGATGAGTAATTCTTTTAATGTGCTGCTGGATTTGATTTGTGAGAATTTTCTTGAGGATTTTTGCTCTATATTCATTAAAGTGGTTTATAATTTTCTTTTTTGTGGCATCTTTGTCTGACTTTGGTATTAGGGTGATGTTTGCTTCATAGAATCAGTTAGGTAGCTTTCCCTCCTCTTCAAGTTTTTGAAGAGTTTGAGCAGGATTGGTATTAATTCTTTCTTGAATGTTTGGTAGAATTCACTTATGAAACCATCTAGTACTGTGCATTTGTTCTTTGGGAGCTTTTTAATGACTGATTCAATCTCTTTACTTGTAATGGTTTTCTTGAGTTCATCTATTTCTTCTTGAGTCAATGTTGTTCCCTAAGACCCTGCTCATATTTTTCCTTTTATTTTTGCCAATCTGTTCCTTTATGTGTAGGCTTTCAGATGTTTTGTCTTCTAGTTCACTTATCCTTTCTTCTGTCTCTTCAAATCTGGTGTTGTAAGTCTCCATTGTTTTTGTCATCTCTTCTATTGAGAATTTCATTCCCATAAGTTCTGCCATTTGTTTTTTCACACTTCTGAGTTCCTCCTTATGTTTTCCCAATGTCTTCTTTATATTTTTGTCTCTTTTGCCATATCTTCCTTCAGCTCATTGAATTGATTTTTGACTTGATTTTTGAATTGATTTAGGAGATCTATTTGGTTATTAATTAGTTGTTTCAATTCCTCTATCTCAGTTGAAGTGTTAGTTTGTTTCTTTGGCTGGTCCATATTTTCATGTTTCCTGGTGTGGCTTGTTATCTTAAGCAGTCTAGGCATCTGGTTTTCTTGATTAATTTAATCTGGAGCTCATTTTCACTCTTTTACCTAGGGTTTTCTTGTTGTTTGACTTTGTTCTCTATCTGTTCTTTGGCATTCAGTTCAACCTCTATCATAAATTCTGTTTAGTTGATCAGAGTTTTTCACCTCTTTTTTTCTGGTTCTTACTCTGCCTCTATGTCACCTTTTTGTGAGTGAGTCTCTTCCAATATGATTGTCCCCAATCAGATTTTCCCAGTCCAGACAGACCCAAGTCTCAGGAGAAAGGTATGGAGTTTCCCTGAGAATAAGAATCTGTGGGTTGTCAGAAACTTCTGTGAAGCCTCTAGGCCCTATGCTTTTCCTATCCTGTCCAGCAGGTGGTGCTCCTCAACCTGCAGCTCCCAACCAGTGTAAAGAGGTGTCACAGGTGGCTTTAATTCTCCACAGACCTTGTCCCTGTTGGGGGCATGACTGACACAAGTTGGTTTCTGTTTTCCAGCCCCTGGGCACTGAGTTGGCTGAAGGAGGTCTGGCCACCTGAGTTGGGCCCAGTCCTCCCCTTTTCTTGGGGAAGTTATGTCCTTTAGGGAATTGTCTCCCCCACTAGACTCTTGCTTTGTCTCTCAGAGCTATTTTAGGTCCTCCCTTGCCTGGGACCAGTGGCCAATTGCAAATCTTTGTAGCTTTCTCTAATGGGCTACTTAGAATAGTTATTTCCAAAAAAGAAAAACAACCAAACAGAAAAAAAAGAAAAAAAGGAGAATATGAAGAAAGAAAAAAATATAAAAACAAAGGCCTTTCCCAGCCCCTGAATTTTGTCAGTCCCAGTATGGACTATTTAAAGATAAGCCCTCTGGGACAACTTTAATTCTGCCTTTGCAGGGGGGCCAGGTTGACACAGAAACTTTGATGGGCTATTGAAATGCAAAATGATAAGGAATTAGAGTGCAAGAGAAGAGGAAACAAGAAACCAGAAAAACTGGCTTTTCAGAGCAAGGCACCAGCTTCCTGGATTTGTATATATGCCCTTCTCCATATTTTGAACACCCCCAGACATTTTTGTTGTTGTTGTTTTTGCTGTTTTTTCTAGCCCTGTCTCCTCTGCTGGGCTGATTGCATGGAGAATCTCTAGTGTCTGTTCTCAGTTTATCTGTGGTTGGAGTTTTTATTCAGCAGTCTGAGTTTGTTAATCAATTATGCACCTGGGGCTGGGTTGAGCCTCCCTCCTGGTGGTTCTCAGCACAGACTGTTTCCTCTTCCCTTGGGAAACCATCTGCAAAGACAGTCTGCTGTGTCTGGTGGGGAAGGGTGTTAGCCCCATGGCCGGGGTAACTTACAAGTTTCACTGAGATCTCAGATGCTCCACCCATTCCAGACTGTTGTATGATGCATGACTGATCATAGATTTCTCTGAGGTGGCTGTCCCACACAGTTCCTGGCTATCTACCAGCTGCCCCAGAGGACTAACTATAACCCACATCTCACCACTCTTCCATCTTGCCCTGACTCTCCTTATTGTGGTTTTGCTTTGCATTTCTCTGAGGGCTAATGATGCTGAGCATCCTTTCAGGTACTTTCTGGTCATTTGGAGAAATATCAAAGTATTTTGGGCATTTTAAAATTATGTTTTTAGTCTTTTTGTCATTAAGTTGATGGATTTCTTTATATATTCTGGATATTAATCTTTATCAGATATGTGGTTTCCAAATATTTACTCCCATTTTGCAGATTGTCATTTTAGTTTCATGGTAAAGTCCTTTGAGGTGCAAAATTTTTATTTTAATGAGGTCTCATTTATGTTTTATTCTTTTGTTCTGTGTGCTTTGGGTGTGGAGTCTAAGGAACCATTGCCTAACATAAGTTTCTGAAGATGCTTCCCTAAGTTTTCTTCTAGGAGTTTTATAGTTTTACCTCTTATATTATGATCTTTTGTCCACTTTGAGTTGCATTTTATATATAGTGTGAGATTGGGGTCCTCCTTTTTATTTTTTGCAAATGGAGATCCAGTTTTCTCAGTACCATTTGTTGAATAGAGTATTCTTTCCCATTGAGTTGTCTTTGCCATCTTGTCAAAAATCAGTTGGCCATAAATGTGATGGTTGATTTCTCTCAATTCTAGTGCATTGGGCTATATGTCTGTCCTTGTGCCAGAACAACACTGTTTTGATTATTGTGGCTTTGTCATAAGTTTTTATATTGGGAAGTGTGAGTCCTCCAAGGTCATTCTTCTTTTACAAGATGACTTTAGCTATTCAGTGCCCTTAACACTCCATATAAATTTGATGATTGGTTTTTCGATTTCTGCCAAGAAGGTTGTTGGAATTTTGACTGGGTTTGCATTGAATATATAAATTGCTTTGGGTGGGATTGACATTTTAACAATATTTAAGTGTCCAATCCATGAAAAGAGAATATCCATCCATTTGTTTAGGTCTTATTTGATTTCTTTTAGCAATGTTATCTAGTTTTCTGTGTCCAAGTCCTTTACATCCTTGGTTAAACTTGATATTAGATATTTGATTCTTTTAGTAGCTATTGTGAATGGAATTTTTTTTCTTGAATTTCCATCCAATTGTTTGTTGCCTGTGTGTAGAAAAACTATTGATTTTTAGGTTTTTATCTTGTACCCCATCACTATGACAAATTCATTTATTAGCTCTAGGAGCTTTTATGTGGTATTTCAGGACTTTCTGTATATAATAGCATGTGAATTGCAAATAGTGAAAGTTTTACTTCTTCCTTTCCAATTTGGATGTCTTTGTATATTTTTCTTGCCTACTTTCTCTGGCAAGAACTTCCAGTACACTGTTAAATAACAGTGGTGACAGTGGGCATCCTTGTCTTGCTCCTGATCTTACAAGGAAAACTTTCAGTTTTCATCCTTAAGTAGGATGTCAGCTGTAGGCTTTTTGTATATGCCCTTTATCATGTGGAGGAAATTTTTTTCTATTCCTATCTTTTGAAGTATTTTTTAACCAAGAAGGTATGCTGGATTTTTTCAAATGTCTTTTCTCCCTCAATGGAAATGATCATATGCTTTATTCCCTTCATTTTGTTAATGTGTGTATTACATTAATTGATTTTATTTTGAACCACCCTTGGATACCTAGGATAAAACTCACTTGTTCATGGGTGCATAATTCATTTAAAGTACTGTTGGGTTTGATTTGCAAGTATTTTGTTGTGGATTTTTCAGCAATATTCATAAGAGAAAGTGGTCTATAATTTTCTTTTCTTGTACTATCATTATCTGGCTTTGGATTTATGGTGATGTTGGCTTCATAGAATGACTTTGGTGTTGTTCCCTCATCTTCAATTTTTGGAAGTGTTTGAGCAGAAATGTTATTGTTTCTTCTTGGAATGGTTAGGAGAATTCACCAGCAAATCCATCTGGACCTGGGTTTTTCTTGTGGGGAGGTTTTTTATTCAATCTCTTTACTTGTAATTGGTCTATTGCAGTATTCTATTTTTTTCTAGAGTCAATACTGGTTGTTCATGAATTTCTAGGAAATTATCCATTTAATCTAAGTTGTCTAATGTGTGTGCATACAGTTGTGCATAGTATCCTCTTATGATCCCTTTTATTTCAGTGTGATCAGTAGTACTATTCCACCTCTCATTTCTTATTTTACTTATTTTTATCTCTATTTCTTTATTGATATACCTTAGGGTTTGTCAATTTTATTCATCTACTCAATGAAACAAATTTTGGTTTTGTTAAATATCTATTGTTTCATATTCTCAATTTCTTTATTTCTCATCTCATCTTTTTTATTCCTTTTCTTCTTGCATTGGAATTAGTTTGCTGTTCTTTCTCTAGTTCCTCCTGGCATTCAGCTAGGTCTTTGATTTTACATTTTTATTCTTTTAAATGTAAGTGTTTCCCTCCAAGTACTGCATTTGGTGCATCCCATAACATTTTTTTGCACTTTTATTGAGATTTATTCACACATCATACAACCCATCCAAAGTGTAGAATCAATGGCTCACAGTATCATCACATAGTTGTGCACGCATCACCATGATCAATTTTAGAACATTTTCATTACCCCAGAAAAAAAAATTCCCCCCATTACTGACCTGTAGCATTGGTGTGGTAAATTTGTCTCTGTTGAAAAAATATTAAAATATTACTGTTAACTCTAGTCCATAGTTGCAGTATGTGCATTTTCCCCATATACCCCTCTATTATTAATTCCTGCAATAGTATTATACATTTGTTGTCATTCAAGAAAGACCTTTTTGTTATAACTTTTATATTTGTACAGTTAATCACAGTCATAGTCTACCACAAGATTCACTCTGTCATACATTCCCATATTTTAACATCCAGCTTTCCTTCTGCTGACATTAATGACTCTAAACTTCCCCTTTACACACATTCACACACCATTTGGTACAATTAATTTTTCTCAGTATAACATAGTACCATCCCCTCTATCCATTTCTAAATCTTTAAGTTCAATCTAGTTAAACATTCTGCACATATTAAGCAAGTGGCCCCATTCTTTAGCCTCATTCTATATCCTGGTAACCTTTATTCTATAATTTATGTCAATGAGTTAACATATTATAATTAGTTCATATCAGGGAGATCATGAAATATTTGTCCTATGTTTCTGACTTATTTCACTTAACATAATGTCCTCAAGGTTCATCAATGTTGTCACATGCTTCAGGACTTCATTCCTTCTTACTGCTGAATAATACTCCATAAGTATGTTTTTATTCATTCATCTGTTGATGAACACTGGTTTTCATCACTTGGAAATTGTGAATATTGACTCTATGAACATTGGTATGCAAATGTCTGTTCACATCCCTGCTTCAGAACTGGGTATAAACTGATTAGTGGGATTGCCAAATTGTAAGGCAGCACTATACTTTGCTTCCTGAGGAAATGCCAAATTTACCACCACAGCCACTGTACAATTTTACATTCCCACCAGTACTGAATAAATGTTCCTATTTCACCACATCCTTTCCAAAACTTCTAGTTTCTTGTTTGTTTAATAGTGGCCACTGTAGTAGATGAGAGAAGATATCTCACTGTGGTTTTGGTTTGCATTTCCCTAATAGCTAGAGAAGCTAAGTATTCTTTCATGTGCTTCTTAGCCATCTGTATTTCCTCTTTGGAAAAATGTCACTAATTTCTTTTGCCCATTTTTTTTGACTGGGATTTTCTTCTTCTTATTGTTGATTTGTAGGATTTCTTTTTGTATTCTGGATATCAAACCCTTATCAGATATGTGATTTCCAAATATTTTCTCCCACTGAGTTGGCTGCTTTTTCACCCTTTTTACAACATCCTTTGAAGCACAGAAGCATTTGATTTTGAGGAGATTCTATTTATCTATATTTTCTTTCATTGCTTGTGCTTTGATGGAAAGTCTAGGAATTTATCTCCTGTTATTATATTTGTAAATGTTTCCCTATATTTTCTTCCAGGGGTTTTATGGCACTGGCTGTTATACTCAGGATTTTTATCAATTTTGAATTAATTTTTGTATAATGTATTAGATAAGGGTCTGTGCCATCTGAATGTATTATGTCCCCCCAAATGCCATTATCTTTGATGTAATCTTGTGTGGGCAGACCTATCAGTGTTAATTAGATTGGAATTCTTCAAGTGTTTCCATGGAGATGCACCCCACCCAACTGTGGGTGATGACTCTGATTGGATAATTTCCATGAAAGTGTTGGCCCACCCATTTAGGGTGGGTCTGAATTAAATTACTGGAGCACTATATAAGATCAGACAGAAGGAGCAAGCTTCTACAGCCAAGAGGGACACTTTGAAGAAAGCACAGGAGCTGCAGATGAGAGACAGTTTGAAGACAGCCATTGAAAGCAGACTCTTGCTCCAGAGAATCTAAGAGAGGACAGATACCCCAAGTGCAACTAAGAGTGACATTTTTGAGGAACTGCAGCCTAGAGAGGAATGTCCTGGGAGAAAGGCATTTTGAAACCAGAACTTTGGAGCAGATGCTGTCCATGTGCCTTCCCAGTTAACAGAGGATTTCTGGACACCATTGGCCATCCTCCAGTGAAGGTACCCAATTGCTGATGTGTTACGTTGGACACTTTATGGCCTTAAGACTGTAACTGTGTAACAAAATAAACCCCCTTTATAAAAGCCAATCCATTTCTGTTGTTTTGCATTCTGGCAGCATTAGCAAACTAGAACAGGTTCCTTGTTCATTCCTTTGAATATGGATGTACAGTTCTCCCAACACCACTTATTGAAGAGACTGTTCTGTCCCAGTTGAGTGGATTTGGGAGACTTGTCAGAAATAAGTTGATGGAGTGAAGTCATCAATGTAGTGATGTAAACAGTGACTAAAGCTTCTCTCTAGGGTTTCAATGAAGAAAAAGACAATTCTGATTTGTTTGAAATTCTGGAGGTGGACATAGACTGGAGAAGGACCCTGCCAATGCTGAATTGAAGAAAGAGAAGGAATATCAGGTAGGAATTTTCTGTCCCAGTCCAGTCAGTCTTCTCCCCTCACCTGAACTCAGTCTCAGTGTGAGAAAGGCACAGACTCAGCAGATGGGGTCCCTTCCACCAGGGACACAGTCCATGAAATCTCTTGCAGCAATAAGACATACCCCAACTGTTTGAAGACCAGGTGGACAGGGAAGGTCACATCAAGGCCCAGGTCAGTGAGGGGCAAAGAGGCTGAGAAAATGTGGACAGAGACTGTGTTTCAGCTCTGGGTCTGAAAGCCCTTTCCCCACCCTTGAGGGAAGCAGCAGCAGCAGTCATTTCCTTGCATGAGGGATGTCTGGAAAACTGGATCAGCTGAGGGAGCCCTCTGCAACAGATAAAGCCCTACATCAAGCCAGATTTTGGGTGGCAAAGTGAGGGCATTGGAATCCCACAGTTTCAGTTCACCTGTGTAGATGCAGCCTGTGCTCAGAGGCAAAACAGCTTCTGATGTTGATTAAGTTACTGAGCAGCACCATCTGCTGGACAGTCTGGAAGGTGCAAGGGGATTGAAACATTTTAAATAGATGCTCAAGACCCTTTCTTAGGATCACTGGAGCTGGTCTACATGCCATGTTTAGCTGCAAAATATTGACTACCCAACTGTTAAACAGGCTGTGAAACAAACCCCAGTCTTGTTGGCCAGTGAGAAAGAGGACACCACTGGAACCAGCAGATTTCTTTTACCACACACAGTGAAATTGCTTGGATGCCAAGTGCCTACCTCCCATCTCTGTTGCAAGCCACTGTGGGCACCTGATATTGAGGGGAGGACTTGGAGGCAGAGCCAATCTGACAATTGGCCAGTGAGAGAAATGAAGAACAGATAAAGATCAAATACAACCAACAAGAAGACCCTATCCAAAAAAAGGAGAAAATGACCTCCAGAATAAATCAATCAAGAGAATCAGATGCCTAGACAGCAAAACAAATCATGATTCACACAAGGAAACTTGAAAATATGGCACAGTTAAAGGAACAAACTAACACCTCAACTGAGATTCAGGAGTTGAAACAACTAATTAAAGGTATTAAAACATGCTAAATCAATTCAAAAATGAAATCAGTGAGTTGAGAGAAGATATGGCAAAATACTTGAAGTATATAAAGAATACATTGGGCAAACATAAGGAAGAACTTGAAAGTTTTAAAAAACAAATGGCAGAACTTATAGGAATGAAAGGCATAATAGGAGAAGTGAAAAACACATTAGATACATACAACAACAGACTTGAAGAGGCAGAATAAAGGATTAGTGAACTAGAGGACAGAACATCTGAAATCCTACACACAAAAGAAAGGATAGGGAAAAGAATGGAAAAATATGAATAGGCTCTCATGGAACTGAATGACACCATGAAGCACACAAATATGCCTTTTATAGGTGTCCCAGAAGGAGAAGAGTGGGGAAAAGTGGCAGAAAGAATATTTGATGAAATAATCAATGAAAGTTTCCCAACTGTTACAAAAGACATAAACTTACAGGTCCAAAAAGTACAGCATACAACAAACAGAACTGATACAAATAGACCCACTCTTAGAAGACATTTACTAATCAGATTGTTAAATGTCAAAGACAAAGAGAGAGTTCTGAAATCAGCAAGAGAAAATTGATACATCACATACAAGGGAAGCTTGATAAGACTAAGTGGGTATCTCTCTGCAGAAACCATGGAAGTGAGAAGACAGTGTTATCATATATTCAAGATACTGAAAGAGAAAAACTGCCAACCAAGAATCCTTATCTGGCAAAATTGTCTTTAAAAATGAGGGAGAGTTCAAAGTATTTACAGATAAACAGACCCTGAGAGAGTTCTTGAAAAGGGACCTCCTCTACAAAAATACTAAAGGGAGTGCTAGAGACAGATAGGGAAAGACAGGGCAGAGAGGTTTGGAGAAGAGTGTAGACATGAAGATTAGCAGTAAGGGTAACTAAAATGGTACACAGGTTATCAGGAGATAGAAGCAGGGTAGAGATCAGGCATTTGATGCTGAAGGAATATAGAATGTTCAATGTGATTGATTGTATAGATCCAGAAATGGATAGCACAATACTGGGTGATGGTAGCACAATATTGTATGGGGACTGAACAAAGATGAATGTGAGTATGGTTGAAATAGGAAGGTTAGGGGTGTGTATGACACCATAAGGGAAGATAGAAGATAAAGACTTGAAATGTATGACTTAGTCAAACCTAGTATGGTCAATGATGATGCTTAAATGTACAAATAGAATGTTTTTAAATTAGAAAGCACAAATGAATGTTGGCTTTGCAGGGTGTTGAAAATGGGATGGTAATGGGGAAAAATAACATCAATACAAACTAGAGTCTATACTTAAGAGCAATATTGTTATATGCTTCCATTAAATGTGACAAAGGCAATATACCAAATTTAAATGTCTAAGAGGGGGATATAAGGGAGGCATGTAGGATAATTGAATGTTGTTGTTTTCTGAACTATTTATTGTATAATTTTTCACTCATAATATTTTTCATTTTATTTTCCTTTTTTATTTTTTTCCCTCCTATTCCTCTTTCTTTGTGTTAGAAATGGTAATGTCCTCATATATATTGTGGTGTTGAATTCATAACTATGTGATTATATCAGACACCATTGCTTGATTACTTAGGAAGGAATATATCATTTGTGAGCAAAACTGTTTATAACATAAACAGAGGGATACAAGTGCTGGAGAAAATGTGGTGCAAGGGATGTACATATTCACTGTTGGTGACAAAATAGAATGGTACATCCCATCTGGAGGGTGGTGTGGTGGTTCCAAAGGAAGCTAAGTAAAGGGTTGTCATAACTTCCTGCACCCCCGTTATTGGATATATACTTGGAAGAACTGAGAACAGGGAAATGAATGGACATTTGCACACTGGTGTTTATGGTAGTGGTATTCACAATTGACAATGGATGGAGAAGGGCTTACGGTACACTGATGATGGGAATGGTGAACAGTGGTGCATCCATATAATGAATATTAAGCAGCAACAAAGGAATGAAATTGCGGGTTATACAACTAGGTGAATGGACTTTGGGGACAGTTTTTCAAATGAAATAAACCAGAAATGAAAAAGCAAATATTATAATGCCTCACTAATATGGACTAACTATAACGTGCAACTCAGGTAATTGAATCTGAGATCATAGATTATCAGGGGAAGGCTTACTGTAAATGTTCATGGATTGTAAACTCTTACAGTAGTTGCATCTATTCCTGAGTTGTAATGGTTATTTCTAAATTTTGAGAAGCTGAGCTCGTTTTGTATAAACTGGTCAATTCCTTAAACTTTGGGTATATTTGTGACACCTAACACTCAGAACCAGAATTCAGCAGCAATTAATGACAGCATCACCCCATACACCAAATGTTAAATAGGCTGAAAATAGATCAGACTTCAATTAGAGATATGATTTAAAAGGAATTGGCTAGGAGTAAGGCAAACCAGACTGAAGTGTAAAGTGTGATACTGATGGTGTTTCAAAGCTTCAACTTAATTTTCTTGTGGTATGGTATGGACATATTGAAAACAGTGAAGTTACTTTAGGAAATTTGATTTTCTTATGCCTTTGCTTTTTTTAGTTTGAAATGTTTTTTTAATATTTTTGATTAAAAAAGTTAATAAAAAACTTTAACTTCTGTGTGAGACCAAAGGAAGAGATGTTTATTTAGCGCAAAATTTATATTTTCTGTAGCACACTAATTTAATTTATATGGTCAGTTTATTTGAACACCATAATTACATGGAACCTTGAATAGGGAGTGAGATCTTGTTGGTGTACAGGTTAGTCTTATGCCCCAATACATCCCAGAGAAATTTGGGCAGAGAATAAAAACATATTTGCAATGCCTCATTGATGGACTAGGGAAAATGTGGAAATAAACTTTCACAGCTAGGGAATTACTGATATTCTCATAGGCACTGGGGACTACCAACTTAGAAGGCTGAGCCCTTGATCTTGAGGCTTGCACTTATGAAGCTTGTTACTGAAAAGGAGCACCTAAGGCTACTTATAATTGTGCCTAAGTTTCACCCCCAAAGAACCTCTTTTGTTGCTCAGATGTGGCTTCTCTCTGTAAGCCATCTCTGCATGTGTTCTAGTTTGCTAATGCTGCTGGAATGCAAAACATCAGAGATGGATTGGCTTTTATAAAAGGGGGTTTATTTGGTTACACAGTAACAGTCTTAAGACCATAAGGTGTCCAAGGTAACACAACAGCAATTGGGTACCTTCACTGGAGGATGGCCAATGGTGTCCGGAAAACCTCTGTTAGCTGGGAAGGCACATGGCTGGTGACTCCTCCAAAGTTCTGGTTTCAAAATGGCTTTCTCCCAGGATGTTCCTCTCTAGGCTGCAGTTCCTCAAAAATGTCACTCTTAATTGCACTTGGGTTATTTGTCCTCTCTTAACTTCTCCGGAACAAGTGTCTGCTTTCAATGGCTGTCTTCAAACTGTCTCTCATCTGCAGCTCCTGTGCTTTCTTCAAAGTGTCCCTCTTGACTGTAGCCTCCTCTTCAAAATGTTACTCACAGCTGCAATGAGTTCCTTCTGTTATGTCAGCCCATTTATATGGCTTCACTGATCAAGGCAAACCCCGAATGTGTGGAGCAACACTTCCATGGAAATTATCCAATAAGAGTCATCACCCACAGCTGGGTGGGGTGCATCTCCACAGAAACACTCAAAGAATTACAATCTAATCACGCTGGTAACATCTGCCCACACAAGATTACAGCAAAGGTAATGGCATTGGGGGACTCAATGCATTCAAACTGGCACATTCTACCCCCTGGACCACAAAATGACATTATCTTTCCATATACAAAATGCATTCATCCCACAACAATATCACAGAAACTTAAATCATTTCAGTAACAATAGTTAAGTACAAGATTCCATCAAAATCAATTATAGGCATGGTCAGTCCTAAGGTGTAATTTTCTTTAGCTGTGGATCTGTGAACTTAGAACAAGTTATGTGTTTCCAATACACAAAGGAGGGACATCCATAGGATAAACATTCCCATTGCCACAAGGAGAAAGAGTAAGGAAAATAGGGTTAACAGGACCAAAACAGTTCCTAAAACCTGCAGGACAGACTCCATTAGATTTCAAAGTCTGAGAGTCATTTACAGAACAACGTTGCATCCTTGGGGCTTGAGAGAGTGGGAGTCTAACCCTTCATAAGGGCCTTTGTGGTAGTCCTTTCCTCTCCAAACACCTGGGTGAATGCTCCAACATATCCACACATTGGGGAGACCACCTTCTCAGCCCCACCCTCCTCAAACATTGGGACAGCACCTGGATTCCCTTCCATCACTGGGGCACATGCTCAACCCCTTCAGAACAGTGTGGTGGCAGCCAGGCTCTCCACAATTCCCTGGGAATGTGCTCCACCCTCTTTGGGGCTTGGAGTGGCAGAACATTTCCTGAGCATCTTGGCAGAAGGCCCACCCTCAACCTCCAGGTCAAACTCACCCTTTCCATGGGTGTGGGCTGCTCTGCTCTCCCAGCCTGAGATCTCTTGATTCCAGACCTCAACCTCCATGCATCTGCCTTTGAAGGCATTTTTCCTTCAATTTGTTCCTTGTCTGTCTCCTCCAGTCCAGACCAGCAGTGGCTCTGTCTGTAAAGAGCTCACAAAATTTTTGTTGGCTTCACATGAAGCACACAGGTGTCAAAGCCATCAGACAATAGGACTTTCCACAAATCCTTTATGCTTAACTCCTTCTCCAATCTTGGCTTGTACTGAAATGGCAGCTGGGTTCCATGTTTGGTTACATCCTCACTTTGGGCTGTAGCTTCTGGGATTTCACTCCTTGGAAGCTGGTAATTTTCCAAGCCATCAGCTTCTGGTTTCTTTGAAGCCAGGAGTTAAATTCTAAGTTTATCTGTCTCAGCTCGCTTTACTATAAGCTGCAAGGAGAAGCCAGGTCACATCCCCTACATGTAGTCTGGAGATCTCAGCTAAGTATTCCAGGTTGTCACTTTCAAATTCTTCCTTCCATCTGACATGAGGAATCATTTTTTCCAAATTCTCCACCACTTTAAAACAAGGATCACCTCTCTTCCAGTTTGCAAAAACACATTCATCATTTCTGTTCAAGTCCTCATCAGAAGTATCTTTAGAGTCCATATTTCCACAGTCTCTTCAAAGCAGTTTAGGCCTTTTCTATCAAGATCCTCACAATTCTTCCAGAATCTTCCCCTTATCCACTTAAAAAGCCATTCCAACATGTTTGGTATTTGCAAACTCAGTAGCAAAAGCACCCCACTCCTGGTACCAAAATCTGTTCTAGTTTGTTAATGCTACTGGAATGCAAAACACCAGAGATGGATTGGCTTTTATAAAAGGGGGTTTATTTGGTTACACATTTACACTCTTAAGGCCATAAGGTGTCCAAGGTAACACACCAGCAATTGGGAACCTTCACTGGAGGATGGTCAATGGTGTCTGGAAAACCTCTGTTAGCTGGGAAGGCACGTGGCTGGCGTCTGCTCCAAAGTTCTGGTTTCAAAATAGCTTTCTCCCAGGACATTTCTCTCTTGTCTGCAGTTCCTCAAAAATGTCACTTTTAGTTGCACTTGGGTTATTTGTCCTCTCTTAGCTTCTCCAGAGCAAGAGTCTGCTTTCAACAGCTGTCTTCAAACTCTCTTGTCTGAAGCCCCTGTGCTTTCTTCAATGTGTCCCTTTTGGCTGTAGCTCCTCTTCAAATTGTTACTTACAGCTGCGCTGAGTTCCTTCTGTTTGTCAGCCCATTTATATGGCTCCACTGATCAAGGCCCACTCCAAATGGGTGGAGCAACACCTCCATGGAAATTATCCAATCTGAGTCATCACCCACAGCTGGGTGGGGTGCATCTCCACAAAAACACTCAAAGAATTACAATCTAATCAACACTGGTAACGTCTGCCCACACAAGATTACATCAAACATAATGGCATTGGGGGACACAATACATTGAAACTGGCACAGCATGTAAACATGCTGCCCTCCCCTCTATGTAGCACATGATTCCCAGAGGTGTAAATCATCCTGGAAATGTGGTACATGACTCCCAGGGATGAGCCTGATCCTGGCATCATGGGATTTAGAAAGACTTCTTGACCAAAAGAGGAAGAGAAATGAAGCAAAATAAAGTTTCAGTGGCTGAGAGATTTTGAATGGATTTGAGAGGTAAATCATTCTAGAGGTTATTCATATGCCTTATATAGATATGCCTTTTTAATTTTTAATATATTGGAATAGCTACAAGGAAATACCTGAAACTGTCAAACTGCAACCCAGTAGCTTTGATTCTTGAGGACAATTGTGTAACTATATAGTTTATATGGTTTGACTATGTTATGGTGAAAACCTTGTGACTCACACTCTGTTTATCCAGTATATGGACAGATGAGTAGAAAAATGGGGATAAAAATTTAATGAATATGTAGAGGATGGGGATGGCTGTTTTTTGGCATTGTGTTTAATTTTTATTCTTATTTTTATTTTGGGGGAGTAATGAAAATGTTCAAATATTGTGGTGATGAATGCACAACTGTATTATAGTACTGTGATGAATTGTACACTTTGGGTGATTGCATGGTATGTGAATCTATCTCAATAAAAGGGAAAATGAGAAAAAAATCAATTGATCATAGATATAAGGATCTATTTTGGAACACTCAATTTGATTCCATTGAGCAGTATGTCTCTATGCCAGTTCCTTGCACTTTTGACCTCTGTGGCTTTATAATATGCTTTAAAGTCAGGAAGCTTGAGCTTTCCCACTTCATTCTTTGTTTTCAAAATGTTTTTGGCTATTTGAGGAACCTCATCCTTCCAAATAGGTTTTTCATTGCTGTAAGGTAGGCTGTTGGAATTTTGATTGGTATTGAATTGAATTTGTGGATCAATTTGGGTATAGTTGACATTTTAATGATTTTGCCTTCCAATCCATGAACACTGGATGTCTTTTCACTTATTTACCTCTTCTTTGATTTCTTTTAGCAATGTTTTGTAGTTTTCAGTGTACTGAAACTTCACATCCTTAGTTAAGTTTATTCCTAGATATTTAATTTTTTAGTTGTTATTGTAAATGGAATTTTTCTTGTTTCCCTCCTCAGTTTAATCATTACTATTCTATTGAAACCCTACTGATTTTGGCATGTTGCTCTTGTATCCCACCAGTTTGCTGAACTTTTTTATTAGCTCAAGTAACTTTGTTATAGTTTTTTTCTGTGTTTTCTAAATATAGGATCATATTGCCTGCAAATAGTAAAAGTTTTGCTTCTTACTTTCTGATTTGGATGACTTTTATTTCTTTTTCTTGCCTAATTGCTCTGGCTATAACTTCCAAGACACTGTTGGATAACAATGGTGACAGGGAGTATACTTGTCTTGTTCCTGATCTAAGAGGGAAAGCTTTCAATCTCTTTCCATTGAGTATGATGTTAGCTGTGGGTTTTTCTTATATGCCCTTTACCATGTTTAAGAAGTTTCCTTTGATTCCTGCCTTTCAAAGTGTTTTTATAAAAAAAGGAGGCTGGATTTTGTCAAATGCTTTTTTTCTGCATCAATCAAGATGATTGTGAAGTTCTTCCCTTTTGATTTGTTGATGTGGTGTATTACAGGAATTGTTCTTGTTGCATTATACCACCCTTGAATACCTGAAATAAAACCCACTTGATCATGATGTATAATTCTTTTAAAATGTTGGATTCAATTTGCAAGGATTTTGCTGAGGATTTTTGCATCTATATTCAGTAGAGATTGGTGCATCAATTTCTTTTCTTGTAGTATCTTTATCAGGTTTTGGTATTAGGGTGGTGTTGGCTTCATAGAATGAGTCAGGTAGTTTTCCCTCTTCTTCAGTTTTTTAGAATAGTTTGAACAGGATTGGTATTAATTCTTCTAGGAATGCTTGGTAAAAATCTGTGAAGTAATCTGGGCATGGCTTTTCTTTGTGGGTAGATTTTTGATGTCTGATTCAATTTCTTTACTTGTGACTGGTTTGTTGAAGTCTTCTATGTCTTCTTGAGTTAGTGTAGGTTGTTTGTGTGATTCTAGGAAATGTCCATTTCATCTAAGTTGTCTATTTTGTTGACATACAGTTGTTCATAGTATCCCCTTATGATTTTTTTATTGCTTTTGGGTACATTGTAATGAGTCCCCTCTCATTTCTGATTTTGTTTATTTGCATCCTCTCTCTTTTTGTCTTTGTCAGTATAAAGTTTTGTTGATTTTATTAATTTTCTGAAAGTACTTACTTTTAATTTTATTGATTCTCTCTAAAGTTCTTTTTTCCCATTTCATTTATTTCTGCTCTATTCATTTTTATTTCCTTTGGCATGTTTTGGGAATAGTTTGCTGTCTTTTATCTAGTTTCTCCAGTTCTTCAGTTAGGTCTTTGGTTTTTGCACTTCCTTTTTAATGTGGGCATTTAGGATGATAAATTTCCCTCTCAGCACTGCCTTCATTGCATGCCATAACTTTTGATATCTTGAATTCTTATTTTCATTCATCTCAAGATATTTACTGATTTCCCTTGTGGTTTCTTCTTGATGCATTGATTATTTTCAGGAGTGTATGATTTAACTTCCATATATGTGTGGATTTTTCCATTCTCTGCCTATTATTGATTTCTAACTTCATTCCCATTATGTTCATAAAAGATAGTTTTATAGTTTTGCTCTTTTAAATTTTATTGAGACTTCTTTTGTGACCCAACATGTGATCTATCCTGGAGTATGATCCATGTGCACAGGAGAAGAATGTATATACTGTTGTTTTGGGATGCAATGTTCTCTATGTATCTTAGCTCTAGTTCATTTATCATAATATTCAAGGTCTCTGTTTCTTTAATTATCTTCTATCTAGATGTTCTACCTATTGTTTAGGGTGGTGTTTCTATTCTCCAACTATTATTGCTGATGTGCCTATTTCTCCCTTCAGTTTTTCCAGTGTTTGCCTCATGTGTTTTGGGGCACCTGTGTTAGGTTCAAAAATGTTTATGACTGTTATTATTTCTTTGTGGATTTCCCATTTCATTAATGTATATTATCCTTCTTTGGCTATTGTAACAGCTTTTGACTTAAAGTCTATTTTGCTAAATGTTAGTATATCTACCCCAACTCTTTTTTGAGTTACTATTTGTACAGAGTATCTTTTCCCAACGTTTTGACCTATTTGTGTCTTTGGGTCTAAGGTGAGTCTCTTGTAAATAAATTATGGGTGCATCAGGTTTTTATCTATTCTTCTAATCTTTGTCTTTTGATTTGATAGTTTAATCCATTAACATTTGTTATTATTGTAAAGGCAGTCCTTACTCCAGCCATTTTGTACTTTGGTTTTTGTATATATCTTTTTTGTCTCTCTTTTCTTTTATTTCAATCCCCTTTTCTGTATGGTTGGTCTTTTATGATGTAACAGACTGACTGATCCCTTTCTCATTTCTGTCTGTGTATATTTTTCAAATACTTTCCTTGTAGTTTCCCTGTGGTTTATAAAACACAACCTACATCTGTATCCAACTATTTGAAAAGATACCATCTTAGCTTCAGTAGCAAAGGAATAAGATGCCAGCCATGTGCCTTCCCAGCTAATATAGGTTTTCCAGACACTATTGGCCATCCTCCAGTGAAGGTACCCAATTGTTGATGTGTTAGCTTGGACACTTTATGACCTTAAGACTGTAACTGTATAACCAAATAAACCCCCTTTTATAAAAGCCAATCCATTTCTGGTGTTTTGAATTCTGGCAGCATTAGCAAAACAAAACAACCATATTCAGTGACTTCTCATTTCTATCTGGATATATTTTTCATCTATTTTGTTTCAGGTTATGATGTAGTTGAAATATTGCATCCAAAATATATAATAATCGTGTTTGGTTTGATACCAACTTAACTTCAATAACATGAACTCATACTTTCCCTATACCCACTGTCACCCCACCATTTTTTTTACTCATTACCACTTATTTCTTTGTACATTATGTCTGAAACCATATATTTGTTATTACTTTTTAAGCATTTGCATTTTATCACCTGTAGGAAGTAAGAAGTGGAGTTAAATACCAAACAAGTCAATACAATAATGCTGCTATTTATAATTACCCACATGGTTACCTTTACTACAGGTCTTTGTTTTTTTGATCCACTGCCTAATGTCCTTTCCTTTCAGTCCAAAGAACTTCCTTCAGCATTGCTTGTATGGCATGTCTAGTGGTCATGATCTCCCTCAACTTTAGTTTATCTGGGAATGTCTTCATCACCCTTCATTTTTTGCATCCATTATTTCTGATGAAACTGTCAACACTCAATCTTATTGGGACTTCCTTTTGTATAACACATCGCTTGCCTCTTGCAGCTTTCATAACCCTTTTCTTGTCCTTTGCATTTGATTGTGTGATCAGTGTATGATGGGGTGTATTCTTCATGTTTATCTTCCTTGGTGTTCCCGGAGATGCTTGGATGTTCATATTCACAACTTTGGTAACTTTAGGAAGTTTCCTTTCATTATTTCTTTGAATATTCCTTCTTCCCTGTGCCAGTTTGATAATGTTATGCACCCCCAGGAAAGGCTATGTTCTTTCAATCCAATCTTGTGTGACAGATACATTGTGGGTGTGAATTTTGATTATGTTGTTTCCATGCAGGTGTGGCCCACCCAAATGAGGGTAAGAGCTGTTGATTAGACCATTTCCATGGAAGTGTGACTGTGCCGGTTTGAATGTATTGTGTCCCCCAAATGCCATTATCTTTGTAGTTTTGTGGGGCAGAAGTTTTTGGTGCTGGTTGGATTTGCTTGGAATGTGCCCCACCCAGCTGTGGGAGATGATTCTGATGAGATGTTCCCATGGAGGTGTGGCCCCGCCCATTCGGGGTGGGCCTTGATCAGTGGAGCTATATAAATGAGCTGACTCAGAGAGAAGAAACTCATGGAGTGCAGCTGGGAGTGATGTTTTGAAGAGGAGTAAGCTTGCTAGAGAGGAGCGTCCTGGGAGAAAGCCGTTTTGAGGCCAGAGCTTTGGAGCAGATGCCGGCTGCCTTCCCAGCTAGCAGAGGTTTTCCGGATGCCATTGGCCATCCTCAGGTGAAGGTGCCCAGTTGATGATGTGTTGCCTTGGATGCTTTGTGGCCTTAAGACTGTAACTGTGTAGTGAAATAAACCCCCGTTTTATAAAAGCCTATCCATCTCTGGTGTTTTGCATTCTGCAGCATTAGCAAACTAGAACAGATTTTGGTACCAGAGAAGTGGGGTGCTTTTGCTGCTGAGTTTGCAAATACCAAACATGTTGGAATGGCTTTTCAAATGGATAAGGGGAAGATTCTGGAAGAATTGTGAGGAGCTTGATAGAAAAGGCCAAAACTGCTTTAAAGAGACTGTTCATGGAAATATGGACTCTAAAGATACTTCTGATGAGGACTTGAGCAGAAATGATGAATGTGTTGTTGTAAACAGGAAGAAAGGTGATCCTTGTTTTAAAGTGGCAGAGAATTTGGCAAAATTGAGTCCTGGTGTCAGATGGAAGGAGGAATTTAAAAGCAACAACCTGGAATACTTAGCTGAGGAGATCTCCAGACTACATGTGGAGGATGTATCCTGGCTTCTCCTTGCAGCTTATAGTAAAATGCGAGCAGAGAGAGATAAACTTAGAACTGAACTCTTGGGTTCAAAGAAACCAGAAGTTGATCGCTTGGAAAATTACGAGCTTCCAGGGGGTGGAATCCCAGAAGCTACAGCCCAACGTGAGGATGTAACCAAACATGGAACCCAGCCGCCATTTCAGTACAAGCCAAAATTGGAGATGGAATTATCCAGAAAGGATTTGTGGAAAGTCCT
Organism: Choloepus didactylus; assembly: GCF_015220235.1. Taxonomy (NCBI): domain Eukaryota; kingdom Metazoa; phylum Chordata; class Mammalia; order Pilosa; family Megalonychidae; genus Choloepus; species Choloepus didactylus. The sequence continues at coordinate 63,789,932 of NC_051334.1, read as the reverse complement.
ATTGTCTGATGGCTTTGACCCCTGTGTGCTTCATGCAAAGCCAACAGAATTTTTGCGAGATCTTTATAGACAGAGCCATTGCCAGTCTGGACTGGAAGAGACAGACAAGGAAAAAATTAAAGGAAAAATCTCTTCAAAGACAGAGCCATGGAGGTTGAGGTCTGGAGTCAAGAGGGCTGGGAGAGCGGAGTAGCCCACATGCATGGAATGGGTGAGTTTGCCCTGGAGGTCGAGGGCGGGCTTTCTGCCTCGATGCTCTGGAAGAGTTTTGCCACCTCAGGTCCCAAAGAGGGTGGAGTACATTTCCAGGGAATTGAGGAGAGCCTGGCTGCCACCACACTGTTCTGAAGGGGTTGAGCGTGTGCCCCGGAGATGGAAGGGAATCCGGGAGCTGCCCCGATGTTTGAGGAGGGTGGGGCCGAGAAGGTGGTCTCCCCAATGTGTGGAAATGTTGGAGCACTCACCCAAGCATTTGGAGAGGAAACAGCTGCCAAAAAGGCCCTTGGGAAGGGTTAGGCTCCCGCTCTGCTCTCTCAAGCCCCAAGGATGCAACATTGTTCTGTTAATGACTCTCAGACTTTGAAATCTAATGGAGTTTGTCCTGCGGGTTTTAGGAACTGTTTTGCTCCTGTTAACCCTGTTTTCCTTACTGTTTCTCCTTATGGCAATGGAAATGTTTATCCTGTGAATGTCTCTCCTTTGTATATTGGAAGCATATAACTTGTTCTAAGTTCACAGATCCACAGCTAGAGGGGAATTATGCCTTAGGACTGACCATGCCTAAATTGATTTTGATGGGATCTTGTACTTAATTTTTGTTACTGAAATGATTTAAGTTTCTGTGGTATTGTGGAATGAATGTATTTTGTATCTGGAAAGATAATGTCATTTTGGGGTCCAGGGGGTGGAATGTGCTGGTTTGAATGTATTGTGTCCCCCAAATGCCATTATCTTTGTAGTTTTGTGGGGCAGAAGTTTTTGGTGCTGGTTGGATTTGCTTGGAATGTGCCCCACCCAGCTGTGGGATATGATTCTGATGAGATGTTCCCATGGAGGCGTGGCCCCGCCCATTCGGGGTGGGCCTTGATCAGTGGAGCTATATAAATGAGCTGACTCAGAGAGAGGAAACTCATGGAGTGCAGCTGGGAGTGATGTTTTGAAGAGGAGCAAGCTTGCTAGAGAGGAGCGTCCTGGGAGAAAGCCGTTTTGAGGCCAGAGCTTTGGAGCAGACGCCAGCTGCCTTCCCAGCTAGCAGAGGTTTTCCGGATGCCATTGGCCATCCTCAGGTGAAGGTGCCCGGTTGCTGATGTGTTGCCTTGGACGCTTTGTGGCCTTAAGACTGTAACTGTGTAGCGAAATAAACCCCCGTTTTATAAAAGCCTATCCATCTCTGGTGTTTTGCATTCTGCAGCATTAGCAAACTAGAACAGTGACCCTACCAATTCAGGGTGGATCTTGATTAGTTTACTGGAGTTCCTTAAGACAACTCATGGAGAGAAGGAACTCAGAGAAGCTGAGAGAGACATTTTGCAGAGAAGCTAAGATACATAATCCCGAGTATGCCCTGTGAGAAGCTAAGAGCTGACACAGACTGAGATGCTTGATGATGCAGAACAAAAGATGTTTTGGAGATACTAAGCTAAGAGATGAAGCCCAGAATTTGCCTTGGAGAAGCTAAGAGAAGATCCCCAGATACTTAGAAAGGAATGCCCTGGGAGAAAAAGCAATGATGCCCAGAAACTGAGAGACAGAATCTAAAAGAGACAGAAGCCCAGAGAGTTTGGAGAAAGCCATTTTGAAACCAGATCCCGGGAGCAAAGTGCCAGCAGTTGCCAGCAATGTGCCTTCCCAGCTGGCAGAAGTGTTCTGGATGCTATCAGCTTTTCTTCAGTGAAGGTATCCTCTTGTTGATGCCTTAGTTTGGACACTTTTATGGCCCTGGAACAGTAAAGTTGTAATGTAGTAAATCCCCTTTATAAAAGCCAACCCATTTCTGGTATTTTTCATAATGGCAGCTTTAGCAAACTGGAACATGCCCCTTTCTTCTTTCTCCTCCTTCTGTGACTTTTGTAAAGCATTTATTAGTTTCCCATAGCTGTCAAGCTATTTTCCCTTTTAATATTTCCTTTTGCTTTCTACTCTTCAGTCTGAATCTTTTCAAGTGTCTTGTTTTCACATTCACTGATTCTTTTATACTGCCTGCTACAATCTGCTCTTGAACCCCTCCTGGGCATTTTCCCAGCATCTTTTTTTTTTGGAGAAGCTGTAGATTACATAAAAATCATGTAGAAAATACAGTTTCCATATACCCTCCCCTTACAACCAATTTTTCCTATTAACACTTTGCATTAGTGTGCAGCCTCTGTTACAGTTGATGAAACAATATTACTACAATTATATTAACTATAGCACACAGTTTACATTAGTGTTCACTATTTGTAGAGTTATCAAGTACAACCATACTTTTGTATTTTTAATGAAGTTTTATTGAGATATATTCACACACCATACAAAACATCTGAAATGTACAATCACTAGCTCACAGTATCATCACATACTTGTGCATACAACCTCATGCTCAATTTTAGAACATTTTCATTAGTCCAGAAAAGAAATAAAAATTTAAAAGGAAACTCAAATCCTCCCATACCCCTCTTCTGTGCCTATTATTGATCTATAACATTGTTGTATTCTATTTTTTACTGTTAGTGAAATAGTATTAAATGTTGTTAACTATAGTCCATTGTTTGCAAGAGGTACATTTTCCTTATACTCCTCTATTATTAACTCCTTGAGGGCATATTGTCTGGTTCATGAAAGAACTTTTTAATATTTTTAATATTTGTGCAGTTAACCACAGACATTGTCCACCACAAGATTCCCTCTTTTATACATTCCCATGTTTTAACCTCCAACTTTCCTTCTGGTGATGTACATTACTCTAAACTTCCGCTTTCCACTACATTCACCCAACATTCAGCACCATTAATTATTCTCACACTAATATGCTACTGTCACCTCTGTCCATTTCCAAACTTTTAATTTCAACCTAGTTAAACACATTATACACATATTAAGCAAAGTCTCCCCATTCTTTAGCGTAATTCTAAATCCTGGTAACCTTTATTCAATATTTTATGTCTATGAGATTACATATTATAATTACTTCATATCATTGAGATCATACAATATTTGTACTTTTGTGTCTGACTTATTTCACCAACATAGTATCCTCAAGGTTCATCCAGGTTGTTGCATGCTTCAGGACTTCATTCTTTCTTACTGCTGAATAATATTCCATCATATGTATGTACCACATTGTGTTTATCCATTCATCCATTAATGCACACTTGTGTTGTTTCCATCATTTGGCAATTGTGAATAATGCCATGATGAACATTGGTGTGCAGATGTCTGTTCATATCCCTGCTCCCAGATCTTCTGAGTATATCCTGAGTAGTGACATTTCCAGTTTATAAGGCAACTCTATCCTTAGATAGCTTCTTGAGAAACCACCAGACTATCTTACACAGTGGCTGTATCATTTTTACATTCCCACCAGCAGTAGGAATTCCTATTCCTCCACATCCTTTCCAACACTTGTAGAAAAATATGGAACACTTCATGAATTTGTATGTCATCCTTGTGCAGGGGCCATGCTAATCTTCTCTGTATCATTCCAATTTTAGTATATGTGCTGCTGAAGTGAGCACCCTCCTGGGAATTTTTCATTTCAGTTATTGTCATCTTCAACCCCAGTATTTCTTTTGATTCCTTTTTATAATTTCTCTCTCTTTACTTAGACTCTCATATTGTTTATTCATTGTTTTCCTGTTATCCTTTAGTTCTTTTTTGCATACTTCTCTGCATCCCCTTAAGTAGTTTTATGATCATTTTTAAAGGCTTTGCTCAGTTTACCCACATTCTCATCTTTCTCATTGGTGTTATCTGTATTTTTCTCTTCTTCCTTTGCATAGGCCATCATTCCCTGTTCCTTTGTTTTTCTTGTACTCTTTTGTTGCACACTGTATATTTTAGTATTTTAAAATGTTAACACTGGGATGTATTCCCTGGGATTTCTGTTTCTCAGTTTTGTAAACAGCTGATGTTAAGACAGAGATATTCCTGAGCTTCAGCCCTGCTTTCTGGAAGGTCTGCCAAAAGCAAATGCCACATGCAGGATTTCCTCTGTCTTTGTGCATCTGTGCCTTGTCCTGGAATTTTGCTTGTTAATTGTTTTGTAGTTCCCCTGTTTACAGAAATTTGTTTTTCCCCTTTGTTTCCCAGTAGAAAGACCTCCCTTTCCCAGGTACTTGAAACTACACTGACTTTGTCCCAGACTGTCTGCCTCTATAATATTTTGCACTCCATTCATTTTCCCAAACCAATTTTGCCTGTAGACCAAATTCTTGGAAGAGGGTCACCTGGAGAGGGCTTTCCCAAGTAAGTATTTCTCATCTATGTAGAGATAAGGCTAACATCCCACAAAGGGGGTGAAGACCAGATCCAAATTGTCCTGTAGTTTGTCAGCAAGGATACTAAGCATTTCTCTGATGTCTTCTCAAAGCTGAGTTTCCTGGACTGTGCAGCAAATGCAGCCCTTCAGATAACTGTCCCCTGCAACCCTGAGGAAGTACTGCATCTTTAAATCCCCACCACCTCTGCCCCTGTCTTGGGATGGTTGAAAAAATCTCTGTCACTGCCTTTGTCAAGGCCTGGTTGAAACAATAACTGCCCTTAGAGCCAGAACCAGTGATCATGTCTTGCCTGTCAAAAGCTGTGATAAGTGATCAATTGAACCCAACTCTGGTCCTGGGAAAAAGGGGTTTATGTCCCTATCTGTCACCAGCAGGTAGCCATGGATGAGAATCCCCAGTGGCCTGCTGCAAGAATGGGGGATGGGTGTTGGTAGCCACAAGGAAGAGACAGCAATTTACTGTTCTTTACCATGATTTATCAGCCTCTTCCTCCTGCTCCTCTCTGGCTTATTATTCTGGCCTCTCTAGTGTTTCAAAATAATGGTTACAGACAGCTCCTGCCTGCTTAATTATGTTTTTTTTTTTGAAGTTGTAAAGTGACAAGTCTCTTTATTTCCTATCATGCCAGAGTGTCTTCTCCTGTGCAAGAATAACATGTGTTTAATACTCTCATTTGTGTGGTATATCTATGAAGTAAAAAGTCTTTTTTTTATTTTTTAACACATTGGAATTTCAACTTCAATGTCAATGTTGAGAAGTTATGTATCTTGCAACTGAGATTTTATATTTCTCATTTAACATGCTTTTTAAAAATTTTTAAATCAGTTTTATTGAGATACATTCACATACCATACAATTATCCATGGTGTACAATCAACTGTTTACAGTAACATCATATAGTTGTGCATTCATCACCCCAATCTATTTTTGAACATTTTCCTTACACCAGAAGAATAAAAATAAGAATAAAAATAAAAGTAAAAAAAGAACACCCAGATCATCCCCTCCAATCCTATCCTGTTTTTCTTTTAGTTTTTGTCCTCATTTTTCTACTCATCCATCCATACACTGGGTAAAGGGAGTATGATCCACAAGGATTTCACAATCACACTGTCACCCCTTGTAAACTACACAGTTATACAATCATCTTCAAGAGTCAAGGCTACTGGGTTGGAGTTTGGTAGTTTCAGGTATTTCTTTCTAGCTATTCCAATACACTAAAACCTAAAAATGGATATCTATATAGTGAATTAGAATGTCCAACAGAGTGACCTGTTGACTCTGAAATCTCTCAGCCACTGAAACTTTATTTTGTTTCATTTCACTTTCCCCTTTGGTCAAGAATATGCTCTCATTCCCATGATGCTGGGCCCAGATTCATTCCCAGGATTCATATCTTGTGTTAACAGGAAGATTTGTACACCTGGGAGTCAGGTCCAACTTAGAGAGGAGAGCAGTGAGTTCACCTACTGAGATGGCTTAGTTAGAGAGAGAGGGCAGCATTTGAGCAACAAAGAGGTACTCAGGGGAAACTCATAGGCACAATTATAAACAGGCTTAGCCTCCCCATAACAGTAATGAGCTTCAGAAAGGCAAGCCCCAAGATAGAGGACTTGGCATACCAAACTGTCAGTCCACAATGTTTGTGAGTACCTCAGCAACAACCTAATTGAAAAAATCCAACACCTCTGCATTTTGCCTAAGGTCCTCAGGGGAGCCCTGCATATATATTTTTATTCTCTGCCCAAATTATTTTGGGATGTGTCACTATTTGACCCTAACCTGTACAAACCTACAAAATCTCACTTCCTATTCAAAGTTCCATGTAATTATGGTGTTTGAACAAACTGGCTGTACAGTTAAATTGTTAAGAAAATATAGATCCTGTACCAATAAACATCACTTTCCTTGGTCTCACATGTAAGTTGAAGTTTTAAAACACAGTCAGTATTGTTCTTTACCCTTTGGCCCAATTTGCCCTAGTCCTAATGACCTCTGCTTCATTCATATCTCTAATTGAAGTCTGGACTGTTTTTCAGCTTTATTAACAGTTGTATGTGCTAATAGTGACATTCATAACTACTGAGTTCTAACTCTGAGTTTCAGGTGTTACACCGATACCCAAAGTTTCACAGACTGATCAGGTTATATACAAAGGGATCAGTATCTCAGAACTTGGAGATAGCTATTCAGGAATAGTTGTGACTGCTATAATAGCTTATGATCTAGGAACCATTACAATAAACATTCCCTGATAAGCTATGATCTATAATCCAATTCTGAGTTTACACATTGTAGTTGGTTAATATTGGTGAGGCAGTATGTTTGTCTTTGTTTCTCATGTTGTTTCTGGCATACTTCACTCAAAATGCTGTTTACAGGATCCATTTACTTCATTGACTGTCTCAAAGCTTCACTAATCGCAGTTCCTAAATATTCCATTGTATACACATACCACAGTTCACCATTCTGTTCCTCAGTTAATGTACCCTTAGGACGCCTCCACCCATTGCAAATCATGAGTACTGCCTCCATAAACACCAATGTTTTGTGTAAATGTCCATTTGTGTAAATGTCCATTCATGTCCCTGTTCTCAAATCCTCCATGTATATACCCCATAATGAAGTTGCTGGCACCCACATGCTTAGCTTCTTGTGGAACCACCACACTGTACTCCAGATAGGCTACACCATTCTGTCTCCAAACCAAGAGTAAATAGGTACATCACTCTCTGCATGTTTTCTCCAACACTTTTATCCTTATTTACATTTTTTTCTTATGATTTTATAGAGATATATTCACATACCATACAATTATCCACAGTGTAGAATCAATTGTTCATGGTGTCATCATATAGTTGTGCATTTATCACCACAGTCAGCACTTGAACATATTCATTACTATGAAGAAATTGTTTTAAGAATGCTAAAAAAGATAATAAAAAGAAAAATAAAATATCATACAATACAATATAATAGTAAGGTCAGACAACAACCCACTACCAAGATTCCCATATCCCTCCCTTATATCCACATCTCATACACATTTAGCTTTGGTATATTGCCTTTGTTACATTTAATGGAAGTATATTACAATGTTACTGTTGACCATATACTCCAGTTTTCTTTGACTATACTTTTTTCCAATATCAGTCACTTTAACACTTTGCATGGTTGACATTCATTTATTCTCCCACATGTAAAATCATTTTTATATTTGCACATTTGGTAACAATCATTGACTTCAGTTTTGCTAAGTTATACAGTCCCAGTCTTTATAATTTATCTTTACCTCTGGTGTCATGGATGCCCCTAGCCCTCCTCTTTCAGCTTTACTCACAGACATCTTTGCTCAGTGTACTTACAATATGGTGCTAATATCCTACAGTACTGTATTATGTTATCTATCACTGGATCTATACATTCAATTGAGCTGAACATTCTGTAGTCCTTCAGCATCAAATGGCTTGTTTCTACCTTCTTTCCATCTCCTAGGCTGTGTTATCAGATTTTAACTATCAAAGTTTCCTCATTAATGTTAGTTCATATTATTGAGAATATACAGCAGTTATCCTTTTGTTTCTGGCTAACTTTGCTCAACATAATGTTCTCAAGGTTCATCCACACTTTTATATGTTCTGTGACTTTCTTCTGTCTTGCAGCTGTGTAATATTCCATCATGTGTATATACCACTGTTTATCCACTCATCCATTGATGTGCATTTGGGCTGTTTCCATCTCTTGCAATTATGAATAATGCCACTATAAATACAGGTTTACAAATGTCCATTCATGTCTTAACTTTCACTTCCTCTGAGTATATAATTTGTAATGGAATAGCTGGGTCATATGGCAAATCTATACCTAGATACCTGAGGAACCAGCACACTGCCTTCCAGAGTGTTTCCACAATTCTACATTCCAACAGTGAATAAGTGTGACTGTTTCTCCACATCCTCTCCAGCACTTGTAATTTTTTTTTCAGATAATGGCCATTCTGGTAGGAGTGAGATATCTTATTGCGATATCGAATTGCATTTCCCTAATATCCAGTAGAGTTGAACATTTTTCATATGTTTCTGAGCTACTTGTATTTCCTCTTCAGAAAAGTGTCTGTCCATGTCTTTTGCCCAATTTTAATTGGGTTGTTTGTCTTTCTGTTGTTGAGTTGTAGGAACCCTTTACATATTTGGGATATTAAACCCTTATCTGAGGTATGGTTTCAAAATATTGTCTCCAAATGTGTAGGCTGACTTTTCACTTTTCTGACAAAATTATTTGATGTACAAGTGTTTAATTTGGAGGAGATCCCATTTTTCTATATTTTCTTTGGTTGCTCACACTTTGGAGGTAAGGTCTAGGAAACCACCTCATATCACAAGATCTTTAAGATATGCCCTACATTTTCTTCTTTTTTTAAATTCAATAATATTGAGATATATTCACATACCATGCAGTCACACAAAGTATACATTCAGTTGTACACAGTACCATTATATAGTTGTGCGTTCAGCACCAAAATTAATTTTTGAACAATTTCATTACCACACACACACAAATAACAAGAATAAAAATTAAAGTGAAAAGCAACAATTAAAGTAAAAAAGAACACTGTGTGCCTTTTGGTTTTTTTGCCCCCATTTTTTGACTCATCCATCCATACACTTGACAAAGGGGAGTGTGGTCCATATGGCTTTCCCAATCACATTGTCACCCCTCATAAGCTGCATTTTTATACAATTATCTTCAAGATTCAAGGGTTCTGGAATGTAGTTTGATAGTTTCAGGTATTTACTGCTAGCTATTACAAGTCACTAGAAACTAAAAAGGGTTGTCTATATTCTGAGTAAGAGTGCCCACCAGAGTGACCTCTCGGCTCCTTTTGGAATCTCTCTGCCACTGAAGCTTATTTCATTTCCTTTCATGTCCCCCTTTTGGCCAAGAAGACACACCCCATCCCATGATGCCAGGTCTAGATTCCTCCCTGAGAGTCATAATCCACGTTGCCAGGGAGATTTACTCCCCTGGGTGTCAAATCCAATGTAGGCGGGAGGCAGTTATTTCACCTGCCAAGTTGGCTTAGCTAGAGAGAGAAGGCTACATCTGAGCAACAAAGAGGCATTCAGGAGGAGGCTCTTGGGCACAGTTATAGTCAGGCCTAGCCTCTCCTTTGCAGCAACAGTCTTGCCAAGGGCAGGTCCCATGGTAGAGGGCTCAGCCCATCAAACCACCAGTCCCCAATGTCCGTGAGCACATCAGCAGCCATCGAGGTGGGGAAGCCCAAAACCCCTGCATTCTCCACCAGCTCCTCAGGGGGGCTCTGCATATTTTTTTCATTGCTTTTGTTTTTTTTTTAATTAACTCTTTTTTTTGAAATTAACTATATCAAAAAAATTAAAAAAACATACAATAAAAAATCATTTCCCACAAACCATAACAAGTGAGTAAGAAAAAGACAACTAACCTAAAATAACTACTTTACTTCCAACATGTTCCTACTCTACCCCAAGAAAATAACCTAATATAGCAACATTTCTGTGAACTTGTTCCCACCATACCAACAAGAAATTAACAAACCATTGTCATTCCTGGGTGTTCCCAGAACATTACATTTACCTATGATAGCTTATCTGTTCTTAACTGGGTTATCATTCCCCCTACATTAATAGCTCTCTATCGCTAGTTCCCCTACATTCTACACTGTAAACCATTTATTTTACATTTTTCAATGTTCACATTAGTGGCAGCATACAATATTTCTCTTCTTGTGGCTGGCTTATTTCACCCAGCATTACATCTTCAAGGTTCATCCATGTTGTCATATATTTCATGACATCGTTCCTTCTTACTGCTGCATAGTATTCCATTGTGCATATATACCACGTTATATTTATCCACTCATCTGTTGAAGGATACCTGGGTTGTTTTTATCTCTTGGCAAATCTGAATTATGCATCTATGAACATTGGTGTTCAGATATCTGTTCATGTCACTGCTTTCAGAACTTCCGGGTATATACCAAGAAGAGCAATAGCTGGATCAAAGGGTAACTCTGTATGTAGTTTTCTAAGGAACTGCCAGACTGACTTCCAGAGTGGTGGGACCATTATACAGTCCCACCAACAATGAATAAGAGTTCCAATTTATCCACATCCTCTCCAGCATTTGTAGTTTCCTGCTTGTTTAATGACAGCCATTCTAATTGGTGTGAGATGATATCTCGTTGTGGTCTTAATTTGCATCTCTCTAATAGCTAGTGAAGCTAAACATTTTTTTCATGTGTTTATTGGCCATCTGTTCAAGGAAATGTCTTTTCATATCTTTTGCTCATTTTATAATTGGGTTGTCTGTACTATTATCATTGCATTGTAGGATTTCTTTATATATGCAAGATATCAGTCTTTCATCAGATACATGGTTTCCAAAACGTTTTGGAAGAGTTGGCTGCCTCTTCACCTTTTTGACAAATTCCTTTGAGGTAAAGAAACTTCTAAGCTTGAGGAGTTCCCATTTATCTATTTTTTCTTTTGTTGCTTGTGCTTTGGGTGTAAGGTCTAGGAAGTGGCCGCCTAATACAAGATCATGAAGATGTTTCTCTACATTATCTTGTAGGAGTTTTATGGCACAGTGTTTTATATTGAGATCTTTGATCCACTTTGAGTTAATTTTTGTGTAGGGTATGATGTAGGGGTCCTCTTTTATTCTGTTGGATATGGATATCCAACTTTCCCAGCCCTATTTGTTGAAAAGACTGTTATGTTCCAGTTCAGTGGCTTTGGTGGCCTTATCAAAGATCAGTCGGCTATCGATCTGGGGGTCTATCTCTGAATTCTCAGTTTGATTCCATTGATTAATATGTGTATCTTTGTGCCAGTACCATGCTGTTTTGAATACTGTGGCTTTATAATAAGGTTCAAAGCCAGGAAGTGTAAGTCCTCCCACTTCTTTTTTCTTTTTTTAGAGTGTTTTTAGCAATTTGAGGCATATTCCCCTTCCAAATAAATTTGGTATCTAGCTTTTCCAAGCCTGCAATGTAGGTTGTTGGAATTTTGATTGGGATTGCATTGAATCTGTAGATGAGTTTGGGTAGAACTGACATCTTAATGACATTTAGCCTTTCTATCCATGAACATGGAATATTTTTACATCTTTTAAGCTCCATTTCTATTTCTTTTAGTAGAGTTATGTAGTTTTCTTTGCATGGGTCTTTTACATCCTTGGTTAAGTTTATTCCTAAGTACTTGTTTTTTTTTAGTTTCTATTGAAAGTGGTAACTTTTTCATGAGTGTCTCTTCACTTTGTTCATTTCTAGCATATAGAAACATTACTGATTATGTGCATTAATCTTGTGTCCCACTACATTGCTAAATTTGCTTATTACCTCTAGTAGCTCTATCATTGATTTCTCAGGGTTTTCCAGATATAAGATAATATCATCTACAAATAATGACAGTTTTACTTCTTCCTTTCCAATTTGGATGCCTTTTATTTCTTTGTCTTGCTGGATTGCCCAGGATAGCACTTCTAGCACAATATTGAATCACAGTGATGACAGTGGGCATCCTTGTCTCATTCCTCATATTAGAGGGAAGGCTTTCAGTCTCTCACCATTGAGTACTATGCTGACTGAGGGTTTCTCATATATGCTCTTTATTATATTGAGGAAGTTTTTTCAATTCCTACCTTTTGAAGGGTTTTTGTCAAAGAGGGTTGTTGGATTTTGTTGAATGCCTTTCCAGCTTCTATTGAGACCATCATTTGATATTTCTCTTTTGATTTCTTAATGTGTTGTAATACATTGACTGTTTTTCTTATATTGAAACTTCCCTGCATACCTGGAATGAACCCCATTTGGTCATGGTGTATGATTTTTTTATGAGCCTTTGGATTCAATTTGCAAGTATTTTGTTGCGAATTTTTGCATCTATGTTCATTAGGGAGACTGGCCTATAGTCTTCTTTTTTCTATAGCATCTTTGCCTGGTTTTGATATTAGATTGATGTTAGCTTCATAAAATGTGTTAGGTAGTATTCCATTTTCTTTGATGTTTTGAAAGAGTTTAAGTAAGAATGGTGTCAGTTCTCTTTGGAAAGTTTGGTAGAATTCCCCTGTGAAGCCATCGGGCCCTAGGCATTTATTTGTGGCAAGCTTTTTGATGACTGATTGGATCTTTTTGCTTGAGATTCTTGGTTGAGGTCTTCTGTTTCTTCTCTGGTCAGTCTAGGTTGTTCATATGTTTCCAAGAAATTGTCCATTTCCTCTGTATTATCGGGTTTGTTGGCATACAGTTGTTCATAGTATCCTCATAATTTTTAAAAAAAAATTGGGGGGATTGCAGTAATGTCACCTTTCTCATTCATTATTTTGTTTATATGGGTATTCTCTCTTTTTGATTTTGTCAGTCTGGTTCCTTCTCAAGGAACAAACTTTTGGTGTTATTTATTCTATTGTTTTTTTGTTCTCTATGTCATTTATTTCTGCTTTAATCCTTGTTATTTCTTTTCTTCTACTTGGTTTAGGACTGGTTTGCTGTTCGCTTTCTAGCTTCTTCAGTTGCTCCATTTGTTCTTTGATTTTAGCTGTTTCTTCCTTTTTGATATGTGTGTTTAGTGCTATAAATTTCCCCTCAGTACCACTTTTGCTGAATTGCATAGGTTTTGATATGTTGTGTTCTCATTTTCATTCATCTCTATATATTTAGCCATTTCTCTTGCTATTTCGTCTTTAACCCACTGTTTGTTTCCAAGTGTGTTCTTTAACCTCCACGTATTCATGAATTTTCTAAGTGTCTGATGGTTATTGACTTCTAATTTTATTCCATTGTGGTCAGAGAATGTTCTTTGAATAATTTCAAATTTTTAAAATTTTTTGAGGCTTGCTTTGTATCCCAGCAAATGATCTATTCTGGAGAAAGTTCCATGAGCTCTAGAGAAGAATGTGTGTCCTGGTGATTTGGGATGTAATTTTCTATATATGTCTATTAAATCAAATTCATTTATCAGATTGTTTAAGTTTTCAATTTCCTTATTGGTCTTCTCTCTGGTTGATCTATCTATAGGAGAGGGTGATGCGTTGGAATCTCCCACAATTTTTGTGGAATCATCAATTGCTCCCTTTAGTTTTGTGACTGTTTGTCTCATGCATTTTGTGGCAACTTGATTGGGTGCCTAAACATTTATGAGTGTTATTTCTTCTTGTTGAATTCCCCCTTTAATTAGTATGTAGTGGCCTTCTTTGTCTCTCATAACATCCTTGCATTTAACATCTATTTTATCTGAGATTAATATTGCTACTCCTGCTTTATTTTGACTGCAGGTTGCATGAAATATTTTTCCAGGCTTTTACTTTCAATTTCTTTTTGTCCCTGTGTCTAAGATGAGTCTTTTGTATGCAGCATATTGATGTTTCATATTTGTTTGATCCTTTCTGCCAATCTATATCTTTTAATTTGAGAATTTAATCCATTTACATTCAATGTTATTACTGTGAAGGCATTTCTTGAATCAGCCATCCTATCCTTTGGTTTATGTTTGTCAGATATATTTTCCCCTGTCTCTCTTAATGTCCTTTAATGTACCCATACTGAATCTCTTTAGTACAAAACATTTCTCTCATCTCTCTCTCCTTTATTTGTTTCTCTGTTGGTGGGGCTCCCTTTAGTATTTCAAATAGGGCAGGTGTCTTGTTAGCAAATTCTCTCAGCATTTGTTTGTGAAAAATTTAAGCTCTCCCTCAAATTTGAAGGAGAGCTTTGCTGGATGAAGGATTCTTGGTTGGCAATTTTTCTCTCTCAGAATTTTAAATGTGTCATGCCACTGCCTTCTCACCTCCATGGTGGCCGCTGAATAGTCTCTACTTATTCTTATGCTATTTCCTTTGTATGTGGTGAATTGATTTTCTCTTGATACTTTCAGAGCTTGCTCCTTTTCTTTAGTATTTGACAATCTGATCAGAATATGTCTCAGAGTAGGTTTATTTGGAATTTTTCTATTTGGAGTTCACTGGGCTTTTATGAATTGTGTATTTATGGTGTTTAGAAAATCTGGGAAGTTTTCCCTAACAATTTCTTTGAATACTCTTCCTAGACCTTTACCCTTCTCTTCACCTTTTGGAACACCAGTGACTCTTATATTTGGATGTTTTATATTATCAAATCCTTTAGTTTCATTTTGATTTTCTCTATTTTTCCCCATTGTTTCTTTTGTTCTTTCATTTTTCCATTCTGTCTTCCTCGAGGTCACTGATTTGCTGTTCAACTTCCTCTATTTTTGTACTATGAGTATCCAGAATCTTTTTAATTTGGTTGACAGTTTATTTTATTTCCATAAGATCATGTATTTTTTAAATTACTCTTGCAATTTCTTCTTTATGCTATTCTAGGGTCTTCCTCATGTTCTTTATATCCTGTGTCATTCTCTCATTGTTTGTCTAGTTCTTTTATTAATTGCTCCAAGTATTGTGTCTCCTCTCTTCTTTTGATTTGGGTGTTTGGGTTTGTGTTACCATATCATCTATTTTTTTCAGATGCTATAAAATTTTCCATTGCTTTTAGCCTCTTGGCATTTGCTTAATTTGATAGTGTTCCTTTAGGATATGTAGACTGATTCAAACATTTATCTCTAATTTGTCAGATCTACAGCTTTGTGGAGTTGACTCTCTCAAACTAACCAGCAAGTGGCATCAGCAAGCCACCTATTCCCCTCAAGCCAGTTCTCCCCAACTTTGTCTTTGTGGTGAGTAGGGGTGTGAGTCTTTCATTGGTCCACTTGTTGCCCCAAATTTGCCTGTGTAGTTTTTGCTGCTCACCCTGAATGTGTGGCATGTGTCTGAGTGTTTAGGGAGGAGGGTGGCTTTAAAAATAATATCTCCTAGGTGTTCCTGGGGCTTAAAAGCTGTTGCAATAATGTAATCTTTCAGTTCAGTGTCACCACGGTTAGTCTCTGCCACTGACCCACACGTCCTTGGGTCCCTCTTGCAAGTCTTGCCCTACTAGGGCCTCTGATGATGGAAAACTGTGCTATGTCACAGGTGAGTGCCTGCCCCCAAGGGATGTTCTGGGCCACAGGTCTGTGTATGAGCATTCTCAGCCTTCTGAAAAGAGGGCTGAATGGACAGGTTAATTCCCCTTTTCACACAGCTCCGACTTCCCAGCTCCAGGACAATTAGTTGGGAGTGGGCCAAAGGCTATTGTCCATGCCAGATATTGGGGCATGTGTGTGTGTTGTTGGAAACACTTCCCATCACAGTGGGTTGTTTGGGGCAGCTTTGGGCTGTGGCGCTGTTACCAGCCAGGCAGGATCATTTCCAGCCTGCCGGGAAGATGCCTGTAAGGTGACACTACCCTTTACTTGGGAAGTTATGGTGTTTACTGAAATTTCTCTACCACTAGACTTATTGCTTTGTCTCTCAGAGCTATCTTAGCTCTCCCCTTGTCTGGGCCAAAATTGCAGGTCTTTGGAGCTTTCTGTAATGGGCTTTTTAGAGTAATTGTTTTACAAAAAGTGAAAAAAGATTTAAAAAAAGAAAAAGAAAAAAGGGGCCCTCCTTGCATATCTAATGGGCTATTGAAATTCTAAGATACAAGGAGATTAGGGCAATTAAGGAACAATCAAGAAAGCAGAGAAACTGGCTCTTCAGACAAGGGTCCTCACTCTCTGGATATGCATACATGCCTCATTCTGTTTGAGCCCTTCCCTTCTGCATTTTATGTTCACTGGAACTCCAAAAAGTCTTTTATATTTTGGGGTGTTTTTTTGCTGTTTTTGCTAGCCCTATCTCCTCTCTGCTGGGCTGACTGCTCCTGGATTCTCTGGTGTCTGGTCTCAGTCTATGTTTGGAGTTTTGATCAGGAGTCTGAGTTTTCAATCAGCGCTGCAACTGCAGTTCTTCCTCCTCATTCCCAGCACCCATGGCCCCTCCTCCCATGGGACTGAGCCTGGCAGGGAGGGGCACATGTCCCTGGCCATGAGAACTTAAGATTTCACTGATCTCAGCAGTTCCATGCATACATGAGTGTTTTAGGAAGTATGTCCAAAGTCAAATTTTTCTGTGGTGTCTGGTCCATGCAGTTCCTGGCTTTCTACCTACCGCCCTGGAGAAGTAACCAAAACCCACACATCACCACTGTGCCATCTTGCCCTGCCTCTCCCTACCTTTTCTTCTAAGAGTCTTATGCTTTAGCACCAGTGTTTAAATCTTTGATCCATTTGAGTTAATTTTTGTATCAGGTGTGAGATAGGAGTCTTTCATTCTTTTGGAAATGGATATCCAGTTTTCCAAAAACTATTTATTGAAGAGGCTGCTCTGTTCCAGTTCCTTTGGCTTGACTGCCTTATCAAAGATCAATTTTCTGCAGATGGAAGAGTTTATTTCTGAAAACTCAATTTGATTCCATTGGTCAGTGTTATTTGCTAATGCTGCTGTTATGCAAAATACCAGAAATGGATACGGGGATTTATTTGGTTACAAAGTTACCATCTTAAGGTCATAAATTGTCCAAGGTGAGGCATCTACAATAGGGTACCTTCACTGGAGAAAGGCCATTTGCACCCAGAAAACCTCTGTTAGCTGGGATGGCAGGTGGCTGGCATCTGCTTGCCCCCAAGTTGTGTTTCAAAATGGCATTCTCTAAGATATCAGCTTTCAGTGGCCATCTTCAAAATGTCTCTCAACTGCACCATGTACCTTATCTCCTTCAGTGTGAGCTTTTATAGGGCTATAGTAAACTAATCAAAACCATGCTGAATGGGAGGGGCCACAAATCCATGAAAATAATCCAAAGATTTTACCCACAGTTTTGTGGTCAGATCTCCATGGAAACAACCCAATCCAAAGATCCCAACCTAATCAACACTAATATGTCTGCCCCCACAAGATTGCATCAAAGAACATGATGTTTTGGGGGATATAATACATCCAAACCAGCACATTCCACCCCATACCCCAAAATGACATTGGAAATTATCTTCTTCCAATATACAAAGGAGGAACAGTCATAAGATAAATATTCCCATTGCTATAGGAAGAAATTGAAAGGGAAACAGGTTTCACAGGACCAAAACAATTCCTAAAACCCTCAGAGAAAACTCCATTAGGTTTCAAAGTCTTTGAGTCATTTATGAAATGACATTTTATGCTTTGTGCTTGAGTTAGCAGGAGTCCAATGCCTTCCAAAGACTTATACAGCAGACTTTTTTCTCTCCAAATGCTGGGGTAAGTGCTTCAACATATCCACACATTGAGGTAACTAACTGTTTCTCAACCCCACCCCCCTCAAACATCAGGGTTCCACACAGACTCTGCCTCTCTGGGGCAAAGTCTCTCCCCTCTCTGAAAACTGAGGTAGCAGCCAGGCTTTCCCCAATCCTCAGGGAATTTGCTCTACTCTCTCTGAGGCATGGGATTGCAGCACTCTTCCTGAACATTGATGTGGAAAGCCCACCCTATGCCTCTGGGGCAAACTCACCCTTTCCACATGCATGGGCTTCTCTGCTCTCCCAGCCTGAAACCCCTTGACTCCAGACCTCAACTTTCATGGTTCTGTCTGAAGAAATTGTTCTTTCAATTTTTTTCTTCTTCATTTGCTTCAGTCCAGACCAGAAATGATTCCATTTGTACAGATTTTACAAAAATTCTTTAGGCTTGGCATGCAGTTTACAGTGGTCAAAACCATCAGACAATATGAATTTCCACCAATATTTTCTGGATAACTCCATGTCCAATCCTGGCTTGACTGAAATGGCTGTCAGGTGCCACATTTGCTTAAGTCCTTATATGGGGCTGTAGCTTCTGGGGTCTCACTTTCTGGAAGCCCAGAGTTTTCCAAACTATGAGTTTCTGGTTTCTTTGTACCCAAGAGTTCAATTCTCAGCTTATCTCTGTTTCCTGTCACATTTTACTATAAGCTGCAAGGAGAGGCCAGGCTACTTCCTCCACATGTCATCTGGAGATCTCCTCAGCTAAGTATCCCAGCACATTGCTTTCAAATTCTGTCTTCCATCTGACACCAGGACACAATTTTGTCATATTCTCTGCCACTTTAAAAGAAGGATCATCTTTATTCCAGTTTGAAATGACACATCCATCATTTCTTCTCAAGGCCTCATCAGAAGTATCTTTAGAGTCCATATTTCCACAGTCTCTTCAAAGCAACTTATGACTTTTCTATCAAGCTCTTCACAATTCTTCGAGAATCTTTCCCTTATCCATTTAAAAAGCCATTCCAACATGTTTGGTATTTGCAAACTCAGCAGCAGAAGCAGCACCCCACTTCTCTGGTACCAAAATCTGTTCTGGTTTGCTAATGCTGCCATTATGCAAACACCAGAAATGGTGTTTTTATAAAATGGCTTTTATAAAAAGTGGGTTTATTTGGTTGCAAAGTTAGAGTCTTAAGGTCATAAAGTGTCCCAGGTAAGGCATCAACAATAGGGTACCTTCACTGGAGAAAGGCCATTGGTATCCAGAAAACCTCTTTTAGCTGAAAAGACACACGCCTAGCTTCTGCTTGCTCCTAGGTTGCATTTCAAAATGATGTTCTCCAAAATGTCAGCTTTCAATGGCCACCTTTAAAATGTCTCATCTGCATCAAACATCTGAGGTCCTTATTTCTGAGCTCATAGAGGACTCTGGTAAATTAATCAAGACCCATGCTCAATGGGGGGTCCACAAGTCCATGGAAATCCAATCAAATATATTACCCACAGTTGGGTGGGTCAGATCTCCATGGAAACAAGCCAATCCAAAGATCTCAACCTAATCAACACTAATATATCTTTCCCCACAAGACTGCATCAAAGAACATCAAATTTTGGGAAAAATAATACATCCAGACCAGCAGAGTCAGTATATCTATCCTTATGCCAATACCATGCTGTTTTAACCACTGTAGCTATGTAATATATTTCAAAGTCATGTAGCATGAGACCTCCCACTTTGTTCCTCTTTCTCAACATATTTTTGGCTATTTGGGGCACCTTGCCCTTCCAAATAAATTTGGTTATTTGTTTCTCTATTTCTGCAACATATGTTGATGGGATTTTAATTGCATTGAATCTATAAACCAGTTCAGGTAGAATTGCCATCATTACTATATTTAGTCTTCCAATCCATGAACATGCTATGTTCTTCCATTTTTTTGGTTGTGTTCAATTTTTTTAACAGTTTCTTGTAGTTTTCTTTGTATTGGTCTTTTGTGGCCTTGGTTAAGTTTATTCCTAAATACTTGATTCTTCTGGTTGCTTTTGTAAATGGAATTTTTTTCTTGATTTCCTCCTCTTGTTGCACATTAATTGTGTATAGGGACACTACTGATTTGGGGTGTTGTTCGTATAGCTTGCCACTTTGAAGTATTCATTGATTAATTCTAGCAGCTTTGTTGTAGGTTTTTCTGGATTTTCTACATATAGAAACATGTCATCTGCAAACCATGAGAGTTATTTCTCCCTCTCTGATTTGGATGAGTTTTATTTATTTTTCAGGTGCAATTACTCTAGCTGGAACTTCCAGCACAATGCTGAACAAATATGGTGCCAGTGGGCATCCCAGTCTTCTTCTTGATCTAAGAGGTAAAGCTTTCAGTCTCTCCCCACTGAGCATGCTGTTGGCTGTGGGTTTGTCATATACTGCCTTTATCATATTGAGAAAGTTTCCTTCTATTCCTATCATTTGAAGTGTTTTCATCAAGAAAGGTGATGAATGTCATCAAATGCCTTTTCTGCATTGATGGAGATGATCATGTGGTTCTTCTGCTTTGATTTATTGTTGTGGTGTATTATATTAATTGATTTTCTTGTGTGAATCAGCCTTTTATACCTGGAATAAATCCTACCTGGTCATGCTGTACAATTCTTTTAATGTGCTGCTGGATTCGATTTGTGAGTATTTTCTTCAGGATTTTTGCATCTACATTCATTAAAGAGATTGGTCTATAATTTTGTTCATAGTGTCTTTGTCTGACTTTGGTATTAGGGTGATGTTGGCTTCCTAGAATGAGTTGGGTAGCTTTCTCTCCTCTTCAATATTTTGAAGTGTTTGAGAAGGATTGGTACTAATTCCTTCTTGAATGCTTGGTAGAATTCACATGTGAAGCCATCTGTCCCTGGGCTTTTCTTTTTTGGAGATTTTTGATGACTGACTCAATCTCTTTACTTGTGATTGGTTTGTTGAGGTTGTCTATTCTCGAGTCAATGTTGGTTGTTTATGCTTGTCTAGGAACTTGCCCATTTTGTCTAAGTTGTCTAGGTTACCAGCATATAGTTGCTCATAGTACCTTCTCATCTCTTTTATTTCTGCAGGGTCAGTAGTTATGTCTCCTTTCCCATTTCTGATTATATTTATTTGCATCCACTTTCTTTTTTAAATGATCTTCTCTTAGCCCAGTTACAAGTCCATCAATTTAGTTGATTTTCTCAAAGAACAAACTTCTGGTTTTGTTGATTCTCACCATTGATCCTGTTCTCAATTTCATTTATTTCTGCTCTAATCTTTGCTCATACTTTCCAGTGTTGCTTTGGGGTTAGTTTGCTGTTCTTTCTCTAGTTCCTTGAGGTGAACAGTTAATTCCTCAATTTTTGCTCTCTTTTCTCTTTTAATATAGGCATTCAGGGCAATAAATTTCCCTCTCAGCACCAACTCTGCTGCATCCCATAAGTTTTGATATGTTGTGTTTTCATTGTCATTTTCCTCGAGGTATTTACCAATTTCTCTTGTAATTTCTTCCTTTACCCATTGGTTTTCTAAGAGTGTGTTGTTTAGCTTCCATATATTAGTGAATTTTATGATGTTCTGCCTGTAATTTATTTCCGATTTCATTCCATTTTATTCTGAGAAAGTGTTTTGTATAATATTAATATTTTAAATTTGTTGAGACTTGTTTTTTTAACCCAAAATCTGTTCTATACTACAGAATGTTCCATGAGCACTGGAGAAAAATGTGTATCTTAATGTTTGGGGGTGTTCTATAAATATCTGTCAAGTCTAGTTCATTTATTGTACAATTCAACACCTCTGTTTCCTTACTGATTCTCTGTCTAGATGTTCTATCCATTGATGAGAATGGTGTATTGAAGCCTCCAAATATTATTGTAGAGGTATCTATGTCTCCTTTCAGTTTTGTCAATGTTTGTCACATGTATTTTGGGGTACTCTTTCTTGGTGAATAATACTTAGGATTGTTATGTTTTCTTTATGAATTGACTGATTTATTAACATATAGCATCCTTCTTTGTCTTTGTTGATTGTTTTACTTTTGAAGTGCAATTTGTCTGATATTAATATAGCTACTCCTGCTTTTTTCTGGTTGATGTTTGTGTGAAATCTTTTTCCAAACTTTCCCTGTCAGCCTATTTTTGTCCTTGTGTCTAACATGAGTTTTTTGTAGAGAACATATAGATGGGTCCTGTTTTTTTGGGTGGGGAATTTAATCCATTAACATTTAGTGTTATTATTCTAAGGGCATTATTTTCTTCTACCATTTTGTCTTTTGGATTTTATATGTCAAGTATTGTTTCTTCTCTCTCTCTTTTTACCCTTCCTGATAGTCTTCATCTCTACAGTCTTCTCCAAACATCTCTCTCCTGTCTTCTCCTGTCATCCTGTACCACTCCATTTAGTATTTCCTGTAGCAGTGGTCTCTTATTCACACACTCTTTCAGTGTATGTTTCTCTGAAAATATTTTAATCTCTCTCTCCTTTGTGAAGGTCAGTTTTACCAGATACAGAATTCTTGGTTGGCAGTTTTTTTCTTTCAGAATGTTAAATATATCATACCACAGCCTTCTTGTATCAATAGTTCCTGTGGAAAACCCTGCATATAATCTTATCAAGCTTCCCTTGTAGGTGATGGATTGCTTTTCTCTTGCTGCTTTCAGTATTCTCTCTTTCTCTTTGACATTGGACAATCTGATCAGTAAGTGTCTTTGAGTAGGTCTATTGGGATCTATTCTGTTTGCGGTATGCTATACTTCTTGAATCTGTAATTTTTCATCTTTCATAATATTTGGGAAATTTTCAGTGAATACTTCTTCTACTATTCTTTCTTCCCCTTTTCTCTTCTCTTTTCCTTCTGGGACACCCATAACATGTCTATTCATATGCTTCATGTTGTCATTCAGCTTCTGAAACCCTGCTCTTATTTTTCCATTCTTTTCCTATCTGTTCTTTTGTGCTTATGAATTCAAATGACATCTTCCAGTTCACTGATCCTTTCTTCTGCCAGTTCAAATCTACTGTTGTATCCTTCCATTGTGTTTTTCATCTCTTCTATTGTGCCCTTGATTCCCATAAGTACTGTCATTCATTTTTTCAAGCTTATGAATTCTTTTTTATACAATTTTATTGAGATATAATCACATAGTTACAATCATTCAAAGTGTACCATCAGTTGTTCACAGTATCATCATATGCTTGTGCTTTCATCACCACAATCAAACTTTGAACATTTCATTACTCCAAAAAATAAAATGAAAATTAAAATAAGAAAACTTCCAAAGCATCCCATTCCCCTCCACCCCCCATTGCTCATTTTTTATTACAGTTTAATTGAGATATAGTCACTCACCCCACAGTCTTTCACTGTGTACAATCAGTTATTCACAGCACCATCATAGAATTGTGCATTCATCACCAGAATCAAATTTTGAACCTTATTCTTACTCCAAAATAAAAACAAATGCAAAAAGATGCTTAAATCTTTCCATCCCCTCCATCCCACCCTATTCTTCATGTAATTTTTGTCACAATTTTTCCACTATTCTGTACTCACACTGGATAAAGGGAGTGAAGTGACAAAGTTTTCACAGTAACACAATCATATTTTGTAACATACATAGTGATATATTCATCTTCAAGAATCAAGATCACTGTGTTGCAGTTTGACAGCTTCAGGGATTTCCCTCTAGCCATTTCAACACACTAAAGACCAAAAGGTGATATCCATATAGTGCATAAAAATACCCTCCAGAGTGATCTCTCAACTCCATTTGAAATCTCTCAGGCATTGGAACATTATTTTGCTTCATCTATCTTCCCCCTTTTGTTCAAGAGGATCCTCTCAATCACACAGTACTTGGTTCAGTCTCATTTCCAGGAGTCATTTTCCACATCATCAGGGGCATTTATACACCCGGGAGTAATGTCCCATGTAGGGGGGAGGGCACTGAGTTCACCTGCCAAGTGGGTTTAGAGAGAGAGGGGGTGACATCTGAGCAAAAAAGAGGCTCTCTGGGGGGACTCCTAGGCAAAATTATAAGTGGGCTTAGCCTCTCCATGGCAACAACTAGTTTCACAGAGGTAAGCCTCCAAATCAAGGGCTTGGCCCACTAAATTGGCAGTCCTCAATGTTGCAGGAAAATCAGCAATAGCCCAGGTGGGGATGTCCAACACTTCTGCATTTCTCCTTAGCTCCTTGGGGACCCTGCAAATACACTTATACTCTCTGCCCATATCAGTCTGGGATGTGTTAGGATTTTGCCCCAGCCTGTACAAACTCACCGAATTCCACATCCCATTCACCACTCTCTGTACCTATGGTGTTCAAACAAACTGATCATGCAAGTTAAATAATCTAATGTGTTACAGAAAGTATAGATCCTGCAGCAGATAAACATCTCCTCCCATAGTCTCACACATAAGTTGTAGTTTTAAAACCCAGTCGGGGGGGGGGGACTAAGATGGCAGCTAGGTGAGACAGGGCAAAAAAACACCTCCTTGAAAAACACTAGATAAAAACCAGAAAGTGACCCAGAATACTGGTTACAGCGATGCGCCATCTGGACAAGGTCTCCTAGTTCCAGAGCAGCCATAGACTTGGTAAAACCGGAAGTCTGCATTCAGAAACGAGTGAGAAAGCTGGCTGGAAGACCCATAGCCACATGGCAGTCTGGGGAAGCCAGGGTTAGGCATTTGGAGACCTACAGGCTCTTTTAAAAAAAAAGGGAAAAACCCAGGAGCAGCTACAGTTGCAATAGTGGGAACCACCCAGTAAAACACAGAAAGAGGGGCTGGGCCAGCCTTTCGGTGTCTGGCCTGGAAGATAGCCTGCTGCAGATACCCTTGGGCCAGGGAAACAGAGGGGAGAGCCAGAAGCAGGAAGAAACCCCGTGGCTAGCAGCTGGCTCCCCAGAGGGCTGGATAAACTCCTGCCCAGGGCCATGCCCACAGCCCAGAGCCCCACCAGTTGTCCTGGAGCTGGGAAGGAGGAACTGTGCAAGGAGGGGGGTGCTGAGATGCCCCATTTGGCCATCTTTGCATCAGGCTGAAAGCACCCCTCCACAGTCCAGTGGCCTGGGGCTTCCCTAGAGGGACAGCACACACTGGTGATGTAGCATGGCATTCTCTCAGCAGAGGCCCTGGAGGATCATGGCTGGGAGGGGGGACCCACTCAGAGAACCCAGGGACACTATGCCAAGTCTGGTGGTTTGTGGGACAGTGAGAGAGAGGGCCTGGGGCTGAAATGAAATGAAGGCTTAGACTCTTGTGGTGGCCTTGAATCTCTGGGAACCTGGGGGATTTGAATATTAAAGCTGCCATTCCTCCTTGGCCACCCATACACATGCCCCACATTCAGGGCAGGTAGCTCCAGGTACACACCCAAACTGAGTTCTCCAACTGAACCCCACAAGAATCATTTCCCCACACACTGCAGGGACAAGGTGGAGAACTGAATTGAGGGTTATAGGTGACTCACAGACGCCATCTGCTGGTTAGTTAGAGAAAGTGTATGCCACCAAACAGTGTTTCTGAAAAATTAGATTGGTAATTTTTTTTTTACAACTTGAAAGAACCCTATCAAGCAAAGCAAATCCCAAGGCCAAAAACAACAGAAAATATTAATACATATGATAAAACCAGATGATATGGAGAATCCAACTCCAAACACACAAATCAAGATATCTGAAGAGACACAGTACCTGGCAAAATTAATCAAAGAACTACAATTGAGGAACAAAAACATGACAAAGGATTTAAAGGACATCAAGAAGACCATGGCCCAGGATATGAGTGACATAAAGACCCTAGAAGAGCATAAAGAAGACATTGCAAGAGTAAATAAAAAACTAGAAGATCTTATGGAAATAAAAGAAACTGTTGGCCAAATTAAAAAGACTCTGGATATTCACAATACAAGACTAGAGGAAGCTGAACAATGTCTCAATGTCCTAGAAGTCCACAGAACAGAAAATGAAAGAACAAAAGAAAGAATGGATAAAAAAATTGAAAAAATTGAAATGGATCTCAGGGAAACAATAGATAAAATAAAACATCCAAACTTAAGACTCATTGGTGTCCCAGAAGGGGAAGAGAAGGGTAAAGATCTAGAAAGAGTATTCAAAGAAATTGTTGGGGGAAAACATCCCCAACCTTCTACACAATAAAAATACACAAAGCATAAATGCCCAGCAAACTCCAAATAGAATAAATCCAAATAAACCCACTCCAAGACATATTCTGATCAGACTGTCAAATACTGAAGAGAAGAAGCAAGTTCTGAAAGCAGCAAGAGAAAAGCAATTCACCACATACAAAGGAAACAACATAAGACTAAGTTGTGACTACTCAGCGGCCACCATGGAGGTGAGAAGGCAGTGGCATGACATATTTCAAATTCTGAGAGAGAAAAATTTCCAACCAAGAATACTTTATCCAGCAAAATTCTCCTTCAAATTTGAGGGAGAGCTTAAATTTTTCACAGACAAATGCTGAGAGACTTTGCCAATAAAAGACTTGCCCTACTTCATATTCTAAAGGGAGCCCTACCAAAAGAGAAACAAAGAAAGGAGAAAGAAATATAGAGAATTTTAACAGAAATATATAGTACCTTACATCCCAAATCACCAGGACACTCATTTTTCTCTAGTGATCATGGATTTTTCTCCAGAAGGGACCATAAACTGGGACATAAAACAAGCCTCAAGAAATTAAAAAAAAAAATTGAATATACTCAAAACACATTCTCCAACCACAATGGAATACAAATAGAAGTCAATAATTTTTGGACTGTAACTCCACTATTTACTTCCTACATGATATAAAATACACAAACTCTAACGACAAATCAGTGGTTTTGAACTCAATGTAAAATATGTAATTTTAGACAACTGTATAAAGGTGGGGGAATGGAGGAGTATAGGAACATAGTTTATGTGCCCTATTGAAGTGAAGGTGGTATCAAAGAAAAACAAGATTGTTATGGATTTAAGAGGTTAAATTTAAGCCCCACAGTAAACACAAAGAAATTATTGGAGAATATAACCATAGAGATGAAAAGTAGAGTATGGGTTAAGAGAAATGGGGGATTGGGCAATGGGGAGTTAAGAAATGAGTGTACGGTTGCAGTTTGAGGAGAAGGGAAATTTCTAGTAATGGATGGTGGGAAAGAGCATTACAACATTCTAAATGTGATTAATCCCACTAATGGAAGGCTAGGTAGCGGGTGGAATGGGAAGATTTAGTCTGTATGTATGTTTCCACAACTGAAAAAAAAGGCATTCTAAATAGATGACAATTGAATGCTAAGGATGAACTTGGATGGGATTGGAGGATGGAGGACAGGTGGCTCAAAGGGACACAGTTGAGACATAAGGAAGAGGAAATATAGAATGTAAGCTTTGTATCATTGTTGAATCTCTTGTACTTCTTAGCTGTGCTTAATGGTATTGCATAAAAGAATGTTCTGGTTCATGGGAAGTGTATACGTGAATTATAGTGTATGTTCAAGGATATGTGCAGCTAGCTCTCATATGTTCAGAAGACAGAGCAATAGAAGATGGATGATAGGGAGGGAGGGAGGGAGTGAGGGAAAGAAATAGCGATGTGACAGCATGTTAAAGTTGGTGGGTTGAGCTGTCGGGGGAGTGGGGTCAGGGTATGATGGAATTCTGTGTATGGGGTTAGTATTGTTCTTGCAACTGTTCCTGTAACTTTGAATTTATTTCAGAAAAAAAAACCCCAGTCAGTATTGTCCGTTACCCTTATGCCTGATTTGCCTTAGTCCTAATGAGATTCTCTTTTTTCATATTTCTAATTAAAGTCCAAATTCTTTTTCAGCTCTTTCAACAGTTGCTGTATGGGGTAATACTGGCATTCATAGCTGCTAATTTCTAGCTCCGAGTCTCATGTGTCACACAGATACCCAAAGTTCCAGAGACCAACCAGGTCAGCATCTCAGGATTTAGAGAACCATTACAAATCAGGAATAGAGGTGACTGCTGTAAGGGCTTACAATCTAAGGACCACTACAAGAAGCATTTCCCTGATAAGCTGTGCCCTAAGATTCAGCTCTAAAAGTTACACATTATAGTTAGTCCATATTAGTGAGGCATTATAATGTTTGTTTTCTTGCTACTGGCACACTTCATTCAAAATGCTGTACACAAGAACCATTCACCTAGTTGCATGCCTCCCAGCTTCATTTCTTCTTGTAGCTGCTCAATATTCTATTGCATGCATATGCCACAATTCACCATTGTGTTCATCAGTCAATGTACCCTTAGATGATGCCCTTGCATTGCAAATTGTGAATACTGGCACCATAAACACCAGTGTGTAAATGTCCATTCATGTCCTTGTGCTCAGGTCTTTCAAATATATACCCAATTGTGGGTTTGCAGCACCTTGTGACCCCCACATGCCTAGCTTCTTGTGGAACCACCACATTCTCCTCCAGATAGGCTACACCATTCTGCTTCCCACCAACAGTGAATACATACATATCTCTCTGCAAGTTCTTTCCAGCACTTGTGTCCCTCTCTTTATTTTTTCCCTGCAATTTTATAGGGATATACTCAAATACCATAAAATAATCTACAGTTTGCAATCATTTACAGTATCATCATATAGTTGGGCATTAATCACCAAAATTAGTGCTTATATATGTTTATTAATCTGAGAAAGAATTGAAATGAAATAATAAAAAAGGAAAAGTAAAAATAAGGCAAAATACCACCACAAAGGAAAAGGAAAAAGCAAAAAAAGTAAAAGAAAATAGAAAAAGAAAGAAAGAAATGGCAACTAAATAAACACAAAGGAAAAGGTAAAAATAAAATAAAATACCATTAAAAAGTCAGACAACACCACTAATTCCCAGAATCCCATAGCCCTCCCCAATGCACCCTCCTATAGGCATTTAGCTTTTGTGTATTTCCTTTTTTGCAATTAAAGAAAGCCTATTGCAATGTTACTGGTAACTATAGAGTCTAGGTTGCATTGACTGTATTTTCCCCCAATACCACCCACATCTTAACATCTTGAAAAGTTGACATTCATTTCCTGTAGAGCAGGTACCTTGTTCATAAACTCTTTCATTCTCTGTTTGAGAATATTTTAAAGTCTCCCTCATTTTAAAGGACAGTTTGCCAGATATAAAGTTCTTGATTGTTGATTTTTCTTTCAGTATCTTAAACATATCATACCTTTGCCTTCTTGCCCCCATGGTTTCTACTGAGAAATCTGCACATAGTCTTATGGAGCTTCCCTTGTATGTAATGGATCACTTTTCTCTTGCTGCCTCCAGAATTCTCTTTGTCTTTGACATTTGATAATCTCATTATTAAGTGTCTTGATGTAAGCCTATTTAGATCTATTCTTTTTGGAATTCATTGCAATTCTTGCATCTGTAATTTTATGTCTTTCATAGGAGATGGGAAATTTTCAGTGACTATTTCCTCCATTATTGCATCTGTCCCTTTTCCCTTCTCCTTCCCTTCCAGGAAACACATGACACATACATTCATGTGCTTCATGTTGTCACTCAGTTCCCCGATATGTCACTCATATTTCTCCATTCTTTTCCCCTTCTGTTCTTTTGTGTATAAGGATTCAGACGTCCTGTTCTCCAGTTCATGAATCTTTTCTTCTCTTCAAATCTGCTGCTGAATGTCAACATTGTGTCCATTTCTTGTGTTTTGCTTTTCATTCACATAATTTCCACCCATTGCTTTTTCAAGCTTTTGATTTCTTCTTTGTGTTTGCACAATCTCTTCTTTATGTCCATCTCTTTTGCCGTATCTTCCCTCAACTCATTGAATTGATTCTTGGATTGATTTTTTTAACTTATTTATGATATTTGTTTGATTAATAATTAGTTGTTTCAATTCCTATATCTCAGTTGAAGTGTAAGCTTGTTCCTTTGACTGAGTCATATCTTTGTTTTTCCTAGTGTGATATTTCATTTACTGTTTTCAGTCATCTGGTTTCCTTGATTGCCCCAGTCAGATTTTCCCAGAGCAGAATGGGTTCAGGTCTCAGGAGGAGACTCTGTATTCAGTATTATTTTTCCCTGAGGGTGAGTCCTAGATGATTGACAGACTTTCCCATGAGGTCTCTAGACTCTGTGATTTCCCTATCCAGCCCAGCAGGTGGCACTTGGCAGCCTGCAACTCCCCACTGGTGTAAAGAGGTGCAGTCCATTTAATTCACAGTGGGCCCTGAGCTGGCAAGGGACAAGGGTGTCAGAAGTCAAACTTAAGTTGTTTCTGGTTTGTTTCTTTTCCCCCAGGTCTGAATTCTCTGAGAGAGGGCAGACATTTGTGCAGGTCCCAACCCCCTTGTCTTAGCAAAGATATACCCCCTAGGTATTTATCTTCTCCACTTGAATTCCTCCTTTGTCTTTCTGGCCCTGTTATCTCCACCCTTGCCTGGGTCATCATGGAATTGAAAATGCCTGTGGCTTTCTCTAATGGGATGCTTAGAATGTGAAGTAAAAAATGGAAAAAGAGCAAAAGCCCCTTTTCAGAGCCAGTCCCTTGCCCCTCAATTTTGGGGGTCTACTGGAGTTGGTACCCAATTATCCATGCCCCTTTTCTTGGGACACAGCCATCTTGTATTCTGAGCCCAGCCATCTCCAAAAGTCTCTGTTTTTTATTTATTTATGTATTTTTCCCCATCAGCCCTACCTCCTCCCTGTTTGGAAGGAGCCTGCTTCCCTTCCTGCTCTGTATGATTATCTGTGCTTGTAGCTTGTATTCAGTAGTCCAAATTTGTTAATTAAAACCACAATTAGAGCTTGGTTAAGTTACTTTCTCTGTAACCTGTTTCTTTTATCCCACATGGCAGTGTTTCCGCTTGACCTGCCCTGTCTGAGGGGGGAGGGGTGCTGGTTCTGGGTTTCTGGAGATTTACTTATGATTCTGTGCTACAATCTCAGCTGCTCCACTCATTCCAGGCTGGTGTACAATGTGTGTCTATTCATGGCTGTCTCCAAACAGTTATTCCAGATTATATACTAGTTGTTCCTGGTTATTTACTAGTTGCTGTAGAGGACAAACTTAATTCCACACTTCTCTGTGTCACCTTCTTGCTCTACCTCCTGAATTCTTTAGGGTCATCCAGTCTCTTCTTTATATCATGCATCTCTTTTGCCATATCTCCCATCATTTCATTGAATTGATCTTTTAATTGATTTAGGGGACTTTTTTGAATATCTTTAATTAGTTGTCTCAACTCATGTATCTCAGTTGAACTATTAGTTGTTCCTCTGGATGGTCCATATTTTCATGTTTTCTTAGCTGTCTAAGCATCTGATTTTCTTGATTATTTTATTCTGGAGCTCATTTTCACTTTTTACCTAAGGTTTTCTGGTTGGTTGGCTTTGTTCTCTTCCCTTTGGTGTTCAGTTCAACTTTTTCTAGACCTGTAACTTAGCTTCTATTTAGTTGATCAGAATTTTTCACCTCTTGTTTTTCTGTTTCTTGCCCTGCCTCTATGTAGCTTTTTGTGGGAGGGTCTTCTCAGATATGGTCAACCTTCATCAGGTTTTCCCAGTCCAGAGAGGCCCAGGTCTCAGGAGGAGGACATGGAGTTTCCCTGAGAATGAGACCCTCCTGCAAGACCTCTAGAATCTGTGCTTTTCATGTCCTATCCAGCAGGTGGTACTTGTCAGCTTGCAACTCCCCTCCAGTGTAAAGAGGTGTGGTGCTTTTAGTTTTCTTCAGACACTGTCCCTGTCAGTGGCATGGATGACTGAAGCTGGTTTCTGATTTCCAGCCCCTGGGGTCTGAGTTCCTTGGAGGAGGTCTTGCACTTGAGCTGGATCATGCCCCCCTTTTCTTGGGGAATTTATGGCCTTTAGGGAATTGTTTCCCCCACTGGGTTCATTGCTTTGTCAGACCTATCTCAGCTCTCCATTGCCTGGGTCCAGAGGCCAGTTGCAAATATCTGAGACTTTCTGTAAAGAGCTACTTGGAATAGATATTTTAAACAGAAAATGAAAAACAGAAATCCCTTTTAAAGGCCTTTACACAGTCCCCAAGTTTTGTCAGTCTCAGTATAAGGTATGTAAATGTATGTATTTTAGGCTATTGTGTCTTTCACCTTGATTGTTACTCTCCAACAGCTTTAATTCTGCTCTTGACATGGGGCTATTGAAGTGAAAAATGCTAAGGAGTCATAGAGCAAGAAAAGCAAGAGGACAAATGTAGGGAAAAAGCCAAGCCTTTGTGGAGCCACCAAATGTGTGCCTGTTTCTATATGCCTCCCCTTTCCTGATCCCTGCCCTTCTTGAGCACCCTGAACACCCCCAACTCCAAAAGTTAAATAATTGATTTGTGAATTAATTCTACAATTGAGGCTTGGTTGAGCCCCCCTTCTTGCTCCCAGAAGATTGTGTGTTTTTCCCTTAGGGAGCCAGCTGTTAGACAGTCCACCAGGTCTGGGCATGGAGGGGTTCCAGATCCTTGGCTGGAAAAACTTACAGGTTTTGCTGTGACCTAAGCTGTTCCACCCATTCCACGCTAGTGTACAATGCATGGCTGGTCACTGGAGACCCCCAAAATGCTGTTTCATACAGTTCTTGTCTAATTACAAGCTGCCCTAGAGGAGTGACTAAATTCCACACCTCACCACTCTGCCATCTTGCCCCACTCTTAATTGTATTTTTGATGAGAACACTGAGTCCTAAAGCTCTCTAATTAGCCATCTTCCCCAGAGGACTCACAATTGATGTTTGACAAGGGTGCAGAGTACATGTAATGGTAGGAAAGTCTTTTCAACCAATGGCACTGGGAAAATTGGATATCCACATGCAAAAGTATGATGTTAGACCCTATCTCATATTATATACAAAAGTTAACTCTAAATTTGAAAATGACCTAAATATATCTAAATGCATAAAAATCTTTAAAGATAACCTGGTGGAAAATCTTTATGTCCATGGAAATGGCAGTGGATTCTTAGCCATGTCACAGCATGAACAAAAAAGGAAATAATAAACTGGATGTTCTCAAAATTAAATAACTCTTGTTCATCAAAGGATATTATCAAGAGCATGAAAAGAAAATCTACAGAATATGAGAAACTATTTGGAAATAACATATGTAATAATGGTCTACAATTGTTAATATATGAAGAACTGTTTTAACTCATTAACAAAAATACAAATAATCAAATTAAAAATGGGCAAATGACTTGAATACATTTCTCCAAAGAAGATATACAAATGACCAACAAGCACATGAAAAGATGTTCCACATCACTAGCCATCAGAGAAATATAAATAATACCACAAATAGATACCACATCACACCCATATGGATGGTTACAGTGAAATAAAACAGAAATTCTAAGTGTTGATGAGGATAGGAGTAAGTTAGAATATTTGTACTGTTCTGGTGGGAAAGTAAAATGATGCAGTCACTGTTGAAAGCATTTAGGTTTTTCCTCAAATGTTAAACATAGAATCACCAATATGACTGCACAATTACTCTCCTATGTATATAGTACATAAATGTTCATTGCAGCACTAAACACAATTCCAAAAGTTTAAAACCCAAATGTCCATCAGTGATGAATGGATTAACAAAATGTGGTATACACATACAATGGAATATTAGAAACAAATTAAAAGGAAGGAAGTACTTGTACATGCTGCAGCATGGATGAATCTTGAAAATATTATGCTAACTGAAAGACACCAGACACAGAAGTTAGCATATTGCATGATCCACTTATTTCAAATATCCAGAATTGGTAAATACATAAAGAGAAAACCAATTGTTGAATGCCAGGGGTTGGGGTAAAGCAAATTGAGATGTCTGCTTTTTGGGAATGGAGTTTTCTTTGGGGATGATGAAAATGTTTTGAAACTGGGTAGAGGTGATGGTTGTATGTTTTGTATATACTAAATGCCACTGAATTGTACATTTTAAATGGGTAATTTTCTGTTATGTAAAACATATGTTAAGTAAATAGATGTAAAAACATATACCAACAAAAAATAATTAAAAAAACTGAAGTTGCTATATTAATGTCCAAAAAAGTAGATATTATAGTAATGAAATTTAGTAGGACAAAGGAGGACATTATGTAATGATTAGAAGATCAATCCCCGAGGAAAACATAAAAATTTTAAATGTATAATCACCAAGCAACCAAGCCTCAAAATACATGAATCAAAAGCTGAAATAGCTGAAAGAGGAAGCAGAAAATTCCACAGTTACAGTTGGTGACTTCAGCACTCCACTTCCAACAATTAATAGATCTACAAAAAATTAAATCAAAATGAATATAGAACTAAATAACATAATCAACTAAGAAGATATCATGGGAAATTAGGAACAAACTCCATTCAAAAACAGCAGAATATAAATTATTTTCAAGGGACTATGGAACATTCCTTGAGGCCATATCCTTTTTTCTTAAAGCAAGCCTCAACAAATTTAAAATAATTGAAATTATACATATTTTCTCTGACCATATTGTATCAGACTAGATAACAATAACAAATAGACAACATGAAAATCACCAAACACTTGGAAATTAAGCAACACACTTTTAAAGAATCAATGGGTCAATGCAAAATGAGATGAAATAGTTTCAGTGGCTGAGAGATTTCAAATGGAGTCGAGAGGTCACTCTGGAGGACATTCTTATGCACTATATAGATAACACCTCTGAGGTTTTAATGTATTAGAATAGCTAGAAGTAAATACCTGAAAGTACCAAACTCCAACCCAGTAGTCTGGACTCCTGAAGTTGATTATATAATAATTTAGATTACAAGGGGTGACAGTGTGATCATGAAAACCTTTATCTAGTGTATGGATGGATGAGTAGAAAAATGGGGATGAAAACGAAATGACAAATAGGGTGGGATGGGGGGATGGTTTGGGTATTCTTTTTTTACTTTTATTTTTTATTCTTATTCTGATTCTTTTTGATGTAAGGAAAATGTTCAGAAATAGATTGTGATGAATGCATAATTATATGATCATACTGTGAACAGTTGATTGTATACCATGAATGATTGTATGGTATGTGAATATATTTCATTAAAACTGAATTTAAAAAAAAAAGAATCAATGGGTCAGATTATGTCTCAAAATAAACAATTTTTTTTTTCTTTTTTTCCCAAGATGACTGAATAGGGAACACTAGGATTCAGTTTGTCCTCCAGGGCAGCAAGAAAATGAGAAACTATCTGAAACTACTCTTTTGGGGGCTCTGGAGACCAGGACATGATACACCATGCTGGGAAGAGCAGAAGGAATAGACTGAGTTGAAGGGCTGTGAGTAGATTTCTCCATGCTGTGGAGGCTGGTTTCCATTCCCCACTGGCATAGCAGGCCACTTCAGGAGCCACTACCTGGATGAATATACAAGTATTCTTTCACAAGAACAGGGTTGGTGAAGTACAGCCAGGAAATGATTGCAGCTTTTGATTAGCAAATACAAATTGCTGTGTTCCAGCTCCAAGGCGGCTAATATTTCAATTCACCCAGGACATTAAGCAGCCAGCGCTTTCTGTTTCAACTCAGCCCCAGGAAGGGGAGGAAGTGGGGTCAATTTGGAGATGCAATAACTTCTTTTGGTGGTGGGGAACAATTGACTGAAGGTTGACTATTCCACAAGAAATGGGTGGGTCATGCCTGGACACTGACTATGGGTTTTGATTAGCAAATTTGGATTGCTGTATTTCATCTCCAAGGAGAGATAGATTTTCAAACCTCCTAAGACAGAAAGCACCCAGAAATGTCTGTTTCAATCATATCCCAGGCAAAGACAGAATCAGAGCTGATTGAGAATCATGGTGTCTTCATGGGACTGCAGGGAACAGTTTGTCAAAGGGTGGCTCCACCCCAAGAAAGGGGGAGACAAGGCCCAGCACTGTTTGCAGCTTTTGATGGAATGGACCAATTCTTAATAATTCCTGAAAAACCAACACTGATTCTAGAAGAAATAGAATCCTGAATAAGACCAATTAGAAGTAAATAGATTGAATCAGTCATCAAAAACCTCCCAAAAAATAAAATCCCAAGACCTGATGGGTTCACACGTGAATACCACCAATCATTCCAAGGACAATAAATGCCAGTCCTGCTCAAACTATTCCAAAAAATTGAAGAGGAGGGAACAATACCTAACTCATTCTATTAAGCTATCAGCCTAACACCAAAGCCAGATAAAAATGCTACAAGAAAAGAAAATCACATACCATTTCCTCTAATGAATATAGAAGAAAAATCCTCAATGCAATACTAGCAAATTGAATCCCACAGCACATTAAAAGAATTATACACCATAATCAAATTTGTTTTATACCAGGTATGCAAGAGTGACTCAACACAAGAAAATCAATTAATGTAATACACTACATTAACGATCAAAGGGGAAAAACCACATATCATCTTGATTGATGCAGAAAAGTCATTTGATATAATCCAATATCCTTTCTGGATTATAAAACACTTTGAAAGAAAGGAATAGAGGGAAACTTCCTCAACATAAAAAGGGGCATATATGAAAAACCCACAGCTAACATCATACTCAGTGAGGAAAAACAAAGATTTTCCTCTAAGATCTGGAACATGACAAGGATGTGCACTTTCGCTACTGTTATTCAACCTTGTGATAGAAGTTCTAGCTAGAGGAAATAGGCAACAAAAAGAAATAAAAAGCATCCAAATTGGAAACAAGAAGTAACCCATTCACTATTTGCAGATGACCTGATCCTATATCTCAGAAGTCCCAAAAATCTACAACAAAGCTACTAGAGCTAGTACACAATTTTATCAAAGTTGCAAGATACAAGATCAACACTCAAAAATAGTAGTGTTTCTACACACTAATAGTAAAAAGTCTGAGGAGGAAATGTAGGAAAAATTTCCATTTACAGCTAAAAGAATCAAATATCTAAGAATACGTTTAACTGAGGATGTAAGGTACTTATACACAGAAAATTACAAAACATGGCTAAAAGAAATCAAAGAAGACCTAAATAAATGGAAGGATGATCCTTGTTCATGGATTGGAAGACTAAATATCATTAAGATGTCAATTCTACCCAAATCAATTTACACACACAATAAAATCCCAATCAAAATGCCAAGTCTAATTTGTAGAAATGTAAAAGTCAATCATCAAATATATTTGGTAGGGCAAGAGGCTCCAAATAGCCATACATATCTTGAGAAATAAAAATGAAGTGGGAGTCCACAAAGCTAAAATGGTCAAAAGAGCATGGTTCTAGCATAAAGATAGATATGTTGAAAATATAATAAAATTGAGAGTTCAGAAATAGACCCTAACATCTGTGGTCAACTGAATTTTGACAAGGCTTCCAATGCCACTCAACTGGGGCAGAAGAGTCTCTTCTAAAATGGTGCTAGGGGAATTGTATAGCAATATCAAAAGAGTGACAGAGGAATCATATCTCACACCTTATACAAAAATTAGCTCAAAGTGGATCAAAGACCTGAGTATATGAGCTAGGACCATAAAACTCCTAGAAGAAAATGTAAGGAAGAACCTTCAAGATATGGTGGTAGGAGGTGGTTCCTTAGACATTAGTTGTCAAAATAAGTGGGTCTCCTAAAAATAAGATACTTTTGGGCTTCAAAGGACTTTGCCAAGAAATTGAAAAGGCAGCCTAGTCTATGAGAGAAAATATTTGGAAATCATATATCTGATGATCATTTAATATCCAGAATATATAAAGAAATCCTACAACCCAACAATAAAAATACAAGCAATGATTAAAAATGGGCAAAAAACTTGAATAGATACTTTTCCAAAGAGGAAATGCAAACAGCTAAAAAGCACAAGAAAAACTCAAAATCACTAGCTGTTCAGGAAATGCAAATCAAAACCACAATATTTCCCACCTGCTAGAATGACCACTATTAAAAAAACACAGAAATTGACAGGTGTTGGAGAGGGTGTGGAGAAATAGGAACACTTATTTACTGCTGGTGGAAATGAAAATTGGGGCAGCCATTGTGGGACAGTTTGGTGGTTCCTCAGGAAGCTAAATGGAGATTTGCCATATGATTTGGTAATCCCTCTAACTAGGTATATATTCAGAAGAACTGAAAGCAGGGGCATGAACAGACATTTGTATACTTATGTTCACAGTGGTATTATTCACAATTGCCAAAAGATGGAAATATCCGAAGTGTTCATCAACTGATGAATGGATAAACAAAATGTGGTACATACATACAATGGAATATTATTCAGTTGTAAGAGGAAATGAGTTCCTGATGCATGTGACAACATGGATGAAATTTTATACACTATGCTGAGTGAAATAAGCCAGAACACAAAAGGGGAAATATTGTATGGCATCACTAATATGAACTAATTATAATTAACAATCTCTTGAAGCTAAAATCTGGGGTATAGGTTACCAGGAGATAGAAAGAAGGCAGAGAATGGGGAGCCAAAGCTTAATTTAAAGAGAATTTTTTGTAAGGTTGATTGTACACATTTGAGAATGGTTAGAGGTGACAGACGTTACTGTAATGGTAAATAACAGCACTGAAATATGGGTGTGATTATATTTGAAAGGGGAAGTTTTGTGTTGTGTATGTCACTAGAAAAGCTAGAGGATAAAACATGGGACTCTATAACATAGTGAACTCTTGTGGATGATGACTGTCATATAATTGTACAAATATAGGAATGTTCTAACATGAACTAGAACAAATGTATGTAACTATTACAAGGTGTTAATAATAGGGTAGTATATGAGGAAAATACAACTAATGCAAACTATGGACTATAGCTAACAGTAATATTGCAATATTCTTGCATAAAATTATAATGAAGTTACTATACCCATGCTAAGTTTCAACAATAGGGGGGTATAAGAGGTATGGTATTTTTTCTGAGCAATGAGAAGTTTCTCAAATTGATTGTGGTGATGAATGCACAACTCTATAACTCTACTGAGAGCCATTCATTGTAGACTTTAGATGGATTGTATGGTGTATGAATAAATCTGTTTTAAGAAAAATAAGAAATAAAATAAACAGAAAATACATAGATCTTACAGAAAATCACAACAGAGCATATTAAATTGTGTGGAATCAGATAAAATAGTATTCACAGGGATATTAATAGCATTAAATGCTCATATTAGAAAAGAGGAAAGGAGTGAAGTCAGTCAGTAATCTAAGTTCCTACCAGTATTAACTAGAAAAAGAAGAGAAAAAAAATCAAAGAAGAAGAAGGCAAGAAAAATTATAGATAGTAGAAGCCCATGAAATTACAATCAGGAAAACAACAGAGAAAATCAATGGATAAAAATCTGTTTCTTCTTAAATAAATAAAATTGATAAATCTCTAGCAAGTCTGAGACATATAAAAGAAGAGAAGAAACAAATCACCAATATCAGAATTGAAAAAGGGAAATGGCTATAAATTTTGCAGCCATTAAAATTCAAATATTAATAATGGAATATTATGAAAGATTTTATGCTTATATATAACAACTTAGAAGAAATGGATAATTTCCTCAAAAACCAAAGGTACTGAAACTCAACCATGATGATCTAGATAAAGCAAATAATTCTATAGTCATTAAATAAATTGACTTTGTAATTTAAAAGCTCACAAGAAAACATCCAGTCGTAGATGACTTCACAGGAGAATTATATCAAAAGTTTAAAGAAGAATTAACATCAATTTTATGCAATCTCTTCCAGAAAATTAAAAAAGAAAGTAAAATGTTGCAATCCTAGTATTAGCCTGATACTAAGACATTAAAAAATCAA
The DNA here is from genome assembly GCF_015220235.1 of Choloepus didactylus. Lineage (NCBI taxonomy): Eukaryota > Metazoa > Chordata > Mammalia > Pilosa > Megalonychidae > Choloepus > Choloepus didactylus. The sequence goes on along the minus strand of NC_051334.1, from coordinate 63,750,466 downwards.
TACCTTTCATGAACTAGATGGAAACATCATAAAAATACAATAGTAACATATTAAATTCAGCAGTTTATAAAAATAATTGTACACCATGACCAAGTTGAATTTATTTCAAGTATATAAGACTGGTTCAATATTCAAAAGTAAGTCAGAAAAATCCGTCATATAAACAAGTTGAAGAACAAAAATCTATTGTCATACCAATAGTCTCAGAAAGAGAATTTGACAAAATCTAATACCCATTCAAGATAAACACTCAACAGACCAGGAATAGTGTGATAAAGAGCATCTACAAAAAAATGGATTGGCTCACATCAAACATAATGATGAAAGACTAAATGTTTCCCCCTAAGATATGGATCAAGACAAGGAACTCTGATCACACCACTTTTACTAAACATAGCACTGTTAGTGCTAGCCAATACCATAAGACAATAAAAAAATTAAAAAGCATACAATTGGAAAGGAAGAAGTAAAACTTTCCTTGTTTGCATGACATGAGTTCTGCTTAGAAAATCCCACTGCATCTACAAATACACCTAGAACAAATAAAGTCACAAAATACAAGATCACCACGCAAAAAAAAAATCTAGCTTTAAAAATGAACATGAGGACACCAAAATTGAAAATGCAATACAATTTACAATGGCTTCAGAGGAAATTACAGACATATATAAACTTAACAAAACATGAACTGTTAAGTCTGTATGAGGAAAGTGACAAAATGCAGATTATGTAAAGAAGACAAATGCACAGGTGGTGTTCAAGAATTGTAAGAATCAACATGATAAAGATGTCAATTCTCCCAATTTTACCTATAGGTTTAAGACATTTCATATCAAAATCCCAGGAAAGTTTCTTGCAGACATAAACAAGTTGATTCTAAGATTTATATGGCAAGGCACAGGCCATAGGATAATTAAAACAATCATGTCAAGAAGAATAAAGTGGAGAAGTCACTTTATTCAATATTAAGGCAAACTATATATCTAAGAATCCAAGAAAATGCGATATTGATGGGATAGACCCTTGGGTCAGCAGAACAGAATAGACAGCCCAGAAATAGGCCCAAACATATACATCCAACTGTTTTTTAATTCAATTTTGAGATATTTTCACATCCCATGCAATCATCCATGGTGTATAATCAATTGTTCACAATACCATTATATAGTTGTGCATTCATCACCACAATCAATTTTTTAACACTTTCATTACCACACTCAAAAAAGAATAAGAATTAAAGTTAAAGTAAAAGGTAACACCCAAAACATCCCATACCCCCATCCCTCCCTATTATTCATTTACTTCATGTCCTCATTTATCTATTCATCTGTCCATGCAGTGTATAAAGGGAGTGGGAGTCACAAAGTTTTCACAATCACACAGTCATGCAGTGTAAGATATAGTTATACAGGCAACTTCAAGAATAAAGCTACTGGGTTGCAGTTCAACAGTTGCAGGTATTTCCCTCCAGCTATTCCAATACACCAAAAACTAAAAAGGGATAACTATATAATGCATAAGAATAACCTCAAGAATGACTTTTCAACTCTGTTTGAGATCTCTCAGCCACCAAAACTTTATTTCATTTCTCTTCCCCCTTTTGGTTCAAGAAGGCTTTCTCAATCCCACCCATGCCAGGGCCAAGCCCATCCCCATGAATCATATCCCACATTGCCAGGGAAATTCACACCCCTGGGAGTCATGTCCTATGCAGGGGGTAGTGCAGTGAGTTTACCTGCAGAGTTGGCTTAGAGAGAGAGGCCACATCTGAGCAACAAAAGAGGTTCTCTTAGGCAAAATTTTAAGTAGGCTTAGCTTCCCCCTTGCAGCAACAAACTTCATTAGGGCAAGCCCCATTATCAAGGTCTCAGCTGTCTAAGTTGGCAGTCCCCAATGCTTGTGACAATATCATCAAATCCCCAGGTGGGGAAATTCAATATTTTTACATTTTCCATCAGTTCCTCAAGAGGGCTTTTCAAGTACATTTTTATTCTCTGCCCAAATTACTCTGGGATGCATTTTGGCTTCACACTAGCCTGTACAAATCAACTACATTTCACTCCCCATTCAATGCTCCATATAATTATGTTGTTTGAATAAACTGACCATGCAAGTTGAATCATCCAGTGTGTTACAAGCAATATAGATTTTGCACCTAGTAAACATCTCTTCCTTTGGTCTCACATGGAAGCCAAAGTTTTAAAAACACTGTCAATATTGTCCTTTACTCTTTAGTCTGATACACCTCAGTCCTAACCAAGTCCATTTCATTCATATCTTTAAATGAAGTCTGAACTCTTTGTTCAGACTCTAATATTTGCTGTATGGGGTAATGCTGACATTCAAGCTGTCAGATTCTGGCTCTTAGTCTCAGGTTCCACACAGATACCCAAAGTTTCAGGGACCAGCCAGCTTATACACAAAGAGCTCAGCATCTCAGAATTTAGAAATAACCATTACAACTCAGGAATAGATGTAACTTCTCTAAGAGCTTACACTCTAGGAACCTTTACAATAAGCCTTCCCCTGATAAACTATGCTCTCAGGATCAGGGCTTAGAGTTTGCACATTATAGTTAGTCCATATTAGTGAGGCATTATCATGTTTTTCTTTCATTTCTGGTTTATTTCACCCAAGATGCTGCCCTCAATTTCCACTCACCTCACAACTACAGTCCTTCTTGTAGCAGCTCAATACTCCATTGTATGTATACATAACAGTTCACCATTCTGTTCATCAGTTGGTGTACCCTTAGGCCACGACCATCCACTGCAAATTATGAATATGGACACCATAAACCCCACTGTGTAAATGTCCATTCATGCCCTCTTTTCAGTTCTTCCAAGTATATACCCAATAACCGGGTTGCGGGACTATATGGGAACCCCATGCTTAGCTTCCTGTGGAACCACCACACTACCCTCCAGATGGGCTGCACCATTATACTTCCCCACCGATGGTGGTTAGGTACATATCTTTCTCCACATTTTCTCCAGCACATATATCCCTCAGTTTATTTTTTAGATGGTTTTACTCATGCACCATACATTCCATCCTAAGTAAAAAATCAATAGTTCCCAGTATAATCACATAGTTATGCATTCACCACCACTATCTATATAAGGACAATTCCATTTCTTCCACAAAGAAAGAAGAGGTGAAAAAAGTAAAAAGACAAAAGAAAAAGAAAAAGAAGAAAGAAAAATGACAACTAAGAAAACAGAAGAAAAGATGAAATTAAAATAAATTACAATTAAAAAGTCAGACAACAAAACCAATGCCAAGGATCCCATATGCCTCCCTTATATCCCCATCTTATAGGCATTTAACTTGGTATATTGTCTTTGTTACAATTAAAGGAAGCACATTACAGTGTTACTGTTTACTATAGACTCTAGTTTGCATTGATTGAATTTTCCCCAATACCATCCTATTTTTAACACCTTCCAAGGTTGAAATTCATTTGTTCTCCCTCATGTAAAAACATATTTGTGCATTTTATCACAATCATTGAATACTCTAGGTTTCACTAAGTTATACAGTCCCAGTGTTTATCTTCTATCTTTCCTTCTGGTGTGCTACATGCCCTAACCTTCCTCTTTCAACTGTATTCACAGTCATCTTTGTTCAGAGTACTTACATTATTGTGCTACCAACACCCAAAATTTTGCTAAAAACCTCTCTCTCCCTGTCTTTTCTTACCTGTTTCTAGTGCCCCCTTTAGTATTTACTGTAGAGCAGATGTCTTGTTCACAAACTCTCTCATTGGCTGTTTGAGAATGTTTTAAACTTTTCCTCATATTTGAAGGAGAGTTTTGCCAGATATAGAATTATTGATTGGCAGTTTTTCTCTTTCATTATCTTAAATATATCATACCACTGCTCTCTTGCTTCTATGGTTTCTAATGAGAAATCTGCATATAGTCTTATTGAGCTTCCCTTGTATGTGATGGATTGCTTTTCTCTTGTTTCCAGAATTCTCTTTGTTTTTGACATTTGATAATCTGATTATTAAGTGTCTTAGCATAGGTCTATTAAGATCTATTCTGTTTGGGGTACACTGCACTTCTTGGATCTGTAATTTTATGTCTTTCATAAGAGATGGGAAATTTTCAGTGATTATTTCCTCCATTATTGCTTCTGCCCATTTTCCAACTTCTCTTGTCCTTCCGGAGCATCCGTGACATGTGCCTTCATATGCTTCATGTTGTCATTCAATTCCCTGAGAGGTTGCTCATATTTTTCCATTCTTTCCCTATCTGTTGTTTTGTGTATAGAATTTCAGATTTCCTTTTGTCCAGTTCACGAATCTTTTCTTCTGCCTCTTCAAAATCTGCTGTTGTCTCTATTGTGTTTTTCATCTATTGTATTGTGTCCTGCCAAATGTTTCTTCAAACTTTTGAGTTCTTCCTTATGTTTACCCAATGTCTTCTTCTTTATATCCTTCATCTCTTTTGCCATATCTTCCCTCAACTCATTGAATTGAGTTTTGAATTGGTTTAGCATATTTGTTTGAAGATCTTTAATTAGTTGTTTCAATCCTTGTATCTCAGTTAAAATGTAAGTTTGTTCATTTTTCCTAATGTGACTCATAATATTTTGTTGTCTATGCATCTTATTTCCTTGATTACACCAATCAGATTTTCCCAGATCAGAAGGGCTCAGGTCTCAGGATGAGGTTTTATCCAGTATCAGGTTTCCCTGAGGGTGAGACTCAGCAGATTGTGAGACTTTACCATGAGGCCTCTAGACTCTGTGCTTTTCCTATCCTGCCCAGCATATGGTGCTTATCAGGCCACAGCTCCCCACTTTTGTAAAGAGGAATGGTCCCTTTAATTATCAGCAGACAGTGTCCTGGACAGGGGCTGAAGGTGTCTGGAGCTAAGCTTAAGTTGTTTCTGTTTTTTCCCTCCCTCAGGCCCTAGGGTCTGATTTCTCCAAGGGAAGGCAGCCTCTTGACATGGGCCCTGCTCCCTTTTCTTTGGGAAGTTACACCTTTAGGGGATTAACTTCTCCACTTGAATTCCTCTTTTGTCTCTCTGACTCTGTTACCTCCACCCTTACCTGGGTCAGTCCTGACAATTGAAAATGCCTGAGGCGTTCTCTAATGGGCTTTCTCTTAGAGAATAACTCTAAGTTATTCTCATTTAGAGTGAGAGAATAAAAAGGGAAAAGGAGAGAAAGCACCTTCTCAGAGCCAGTCCCCAGTTCCTCAATTTCACTGGTAAACCTGTGTTGGTACCCAGTTCTCTGCACCCCTTTTCTTCAGACACAGTCATTTTCCAGTGTTCTGGGCTCAGCTGTCTCCAAAAGCCTCTGTTTTTTATTTATTTATGTATTGTTTTCCATCAGCCCTGCCTCCTCTCTGCTGGGAGGAAACTCAGTATCCTTTTCTGCTTTGTCCAGGATTATCTGTCTTTGTAGCTTGTATTCAGCAGTCCAAATTTGTTAATTAAAACCACAGTTGGAGCTTGGTTGAGTTACTTTCCCTGTAACCTGTTTTTTTTTCATGCAGAAGTGTTTCAGCTCTGCCTGCCCTTCCTGTGGGTGAGGGGCACCAGCTCTGAGTTTGGGCAGCTTTACTTACAATTCTGTGCTGTGATCTCAGCTGTTCCACCCATTCCAGGTTAGTGTATGATGTATGTCCATTTACAGATGTCTTCCAACAGTTGTTCCAGATTATTTACTAGTTGTTCCTAGTTATTTACTCATTGCTCTAGAGGACTAACTAAATTCCACACCTCTCTATGCCACCATCTTGCTCCACCACCACCATCCAAGTTTTTTATATCAAGACCCATATTTTGTTCCTGACGTGAAATTCACATAATATAAATTTAACTAAATGTTTTTGGCTATTTGGGGCTCTTCCCCCTCTATATTAATTTCATGATTTTCTTTTCATTTCTGCAAAGAGGGCTGTTGAGATTTTGATTGAGATTGCATTAAATTTGTAAATCACTTTGGGTAAATTGACATCTTAACAGTAATTAGTCTTCCAGTGCATGAAAGTGGAATATTGTTCGACATATTAAGGTCCTCTTTAGTCTTTTCAGCAATGTTTTTCAGTTTTCTGTGTACATGTCCTTTACTTCCTTGGTTAAATTTATTCCTAGATATTTAATTATTTTTAGCTGCTATTGTAAATGCAATTTTTCTTCATTTCCTTTTCAGATTTTTCCTTACTATTTTATAGAAACATCACTGATTTCTGGGTTTGAATCTTTTATGCTGCCACTTTGCTGAATTCATTTGTTGGCTCTAATAGCTTTGTTGTTAACTTTTTGGGATTTTCTATATACACAATCATGTCATATGCAAGAAGGGAAAGTTTATTTCATCCTTTCTATTTGGATGTCATTTATTTCTTTTAACTGTCTGATTGCTTCCAATATAATGTTATATAATAGTGATAAAACTGAGCATTCATTTCCCATTCCTGATCTCAGAGGTAAAACTTACAGTCATTATATGTGGAGTATGATGTTAGTTATGCATTTATGATGTATACCTTTTATCTTCTTTAGAAAGTTTCACTCTATTCCCAATTATCTGAGGGTTTTTATGAAGAAGATTTGCTGGAATTTGTTAATTGCCATGACTTCTATGCATCATTTGAGATGATTACATAGTTTTTCCTTCAATCTACTAATGTGATGTATTTGATGATAGATTTTCTTATGTTGAACAACCCTTGCATACTTGGGATAAATCCCACTTGATTGTGTGCAATACTATTAATGTGCTGTTGTATTTGGTTTCCTAGTATTTTGTTAAAGACTTATGCATCACTATTTTTTCTAATTTTTATTGAGATTGTTCAGATACCATACAATTACCAAAGATCCAAAGTGTACAATCAGTTGCCCCTGGTACCCTCATACAGCTGTGCATCCATCACCACACTTAATTTTTGATTAATTTTTAGAAACTTTTCATTACTCCAGACAAGAAATAAAGTGAAAGATGAAAAAAGAAAAAAGAAAGAAAAGGAAACTCGAATCCTCCCATATCCCTAACCAACCCCACTCAATTGTTGACTCATAGTGTTGATGTAGTACATTTGTTACTTTTATGAAAGAACATTGAAACACTACTGTGTATATAGTTTGCAATAGGTATATATTTCTTCCCTATATGCCCATCTATTATTAACTTCTAATTGTATTGTCATTACATTACATTCTGTTTCATGGAAGAGATTTCTAATATTTGTACAGTTAATCATGGACATTGCCCACCATAGGATTCAGTTTTATACATTCCCATCTTTTGACCTCCAACTTTCCTTCTGGTGACATATATGACTCTGAGCTTCCCCTTTCCACCTCATTCACACACCATTTGGCACTGTTAGTTATTCTCACATCTTGCTACTGACACCTCTGTTCATTTCAGACAACACCACCAATGTCAAGTGTCTAACATGCCTCCCCTACCCCTCCTCTTATCTGCATTTACCTTGGTATATCACCTTTGTTACATTAAAGGAAGCATAATACAATGATTCTGTTAGTTACAGCCTCTAGTTTATGTTGATTGCATCCCTCCCCCAATGTCTCCCCATTTTTAACACCTTGCAAAGTTGACATTTGCTTGTTCTTCCTCATAAAAGAACATATTTGTACATTTTTCACAATTGTTGAACACTCTAGATTTCACCAAGTTACACAGTCCCAGTCTTTATCTTTCCTCCTTTCTTCTGGTGTCACACATGCTCCCAACCTTCCTCTCTCAAGCATATTCATAGTTATCTTTTTTCAGTGTACTTCCATTGCTGTGCTACCATCTCCCAAAATTGTGTTCCAAACCACGTACTCCTGTCTTCTCCTATCACTCTGTAGTGCTCTCTTTGGTATTTCCCGTAAGGTGGGTGTCTTGTTCACAAAGTCTCTCATTGTCTGTTTGTCAGAAAATATTTTGAGCTCTCCCTCATATTTGAAGGACAGCTTTGCTGGATATAGGATTCTTGGTTGGCAGTTTTTCTCTTTCAGTATCTTAAATATATCACACCATTTCCTTCTTGCCTCCGTGGTTTTTGCTGAGAGGTCTGCACATAGTCTTATTAAGCTTCCTTTGTATATGATGGATTGCTTTTCTCTTGCTGCTTTCAGGATTCTCTTTTTGTCTTTGACATTTGATAATCTGATCATTAAGTGTCTTGGCATAGGCCTATTCAGATCTATTCTGTTTGGAGTATGCTGCATTTCTTTGATCTGCAATTTTATGTCTTTCATAAGAGATGGGAAATTTTCATTATTTCCTCTGTTATTGCTTCTGCCCCTTTTCACTTCTCTTCTCCTTCTGGGACACCAATGATATGTACATTATTGTACTTTGTTTCATCCTTAAGTTCCCAGAAGCATTACTCATGTTTTTCTGTTCTTTTCTCCATCTGCTCCTTTACGTGTAGGCTTTCAGGTGTTTTGTTCTCCAGTTCCTGAGCATTTTCTTCTGCCTCTTGAGATCTGCTGTTGTATGTTTCCATTGTGTATTTTGTCTCTTGTGTTGTGCCTTTCATTTCCATAGATTCTGCTGGTTGTTTTTTTGAACTTTTCATTTCTACCTTATGTATGTCCAGTGTTTGCTTTACAGCCTCTGTCTCTTTTGCCAAAACTTCTCTAAACTTTTTGAATTGATTTAGCATTAGTTGTTTAAATTCCTGTATCTCAGTTGAAGTGTACATTTGTTCCTTTGGCTGGGCCATAACTTTGTTTTTCTTGGTGTAGGTTGTAGTTTTATGTTGTCTAGGCATCTGACTTCCTAGGCCACCCCAATCATGTTTTCCCAGATGAGAAGAGGCTCAGATCACAGAAGGAGGAAATATTCAGTATCTGGTTTCCCTGATGGTTTTTCTTAGAAGATTGACACACCTGTGCTTTTCTGCCTGGCATGTGCACCTGTCAGCCTGTCACTGGCTGGTGTAAGAGGGTGTGGCCTGTGGCTCTCCTCCCCCAGGCTTTGGGGTCTGGTTCTGGTAAGGCAGGCAGTAGAGCCAGGCCCCTCCCTTTCATCTTGGGAAGCTGTGCCCCCTCCAGAGAGGTCAACTGCATATCAATAAGTTCTTTGTTTCTCTGACTCTGCTGGTCAAAGTGCTTTGATTTTAAAATGGCTGAGGCTTTCTTTACTGCAATGTGCTGCAGGCTGAAAACTGCTGAGGCTTTCTCCACAGAGAGAGAAAGGGACAGAAAGCTCCCAGATTCACCTGTCAGTGAGATAGCACCTGATCCTCTGGGCTCCCCATCCTGAGACAGATATGTGCCCCAACCCTTCCAAGGTTAGTTGTCACCAAAAGCCTCAGTCTGAGTTTTGGGGATTCACTGTCTGTATTGAGCAGTTGACATTAAAACCCCAGTTGGATCTGGGCTGAGGTACACTAGCTTGTTTGGAGAGTGCTTCTCTAGCACCACAAGGCTTCTGTGAGGGAGGGGCTCTCAGCTCTTGGCTCTCAGCGCAGGTCTGCAGTTTTTACTTACAGATTTTATGCTGTGATCTTTGACATTCCTCCCAATTGAGGTTGGTGGATGATGAGTGGACAGTCATGTTTGTCTCCCCACAGTTATTCCAGGTTATTTACTAGTTTTTTGGTCATTTATGAATTGTTCCAGGGGACACTAACAGTCTTCCACTCCTCTCTATGCCACCATCTTAGCTCCTCTATGCATCACTATTAATAAGAGTTGTTGGTCTTACATTTTCCTCTCTTGTGATATCTTTATCTGTCTTTGGTATTAGGGTGATTCTACCCTCATTGAATGAGTTAGGAAGTCTTCCCTCCTCTTCAATGTTTTGGAAGTATTTGAGAAGTATTAGTGTTAATTCTTCTGGGACTGTTTGGTAAAATTCAACAGTGAAGCCATATGTCCCTGGCGTTTACTTTTTTGTGAGGTTTTATATTTTGAATTTAATCTCTTCAGTTGTTACTGTTCTGTTGATATCTTCTATATCTTCTTGATTCATTTCAGGTAAGTTGTGTGTTTCTAGGAATTTTCCCATTATATCCAGATTATCCATTTGTTTTGATATACAATTTTTCAAAGAACACTCTTATAATCTTTTTTTTTTTATTACTGTGGGGTTGGAAATGATGTCCCTGTACTCATTTGTGATTTTTATTATTTACATCCTCTGTTTTTTCCTTTGTCAGTCCAGCCAAAGAGTTGTCAATTTTCATGATCTTCTCAAAGAACCCATTTTTGTTTCCTTAATTGCTTTCCTTAATTATCTCTATTGTTTTTCTATTCTCTATTATATTTATCTGCATTCTAATACTTTTTTCCCTTCCTTCTGCTCAATTTTGGTTTCCTTTGCTCTTCATTTATATTTCCTTCAAGTGTGAGGATAGGTCAATGATTTGAGATATTTCTTCTTTTTATTAATCATTTAGATCTATAAATTGCCCAATCACCATTGCTTTATACTTTGGGGGAGAGTTGTAGGCTTATAGAAAAATCATGCATGAAATACAAACAATACAAAGTTAACATATTCCCTCCCCATCATCAAAACCTTGCACCAGTGTGGCACATCCATTACACTTCATGAAAGAACATCTTTATAACTGTACTATTAACAATAATCCATCATTTAAAATAGGGTTCACTGCCTGTGTAGTACAGTCTCATGTTTCTTGTTTTAATTTCCATTTTAGTAACATATATACAACCTAAAATTTCCCATTTCAACCAGATTAACATATATAATTCAGATCTGTAATTACATTCACAATCTTATGCTACAATCACCACCATCCATTACCAAAAGTTTATAATCAATCTAAATAGAAACTCTGTACAGTTATAGCATTAACTTCACATTTGCTATTTCCAACCTGACCCCTGGTAACCTACACCCTGATTCTATGAGTTTTCTTATTCTAATTGTTTCATAACAGTGACATGACACAATATTTGTTCTTTTCTGTATGGCTTATTCCACTAAACATCATGTGTTAAAAATTCATCCATGTTTTCACAAGTATAAGAATTTCATTCTTGTTTATGGCTAGACAATACTCCATTGTGTGTATATATTGCAATTTATTTATCCATTATCAGTTGATGAACACATGTTGCTTCCATCTTTTGGCAATAATGAATAATGAATAATGCCATTATGAACAACAGTGGGCAAATATATGTTTGAGTCCCTGCTTTCAATTCTTTTGGTTATATACTGTGCCAGTTTGAATGTATTATGTCCCCCAAAATGTCATTATCTTTGATGCAATCTTGTGTGGGCAGATGTATTAGTGTTGATTACATTGTAATTCTTTGATTGTGTGTTTCCATGGAGATGCAACCCACCCAAGTGTAGGTGATAACTCTGATTAGATAATTCCATGGAGATGTGGCCCTGCCCATTCAGCATGGGCCTTGATTAGTTTATTAGAACACTATATAAGCTCAGACAGAAGGAGCAGGCTTGCTACAGCCAAGAGGGACACTTTTTGTAGAAAGCACAGGGGCTGAGATAGAAGCTGCAGCTTACAGAGACATTTTGGAGATGGTCTTTGAAAGCAGACTTTTGCTACAGAGAAGCTAAGAGAGGACAAATGCCCCAAGAGAAACTAAGAGTGGCATTTTTGAAGACTTGCAGCCTAGAGAGGAACATCCTGGGAGAAAGCCATTTTGAAACTAGAACTTGGGAGCAGATACCAGCCATGTGCCTTCACAGCTAACAGAGGTTTTCCGGATGCCATTAGTCATCCTTCAGTGAAGGTATTCCTTACCTTGGACACTTTATGGTCTTAAGACTGTAACTTTGTAACCAAATGACCCCCCTTTATAAAAGCCAATCCATTTCTGGTATTTTCCTTAATAGCAGCATTGGCAAACTGGACCATATACCTAGAAGCAGGCTTTCCAGGCCATATGCTGGTCCTCTAATTGGCTTTCTGAGGACATGCCAAACTCTTCTATAGAGGCTGCATCATTTTACATTGCCACAAGCAATGAATGAGGTCTTATTTCCCTGGCTCCTCTCCAGCACTTCTTAGTTTCCATTTTTTTTAGTTGTAGTCATTCTAATGGGTATGAAATGGTATCAAATTTTGGTTTCAATTTGCATTTCCCTGCAAATTGAAAATGTTAAGCACCTTTTCATCTGATTTATGGCCATTTGTATATCTTTGGAGATATGTCTATTCAAGTCTTTTGCCCATTTTTAAATTGGGATTTTTGCCTCTTTTTGCTATTATGTTGAAGGATTTCTTAATATATTACATATATTAAATACATATTGGATATGTGGTTTCCAAACACTTTCTCCCATTGAGTAGGTTGTACTTTCACTTTCATTATCATCAGATCTTTTGATGCCCAAAAGTCAACTAGGTCTAGTTCATTTGTCATACTATTCAAGTTCTCTGTCTCCTTATTGAACTTCTGTCTAGGAGTTCTATCTATTGATGAAAGTGGCATATTGAAATCTCTAACTCTTATTGGAGACTCAGCTTTGCCAAGATTTGACTCATGTATTTTGGGGCAACATTATTAGGTGCATACATATGTGATTGGTATTTATTCTAGATGGATTGGACCTCTTGTTAATATATAGTGTCTTACTTTGTCTCTAATAGCTCTTGACTTAAATTCTATTTTGTCCAATATTGGGATAGCTACCCCAGCTCTCTTTTGGTAACAATTTCCATGGACTATATTTTCCCATCCTTTTACTTTCCATTTACTGTGTCTTTGGATCTAAGTTGTCTCTTGTAAACAACATATAGGTGGATCATGCTTTGATTTCTATTCTGAAAAAATGTCTTTTGATGGTGGAGATTAATCCATTACCATTCAGTGTTATGACTTTCAACACAGTATTTACTTCAACAATTTTGTCTTTTGTTTTCTATGTCATACATTTTTGTTAATCTTTTCCTTTATCACAGCGTACTGTTCTATATAGTTGATCTTTTGTAATGGCTCTAACTGAACCCTTTCTCAATTCATTTTCTGTATATTCACAAAATGAATTATTTGTGGTTAATATGGGGTTTGTATAATATAACCTAACTCTATGACCAACTAATTTGAAAAGATACCAGCTTATTTTATCATATACATTCTCTATTCCAATATCCCTCTGTTTGCTCTCTTGTTTTTTTCCAAATTACCTCTCTATAATTTGGTGTCTGTTCTGGTTTGCTAATGCTGCTGGGATGCAAAACACCATAAAAGGATTGGCTTTTATAAAAGGAAGTTTATTTGGTTACACAGTTACAGTCTTAAAGTCATAAAAGTGTCCAGGGTAATGCATTGACAATCAGGTACCTTCACTGGAGGATGGCCAATGGTGTCTGGAAAGCATCTGTTAGCTGAGAAGGCATGTTGCTGACATATGCTTGCTCCCAGGTTGTATTCCAAAATGGCAGTCTCCAAACTGTCTGCATTAGCTTCCAATAGCCATCTTCAAAATGTCTGTCTCAGCTCCTCTCTCAGCTCCTGTGCATTCTTCAAAGTGTCCCTCTGGGCTGTAGCTCCAGTAAATAAACAAGGCCCATGCTGAATGGGTGGGGCCATGCCTCCATGGAAATTATCCAGAGTTATTGCCTACAGTTGGGTGGGTCACATCTCCATGGACACTGAACCAATAGGTTCCAACCCAATCCACACTAATACATCTGCCCCCACAAGAATGCATTAAAGAATATGGTTTTTTCTGGGGGTCATAATATGTACAAACCAGCACAATGTCCATATCAGAAAATATGACATTTTCTTATTCATTTGTATTCTATCTCTTATAGAAAATTAAGAGTAGAGTTATGTATGGTGAATACAGTAAAAGTAAAGGTTTTTCTGTTGTATATTATATTAATTGATTTTCTTGTGTTGAGCCACCCTTACTTACCTGTGATAAAACCCATTTTATCATGGTGTATAATTCTTTTGATGTGCTGTGGGATACAATTTTCAAGTATGTTGCTGATGGTTTTTGCATCTATATTCATAATGGTATTTCTGCTGGTTTGAATATATAATGTCCTCCAGAAAAGCCATGTTCTTTAATGCAATCTTGTGGGGAAAGATTTATTAGTCTTTTGATTAATGTGGAACCTTTTGATTGAGTGTTTCCATGCTGATGCAACTCACCCAACTGTGGGTGATGCTTTTGATTAGACTATTTCCATGGAGGAATGGCCCTGCCCATTTAGGGTGGGCCTTGATCAGTTCACTGGAGTCTTTAAGAGAGAATCTAAGAGCCAACACAGACCCAGATGCTTGCTGATGCTTGCAGATGTTTGGAGATGCAGACTGAAGGACATTTGGAGATGCTAAGTAATAAATGAAGCCCATAGCTTTCCCTGAAGAAGATAAGAGAAGACCCCAAGACACTTAGAGAGAAACACCCCGGGTGAAAGAAGCAATGTCACACAGGAGCTGTGAGAGAGGAGCTAAAACAAAAGCCCAGAGACATTTTGGAGAATGCTGTTTTGAAAGTAGAATCCAGGGAAAAAGGATGAGCATATGCCAGCCATGTGCCTTCCCAGCTGACAGAAGTGTTCTGGACACCATTAGCCATTCTTCAGTGAAGGTATCTTCATGTTTATGCCTTAGTTTGAACACTTTTATGGCCTCAGAACTGTAAATTTGTAAACTAATAAACACCTTTTATAAAAGTCAATCCATTTCTGTTATTTTGCTTAATGGCAGCTCTAGCAAACTGGAACAGTATTTTCTTTTCTTGTAGTATCATTATCTGGCTTTCATATTATTGTGATGTTGGCCTCATAGAATGAGTTGGGTTGTGCTCCCTCCTCTTCAAAATTTTGGAACAGTTTGAGCATGATTAGTGTTAAATTCTTGGAATGATTGGTAGAATTCACCTGTGAAGCCATCTGGTCCTCGATTTTTCTTTGTTGGGTCATTTTTTTATGACTGATTCAATCTCTTTACTTGCAATTGGTCTGTTGAGGTCTTCTATTTATTTTAGTGTCAATGTAGTTTGTTAATGTCTTTCTTGGAGATTACTCTGAAGGTCAGTTTCTCTCTCTGTTTCCTAGAGCTTTTGTGTTGACTGGTTTTGTGTTAAGGTTCCTTTACACTTGGTTTAACTTATTCTAGACCTTTACAACTGCCCATGTTTAACTGATCAGATTTATTCAGCTCTTTTTTATATGACTCTTACCCAGTGTATATGGAACAATTTTTTAAGACAGCACTATTTGTACAATTATTTCACACTCAGAAGAAAGCTTCTTTTCCTCTGCTTCTTCTCCAGAAATTGATCTGTTCTGTTTTTCCAAAATCTTCATTTCATTGCCTCTAGCTTCTTTTCCCTGTAAGGTAAATTTTGGAAGAAGGGTTACCCTGGAGAATACTTCCACAACTCAATGTTTCCAAGCCAGAACAGGGTCAGGGACCCATGAAGGGGGCACAGACCAGTTTCAAAGAGCCCAGGGAAGAGGTTAAGGAAATATGCCAAAAAGCCATTTTGATGGCTCCCCTAAGTTTCACATTACTGGCCTGCCAAGCTGATGGTGCTTGTCAGCAAACTGTTTTCTGCATGCCTCAGGAGACCCTGTGTCTTTAAATATCCACTGCCTTTTCCTCTGTTGGGGGAGTTGAAATTAAATTATTGACGCAGCTGTCAATATCCATGATGAACTAAAACACTGGTGCAGAGCCATGACCCAGCAATCTAAATTCACCAGTCAAAAGCCATGAACAGTACTCATCTGTGCCCCAACCCTTGGGGAAGCAGGCTTCCACATCCTTCTCCACCTGTAATGGCTAAACTTGGACCAGAATCAAGGCAGCTTGCCTCAGGAGTAAGTGTTGGAAGCTGCTGCAGTATGGGTGTGTTACTCACAATTTTTTTTTTACCACAGTTTATGTCTCTTTATCCCACTCTTCCCTGGATTCTTCTGGGCCCCAGAGCCCCAGAACAGTTGTTTCCAACTGTTTCTGCTTGTCTGCTAGCTGTTTGGGGAGGAGGAGTGAGTCCTCAAGCTCTGTACTCTGTTTTCTTTATCCTCTATAAGGGAACATGAATTCCAACTGCCATTTCTGTCTAGAAGTCACATATCCAAAGGTATCTTGCACATTCATACACCTAGCCCACATACAGAAATCACAGAAAGGACTTGAAACATAAGTTGACTTCCCTAATTTTGAAAGTGTCTCCAGATGGAGACCCTCCCAGTGAGTCAATTGCACAACCTCTTGACTGTAAGGTACCCACAACACTGGCATACTCCCACTGTCACTCTTGTAAGAGGGATGCTTGAATAAACCTCCTTAAGCATCAGATGGTGCCTAAGGCTCATCTTTGATGCATACTGAACCAAGTGGAAACATTGCCCCGGGGACTCTACCATGCAAAAATCTCAAATATGACAATATGTAATTGCTACAACACCATTATTGAAAACACTATCTTAAATCCACTGAATGGTTCTCTGCATTTGTCAAAAATCAGTTTGACACGGAAAACACATGACAAGTAATAGAGTCTTTGCTAAAATGTTATGGAAAATGTACTCAACAAAGTGATGATGACCAAAACAATGAACAGCAATTCCTGGGGGGGACAGAGAATCTGATATCCAGAGTTCCACATTGTAATATTCAAAATGCTCAGTTTTCAACAAAAGTTAAAAGACATACAAGAAACAGGGAAATATGACCTATGAAGGGCAATAAACATATAAATTTACAGAAACCAACCCTGAGGAAACACAGACATTGGACTTACAAGACAAAAACTAAACAAACTTTCTTAAATATACATAAAATGCTAATAGTAATCATGGACCAAAAAAACTAAAGGAAACCAAGAATATTATGTATGAACAAATAGAGAATATCAATAAAGAGATAGAAATTATTAAAGGGAACCAAATAGAAATATTAGAGTTATAAAGTAAAATATCTGAAATGAAAAAAAAATCTCTCTAGAGAGGTTCAACAGCAGATTTAAATAGGCAGAAGAAAGAATCAGTGAACTTAAAGATAGGGAAATTAAAATTATCTAGTCAGATGGCAAGAAATAAAATTTAATGAGGGGAGAAGACCTGTAGGGGAAGGAAGATGGGGTGGAAAATTGAATTCAACCACAGGGGCATTGATTTCATCAATCCTACCTATGAAATCCCATAAAAACTCAGGAAAGCTGAAGCCAGAGAGCTTCCATAATATACATGAATGTGCATGGAGAGTGATGCATTCTGATTCCAATAGATAGGACTCTGGAAGCTTTACATTTGAGGCCCTCCCAGACCTCACCCTTTGCATCTCTTTTGGCTTTTTCTGATTTGTATCCCTTTTTAGTAATGATAAAACTATAATTGAGACACAATTATGGATCTGGATTCCCACTGCAGTCAGTGTTGGTGTGAAAACCTATTCCTCCATGTGACAACAATCCTCCTTCTTCAATATTGAATACTAGGCCTCTTTCAAAGCAAAAGTTTCTACCTTTGGATCACCATTAAGCCATCATTGCAAACTCTTCATTAACCTCCAAGGATGATCCCTTGGAAATAGGACATTTAAAAGCAGCATCTCTAAAGCAGAAATTACCCCAAATACTCTACTAGAGAGACTTACATCATTTTATTTTGGAGACATGCCTCTTACCACAGTTTTATTCCCTGTCTTTCCAGATAAAATTTAATAAGACCCCAATGCACTACATGAGGTGGCAATTTCAAATTTCCTATGAAGAAGAAAATTTTTACCCCCTGTCCAAAATTACTCACCTGGTGCAATGAATAAGTTATCATTGTCATTTCTGTCTTCCCCTCTGTGCCTGGTTTCTGCCTGGGACAGGAGTGGGGACCTGAAATCAAACCCTTGAAATGGTGATGCATGACAAATACTATTAATGATATGTGCTGCAAACTCATGGAATGTAAAAGGAAGTTCATAAACATTTATTTCCCCAAATATAAGAGAATCATAAAGTCCCCACTTGTAAAATGGAACAGCACTAATTTCATTACTTTAAATGGAACAATGGGACTAAGAAGCTCTTAAGGTTGTCTAAGCAAGATAATTTTTCATGAAAAATATCCAGAAAAAGAGTGCAGTGCAGGGACCTGGGAATGGGAGACAAGAGCCACTATGATCATGGGGCTGTTACAACATGTAAAGCACCATTTCAGATCAACCCATACACTTGCTGGCCTACTGTTGAAATGTTCTACAAAAGAGCTCCAAAAGCTTGTGCTTGCTTCAGTCTCATTTATTTTTATTAAAAGAAGTTGGAGGCAGAAGTCTTCTGAGTGCTTTATTGGTGTACTACCACTCATTGAACAGCTGCCAGTAGAGCAAATAATAGAGAATTCTGTCCATCTGTTCATCCTCCTTTCCCTCCCATCTCTCATGGCAGAGTGAGCAATTCCAGCTTTAGAGGTCAATGAGCATAAAGGTCTGAAATATTTTGTAGCTTTGTATATGCATACAGACTATAGTGCCAGTGAGAGTAATTCATGTCATATGTAAATACTTTAGCATATAAATATATTATATTCTTGTAGTACAGGATAATGACCACTGGTTTAAATAACCTGTAGTACACTGCATACCTTGAAAAAATATTTTTTTTGCTTTCTCCTGTTTTAGGTTTTATATAATACAGGTAGTACACTAATTGCCATAGACATTTTATAAGCTTGGTATTCTATGTTTATTCAACTAAATAAAAAGTTAGGTCAGTGAAATGTATTTTTCACCTTCAGCAGAAAAAAAACCAATGAGGTAAAATACAAAGAACTTAAGCAAAATGTGGGACACCATTAAGTATACCAATGTACATATTTTGGGATTCCCAGTAGGAGAGAGAGTGACAGGGACAGAAAGAAAATTCGAAAATATAATGGCCAAAAAATCCCAAATTTGATGAAAGTTATAACTATACACATTCCAGAAGCTGAAAAAATTCAAGTACAGTAAACTAAAAGAGATCAACACCAAAACACATTATAATCACACAATTTAAGGACAAAGTCTGAGATCCTTGACAGCAGCAGAGAAATGATTAATAAGTAAAAGTGATCTTCAATAAGATTAACAACATATTTCTCATCAGAAACCAGGAGGCTAAAGGGATGATGTGTTTAAGGAGCTGAATGAAGAAGAAAGTCAAACAATTATATATTCTAAAAACACTTCAAAAATTAAAGGGAGAATGTTTGCTTCAGCAGCACTATACTAAAATTGGAATGATACACAAAAGATAAACATGGCCACTGAAAAGATGACATGAAAATTCATGAAACATTAATTATTTTTATGCATGGTTGTTCTGTGTGGTAGCTTGAAGCAGTTATGTACCCCAGAAAATGCCATATTCTTATAATCCATTCCAGAGAGTGCAGAACTATTGTAGGTGGAAATTTTTTTAATCACTTTTATATATTACTTTTTATTGAAATTGTTCACATACCATACAACTATCCAAAGATCCAAAGTGTACCATCACACAGCTGTGCATCCATCACCATAATTAATTTTTTTCAATACTTAGAACATTTTCATTACTCCAGAAAAGAAATAAAGACAAAAAAAGAAAACTCCAATCCTCCCATACCCCTAACCACCCCCCATCCATTACTGATTCACAGATTTGGTATGGTACATTTGTTAGTGTTCATGAAAGAATGCTAAAATATTATGAACTGTAGTATATAGTTTGCAATAGGTACAAATTTTTTCCTATACATCCCTCTATTATTAACTTCTAATTATGGTGTCATGCATTTGTTCTAGTTCATGAGAGGGATTTCTAATACCTGTACAGTTAATCACAGACATTGTCCACCACAAGATTCACTGTTTTATACATTCTCATCTTTTAACCTCCAACTTTCCTTCTGGTGACATATGTGACTCTAAGTTTACCATTTCCACCACCTTCATACACATTTCAGCACTGATAGTTATTCTCACAACATGCTACATTCACCCCTGTCCACTTCCATACATTTAAGTTCACCTTAGTTGAACATTCTGCTCATGATAAGCAACCACTCCCCATTTTTTGCATCATTCTATATCCTGGTAACTTATATTTCATGTCTATGAGTTTACATATTATAATTAGTTCATATCAGTGAGACCCTGGAATATTTGCCTTTATGTCTCTGTCTTATTTCAGTCAATATAGTGCCCTCAAGTTTTCTTCATCAACCAATTTTTAAGACAGTTTTGTTCACACACCATACATACCATCGTAAGAAAAATCATTGTTTCCCCATATGGTCACATATTTATGTATTCAGAACCATCACCACTATTTTTATAAGGGCATCTCCATTTTTTGCACAAAGAAGGAGGAAGAGTCAAGGAAGGTAGAGAGACAAAAGGAAAAGAAAAAAGGAGAGAGAAAAAACATGACAGCAACAAAAGGAAAGATAGCATTAAACTAAAGTAGAATAGTGTCAGACAACATCACCAATGCAAGGACACCCATACCCTTCCCCTATGTCTACCCTCATATGCGTTTAGCTTTGTTATATTGCCTTCGTTTCATTAAATGAAGCATAATACAATATTTCTGTTAATTATAGTCTCTAGTTTGCATTGATTGCATTTTCCCTCCAATTCCACCCTATTTTTAACACCTTGCAATGTTTACATTCATTTGTTCTACCTCATGTAAAAACATATTTGTACCTTTTATTACAATCATTGAGCACCCTAGGCTTCACTGAGTTATACAGTCCCAGTCTTTATCTTTCCTCTTTTATTCTTGTGTCCCACATGTTCCTACCCTTCCTCTTTCAACCATGCTCACGGTCATCTTTGTTCAGTGCACATACATTGCTGTGCTATCTCCCAAATTGTTTTCCAAACTTCTTACTCCTGTCTTTTCCTTTCTGTTTGGAGTGCTTCCTTTAGTGTTTCCTGTGAATCAGTTATCTTTTTCACAAACTCTGTCATTGTCTGTTTGTGAGAATATTTTAGGCTGTCCCTCATTTTTTTTTAATTTAATAAATTTTATTTTGAAATAAATTCAATCTTACAGGAACAGTTGCAAAAACAGTACAAACCCCATATATAGAACTCCATCATACCCCGAATCCCCTTCCCCAATACCCTGATCCACCAAGTTTAACATCTTGTCACACCACCGTTTCTTTCTTTCCCTTCCTCTCTCCCTCCCTCCCTCCCTATCATCCATCATCTATTGCGCTGTCCTCTGAACATATGAGAGCAAGCTGCACATATCTTTGAACAAACAATATAATTCACATATACCTTTCCCATGGACAAGAACATTCTTTTGGACAATCTCATTAAGTGCAGCTAAGAAGTTCAAGAAATTCAACACTGATATAAAGCTTACATTCTATATTTCCTTTTTTTTTCTTGTGTTCCATCTGTGTCCCTTTGAGCCTCCTCTCCTCCATCCTCAGATCCCATCCAGGATCATCCTTGGCATTTAATTGTCATCTATTTAGACTGTCTTTTTTTTGTTCAATTGTGGAAACATATATATACAGCCTAAATCTTCCTATTCCACCCCCTCCATAGCATTCCATTAGTGGGATTAATCACATTTAGAATGTTGCAATGCTATCGCCTTCCCACCATCCATTTCTAGAAGTTTCCCTTCACCCCAAACTGAAACCCTACTCTCATTTCTTAACTCCCCATTGCCCTTTCCCCCACTTCTCAGAACCCCTACTCTACTTTTCATCTCTATGGTCATATTCTCTGATACTTTCTTTGTGTTTACCGTGGGGCTTAAATTTTACATCTTAAATCTATAACAATCTTGTTTTTCTTTGATACCAACTTAACTTCAATATGACACATAAACTATGTTCCTATACTCCATCATTCCCTCAGCTTTATGTAGTTCTTGTGAAAAATTACATATTTCACATTGAGTCCAAAACCACTGATTTATCATTACAGTTTATGTATTTTAGATCCTGTAGGAAGTAAATAGTGGAGTTATAAGTAAAAAATACAGTAGTATTGCTATTTATATTTGCCATGTGATCTTTACTGGAACTCTTTATTTCTTCATGTAGTTTCAGTCATTTGTTTAGTGTCCCTTCCTTTCAGCCTGCTCAACTCCCTTTAGCATTTCTTATAGGACTAATTACTGGTGATGAAGTCCCTCAGCTTTTGATTATCCATGAATGTTTTCATCTCCCCTCATTTTTATTCTCCAGGTGTTTGTGAATTCTCCAAGTCTCTGATGGTTATTGGCTTCTATTTGTATTCCATTGTGGTCAGAGAATGTGCTTTGACCAAATTCATTTTTTTTATTTTCTTGAGGTTTGTTTTTATGTCCCAGCATACAGTCCATTCAGGAGAAAGATCTGTGATCACTAGAGAAGAATGTGTGTCCTGGTTACCTGGGATGTAATATTCTATATATGTCTGTTAAAATTCTCTATATCTCTCCTTTCTTTGTTTCTCTGTTGGTAGGTCTCCCTTTAGTATCTGAAGTAAGAAAGGTCTTTTATTAGCAAAATCTCTCAGCATTTGTTTGTGAAAAATTTAAGCTCACCCTCAAATTTGAAGGAGAGTTTTGCTGGATAAAGTATTCTTGGCTGGAAATTTTTCTCTCTCAGAATTTTAAATATGTCATGCCACTGCCTTCTCACCTCCATGGTGGCCACTGAGTAGTCACTACTTAGTCTTATGTTATTTCCTTTGTATGTGGTGAATTGCTTTTCTCTTGCTGCTTTCAGAACTTGCTCCTTCTCTTCAGTATTTGACTGTCTGATCAGAATATGTCCTGGAGTGGGTTTATTTGGATTTATTCTATTTGGACTTTGCTGGGCATTTATGATTTGTGTATTTATGGTGTTTAGAAGGTTTGGGAAATTTTCCCCAAAAATTTCTTTGAATACTCTTTCTAGACCTTTACCCTTCTCTTCCCCTTCTGGGAAACCAATGAGTCTTAAATTTGGATGTTTTATTTTATCTATCATATCCCTGAGATCATTTTGATTTTTTTGATTATTTCCCATTCTTTCTTTTGTTCTTTCATTTTCTGTTCTGTGGTCCTCAAGTAGGCTGAGTTGTTCAACTTCTTTTATTCTTGTATTATGATTACAATACAAGGCAGAGTCTTTTTAATTTGGCCTACAGTTTCCTTAATTTCCATAAGATCTATTTTTTATTTACTCTTTCAGTACCTTCTTTGTGCTCTTCTAGGGTCTTCTTTATGTCTTTTATATCCTATGCCATGCTCTTCTTCATGTCCTTTATATCCTATGCCATGTTCTTGTTGCCTGTCTGTAGTTCTTTGATTAATTACATCAAGTGCTGTGTGTCCTCTGATCTTTTGATTTGGGTGTTTGGGTTTGGGTTCTCCATATCTGGGCCAGTTTGAATATATTGTGTCCCCCAAACACCATTATCTTTGATGTAGTCTTGTAGAGCAGACATTTTGGTGCTGATTAGATTTGCTTGGAATGTGTCCCACCCAGCTGTGGGTGATAACTCTGATGAGATATTCCCATGGAGGCATGGCTCCACCCAGTCAGGGTGGGCCTTGATCAGTGGAGCCATATAAATGAGCTGACTCAAAGAGAAGGAACTCAGTGCAGCTGTGAGTGATGTTTAGCCAGAGGAGCAAGCTTGCTAGAGAGGAACGTCCTGGGAGAAAGCCATTTTGAAACCAGAACTTTGGAGCAGACACCAGCCACGTGCCTTCCCAGCTAACAGAGGTTTTCCGGATGCCATTGGCCATTCTCCAGTGAAGGTACCCGATTACTGATATGTTATCTTGGACACTTTATGGCCTTAAGACTGTAACTGTGTAGCTAAATAAACTCCCTTTTTATAAAAGCCATTCTTCTCTGGTGTTTTGCAATCTGCAGCATTAGCAAACTGGAACAGATTTTGGTACCAGAGAAGTGGGGTGCTGTTGCTGCTGAGTCTGCAAGTACCAAACATGTTGGAATGGCTTTTCAAATGGATAAGGGGAAGATTCTGGAAGACTTGTGAGGAGCTTGATAGAAAAGGCCAAAACTGCTTTAAAGAGACTGTTTATGAGGACTTGAGCAGAAATGATGAATGTGTTGTTGCAAACTGGAAGAAAGGCGATCCTTGTTTTAAAGTGGCAGAGAATTTGGCAAAATTGAGTCCTTATGTCAGATGGAAGGAAGAATTTGAAAGTGACAACCTGGAATACTTAGCTGAGGAGATCTCCAGACTACATATGGAGGAGGTAACCTGGCTTCTTCTTGCAGCTTATAGTAAAATGCGAGCAGAGAGAGATAAATTTAGAACTGAACTCTTGGCTTCAAAGAAACCAGAAACTGATGGTTTGGAAAATTCCAGGCTTCCAGGTGAAGTGGGCCCCCTCCCCTTAATCTGTAACAGGAGGGACCCCTCCCCCTCAACCGGCAATGACTGCAAAGTAAAAAATGTTGTGTAAGCATTAAGCCCTGAGAAGAAGGAAGTGAAACTGTACCGTTTTAGGGAGTGAAACTTGCGGTTGTACGCATTAGCCAAGCATAACCATTATAACAATCAACAATTACACCGTTTCCAAGTAAAACTTTTTGTAACCAAGTGAAACTTTTTGTAAGATTTCTAAATGCCAACCTTGCTAAATTGTCTTTTGTAACCAATAGCTAACTGCCAAGTCTGCTTCTGTTAAAATAGCTTGCTTGCGTTTCCAGGATGTGGTTTCTGTCTATATAAGGCACCAGCACACACAGGCCGGGGCTGCTTACCGAACTCCCTGCATGGAGTGATGGTGAGCAGTCGCTGGCTGGCTAATAAAGGCTCTTTAAATTCTGTTTGGCTGTCTCGTACTTTAACTTGCGGGCACCGTAACACCAGGGGGTGGATCCCCAGAAGCTATAGCCAAACATGAGGATTTAAGTAAATTTGGAACCCAGCCACCATTTCAGTACAAGCCAAGACTGGAGATGGAGTTATCCAGAAAGGATTTGTGGAAAGTCCTATTGTCTGATGTCTTTGACCCGTGTGCTTCATGCAAAGCCAACAGAATTTTTGTGAGTTCTTTATAGAGAGAGCCATTGCTGGTCTGGACCGGAGGAGACAGACAAGGAAAAAATTGAAGGAAAAATTTCTTCAAAGACAGAGCCATGGAGGTTGAGGTCTGGAGTCAAGAGGTCTTGGGCTGGGACAGCAGAGCAGCCCACATGCATGGAAAGGGTGAGTTTGCCCTGGAGGTCGAGGGTGGGCCTTCTGCCTCATTGCTCAGGGAATGCTTTGCCACCTCAGGTCCTAAAGATTGTGGAGCACATTTCCAGGGAATTGGGGAGACCCTGGCTGCCACCACACTGTTCTGAAGGGGTTGAGCATGTGCCCTGGAGATGGAAGGGAATCTGGGAGCTGCCCCGATGTTTGAGGAGGATGGGGCTGAGTAGGTGGTCTCCCCAATGTGTGGATATGTTGGAACACTCACCCAAGTGTTTGGAGAGGAAAGGGCTTCCACAAAGGCCCTTAGGAAGTGTTGGACTCCCACTCTCTCAAGCCCCAAGGATGCAACATTGTTCTGTAAATGACTCTCAGACTTTGAAATCTAATGGAGTTTGTCCTGCAGGTTTTAGGAACTGTTTTGGCCCTGTTAACCCTGTTTTCCTTACTCTTTCTCCTTATGGCAATGGGAATGTTTATCCTATGAATGTCCCTCCTTTGTATATTGGAAGCATATAACTTGTTCTAAGTCCACAGACCCAAAGCTAAAGGAGAATTATGCCTTAGGACCCACCACACCTGTAATTGATTTTGATAGGATCTTGTACTTAACTTTTGTTACTGAAATGATTTAAGTTTTTGTGATATTGTGATGGAATGAATGTATTTCGTACTTGTAAAGATAATGTCATTTTGGGGTCCAGGGGGTGGAATGTGCCAGTTTGAATATATTGTGTCCCCCAAACGCCATTATCTTTGATGTAGTCTTGTAGAGCAGACATTTTGGTGCTGATTAGATTTGCTTGGAATGTGCCCCACGCAGCTGTGGGTGATAACTCTGATGAGATAGTTCCATGGAGGCATGGCCCCACCCAGTCAGGGTGGGCCTTGATCAGTGGAGCCATATAAATGAGCTGACTCAAAGAGAAGGAACTCAGTGCAGCTGTGAGTGACATTTAGCCAGAGGAGCAAGCTTGCTAGAGAGGAATGTCCTGGGAGAAAGCCATTTTGAAACCAGAACTTTGGAGCAGATGCCAGCCACGTGCCTTCCCAGCTAACAGAGGTTTTCCGGACACCATTAGCCATCCTCCAGTGAAGGTACCAGATTACTGATGTGTTACCTTGGACACTTTATGGCCTTAAGACTGTAACTGTGTAGCCAAATAAACCCCCTTTTTATAAAAGCCAATCCATCTCTGGTGTTTTACATTCTGCAGCATTAGCAAACTAGAACAATATCATCTCGGTTTTATCATATGCTTTAAGATTTTCTGTTGTTTTTGGCCTCTTGGCATTTGCTTTACTTGATCTTTAATTTGTCTGAATTGCAGCTTGGTGGTGTACACTTTCTCTAACTAACCAGCAGATGGCATCCGTGAGTCATCTATTCCCCTAAAGTCAGTTCTCCCCAACTTTGTCTTTGTGGTGTGTGGGGATTTGACTCTTGTGGGGTCCAATTGGTGCACTTAATTTGGGTGTGTTGTTGGTGCTGTCTGCCCTGAATGAGGGGCATGCGTCTGAGCAGTTAGGGAGGAAGAGCAGCTTTAATAATCAAACCTCCCAGGTGTTGCCAGAGATTTAAGGCTGTTCTGTGCCACTGACCCAAAAGTCCTTGGTATTGGCATAGGTTCCCTGGGATTTCTGAGTGGTTCCCCCTTCCCTGCTGTGCTCTTCCAGGACCTCTGCTGAGGGAGGGAGGGCCGTGCCACATCACAATTGTGTGCCAGCCTCCAGGGAAGCCCTGGGATGCCAGGCCATGCAGGGGCATTCCCAGTCTGCTTCAAAGATGGTTGAATGGGATGTGTTAACTTCCCCCTTTCCACACAGCTCCTCCCTCCCAGCTCCGGGACAATCAGCCATGGGTGTATTAAAGGCCACTGTTCACAGTGGATATTGTGGTGTGTGCACAGTGCTGTGGGAAAGACTCCCTGTCACACTGGTTTCTTGTCATGGCTCTGTGCTGTGGGTTTGGCCCCGGGCATGGGTGTCACTGCCTGCCAGGGAGATGGCTGCAAGTCATGCATTTTTTTCTCCTTTTGGCTCCCCTTTGCTCTCCTGGGCCCAAGACAATCAGCAGTGGGTGTGGGAAGGGGTATCCTCCATGCCAGTCACTGAGGCATTAGCCCAGCCCACTCCCATCATATCTGCAGCTGCTCCCAGGCTTTTTTTTTTAAAGAACTAGTCCATCTCCAAATGCCAACTCACCATTTCCCCACACCACAGTATTGCTGAGGGACTTTCAGCTGACTCACTCACTCATTTCAGAATGCAGACTCCTGGTTTCACCAAATGCACAGTCCCTGTAGACTTATCAGACCTTATCTGGCTGGTGCTACTCTGGAAGTGGTGTTCTGGGACACTTTCTGGTTTTTATCTAGTATTTTTCTTGGAGGTGTTTTTTGCCCTGTTTCACCTAGCTTCCATCTTAGGTTCTCCCCCCTCCCTCATCTTTGAAGGGTAGTTTTGCTTGATATAGGATTTTTGTTGGTGGTTTTCCTCTATTAGTATCTTAAATATATCACACCACTTCCTTCTTGCCTCCCTGGTTTCTATTGAGAAATCTGCATGCAGGCTTATCAATCTTCCTTTGTAGATGATGGATTACTTTCCTCTTCCTGCTTTCAGGATTCTCTCTTTATCTTTGAAGTTTGATAATCAGATTATTAAGTGTCCTGGCATAGGCCTATTCAGAACTATTTTCTTTGGAGTATGCTGTGCTTCTTGGATCCATAACTTTTCTTTCATAAGAGATGGGGAATTTTTGTTGATTATTTCCTCTATTATTGCTTCTGCCCCTTTTCCCTTCTCTTCTCCTTCTGGGACACCAATGACATGTACATTCTTGCTTTTCATTTTGTCCTTAAGTTCCCATAGATGTTGCTCATATTTTTCCATTCTTTTCACTACATGTTCTTTTGTCTGTAGGCTTTCAGGTGCCTTGTTCTCCAGTTCCTGAGTGTTTTCTTCTGTCTTTTGAGATCTGCTGTTGTATGTTTCCATTGTGTCTTTCATCTCTTGTGTTGTGCCTTTCATGTCCATAGATTCTGCCAGTTGGTTTTTCAAGCTTTCTATTTCTAACTTATGTACACCCAGTGTTTTCATTTTACACTTCATCTCTTTTGCCATAACTTCTCTAAACTTTTTGAATTGATTTAGCATTACTTGTTTAAATTCCTGTATCTCAGTTGAAGTGTAAGTTTGTTCCTTTGACTGGGCCATAACTATCTTGTTCTTAGTGTAGGTTGTAGTTTTCTGTTGCCTAGGCACCTGATGTCCTTGGTTACCCCAATAGGTTTTCCGAGACCAGAACAGGCTCAGGTCTCAGAAGGCAGTAATAGTATCACATCTCTCTGATGGTGTGTCTTAGAAAATTGGTACACCCTGTGAGGCCTCAAGTCACTATGCTTTTCTGCTCAGCAGGTGGTGGCTGTCAGCCTGTAGCTCCAGACTAGTGTAAGGAGGTGTGACCCATTGCTATTTTCCCCCAGGCTCTGGGGTCTGGTTCTGAATGGACTGTGGGTAGCAGAGCTTGGCACCACCTTCTTCCTTTAAGGGAAAATACACCCCCTAGGGAGAGGTCATTTATATTTGAATAATCTCTCTGCCTGTGCTATCTCCTTCCTTGTCTGTATCAGTGCACTGGGAACTGAAAATGATTGTGGCTCTCTCCACTGAGCCAAAAAAGGGACAGAAAACCCTCTTCAGGGCCAGTCTACAGCCACCCTCAGGCTCTGCAAAGCCAGTTGTCACCAAAAGCCTCTGTCTGCTTGTTGGAGATCCATAGCTTGTATTTAGCAGTCTACATTTGTTAATTAAAACCCCAGCTGGAGCTCAGCTGATATATATTCACTTGCTCAGAGAGTGCTGCTCTCTAGCACTGTGAGGCTTTGCAGTTTGGGCCATGGGGGAGGGGGATCCTGGCTTGGATCCACAGTTTTACTTGTAGATTTTGTGCTGCAATCTCAGGCATTCCAAGTTCTGGTTGGTGTATGATGAAAGGCCAGTCACGTTTGTCTTCCTGCAGTTATTCCAGATTATTTACTAGTTGTTCCTGGTTGTTTATTAATTGTTCCAGGGGGACAAACTAGCTTCCACTCCTCTCTATGCCACCATCTTCTTCCTTCACTCCAGTGGGACCTTTCGATTAGGTTATTTAAATTGATATGTGATACATATCATTCAATGTGGGTCTTAATCCTCTTACTGTAGTTCTTTATAAGAGTATAAAAGACAGAAGGAGAGACAGAAGCTAAGAGATGAAATTAAGAGAAAATCACAGTAATGTTCCCAAAGACAATGAGAGAGGATGCCTCTATCCAGATGCTGGAAACCATGAAACCCAGGAGAGAAGGGAAAGCAGACATCACCATGTGCCTAGCTATCTGGTGGAGGTGACTAGGCTCACTGGTAACCAGTCTTTAGAGAAGGTATCATGGTGTTGATTCTTAATTGGGATTTTTTGATGGCCTCAGAATGTAAATTTGTCAGCTAATATATCTCCATTGGTAAAAACCAATCCATTTGTGGTGTATTGAATTTTTCCACTTTTAGCAGATGAAAGCATTCAGTAAACCCACAATTTCTAATAAAAAATTGAATGAGATGGACAACTGATACACCATAAAGGGGAATTGAGATGTTCCAATATTCTCCAACAACACAGTTGAACAACTACCATTACTGGAAAAACCATTTTTCTTAGAGCTCCAAAAATAGTTAAAGTGTTGCACTTCCTGGGCAAATTAAAAAAGTCACATTAAAATAATATGAGGTGGGAGGTGGGGCAAGATGGTGGAGTGGTGAGGTGTAGGTTTTAGTTACTCCACCAAGGAAGTAGGTAGAAAGCCAGGAACTGTGTGGACTGGTCACCACAGAGCAATTTGACTTTAGGCATCCTTCATACAACACTCATGAATGCATGGAACAGCTGAGATCAGTGAAATCTGTAAGTTCTTGTGGCCAGGGGAACTTCACCCCTCCCTGCCAAGCTCAGTCCCATGGGAGGAGGGGTCATCTGTGCTGGGAATAAGGAGGAACAACTGCAGTTGTGGCTCTGATTGAAAACTCAGGCTGCTGATCAAAACTCCAAACATAGATAGAATGAAACCAGACACCAGAGAATCCAGGAGCAGTCAACCTAGTGGGGAGGAGATAGGGCTAGCAAAAATAGCAAAAAAAAAAAAAATAATAAAAATAAAAACAGAGACTTTTTGGAGTTCTGGTTAACATAAAATGGAGAAGGGCAGGGCTCAGGCAGAGTCAGTCTCATATGCAAATCTAGAGGGCAAGGTCCCTGGTCTGAAGAGCAAAAGATCCAGATTCTCTTCTTTCTTGATTGTTCCTTAATGGCCCTAATCTCCTTGTCTCTTAGCATTTCAATGGCCCATTAGATCTGCAAGGAGGGCCCTTCCTTTTTTATTTTTTTTCTCTTTTTCTAAAACAATTACTCTAAAAAGCCAATTACAGAAAGACTCAAAGACTTGCAATTTGGGTCCAGGCAAGAGCAGAGCTAAGATAGCTCTGAGAGACAAAGAAATAAGTCTAGGAATGAGAAAATTTGCTAAACACCACAACTCCCCAGCTGCTCTGAAACAACCCAGTGTTATGGGAAGTGTTTCCAACAACACAGGCACACACCACAACATAGGAAATGGACAATAGCCTTTCATGCACCCACAGCTAATTGTCCCAGAGCCTGGAAGGCAGAGCTGTGTGAAAAGGGGGAAATTAACATGCACCATTCAGCCATCCTTTCAGCAGACTGGGAACACCCTTACACAGCCCTGCAGCCCAGAACTTCCTTTGAGGGATGGTGCTCACCTGTGATGTAGTACAGTCTTCCCTCAGCAGGAGATATAGTAGGGCACAACTCGGAAGAGGGACCCACTTGCAAGTCACAGGGACCATACACCAACACCAAGGACTTCTGGGTCAGCAGCAGAAACAAACTGTGGGGAGACTGAACTGAATGATTAGACTATTGCAACAGCTTTAAATGTCCAAGAACACCTGGGACATTTGATTATTAAAGCTGCCCTCCCTCCCTAACCACTCAGACACACACCCCATATTCAGGGCAGGAAGCACCAACTACACATGCAAACTTGGTGCACCAATAGGACCCCACAAGACTCACACCCCCACTCACCAAAAAGACAAAGTTAGGGAGAATTGACTTGAGGGGAATGGGTGGCTCACAGACACAACCTGCTCATTAGTTAAAGTGTACTCCACCAACCTGTAGATCTGACAAATTGGAGATAAATGTTTGAATCAGCCAGCATATCCTAAAAGAACCCTATCAAGTTAAGCAAATGCCAAGAGACCAAAAACAACAGAAAATTTTAAAGCATATGAAAAAACCAGATGATATGGATAACCCAAACCCAAACACCCAAATTGAAAGATCACAGGAGACACAGTACTTGGAGCAATTAATCAAAGAACTAAAGATGAAAAATGAAAGCATGGCACAGGATATAAAGGACATGAAGAAGAACCTAGAAGAGCATAAAGAAGAAATTGCAAGAGTAAATAAAAAAAATAGATGATCTTATGGAAATAAAAGAAACTGCTGACCAAATTAAAAAGACTCTGTATACTCAGAGTACAAGGTGAAAGGAAGCTGTACAGTAAATCAGTGACCTGGAGGATGACAGAACAGAAAATGAAAGAACAAAAGAAAGAATGGGGGAAAAATTGAAAAAATCAAAATGAACCTCAGGGATATGAGAGATAATATAAAACATCCAAATATAAGACTCATTGGTGTTCCAGAAGGGGAAGAGAAGGATAAAGGTCTAGGAAGAGTATCCAAAGAAATTGTTGGGGAAACTTCCCAAATCTTCTAAACACCATAAATACACAAATCATAAATGCCCAGAGAACTCAAAATACAATAAATCCAAATAAACCAACTCTGAGACATTTTCTGATCACACTGTCAAATACAGAAGAGGAGCATGTTCTGAAAGCAGCAAGAGAAAAGCAATTCACCACATACGAAGGAAACAGCATAAGACTAAGTAGTGACTACACAGCAGCCACCATGGAGGTGAGAAGGCAGTGGCATGACATATTTAAAATTCTGAGAGAGAAAAATTTCCAACCAAGAATTCTTTATCCAGCAAAGCTCTCCCTCAAATTTGATGGAGAGCTTAAAATCATCACAGACAAACAAATTGTGAGAGAATTTGCTAACAAGAGACCTGCCCTACTTGAGATACTAAAGGAGCCCTACTAACAGAGAAACAAAGAAAAGAGAGGGAGAGATGGAGAAAGGTTCAGTACTAAAGAGATTCAGTATGGATACAGTAAAGGACATTAAAAGAGAGAGGGAAAAATATATCTGACAAACATAAACCAAAGGATAGGATGGCTGATTTAATAAATGCCTTCACAGTAAAAGAATATGAGGTAATGTCATCAGTGTAGCAATGTGAAGAGCTACTGTACATCTATCCCCAGAAAATCAACAAAATAAAAAGGACAACTCTGAATTGCTCAGAACTCTGGAGGAAGATATATACTGGAGAAGGTCCCTACAATTGCTGAATTGAAGACAGAGATAAATATCAGGTCTGAAAATCCCATCCCAGATTGGTCAGTACACTCCCCTCCTCCTCACTTAATCTCTCATGGTAGCTGGGATCCCTCACACTGGGGAAACATAATATAAATTCTCTGACAGCAGTGACACAGATCCTACCCCTTGGAAACCCAGGGAGCAAGGGATTACATTTCAAGGTCCAGATCAGTGAGGGAAAAAGAGTCTCAAAGAGACATTTTCCAGTGCTAGGTCTGGAAGCCCTTCCCACACTGCTGGGGGGAAAAGCAGTGGGTGGCCAGATCTTTGCCTGTGTCATGGCTGAAAACTGGTACAGCTGGAAGTTCTCTGCCATGAATAAAATGGGGGACACAGCCCCACAAGGGACAAGATTTTAGCCAACAATCTGAGGGAACAGAAATCCTGCAAATTCAGCCTGCAAAGTCAAAGGCAGCCTGGAAGCCAATGCAAACTGCTTCTGAGGGCAATTAAGTTACCAAACACCACCATCTGGTGGGCAGACAAGAACATGCAAGGAAATTTAAGAGCTCTTCATAGACTAACCAGAAGCTATTTCAGTCCCACTGGAGCTAGTCTAGATCACTGGCAGGGGAACATGCCCTTGTTTTGGCTTGTGAATAAGGATGACTCAACTATTAAAGCCATGCCCTAAAAGAAACCCATGTCTTGCTGATTGGAAAAAAAAAGCACAGCACCACTGGGAGCCAGCAGACTATTTACCCACACATAGGAAGGCTGCTGTGGGAGCCTGGGTTTGGGGTAGATTGGGGACATAGCCAAACTGAAAACTGGCCAGCAAGAGAGAAAAAGAACAGATAGAGAACAAAGCCAAACAACAAGAAAACCATAGGCAAAAGAGAAAACCTGATATCCACAGTAAATTAATCAAGAAAAACAGATGCCTAGACAACAGCAAAAACCACAACTCATTCCAGGATCAACAAAGATTCTGCCTAGACAAAGGAAAAGCCAGACACCTCAATTGAGACACAGGAGTTGAGACAACTAATTAAAGATGTTCAAACAAATCTTTTTTTTCAATGTTCAAAAACACAATTTATTGACAATTCGTGTCAGACATGTCTAAGTCCTGGGAACATTTTTTTAATTCACTTTATTGAGATATATTCATATACCATGAAGTCATACAAAACAAAGCATACATTTAATTGTATACAGTACCACTATATAGTTGTGCATTCATCACCAAAATTAATTTTTGACATTTTCATTGCCACACACACAAAAATAATTAGAATAAAAATTAGAGTGGAAAAGAACAATTAAAGTGAAAAAGAACACTGGGTGCCTTTTATTTTCTTCCCCCATTTTTCTACTCATCCATCCATAAACTAGACAAAGGAGAGTGTGGTCTATATGGCTTTCCCAACCACATTGTCACCCCTCATAAGCTACAGTTTTATACAATTGTCTTCAAGATTCATGGGTTTTGCATTGTAGTTTGATACTTTCAGGTATTTACTGCTAGCTATTCCAATCCATTACAACCTAAGCAGGGTTGTCTATATTGTGCATAAGAGTGCCCACCAGAGTGACCTCTCAGCTCCTTTTGGAATCTCGCTGCCATTGAAGCTTATTTCATTTCCTTTCACATCCCCATTTTGGTCAAGAAGATGTTCTCCATTCCACCATGCTGGGTCTAGCTTCCCCCCTGGGAATCATATTCCACATTGCCAAGGAGATTCACTCCCCTAGGTGTCAGATCCCATGTAGGGGGAGGGCAGTGATTTCACGTGCCAATTTGGCTTAGCTAGAGAGAGAGGGCCACATCTGAGCAACAAAGAGGTATTCTGGAGGAGAAACTTTGGCACAATTATAGGGAGGCCTAGCCTCTTCTTTGCAGCAACAGTCTTCCCAAGGGCAAGTCCTGTGGTAGAGGGCTCATCCCACCAAACCACCAGTCCCCTATGTCTGTGAGCACATCAGCAACCTTCCAGGTGGGGAAGCCCAACACCCCTGCATTCTGCATCAGCTCCTCAAGGGGGCCCTGCATATGTTTTCATTGTTTTTTTAAAATGAAGTCTTTTGTTTAAATCAAATATATCAAAAAAATTTACAAACATACAATAAAAAACATTTCAAACAAACCATAACAAGGGAGTAAGAAACAGACAACTAACCTAAAATAACT
Organism: Choloepus didactylus; assembly: GCF_015220235.1. Taxonomy (NCBI): domain Eukaryota; kingdom Metazoa; phylum Chordata; class Mammalia; order Pilosa; family Megalonychidae; genus Choloepus; species Choloepus didactylus. Next base: position 63,715,656 of record NC_051334.1, on the reverse strand, counting down.
ACTTTTCTTCCAACATGTTCCTACTCTACCCCAAGAAAATAACCTAATATAGCAACATTTCTGTGAACTTGTTCCTACAACACCCACCAGAAATTAACAGACCATAGTCATTCCTGGGCATTCCCAGAACATTAAATTTACCCGTGATAGCTTATCTGTACTTATTGGGTTATCATTCCCTCTTCCTTAATTGCTCTCTATCACTAGCTCCCCTACATTCTACATTATAAACCACTTATTATACGTTTTTCAATGTTCACATTGGTGATAGCATATAATATTTCTCTTTTTTGTGCCTGGCTTATTTCGCTCAGCATTATGTCTTCAAGGTTCATCCATGTTGTCACGTTTCATGACATCATATCTTCTTGCAGCCACGTAGTATTTCAGCATGTGTATATACCACATTATTTATGCACTCATCTGTTGAAGGACATTTGGGTTGTTTCCATCTCTTGGAAATTGTGAATAATGCCGCTATGAACATTGGTGTTCAGATATTTGTTCATGTCATTGCTTTGAGATCTCCAGGTAGATACCAAGAAGTGCAATCACTGGATCAAAGGGTAACTCTATATCTAGTTTTCTAAGGAAGTGCCAGACTGACTTCCAGAGTAACCAACAATGAATAAGAGTTCCAATTTATCCACATCCTCTCCAGCATTTGTAGTTTCCTGTTTGTTTAATGGCAGCCATTCTTATTGGTGTGAGACGGTATCTGATTGTGGTCTTAATTTGCATCTCTCTAATAGCTAGTGAAGTGGAACATTTTTTCATGTGTTTCTTGGCCATTTGTATTTATTCTTCAGAGGACTATCTTTTCATATCTTTTGCCCATTTTAAAATTGGGCTGTCTGTACTATTGTCATTGAGTTGTAGGATTTCTTTATATATGCAAGATATCAGTCTTTTGTTAGACACATGGTTTCCAAAAATCTTTCCTATTGAGTTGGCTGCCTCTTCAGCTTTTTGACAAATTCCTTTGAGGTACAGAAACTTCTAAGCTTGAGGAGTTCCCATTTATCTATCTTTTCTTTTGTTGCTTGTGCTTTGGGTGTAAAGTCTAGGAAGTGGCCACCTAATACAAGGTCTTGAAGATGTTTCCCTACATTATCTTCTAGGAGTTTTATGGTACTGTCTTTTATATTGAGATCTTTGATCCATTTTGAGTTAATTTTTGTGTAGGGTGTGAGATAGGGGTCCTCTTTCATTCTTTTGGATATTGATATCCAACTTTCCCAGCCACATTTGTTGAAAATACTGTTATGTCCCAGTTCAATGGTTTTTTTTGGACCTTATCAAAGATCAGTTAGCCATAGATCTGGCGGTCTATCTCTGAATTCTCAGTTCAATTCCGTTAATCAATATGTCTATTTTTGTGCCAGTACCATGCTGTTTTGACAACTGTGGCTTTATAATAAGCTTCAAAGTCAGGGAGTGTAAGTCCTCCCACTTCTTTTTTCTTTTCAAGGGTATCTTTAGCAATTTGAGGCATCTTCCCTTTCCAAATAAATTTGATAACTAGCTTTTGGAAGTCTGCAAATTAGGTTGTTGGAATGTTGATTGAGATTGCACTGAATCTGTAGATGAGTTTGGGTAGAATTGACATCTTAATGACATTTGGCCTTCCTATCCATGAACATGGAATATTTTTCCATCTTTTAAGGCCCACTTCTGTTTCTTTTAGTAGAGTTATTTTGTTTTTTTGTATAGGTCTTTTACATCTTTGGTTAAGTTTATTCCTAGGTACTTGGTTTTTTTAGTTGCTATCAAAAACGGTATCTTTTTCTTGAGTGTCTCTTCAATTTGTTCATTTCTAGCATATAGAAACATTACTGACTTATGTGCATTAATCTTGTATCTTGCTATTTTGCTAAATTTATTAGCTCTAGTAGCTTTATCATCAATTTCTCAGGGTTTTCCAGATATAAGATCACATCATTTGCAAACAATGACAGTTTTACTTCTCTTCCAATTTGGATGCCTTTTATATCTTTGTCTTGCCAGATTGCCCTGGCTGGCACTACCAGCACAATGTTGAATAACAGTGGTGATGGAGGGCATCCTTGTCTTGTTCCTGATCTTAGAGGGAAGGCTTTCAGTCTCTCACCATTGAGTACTATGCTGGCTGTGGGTTTTTCATATATGCTCTTTATCATATTGAGGAAGTTTCCTTCAATTCCTAACTTTTGAAGTGTTTTTATCAAAAAAGGAAGTTGGATTTTGTCAAATGCTTTTTCAGCGTCTATTGAAATGATCATTTGATTTTTCTCTTTTGGTTTGTTACTGTGTTGTAATACATTGATTGATTTTCTTATGTTGAACCATCTTTGCATGCCTGGAATGAACCCCACTTGGTCATGGTGTGTGACTTTTTTAATGTGTGTTTGTATTTGATTTGCAAGTATTTTGTTGTGAATTTTTGCATCTATATTCATTAGGAAGATATGCCTGTAGTTTTCCTTTTTTTGTAGCATCTTTGCCTGGTTTTGGTATTAGATTGATGTTAGCTTCATAAAATGAGTTACGGAGTGTTCCATTTTCTTCAATGTTTTGAAAGTGTTTAAGTAAGATTGGTATCAGTTCTTTTTGGAAAGTTTGGTAGAGTTCCCCTTTGAAGCAATCTGTCCATGGGCATTTATTTGTGGTAAGCTTTTTGATGACCAGTTGGATATTATGCTTGTGATTGGTTTGTTGAAGTCTTCTATTTCTTCTCTGGTCTGTCTAGGTTGTTCATAGGTTTCCAGGAAATTGTCCATTTCTGCTACATTATCCAGTTTGTTGGCATACAGTTGTTCATAATATACTCATATTTTTTTTAATTTCTTCAGGATCCATGGTAATGTCACCTTTATAACTCATTATTTTGTTTATATGCGTCTTCTCACTTTTTGGTTTTCTCAGTCTAGCTAGGGGCTTGTCAATCTTGTTGATCTTCTCAAAGAACCAACTTTTGGTGTTATTTATTCTCTCTATTGTTTTTTTGTTCTCTATGTCATTTATTTCTGCTTTAATCCTTGTTATTTCTTTTCTTCTACTTGGTTTGAATTGGTTTGCTGTTCATTTTATAGCTTCTTCAGTTGATCCATTAGTTCTTTGATTTTGGCTTTTTCTTCCTTTTTAATGTATGCATTTAGTGCCATAAATTTCCCCCTCAGTACTGCTTCTGCTGCATCCCATATGTTTTGGTATGTTGTGTTCTCATTTTTCATTCATCTCTATATATTTAACAATTTCTCTTGCTAGTTCTTCTTTAACCCACTGATTGTTTAGAAGTGTGTTGTTTAACCTGCAGGTATTTGTGAATTTTCTAAGTCTCTGATGGTTATTGACTTCTAATTTTATTCCATTGTGGTCAGAGAATGTGCTTTGAATGATTTCAATTTTTTAAATTAATTGAGGCTTGTTTTCTGTCCCAGCATATGATCTATTCTGGAGAAAGTTCCGTGAGCACTAGAGAAGAATGTGTATCCTGGTGATTTGGGAGGCATGTTCTATATAAGTCTTTTAAAACCAATTTGTTTATCAGATTGTTTAGGTTTTCAATTTCCTTATTGGTCTTCTGTCTGGTTGATCTATCTATAGGAGAGAGTGATGTGTTGAAGTCTCCCACAATTATTGTGGAAACATCCATTGCTTCCTTTAGTTTTGTCAGTGTTTGTCTCATGTATTTTGTGGCCCCTTGATTGGGTGAATAAGCATTTATGATTGTTATTTCTTCTTGTTGTATTGTTCCTGTTATTAGTATGTAGTGGCCTTCTTTGACTCCCATGAAATCCTTGCATTCAAAGTCTATTTTTTCTGAGATCAGTATTGCTATTCCTGATTTCTTTTGGCTGTAGCTTTCATGAACTATTTTTTCCATCCTTTCACTTTCACTTTCTTTGTGTTGCTGTGTCTAAGATGAGTCTCTTGTATGCAACATGTTGATGGTTCATTTTTTTCAGATCCATTCTGCCAATCTATATCTTTTGATTGGGGAGTTTAATCCATTTACATTCAATGTTATTACTGTGAACACATTTCTTGAATCAGACATCTTATCCTTTGGTTTATGTTTTTCAGATATATTTTTCCCTCTCTCTCTTAATGTCCTTTAATGCACCCATACTGAATCTCTTTAGTACTGAACCTTTCTCCATCTCTCTCTCTCCTGTCTTTGTTTCTCTGTCAGTAGGGCTCTTTAGTATCTCAAGTAGGGCAGGTCTCTTGCTAGCAAATTCTCTCACAATTTGTTTGTCTGTGATGATTTTAAGCTCTCCATCAAATTTGAGGGAGAGCTTTGCTGGATAAAGAATTCTTGGTTGGAAATTTTTCTCTCTCAGAATTTTAAATATGTCATGCCACTGCCTTCTCACCTCCATGGTGGCTGCTGTGTAGTCACTACTTAGTCTTATGCTGTTTCCTTCGTATGTGGTGAATTGCTTTTCTCTTGCTGCTTTCAGAACTTGCTCCTTCTCTTCTGTATTTGACAGTGTGATCAGAATATGTCTCAGAGTTGGTTTATTTGGATTTATTGTATTTTGAGTTCTCTCAGCATTTATTATTTGTGTATTTATGTTGTTTAGAAGATTTGGGAAGTTTTCCCCAACAATTTCTTTGAATACTCTTCCTAGACCTTTAGCCTTCTCTTCCCCTTCTGGGACACCAATGAGTCTTATATTTGGCTGTTCTATATAATCTGTCCTATCCCTGATGTCCATTTTGATTTTTTCAATTTTTCCCCCATTCTTTCTTTTGTTCTTTCCTTTTCTGTTCTATCATCTTCCAGGTCAAGTATTTGCTGTTCAGCTTTCTCTAGTCTTGTACTCTGAATATACAGAATCTTTCTAATTTGATCAATAGTTTCTTTTATTTCCATAAGATCATCTATTTTTTTATTTACTCTTCCAATTTCTTCTTTATGCTCTTCTAGGCTCTTCTTCATGTCCTTTATATCCTGTGCCATGCTTTCATTGTTCATCTTTAGTTCCTTGATTAATTGCTCCAAATACATTGTCTCTCTGATCTTTTGATTTGGGTGTTTTGGATTCAGTTATCCATATTGTCTGTTTTTTTCATATGCTTTAAAATTTTCTGTTATTTTTGGCTTCTTGGCACTTGCTTAACTTGATAGATTTTTGTTAGGATATGTAGACTGATTCAAATCCTTATCTCTGATTTGTCAGATCTACAGATTCGTGGAGTACACTTTTTCTAACTAACCAGCAGGTGGTATGCATGAGCCACCTGTTCCCCTCCAGCCAGTTATCCCCCACTTTGTCTTTTTAGTTTGTGGGTGTGTGTGTCATGGGGTTCAATTGGTGCACCAAGCTTGCATTTGTAGTGTTGCTGCCAGCCCTGCATACGGGGCATGTGTCTAAGTGGTTAGGGAAGGGACAGCTTTGATAATCAAATCTCCCAGGTGTTCCTGGAGATTTAAAGCTGTTGCAATAGTCTGATCCTTCAGTTCAGTCTTGCCACAGTTTGTCTCTGCCACTGACCCAGAAGTCCTTGGTATTGGTGTATGGCCCCTGAGACTTGCAAGTGGGTCTCTCTTCCATGCCTTGCACTCCCAGGTCATCTGCTGAGGGACAACTGTGCTATGTCACAGGTGAACTCTGTCCCCCAAGGGAGGTTCTGGGCTGCAGGGGTGTGTATGGGCATTCCCAGTCTGCTGAAATGATGTCTGAATGGGGCATGTTAATGTCCCCCTTTTCACAGAGCTCTACCTTCCCAGCTATGGGATAATTAGCTGAGGGTGTGGGAAAGGCTATAGTCCATGCCCAGTACTGTGCTGTGTGTGTGTGTTGTTGGAAATACTTCCCATTACATTGGGAAGCTCTAGGCTGTGGTGCTGGTGCTGGGCAGGAGTGTTTCCAGCCCACTGGGAAGATGGTTGTAAGGGGATGCCCCCTTTTCTTGGGAAGTTGTGGTGTTTAGCAAATTTTCTCAGCCACTAGACTTATTTCCTTGTGTCTCAGAGCTCTCTTGGCTCTGCTCTTGTCTGGGCCCAAATTGCAAATCTTTGAGGCTTTCTGTAATGGGCTTCCTATAGTAAAGATAAAAAAAGAGAGAAAAGAGAAAAAGATAAAAAAAAAAAAGAAAGGACCCTCTTCCAGATCTAATGGGCTATTTAAATGCTAAGAGACAATGGGATTAGGGCAATTAAGGAACAATCAAGAAACCAGAGAAGCCAGCTCTTCATCTCTTCCAACAAGGAAACTCACCTTCTGGATTGCATATGAGCCTGACTCAATTTGAGCCCTGCTGTTCTCTGTTCTATGTTCACTAGAACTCCAAAAAAATCTCTGTTTTAATTTTTGGGTTTTTTTGTTGCTGTTTTGCTAACCCTATCATCTCCTCTCCACTGGGTTGACTGCTCCTGGATTCTCTGTTATCTGATCTCAGTCTATCTATATTTGGAGTTTTGATCAGCAGACTGAGGTTTCAATAAGTGCCACAACTGCAGTTCTCCTTCCTTTTTCCCATCACTGATGGCCCCTCCTCACATGGGACTGAGCCTGGCAGGGAGGGGTGCAGGTCCCCTGGCCAGAAGAACTTACAGATTATGCTGATCTCAGCTGTTCCATGTATTCATGAGTGTTGTATGAAGTATGCCCAAAGTCAGATTGCTTTCCAGTGTCTGATCCACACAGTTCCTGGCTTTCTACTACTGCCCTGGAGGAGTAACTAAAACCTACACCTCACCACTCTGCCATCTTGCCCCACCCCACCAAATAAATATTTTAAATAAAATCTATAAGTTGAAGGAAAATGTGGCAAAAGAGATGAAGCATGAAAAGAAAATACAGAGTGTTCACATAAAATAAATTGAAAGCATGAAAAAAATGGCAGAACTTCTTGGAATGAAAATCACAATAGAATAGATGGAAATCTCAATGGATATATACATCATCAGATTTGAAGAGTCAGTGGAAATGATTAGTGAACTAAAAGTCAGAGCATTTGAAATCCTACACAGAAAAGAACAGATAGGAAAAAGAATTGAAAATATGAGCAGGGTCTCAGTGAAATGTATGACAACATGAAGTACATGAGTATACATGTTATGGGCATTCCAGAAGGAGAAGAGAAGGGGAAAGAGTCAGAAAGAATAAAGGAGAAAATAATCACTGAACATTTCCCACCCTTATGAAAGACATAAAATTACAGATCCAAGAAGCACAACATACCACAAACAGAATAGATCCAAATAGACATACTCCAAGACACTTAATAATCAGATTATCAAATGATGTTAAAGACAAAGAGAGAATTATGAAAGAAGCAAGAGAAAAGCAATCCATCACATAAAAGGGAAACTTAATAAGACTAACTGGATTGCTCAGCAGAAACCATGGTGATAAGAAGGCAGTGGCATGATACACATAAGAAACTGAATGAGAAAAACTGAAAACCAACAATTCTATATCCAGCAATACTGTCCTTCACAAATGAGGGAGAGAGAGTATCTAAGATGGCATCATAGAGAGTAGTGGAAGCTAGTTAGTGCCCCTGGAACAACTAACAAAAGAACAGGAACTGGTAAATAATCTGGAATAACTGGTGGGGGACAAACATCCACTCATCATACACCAACCTGAATTCGGAGGAATGCCCATGATCACAGCTTCAAATCTGTAGGTAAAAACTGCAGATCCAAGCAGGGATTCCCCTCCCCCCACAGCCCAAGCTGCAAAGCCTCATGGTGCTAGAGAGAAGCTCTCTCTCAGCAAGCAAATATATCTCAGCTGTGCTCCAACTGGGTTTTTAATTAGTGAGTGTGAACTGCTCACTAAGAGCTACAAATCCCTAACAAGCTGACAGAGGCTTTGGGTGATGACTGACCTTGGAGAGCCAGAGGGTGGCCACAGAGTTGCCCTGAAGGGGATTTCTGTCCTTGTTTCAGCTCAGTGGAGAAAGACTCAGCCATTTTCAGTTCCCAGTGCTCTGATCCAGACAAGGGTGGAGATAGCACAGGCAGAGAGAGACCATTGAAGTGCTAATGATGTCTCACTAGCAGGTCTATTTCTCTAAGAGGAAAGGGGTGGGGCCCAGCTCTACTTCCTGCCTTCCATTCAGAACCAGACCCGAGAGCCTGGGGTAAAACAGCCATGGGACACACCTCCTTACATGAGTCTGGAATTACAGGCTGACAGGTGCCACCTGCTGAGCAGAAAAGCACAGTGACCTGAGGCATCATAGGGTGTACCAATTTTCTAAGACACACCCTCAGGGAAACCAGATAATGATTATTTATTCCTTCTGAGACCAGATCCTGTTCTGGTCTTGGAAAACCTGATTGGGGTAACCAAGGAAATCAGATGCCTAGACAACAGAAAACTACAACATACACTAAGAAAAAGGAAGTTATGGCCCAAAGGAACAAACTTACACTTCAACTGAGATACAGGAATTGAAACAACTAATAGTCAATTAAAATTTTAGGGAAGAAATGGCAAAAGAACAGAACCATATAAAGAAAACACTGGATTACATAAGGTACTAATTGAAAGTTCGAAAAACCAACTGGCAGAATCTATGGAAATGAAAGGCACAACACAAGAGATGAAAGACACAATGGAAACATACAACAGCAGATCTTAGGAGGCAGAAGAAAACACTCAGGAACTGGAGAACAAGGCAGCTGAAAGCCTACACACAAAAGAACAGATACAGAAAAGAAGGGAAAAATATGAGCAAAATCTCTGGGAATTTAAGGACAAAATGAAAAGCAAGAATGCATGTGTCATTGGTGTCCCAGAAGGAGAAGCAAAGGGAAAAGGGGCAGAAAGAATAATAGAGGAAATAATGAAAATTTCCTATCTCTTATGAAAGATATAAAATTAGAGATCCAAGAATCACAGCATATTCCAAACAGAATAGATCTGAATAGGCCTATGCCAAAATGCTTAATAATCAGATTATCAAACTTCAAAGATAAAGAGTGAATCCTGAAAGGAGCAAAAGAAAAGTGGTCCATCACATAAAAAGGAAGCCTGATAGGACTATGTGTGGACTTCTCAATAGAAACCATGGAGGCAAGAAGGAAGTGGGGTGATATATTTAAGATACTGATAGAGAAAAACCACCAAGAATCCTATATCCAGAAAAATTACACTTCAAATGTGAAGGAGAGCTTAAAATATTCTCTGACAAACAGACAATGACCGAGTTTGTGAACAAGATACCTGCTCTAGAGGAAACACTAAAGGAAGCACTGCAGACAGAAAGGAAAAGACAGGAGTGAGAGGTTTGGAAAACAATTTTGGGAGATAGTAGCACAGCAATGTAAGTACACTGAACAAAGATGACTGTGAATATGGTTGAAAGAGGAAGGCTGGGAACTTGTGGGACACCAGAACAAAAGACAAATGATAAAGACTATGACTGTGCAACTCAGGGAAATGTAGGGTGCTCAATGATTGTAATAAAAGGTACAAATATGTTTTTACATGAGGTAGAACAAATGAATGTCAACATTGCAAGGTGTTAAAAATCGGGTGGGATTGAGGGGAAAATACAATCAATGCAAACTACAGACAATAATTAACAGAAATATTTTATTATGCTTCCTTTATTATATCAAAGGCAATATAAATACATATGGGGGTTGTAGAATATGGGAATGGTATGGGACTTCTGGTAATTGTGGTGTTGTCTGACTCTTAATTCTACTTTAGTTTAATGCTTTCTTTCCTTTTGTGACTTTCTGTCTATCAATTTTTGGATATTTGTTTGTGTTTTTATCTCTCTTTCTCTTTTCTTTTTCTTTTGCTTCTCTGCCTTCTTTACCTCTTCCTCTGTCTTTGTGGAAGAAATGGAGATGTCCTTATATAGATAGTGGTGATGGTGCTGAATACATAAATACATGACTATACATGGAACCAATGATTGTTTACTTAGGACAGAATGTATGGTGCGTGAACAAAACCATCTTAAAAGAAAAGGGTTGATGAAGAAACCTTGAGGGCACTAGATTGAGTGAAATAAGAAAGAAACATAAAGCCAAATATTGTAGGTTCTCACTGATATGAATGAATTATAACATGTAAACTCATAGACATGAAATATAAGTTACCAGGATATAGATTGAGGCTAAGAAATGGGGAGCAGTTGCTTATTACGAGCAGAATGTTCAACTAGGGTGAACTTAAATGTTTGGAAATGGACAAGGGTGATGGTAGCATGTTGTGAGAATAACTAACAGTGCTGAAATGTGTGTGAAGGTCGTGGAAAGAGTCACATACATTACCAGAAGGAAAGTTGGAGGTTAAAGATGGGAATGTATAAAACAGTGACTCTTGCGGTGGGCAATATCTGTGATTAATTATACAAATATTAGAAATCTCTCTCACAAACTAGAACAAATGTATGATACTATAATTAGAAGTTAACAATGGAGAGGCATATAGGGCAAAATATGTACCTATTGCAAACTATATATTATGGTTAGTAGTATTTTAACATTATTTCATCAACAGTAACAAATGTACTATACCAAAACTATGAATCAATAATGGATGGGCAGCATGGTTAGGGGTATGGGAGGATCTGAGTTCCTTTTTTTGTCTTTCTTTTCTTGAGTAATGAGAATGTTCTAAAAATTGAAAAAATAGTTGTGCTGATGGATGCACAGCTGTATGTTGGTACCATGACAATTGATTGTACACTTTGGATCTTTGGATAGTTGTATATGGTATGTGAACAATCTCAGTAAATATATATATATATATATATATATATATATATATATATATATATATATTAATGAGGGAGAACTTAAAATATTTACAGATAAATAGACACCAAGGGAGTTTGTGAACAGGAAACCTCCTCTACAAGAAATAATAAAGGGAGCACCATGGTCAGATAGGGAAAGACAGTAGAGAGAAGTTTGGAGAAGATGTCAAAATGAAGATTAGTAGTGAGGGTTACAAATAGTGTAAAAAGAGAGAATAAACACAATATGACATATGAAATTCAAAAGACAAAATGGTTGAAGAAATTACTGCTTTCACAGTAATAACATTAAATGTTAATTGACTAAAATCTCCAAGCAAAAGACACAGATTGGCCAAATGGATTAAAAAAAAAAAGCCCTTAGCTAGACTGACAACATCAAAAAGAAAGAAGACCCAAATAAACAAAATAATGAGAGAGGTGACATTACTGCAGATCCGAAAGAAATTAAAAAATTATATGAGGATACTATGAACAACTGTACAGCAACAAAAAACATAATGTAGAAGAAATGCACAATTTCCTGGAAACAAATGAATAACCTAGACTGACCAGAGAAGTAGAAGACCTTAACAAACCAATCACAAGCAAAGAGATCCAATCAGTCTTCAAAAAGCTTCCTACAGACCTAACTCCCAGGGATGTAAATCTCCCTGGCAATTCAGGATATGACTCCTGGGGATGAATCTGGACCTGGCAATGTGGAATTGAGTACAACTTCTTGATCAGAAGGGGGATGAAAAATGAAACAAAATAAAGTTTCATTGGCTGAGAGATTTCAAATGGAGTCATGAAGTCACTCTGGTGGACATTCTTACACACTATATAGATAACCCTTTTTTAGGTTTTAATGTATTGCAATAGCTAGAAGTAAATACCTGAAACTATCAAACTCCAACCCAGCAACCTTTACTCTTGAAGATGATTGTATAACAATGTAGCTTATAATGGGTGACAGTGTGATTGTGAAAACCTTGTGGACCACAATCCCTTTAGCCAGAGTGTGGATGGGTGAATAGAAAAATGGGGAAAAAACTAAATGAAAAATAGGCTGGGAGTGGGGGGTGATTTGGGTGCTCTTTCTTACATTTATTTTTTAATCTTATTCTTATTCTTTCTGATGTAAGGTAAATGTTCAAAATAGATTGGGGAGATGAATTCATAACTATATGATGATACTATGAACAGTTGATTGTACACCATTGTATGTGAATATATGTTATTAAAACTGAATTTAATTTAAAAAATCATATAATATGGATAGTCAAAGATAAGGGGATAGAGTTCAGGAAGAATTAATTTAAATTGTGATTCAGTCACTGCTTAGAGATTTTGAGCAGATTATTTAAATTTATATACCTCTGTTAAATTACTGGCAAAGCTCTGATAACTTCTCCTTTAGAAGTTATCTTTGAGTATTCAATTATATAAAATATTCAAATTCCTGTGCCCAGTACCTAGCATGTAGTAAAGGATCAACCCATGAATACCAAAAAATGAATGAATGATGTAAAAAAAGTTTCCCACAAATAAATGCCCAGGGCCAGATGGCTTCACATGGGGAATTCTACCAAATATCCAAAAGGAACTGACACCAATCTTATTGAAATTCTTTCAAAACATTGAAGAAAGTGTAACACTACCTAACTCATTTTATGAAGCTAACATCACTCTAATACCAAAACCAGGTAAAGATGCTAGAAGAAAGGAAAACTACAGGCCAGTCTACCTTATGAATATAGATGCAAAAATTCTCAACAAAATACTTGCAAATTGAATCCAAAGACACATTAAAAAAATCATACACCATGACCAAGTGGAGTTCATTCCAGGCATGCAAGGATGGTTCAAAATAAGAAAATCAATCAATGTTACACAACACATTAACAAATCAAAAGGGAAAAATCAAATGATTATCTCAATAGATGCTGAAAAAGCATTTGACAAAATCCAGCATCCTTTTTTTTGATAAAAACCCTTCAAAAGGTAGGAATTGAAGGAAACTTCCTCAATATCATAAAGGGCATATATGAAAAACCCACAGCTGGCATAGTACTCAATGGCAAGAGACTGAAAGCCTTCCCTCTAAGATCAGGACTGAGACAAGAATGCCCTCTGTCACCACTGTTATTCAACATTGTGCTAGCCAGAGCAATCCAGCAATCCAGCAAGACAAGCAATCCAGCAAGACAAGCAAGACAAGCATTGTGCTAGCCAGAGCAATCCAGCAAGACAAGAAAGAAAAGGCATCCAAGTTGGAAAGGAAGAAGGAAAACGGTCATTATTTGCAGATGATATGATCTTAGATTTGGAGAACCCTGAGAAATTGATGACACAGTTACTTGAGCTAATAAGCAAATTTAGCAAAGTAGCAGGATACAAGATTATTGCACATAAGTCAGTAATGTTCCCATACACCAGAAATGACCTAACTGAAGAGACACTCAAGAAAAAGACACTATTCTCAATAGCAACTAAAAAAATCAGGTACCTAGGACTAAATTTAACCAAGGATGTAAAAGCCTTATACATAGAAAACTACATAACTTTACTAAAAGAAATAGATGGGGATCTAAAAAGATGGAAAAATATTCCATGTTCATGTATAGGAAGGCTAAATTTCATTAAGATGTCAATTCTACCCAAACTTGTCTACAGATTCAATGCAATTCCCATCAAAATTCCAATAACCTGCTTCACAGACATGGAAAAGCTAGTTATCATATGTATTTGGAAGGGAAAGATGCCTCAAATTGCTAAAAACATTCTAAAAAAGAAATATGAAGAGGGAGGACTTACACTCCCTGACTTTGAAGTTTATTGTAAAACCACAGTAGTCAAAATGGCATGCTACTGGCACAATGATAGACATATTGATCAATGGAATCAAATTGAGAATTCAGAGATAGACCTCCAGAACTATGGTTGACTGATCTTTGACAAGGCCCCAAAAACCACTGAACTGGGACATAACTGTCTGTTCAACAAATGGGGCTGGGAGAACTGGATATCCATACCCAAAAGAATGAAAGAGGACCTAGACCTCACACCCTACACAAAAATTAACTCAAAATGGTTTAAAGACCTCAATATAAGAGACAGTACCATAAAACTCCTAGAAGATAATGCAGAGACACATCTTCAAGTTCTTTTATTAGGAGATAACTTATTAGACCTTACTACCAAAGCACAAGCAATAAAAGAAAAAAATAGATAAATAGTAACTCCTCAAACTTAAAGGCTTTTGCACTTCAAAGGAATTTGTCCAAAAGGTGAAGAGGCAGCTAAGTCAAAGGGAAAAACTATTTGGAGCCATGTGTCAGACAAAAGTCTGCTATCTTGCAGATATAAAGAAATCCTACAACTCAATGATAATAGTTCAGGCAGCCCAATTATAAAATGGGCAATAGATATGAAAAGACAGTTCTCTGAATAGTAAATACAAATGGCCAAAAACACATGAAAAAATGTTCATATTCACTTGCTAGGGAGATGCAAATCAACAGCACAAGATATCATCTCACACCAATTAGAGTGGCTGCTGTTAAAAAAATAGGAAGCTACAAATGCTGGAGAGGATGTGGAGAAATTGGAACCCTTATTCTTTGATGTTGAGACTATATAATGGTATAGCAAATCTGGAGGAGAGTTTGGTGGTTCCTCGGAAACCAAGATATTGAGTTACCCTATGATCCAGCAATTTCACTTCTCCATATATACCCAGAAGATCTGAAAACAGTGGTACAGCCACTTTGGAAGACAATCTAGTGGTTCCTTAGAAAACTAGATATAGGGTTACCCTTTGATCCAGCAATTTCACTTCTCAGTATATACCTGGAAGATCTGAAAAAACTGACATGAAATGATATCTGCACACCGATGATCATAGCAGTATTATTCACAATTGTGAAGAGATGGAAACAATCCAAATGTCCTTCAACAGATGAGTGGATAAAGAAAATTTGTCATATACACATGATGGAATACTATGTGGCAGGAAGAAGAAACAAGGTCATGAAACATATGACAACATGGATGAACTTTGAAGACATAATGCTGAGTGAAATGAGCCAGGTACAAAAAGAGAGATATTGTATGTTACCACTAACGTGAACTCTGTGAAAAATGTAAAATAAATTGTTTATGCTGCAGAATGTAGGGAACCTAGCTATAGAAAACAGTGAAGGGGCAATGATAATCTAATAAGAACAGATAAGTTATGGAGGGTAAACTTAATGTTATGGGAAAGCTCAGGAATGACTATGATTTGTTAATTTTGGGGGTGTATGATAGGAACAAGTTGGCAGCAATGTAGTTATTTTAGGTTATTTGTTTTTTCTTATTTCTTTGGTTATAGTTTATTTTCTTGGGGTAAGTTAGGAACATGTTGGAAGCAATGTAGTTATTTTAGGATATTTGTTTTTCTTATTCCTTTTTTTGGTTATAGTTTGTTAATTCTCTTGGGGTATGGTAGGAACATGTTTGAAGCGATGTAGTTATATTAGGTTGTTTTTTCTTATTCTTATGTTTTGGTTTTGTTTGAAATGTTTTTTATTGTGTGTTTTTTAATTTTTGATAAAGTTAAAAAATGGCTGTGTGTTAAAAAAGCAAACAAGTAAATGAACAATGTGGGGAGGAAGGGAATGGAATGCTTTGAGTGTCCATTTTTATATTTATTTTTATTTTACTTTTTGAAGTAATGAAAATGGCACAACTATATGGTGGTACTCTGAACAAATGATTGTACATGTTGTACATGTTGGAGGATTGTATGTTATGTGACTATATCTCAAATTGAGTGTGGAAAATGTTGATTAAGTGTACAAATGTAAGAATATTTTTACATTAGGGAGAATAAATAAATGTCACCATTGCAAGGTATTGAAAATGGCATAGTATATGGAAAAAAATTGAATCAATGTAAACTGAGGTCTATAATTAACAGTAAAAGTGTACTTTTCTTCCATTAATTATAACAAATGCAATATAGAAAAGTTAGATGTCAATAAGAAGGAGATACACTGGAGGGGTGTTCCAGTTTGCTAATGCTGCCCTTATGCAAATTAGCAGAAGTGGTTTGGCTTTTATAAAGGGGTTTTTTTTGTTAGAAAGTTACAGTCTGAAGGCCATGAAAATGTCCAAGTGAAGGCATCAACACAAGTATATCTTCACCAAAGGAAGGCCAATGGCACTTGGAAAACCTCTGTTAACTGGGAAGGCATTTGGCTGGCGTCTGCTGATCCCAGGTTGTGTTCCAGCTCCACTCTCAGCTCCTGTGCATTCTTCAAAGTGTCTCTCTTGGCTGCAGCACCTCCTTCTGTCTGTGAACACTTTTATAGGACTCCAATGATTCAATTAAGACACACCCTGAATGGGCAGCATAACACCACCATGGAAATTACCCAATCAAATTCTTGCCCACAGTTGATCGAGTCACATCTCCATGGAAAGACTGAAAGTATTCCAACCTAATCAACACTAATACCTCTGGCCCCACAAAATGGCATTAAAGAACATGGCATTTTGGGGGGCACAATACATCCAAACCAGCACATTCCATCCCCTGGACCCCAAAATGACATGATCTTTCCATATACAAAATACATTCATCCCATCACAATATCACAAAAACTTAAATCATTTCAGTAACAATAAGTAAGTACAAGATCCTATCAAATCAGTTATGAGTGTGGTCTTGTCCTAATGCAAAATTCCCCTCTGGTTGTGGACCTATGAAACTTAGAACAAGTTATCTACTTCCAACATACAAAGGAGGGACAGTCATAGGATAAACATTCCCATTGCAATAAGAAGAAACTGAAAGGAAAACAGGGTTAACAGGATGAAAACAATTCCTAAAACCTGCAAGGAAAACTTCATTACATTTCAAAGTTGGAGAGTCATTTATAGAATGAGGTTTTATCTTTGGAGCAGGAGTCCGACCACTTCTGAAAGCCTTTGTGGCAGCCCTTTTCTCTCCAATGTTGGGGTGAGGGCTCCAACATATCCTCACATTGGGGGAGACCACCTTCTTCTCAGCCCCACCCTCCTCAAATACCAGGGTGCCACCCAGACTCTGCTTCTCTGCTGCAAGTGCTCTCCCCTCTCTGAACAGTGGAATGATGACCAGGCTGTCCCCAATCCCCAGGGAATGTGCTCCATGCTCTGAGTCCTGGGGTGGCAGCAATCTTCCTGGGCATAGAGTTGAAAAGCACACCCTCTGCCTCTGTGGCAAACTCATGATTTCCATGTGAATGGGTTGCTCTGTTCTTCTTGCTTGAGATTATTGATTCCAGACATCAAGTTCCATGGTTCTTACTCTGAAGAAATTTTCTTCAATTTGTCCCTTCTCTGTCCCTTCCAGTCCAGACCAGCAGTGACTGTATCTATACAAATCTCACAAAAATCTCATTGGCTTGGCATGAAGCATACAAGGGTCAAAACTGTCAGACAATAGGACTTTTCCATAAATCCTTTCTGGATAACTCCCTCCAATCCTGGCTTGTACTGAAATGGCTGGCTGTTTCCAGTCTTCTTTAAATTCTTGTATGGGGCACTATTCTCTAGGGTCTCATTTTCTGGAAGCTTGACGTCTTTCAAATCATCAATTTCTAGTTTCTTTGTGCCCAAGAGGTCATTTCTCATCTTATCTCTGTCCTGTTGCATTTTACTATAAGCTGCAAAGAGAAGCCAGGATATATCCTCCACATGTAGTCTGGAGATCTCCTCAGCTAGGTATTCTAGGTTGTCACTTTCAAATTCTGCCTTCCATCCAAAACCATGACTCAATTTTTTCCAAATTCTCTGCCACTTTAAAACAAGGATCACCTTTCTTCCAGTTGGCAATGACATATTCAACATTTCTGTTCAAGGCCTCATCAAAAGTATCTTTAGAGTCCATATTTCTGCCAACAGTCTCTTCAAATCTGTCTAGGCCTTTTCTACCAAGCTCCTCACAATTCTTCCAGAATCTTCCCCTTATCCATTTAAAAAGCCACTCCAACAAGTTTGGTATTTGCAAACTCAGCAGCACCCCAATTCTCTGGTACCAAAATCTGTCCCAGGTTGCTAATGTTGCCATTATGCAAAATATCAGAAATGGATTGGCTTTTATAAAGGGTGTTTATTTGGTTTCAAAGTTACAGTCTGAAGGCCATGAAAATGTCCTAATGAAGGCATCAACACAAGTGTACCTTCACTGAAGGAAGGCCAATGGTATCCAGAAATATCTGTTAACTGGGAAGGCATGTGGCTGGCATCTCCTGATCCTATGTTGTGTTCCAGCTCCACTCTCAGCTCATGTGCATTCTTCAAAGTGTCTCTCTTGGCTGCAGCACCACCTTCTCTCTGTGAATACTTTTATAGGACTCCAGTGATTCAATTAAGACCACTCTGATTGGGCAGAGTAACACCTCCATGGAAATTATCCAATCAAAGATCTCATCCACAGTTGATCAAGTCACATCTCCATGGAAACATTCAATCAAAGTAGTTCAACCTAATCAACACCAATACCTCTGGGCTCACAAGGCTGCATTAAAGAACATGGTGTTTTGGGAGACACACTACATCCAAACCAGCACAAGGGGTATGGGTCCTTGCTGTTATTCTGTTTGTCTCTCCCTTTATTTTTTATATTCTGTATTTTTATTTTTTTCCTCTTCTATCTTTGTGGAAGGCATTATAAGGTTCTCATATAGGTTCTTGAGGTGAATGCATAACTATGTGACTATACTGAGTGCCATTGATAGTTCACTTAGCATGGATTGTATGGTGTGTGAACAAAACTGTTAAAAAATGAACAGAAACATACAATTGCTTGACAAGATGTGGAGAGATATACCTATTCACTGGTTGTAGGAAAGTAGAAAGTTGCATCACTGTGATGGTTCCACAGGAGGTTTGGTGTAGGGCTGCCATATGATTGTGCAACATTATTATGTGGTGTATACTTGGAAAAACTGAAAGCAAGTAGACAAATAGACATTTGCATACTGATGTTTATGGTGGCATTATTCACAATTTGCAATGGATGGGCATGGCCTAAGGGTACATTGATGTTTGTATGGATGGGCAAACTTGTATGCATACATACAACAGAATACTGAGTGGTTGCAAGAAGGACTGAAGTTGTGAGGCATACAACCAGGTGAATGAATCTTGGGGACATCATGTTGAGTGAAATTAGCCAAAAAATGGAGGGACAAATATTGTAAGTCCTCACCAATATAAATAACTATAATGAGCAAACCCTGAGAATTGAATTTGAGAGCATAGGTTATCTCAGGATAGGAAGGGATCAGAGATAGGGCAATCAATGATTAAGGAGTACAGAACCTTCAATAAAGCTTATTGCAAAGGTTCCTAGATTGCAAACTCTTACAGCAGTCACATCTATTTCTCAGTTAAAACTGTTATTTCTAAATTTGAGGATGCTGAGCTCCTTGTGTATATCCTGGTATTTCCCTGGAAATTTAGGTATCTGTGTGACACCTGAGATTCAGAGTTAGAGTTTGGCAGCTCTGAAAGTCAGCATTACCCCATATGGCAACTGTTATAGAAGCTAAAAAAGAAATCAGGCTACAATTAGAGATATGAATGAAATGGACTTGGTTAGGACTAAGATAAATTAGAATACAGGTTAAAGGTTGAATTTGAGTGTATTTTAAAACTGCAACTTCTCTTTGAGAATAAACAAAATGATGTTTATTTGGTACAAAATTTATATTTTCCATAGCACACTAATTTAACCTGTCTGGTCCATTTATTTAAACATCATAATTACATGGAACCTAGAATAGGAATGAGTTCTTATTATTCTGTACAGTCTAATGTAATAACCCAATACTTCCCAGAATATTTGGGGCAGAAAATAAAAATGTATTTGCAAAGTCCTCTTGAGTGATTTGGGGAAATTGTGGAACTATTAAACTTCACCACCTGGGGAATTCCTGCTATTTTCTTATGCAATAGGGGCTCCCAATTTAATAAGCCAAGCCCTCAATCTAGAGGCTTGCCCTTATGAAACATATCTCCCAAGCAGTGAAGATAAGCCTACTTATAACTCTGCCTGAGTCACCCCCAGAGAACCTATTTTGTTCTCAGATGTGGTCTGTATGTCTAAGCGAACTCTGCAAATTAATTCACTATTCTCCCCTCTATGTGGGACATAAATCCCATGGTTGTAATTCTCCCTGGCAACATGGAATATGACTCCAAGGCATGAGACTGGCTCTGGCATTGTGGGATTGAGAATAACTTCTTGATCAAAAGGGGGAAGAGAAATGTAACAAAATAAAGTTTCCATGGCTATGATGTTTCAAATAAAATCAAGAGTTCTTTCTGGAGGATATTCTTATGCATTATATAGATATTCCTTTTTATTGTCTAGTCTATTAGAATAGCTAGAAGGAAATACCTGAAACTGTTGAGCTGTAATCCAGTAACCTTGATTCTTGATGATGATTCTATAACTATATAGCTTTTATTGTGTTTGACTGTGTGATTGTGAAAACCTTGTGACTGACATTCCCTGGATCCACTGTATGGGCATATGTGTACTAAAATAATACAAAAAATATGTAAGTAATAAGGCAGTTAAGGGGTATGGAATCTTTTGGCTGTTCTTTTTTCTTTTTATTAATTTTATTTTTATTTTTTTATTTTTTTTTGTTTTGGGGGGAGTAATGAAGATGTTCAAAATTCATTGTGATGTATGCACAATATGATCATATGGTGAGCTATTGATTACATACATTGGATGGATTATTTGGTGTGTGAACATATCTCAAAATTGCATTAATAAAGACTAGGAAACCACATGGTGCTACACATCAGCAAAAAAATCACATCACACTGAGAAATGCAAATATATGGCCCAGTAATAGGAAAACCTGGAATTTCAGATGAGATACAGGAGTTGAAACAACTAATTAAGGATGTTCAAACAAATCCACAAAAGCAGTTCAATAAGATGAAGGAAATGTGGTAAAGAGATGAAGGATATAAAGAAGGCAATGGGTAAGCCTAAAGAAGAACTTGGAAGCATGAAAAAAGTCTCATAATATATGGGAATTAAAGGCACAATAGAAGAGATTAAAATACAATCTAGACATAAATCAGTGTATTTCATGAGGCAGAAATAAAGGATCAAGGACTAGAGGATAGGACATCCAATCTTACCCTCTAAAGAACAGATAGGGAAAAGAATAAAAAAAATTTGAGGAGAGTCACAGAGAATTGAATGACAGCACAAAGTACACAAATATACATGTCATGGATGTCCCAGAAGGAGAAGATAGGCAAAAATAGGCAGAAAAGAATAATGAGGAAATAATAGCTAAAATTTTCCCAATTCTTATGAAATACATCAAATTACAGGTCCATAAGTGCAATTAACCAAATATAGAATACATCTAAATAGACCTACTTCAGGACACTTAGAAATCAGGTTGTCGAATTTCAAAGAGTAAGAGAGAATTCTGAAAGCAGAAAGAGAAAACCAAACACATATAATGAAGCTTGATAAGACTAAGTGGATTTCTCATCAGAAAGTATGGAGGTGAGAAGGCAGTGGTACAATATATTTAAAATACTGAAAAGAGAAAACTTTCTCACCAAGAATTCTATGTACAAACAAAATGTACTTCAATAGTGAGGGAGAGTTTAAAATACTCACACATAAACAGAAATTGATGGTGTTCATAACAAAAGACCTACTTTACAAGAAATGCTAAAGGGAGTGCCACAGGCTAGAAAAGGCAGGAGAGAGAGGTTTGGAGAAGAGTGTAGAAATACAGAATACACATAAGGTTAACTTAAAGTGTAAAAAGAGAAAAAAGTAGATATGACATATAAATTCTAAAGGATAAAATGGTTGAAGAAAGTACTTGCATTTACAGTAAGAACTTTTAATGTTAATGGATTAAACTCCTCAATCCAAGGACATATATTGGTTGGAATGAAATAAAATAACAAAGTCCATCTATATGCTGTCTACAAGAGATTCACTTTAGACTCAAGGACACAAGTAGGTTGACAGTGAAAAGTTGGAAAAAGATACTTCAGGAAGACAGCACCAGAAAGGAGTGGAGGGTAGCTATAATAATATGTGAAAAAATAATCATTAAATGCAAAACTGTTTACAAGATACAAAGAAGGACACTGTATATTAATAAAAGTGGAAATTCACCAAGAAGAAAAAATAATCATAAATATTTATACAACCCAAGCCAGGGGTACTCCAAAATACAGGATGCAAACACTGGAAATACTGAAGGGAGAAATAGACATCTCTAAAATAATAGTTGGAGACTTCAATAAACCACTCTCATTAATGGATAGAACATCTAGACATAGGATCAATAAGGAGATAGAGAACTTGAATTATGTGATAAATGAATTATATTTAACAGACATTTACAAAACATTGCACCACACAACAGCAGGACATACATTCTTCTCAAGTGCTCATGGGTCATTCTCCAGGATAGAACATATGTTGAGTCAAAAATCAAGTTTCATTTAAATAAACGGAAATTATGCAAAGCACTTTCTCTGATCATAATGGAATGAAGCTGGACATCAATAGCAGGTGGAGGATGGCAAAAGTCACAAATTTATGTAAGCTAAACCACAAACTCTTAAGCAACCAGTGGCTCAAAGTAGAAATTATGAGAGAAATCAGTAAATATCTTGAGGCAAATGTAAATGAGAACACATTATATCAAAACTTATGGGATAAAGTGAGGGCAGTGCTGAGAGGGAAATTTATTGCTCTAAATGCTTATATTGAAAACTGAGAAAGCGCTAAGGTCAAAGACATAAATTTAACAGACATTTTATAAAGAGCATCCAACTAACCCCAAAGCAAGCAGCAGGAAAGAAATAACTAAGATTAGAGCAGAAATAATGAAATTGAGAACAAAAAACATTACAGAAAATCAACAAAACCAGATGTTGGTTCTTGATAAATCAGTTAAAACTGATGGATCCCTTGCTACACTGACAAAGAAGAAAAGAGAGAGGATGCAAATAAATAAAATCAGAAATGGGATGGGGGGACATTACTACTAGCACAAGACAAAGAGATCATATGAGGATAATATTTGCAACTCGTGCCACCAAATTAGAAAAACTAGATGAAAGAGACAAACATCCTAGGAATGCATGAAGACTACACTATGTAGAAGAAATAGGAGATCTCAAGAAATCAATCACAAATAGAAGATTGAATCAGTCATCAGAAACCTCCTTAATAAGAAAAAGTCTAGGACCAGATGGTCTCACAGATGAATTCTAACAAACATTCCAAGAAGAATTAGTACAAAATCTACTCAAACTCTTCCAAAAAATAGAGAAGGGAGTTCTACCTAAACAGTCTATTAAGCCAACATCACCCTAATACCAAAGCCAAAGATGCTACAAGAAAACAAAATTACAGATCAATCTATCTACCAAATACAGATGCAAAAACCCTCAACAAAATATTTTCAGATAGAATCCAGCAGCACATTAAAATATTTATACACCATGATCAATTGAGTTTTACTCCAAGGATACAAAGGTGGTTCAACACTAGTAAATCAATTAATGTAAATGACATGTTAACAAACTGTAGGGGGAAACCACATTATCATCTTGGTTGATTCAGTAAAAGCATTTGATAAAATCTGACATATTTTCTTGATAAAAACCCTTAGAACACTGAGAATAGAAGGATACTTCCTCAACAAGACAAAGGGCATATGTGAAAAGCCCACAGATATCATAATCAATGTGGAAAACTGAAAACCTTCCCTCTAATATCTGTAACAAGACAAGGATGCCCACTCTCACCATTGTTATTTAACATCATACTGGAAGTATTAGCTAGAGAAACTAGGCAAGGAAAAGAAATGAAAGTCATCCAAATTGGAAAGGAAGAATTAAACCATTCACTGTTTGCAGATGACATGATCCTATCGAAAGTCCTGAAAAATTCACAACAAATCTGCTAGAACTAATAAACAAGTTCATCAAAGAGGCAGGATACAAGATCAACTTGCAAAAATCAATAATGTTTCTGTACACTATTAAGGAAAATATGAGGAGGAAATCAAGGAAAAATCATTTACAATAGCAACCAAAGAATAAAATATCTAGTAAAAAATTTAACTGAGAATGTAAAGGATATATGCAGGGAAACTAAAAAGTATTGCTAAAAGGAATCAAGGAAAACCTAAATAGATAGAAGGATATATCATGTTCATGGATTGGAAGACTAAATACAGTTGGGATGCAAATTCTACCCAAATTATTTACAGATTCAATGCAATTCCAATCAAATCCCAACAGCTTTCTTTGCAGAAATAATAAAAACAATCAAATTTATTTGAAAGGGCAATGTGGGGGTCTCAAAATTCCTGACTTTACGGATTATTACAGAGCTACTGTGGTCAAAACAGCATGATACTGGCATAAGGATAGATATACTATCCAATGGAATTGAATTGAGAGTTCACAAATATACCCTTTCATCTACATCCAATTGACTTTTGGCAAGGCTGCCAAATCCACTCAACTGGAAGAGAACAGCCTCTTCAAGAAAGGGTACTTGGGGAATTGGATATCCACATCCAAAAGAATGATATAGGTCCCCTATAACAAAAAATTTATACAAAAATTAACTCAAAATGGATGAAAGACATAAACATTAGTGCTAAGACAGTAAAATTCTCAGACAAAAATGTAGGGAAGTCTCTTTTTTAATGGTCAAAAAACTTATATTTAGAATTTTCCAGCTGGACTCAGTTTAGATGATCCCAATTTTGCTGGCAACATCCAAAGCATCATAGTCAGGAGCCAGTTGAGCATATGCCTTCTTCTCTCCATCAGGCCTGATCAGGGTGTTGACCTTTGCCACATCAATGTCATAGAGCTTCTTCACAGCCTGTTTGATCTGGTGCTTGTTGACCTTGACATCCACAATGAACACAAGTGTGTTGGTGTCTTCAATTTTCATCATGGCTGACTCAGTTGATGATGGCATAGTGGTCACACTTGTTTCTCCTGGGGGCTCTCTTCCAAGAGTATTTGGGCTGTCTTCTGAGATGCAGCATCTTGGGCCACCAGAATGTAGTTGCAGTGCAGATCTTCTTTTTCTTGTGGCTGTGGACACCTTTCAGTACTGCCTTCTTGGCTTTCCAAGCCTTTGCTTTGGCTTTGGTTTTGGGAGGGGCAGGGGCTTCCTTCTTCACTTTCAGTGCTGTTTTCATGAAAGCCATAGGGAAATATCTTAAAGATATTGTGGTAGAAGGTGGTTTCCTGGACCTTACACCCAAAGCACAAGCAACAAAAGAAGTAGATTAATGAGATCTCCTTGAAATTGAATACTTTTTGAATAAGTCAAAGGACTTTTTAAGAATGTAAACACCAGGCTAATCAATGGGAGAAAATATTTGGAAACATATAGCCAATAAGAGTTAAAAATCCAGAATATATAAAGAAATCTTAAAATTCAACAAAATGGCAAACAACTCAATCAAAAAATGGGCAAAGGCAGGAATAGACATTTTTCCAAAGAGGAAACAAAAATGGCTAAAAAGCATATGAAAAGACTCTCAGCTTCACTAGTTATTAAGGAAATGTGAATCAAAATCACAATGAGATACAATTCACATCTACTAGAATGTCCATTATCAAAAAAACAGAAAACTACAAGTGCTGGAGAGGGAAGTGAAGAAAGAGGTATATTTATTTTACTGTTTTTGGGAATGTAGAGTGGTGCAGCTACTCTGGAAGGCAGTTTGGTGGTTCCTCAGGAAGTTAAGTATAGAAGTGACATATGATCTAGAAATCCCATAACTAGGTATATACTAAGAAGAACTAAAAGCAGGAAAATGAATAGACATTTGCCTGCCAATGTTTATAGCAGCATAATTTGTGATTGCCAATAGATGGAAATTGTCCAAAAGTACATCATCTGATGAATGGATAAACTGTAATATATATATATATATATATATATATATATATATATATATATGCAATAGAATATTATGCAGCTGTAAAAAGGAATTAATTCATGATTCATGCAAAAATGTGAATGAACCTTAAGGACATTAGGTTCAGTGAAATAAGCCAGAAAACAAAAGAAAACATATTTTATGGTCTCACTAATATGAACTAATTATAATGAGCCAAATCTGGTAGTTAAATTCAAGAGAATAAGTTATCAGAAGATAAAAAATGGGTAGATATTGGACACTTGATGCTTAAGGAGTACATGAGGTTTAAAAGGTTGATTGAAAATGCTCATAAATGGATATCACAATATTGTGTGATGGTAGCACAATACTGTAGGTGGTATTAACAAAACAGAATGTGGGTATGGCTGAAACAGGAAGACTAAGGTCCTGTATGTCACTAGAAGGAAGCTAGACATAAAATCTCAGAATGTATAACTTAGAGAAACCTAGAGTGGATGATAATGATGGTTAATTATACAAATATAAGAAAGTTCTTACATGAACCAGAATAATGCATGTCACTATTACAAGGTGTTAATAATAGGTGGTATATGGGGAAATAGAATTAATACAAACTATGGTCTATAATTAGCAGTAACACTGTAATGTTCTTCCAGTAATTGTAACAAAGGTAATATACCAAAGCTAAATATCAATAATAGGGAAATATAAAGGTATGAGATTTTTTTCCTCAGAAGAAATGAGAATGTTCTCATGTTGCTTTGGTGATCAATGCATAACTATGTGATTATACCAAGAACCTTTGTACGCTTAGGATGGACTGTATGGTGTGTGAATAAATTTGTTTAAAAAAATAAAAGTACAATGTGGGAAAAAACTATAGGGCATACAAATAAACAGGAAATACAGCCCATACAAAGAATAAGAGAAACCACCAGAAATATCAACAGAGAAGAGCAAATATGGCATAAGCCTGACAAAGACATTTTAAAAAATGGTCTTGAATATGCCTGTAAAAGCTAAAGGAAAGTATGTAGAAGCAAATAAATATATCAGGAAAATGATATGTGAACAAAGTGAGAATTTTAGTAAGGAGACAGGAATTAGAAAAAGGAGTATAACAAATACTGGAGTTGAAGAACACTGTAACTTAAATAAAAAATTCCTTATAGGGAATCAACAGCAGATTGGAGTTGACAGAAGAAATAATAACCGAACTCAAAGATAAGATATTTGCAATTTTTTCAGTATAAGGAGCAGAAAGAAAAACGAATGAAAAGTAAAGAGATACTGATACCTCTGGGATACCACCAAATACACCAATAAACACATTATTGCAGTCCCAGAAGGAAAAGAAAGAGAGAAAGGGGAAGAAGGAATATTCAAAGAACTAATGGCAGAAATTTTCCCAAATTTACTAAAATTCATGAATATTCACATTCCAAAAGCACAACACAGTTTCACACCAATAGACAATATAATCCAATTCCTGAATGCCAAAGGCAGAGAAAATACCAAAAGTTACAAGAGATTACCAATGAATCATTTACAAGGAAGCCTCAATAAGATTAAGTTCCAAGTCTCATAAGAGACTGTGAAGGCAAGAAGGCAGTGGGATTATATATTTAAAGTGCTTAAAGATAATCTCTGCCACCTGTGATTGTGTGAAGCTCTATGTACCCCCCAGAAAAAAAATGCTCTTAATTCTAATCCATTCCTTTTTGTGTGTGAAACTATTTTAAGTAAGACCTTCTGAAGATGTTACCTTGATTGTGCTATGTTCCAGCACAATCAAGATGGGTCTTAATCCTATTACTTGAGTCCTTTAAAACTGGAATGAAATTTAGGCAGAGCGAAAAAAGCCACAGAGAAAGCAGCCAATTACTGAACATCAAAATAACCCAGAAGAGAAAGAAGAGGCCAGGAACAGCTGCCATGTTCATTGCCATGTGACAAAAATCTCAGGCAGGATCACCAGTGGTCATCCCTAGAATGCCAGTCTTTAGGAAGAAAAAAATTGCCTTGATGATGCTTTGATTTGAACTTTCTTTCAGCATCAAAATGGTGAGCAAGTAAATTCCCATTGTTTAACTCAAATTTTCTTGAGCAGCCTAGGAAACCAAAATGCCATGGAAGAATTTTATTTCTGGTGAACCAGTCTTTTCAAAATGAGGAAGACATTAGGACAATCAAGATAAATGGTAACTAAGGGAAGAGTGACATAAGCAATTTGGCAATGTAAGATATTACCTGGAAATGCCTCTTCTCAGAAACAACTAATAAAGTATAAATCTCTCTTCCTTGAAACTCTGGAGGTTGATAGAAACTGGAGGACTGGAAAA
The DNA here is from genome assembly GCF_015220235.1 of Choloepus didactylus. NCBI lineage: Eukaryota > Metazoa > Chordata > Mammalia > Pilosa > Megalonychidae > Choloepus > Choloepus didactylus. The sequence goes on along the minus strand of NC_051334.1, from coordinate 63,687,620 downwards.
ACACTGAGAAAATGAAAAGAAAAGGGTAGGCACCTATGACCCAGATCTACCCATCTGGACAACTTCTGTTACTCTGTCCCATGCAGATTAAAAATGAAACTGAGCCAGCACAGCCCAGTTACTGCCTCTCACAGATGCAGACCTTAAAGCCAGTCACAGCAGTGAGTTAGAAAACTACACATATCCAGGCAGAGGGACCAAAGTCTGCAGAACTAAGGGTAGAACACAAGTGGCTGAGTAGTGCATACATGCAGAAAGACCCTCAGGAAATAAAAGAGACCATGGCAGAACTCCTGGCAAGAGGTACACAGAGTCTCTGATTGCTGGACCACGTAAACAATAAATTGGGTCTTTTTGAGCATTGAGTACATTTGGCTTCCTGGGGTGGGTTGCCCTATTGGGGAAGTAACAGGAGTCAGAAAAATCTCAAGGATAAAAAAGAGAAATCTGACCGGCCTGTAAGGCAGGACTGGTCCCAGAACTGAAAAGTGTAATAAAAATGGGACACTGAATTAGGAAGAGAAGTTAAACAAGCCATAGGATATGGGGAGAAAATTCTGCACAAAAACAGAACAGATTAGGATTCCAGGAAAAGAAATGGACAAAAGGAAGTTTCCTCCTAGATATGAAACTATTGCACATAAAGGCAATATTAAAAATTGTGCCACCTATCCAGAGCAAGAATCAGGTGCAGGAAGAGGTGAGGTAATCTGAACAGTTACAAACAGGCTATGCCAAGGTCAAGAATAAGTTGGTTCCCACTAGGGAATTCCTGATATTCTCTCAGGCATTATGGACTCAAATTTGATAAGCCAAGCCTCGATGGGAACTCCTCAAACTTAGAAGTTTCTGTGTCTGAAAGGAACTTGTCAAAAAACAGAGTGAATAAGCCAGGCTCAAAAAGAGAAATATTATATGCTACCACTAATGTGAACATTGAAAAATATAAAATAAATGGTGTATAATGTAAAATGTAGGGGAACTAGCAATAGATAACAATTAATGAAGGTGGAGCAATAACCCATAAGAACATATAAGCTATCATGGGTAAATTTAATGTTCTGGGAATGCCCAGGAATGACTAAAGTTTGTTAATTTCTGGTGGGCATGGCAGGAGCAAGTTCAGGGAAATGTTGCTATATTAGGTTATTTTCTTGGGCTAGATAGGAACATGTTGGAAGTAAAGTAGTTATTTTGTGTTAGATGTATTTTTCTTACTCCCTTGTTACAGTTTGTTTGAAATGTTTTTTTATTGTATGTTTTTTTTAAATTTTTTTGATACAGTTAATAGTTTAATTTTAAAGAAGGAGTTAATTAAAAAAAACAAAACAATGAAAAAATATGCAGAACCTCCCTGAGGAGCTGGTGGAGAATGCTGGGGTGTTGGGCTCACTCACATCGATGGTTGCTGATGTTCTCACAGACATAGGGGACTGATGGTTTGATGGGTTGTGCCCTCTAACCGTGGGACTTACTCTTGGGAAGACTGTTGCCTGCAAGGGAAAGGCTAGGTCTACCTATAGTTGTGGCCTGCAAGTCTCCTCCTGAGTGCCTCTTTGTTGCTCAGATGTGGGCCCTCTCTCTCTAGCTAAGCCAATTTGGCAGGTGAAATCACTGCCCTTCCCCCATGTGGGATCTGTCCCCAGGGGAGTAAGTCTCCCTGGCAACATGAGGTATGACTCCTGGGAAGGAATCTAGACCCAGTATCCTGGGATGGAGGGTGACTTCTTGACCAAAAGGGGGATGTGAAAGGAAATGAAAATAAGCTTCAGTGGCAGAGAGATTCCAAAAGGAGCTGAGAGGTCAGTCTGGTGGGCACTCTTCCTCAGAATATGGACAACCCCTTTTAGGTTCTAATGAATTGGGATAGCTAGCAGTAAATACCTGAAACTATCAAACTGCAACCCAGAACCCTTGAATCTAGAAGACAATTGTATAACAATGTAGCTTATGAGGGGTGACAATGTGATTGGGAAGCCATGTGGACCACACTCCCCTTTGTCCAGTGTATGAATGGATGAGTATAAAAATGGGGGCAAAAAAAGGTGCCCAGTGTTTCTTGTTTACTTTAATTTTTTTCACTTTAGTTTTTATTATTATTATTTTGTGTGTGTGGTAATGAAAATGTTCAAAAATTAATTTTGGTGATGAACACACAACTATATAATGGTACTGTGAACAATTGAATATATGCCTGTATGACTGCATGGTATGTGAATATATCTCAATAAAATTGAATTAAAAAAAGAAGAAAGAGCTAAAATCAAGACATCACTGGACACCTTGAGGATCTAGAAAAAGGAAGAAAAAAAATATCCCCAATGTAGAAGATGGAAAGAAATAGCAAATATCAGAGCAGAAATAAATGAAATTTAGAATAAAAAAAACAAAGAGAATCAACCAAACCAAATTTGGTTTTCTGAGAAGACATAAACTGACAACCATTAGCAAGTCTAACAAAGAAAGGGAGAAGATGCAATACATAAAAGCAGAAATGAGAAGTGGGTCATTATTACTGACTCACAGAAATAAAAAGGATCATAAGAGAATACTATGAACAGTTGCATGACAACAAGTTACAAAACTTAGATAAAATGGACAAATTCCTATAAACACACAAAAGCCTACACAGATTCTAGAAGAAATAGAAGGCCTTAACACACGAATTACAAATGTAGACATTGAATCTGTCATCAAAATCCTCCCAAAAAAGGAAGGCCTTTTAGTTACCTCACTGAAGTTCTTCACTTCTTCACACTACTCCAAAACCACTCTCTTCTGTATTTTCCTTTTAATCTAGAGGACTCCCTTTAGGAATTCTTGTAGGGCATGTCTTTTGTGACAAACTCTCTGAATTTCAGTTTTCCTGTGAATATTTTAAATTCCTTCATTTTTGAAGGACAGTTTAGCCAGATAAGAATTTTTTGCTGCCAATTTTTCTCTTTCAGCATCTTACATATTTCATACCACTGATTTTGCCACCATGGTTTTGATGGGAAATTAGCATTTAGTCTTATTGTGGACACCTTGTATGTGATGATCACTTTCTCTTGATGCTTTCAGAATTCTCTCTTATCATTGGCATTTGATATTCTGATTGTATGTGTCTCAGATATGTCTATTAGGATTATTTTGTTTGGAGTATGCTGTGCTTCTTGGACATGTGTATTTATGTCTTCCCTGAGAGTTGAGAAATAGTCAGACTTATTTTCTAAATATTCTTTTTCCACCATTTCCCTTCTCTCTTCTTTTCTGGGACTCCACAATGCACTTTTTTTATGCTTAACAATTTTGCTCAAGTCCTTGAGACATTGTTCATTTTTTCATTTTTCTCTCTCTTTTCAATACCCATTCTTCTGACTATATGATTTCAATTGTCCTGTCTCCTAGTTCATGGATTACTTTTCTACCAGTTCAAGTCTACTATGGTATGGCTCTAGTGTATTTAATCTCCATTATTGTGCCATTCACCCCCAAAGTTTCTGTTACATTTCTTTTCTAAACTTTCAAATTTTTCTTTACCCTCACACATTTCTTTCTTAACATTAATTTGCTCTATATCCACAATTAGTTTATTTCTATCCATATTTTCCTGTATCTCCTTGAAATAATTTAGGAGTGTTTTCCTAATTCACATTTTTAATACAATTTCATCAAGATATATTCACACACCTTACAATCCATCCAAAATATATAGTCAATGGCTATCAGCATCATCATTTAGTTGTGCATTCATCACAACAATCAATTTTAGAACATTTTCATTACTCCCTCCCCAAAGAAAACTCAAAACATCCCATCCCCCATTATTATTATTATTATTATTAACAGTTTTTCACACACAATAAAATACCTCATAAGTGTACAATAAATTTGTCTTGGTATAATCACATATTCATTCACCTCCACATTAAATATGAGAACATTCTCATTTCTTCTGAAAAAATCCCATACCACTCATTTCACCCTATTATTGACATTTAGCTTTGGTACATTGCCTTTATCACAATTAATGAATGAATGAATATTAATATAGTTAAGTTACTCTTAACTATAGATCTTTGTTTGCATTAATTGTTTTTTCCACATATGTTCCAGTTTGCTAATGCTGCCATTATGCAAAATACCAGAAAGGATTGGCTTCTATAAAGGGGATTTATTAAGTTACAAGTTTACTGTTTTAAGTGACCAAACTAAGGCATCTACAAAATGATACCTTCACTGAAGAACAGCCAATGGTACCTGGAACACCTCTGTCAGCTGGGAAGGCACATGGCTGGCATCTGCTGGTCCTTTGCTCCTGGGTTGTGTTTCAAAATGGTTTTGTCCAAAATGTCTCTGGGCTCCTCTCTCTCAGCTCCTGTGCATCCTTGCTTCTTTCTCCCAGGGTGTTTCACTCTAAGCATCTGAGGGTCCTCTCTTACCATCTCTGGGGCAAATTCTGGGCTTCATATCTTAGCTTAGCATGTCCAAATGTCCTTCTGTCTACAACTCCAAGCATCTCTAAACATCAGCATCTGTGTCAGCTCCTAGATCTCTTAAATATTCCAGTGAACTAATCAAGACCCACCCTGAATGGGTGGGGCCCACACCTCCATGGAAATAATCCAATCAGAGCTTCCACCCTATTCAACAGACTAATCAGTCTGCCCCCAAAAAATTTCATTAAAGAATATGGCTTTTCTGGGAACATAATACATCCAAACTGGCACATTCCTCCCCCTAGACCCCAAAAGACATGTTCTTTCCAAATACAAAAGTGCATTAATTCCAGCAAAATATAGAAAAGTACAAAGTCCTAATGTTATCCTCTGGTTGTGGACCTGTGAAACTCAGAACAAGTTATCTGCTTCCAATATACAAAGGAGCAACATTCATAGGATAAATATTCCCATTGCCATAGGGAGAAATTGAAAGGTAAACAGGCATCACTGGACCAAAACAGTTCCAAAAACCTGCAGGGAAAATTCCTGAATCATTTATAGAATAACATTTTATTCTTGGGGCTTGACAGAGTGGTAGTTCCTCCCTTTCCAAGGCCTTTGCTGCAGCCCTCTTCTCTCCAAATGCTGGGGTGAGTGCTCCAACATATCCACACATTGAGGAGACCACTTTCTTCTTGGCCCACCCTCCTTAAACATCAGGGCAGTACCTGGATTCTCTTCCATCTCCAGAGCACATGCTCAACCCCCTCAGAAGAGTGGGTGGTGGTCAGGCTCTCCCCAGTCTCTGGGGAATGTGATCCACCATCTCTGAGGTATTGAGTGGCAGCACTGCTCCTGAAATCAAGGTGGAATGCCTGCCCTCTGCCTCCAGGGCAAACTCACTCTTTCCACATGCATGGGTTGCTCTGCTCTCTTTGCCCAAGGTTACATGGCTTCAGACATTGTCTTCCATGGTTCTGCCCTATCTGAAGAAATTTTTCCTTCAATCTGTCCCTTTTCTGTCCCTTTTATTCCAGACTGGCCAAGGTTCTGTCTACAGAACTTGCAAAAAATGTGTTGCTATGACATGCAGTATACAGAAGTCAAAACCATCAGACAATAGGATTTTCCAGAAATCCTTTCTGGATAACTCCATCTCCAATCTGGGCTTGTACTGAAATGGCTGGCTGGTTCCAGGTTTTGCTAAATCCTCACATGGGGCTGTAGACACTTGGGTCTCACTTTCTGGAAGCCCAGAGTTTTCCAGACCATCAATTGCTAGTTTCCTTGTACTCAAGGGTTGAGTTTTCAGCTTATCTCTTTCCTCTTGCATTTTACCATAAGCTGCAAGGATAAGCCAGGCTGCATTTTGCACATTTAATTCGGATTTCTCTTCAGCTAAATAACCAGCTCATCACTTTCAAATTCTGCCTTCCATCCAATGCTGGGACTCAATTTTGCCAAATTCTCTGCCACTTTAAAACAAGGGTTACCTTTCTTCCAGTTGGCAACAACACATTCATCATTTTTGTCTGGGTCCTCATTGGATGTATTTTAGAATGCATATTTCTACCAACAGTCTCTTCAAAGCAGTCTAGGCCTTTCCAATCAAGTTCCTCACAATTCTTCCAGAAACTTTCACTTATCCACTTAAAAAGCCATTCCAACATGTTTGCATTTGCAAACTCAGAAGTATCCCACTTCTCTGGTACCAAAATCTGTTCTGATTTGCTTATGCTGCTGTTATGCAAAAAAGCAGAAATGGATTGGCTTTTATAAAGTGGATTTCTTAAGTTACAAGTTTACAGATCTAAGTGTCCAAACTAAGTCATCAACAAGATGATACCTTCAATGAAGAATGGATGGTGGAATCCAGAACACTCTGTCAGCTGGGAAGGCATGTGGCTGGTGTCTGCTGGTCCCTTGCTCCTGGGTTGTGTTTCAAAATGACTTTTTCCAAAATGTCTCTGGGCTCCTCTAAGCTCCTGTGTATCCTTGCTTCTTTCTCCCAGGGTGTTCCTCTGTAAGCATCTGGGGGTCCTCTCTTAGCTTCTCTGGGGCAAACTCTTGGCTTCATCTCTTAGCTTAGCATCTCCAAATGTCCTTCTGCCCACATCTCCAAGCATCCCTAAGCATCAGCATCTATAAGCTCTCAGCTCTCTTAAATACTCCAGTGAAATAATCAAGATCCACTCTGAATGGACAGGTTTCACACCTCCATGGAAATAATTCAATCAGACATTCCACCCTAATCAACAGTCTAATCAGTCTGCCCCCACAAGATTCCATAAATATTGCCTTTCTGAGGGACATAATATATCCAAACCAGCCCAACATATGACACTAACACCTTGTAATAGTGACATAATTTTGTTCTTTTTCATGTAGTAACTTTCCTATAATTGGCTATTAACCTCAGTCATTATCCACTCTAGTTTCTCTAAGTTATACATTCTTAGATTTTATGTCTAGCTTTACTTCTGGTGACATACACAACCCTAGCCTTCCTCTTTCAATCATACACTCAGCTTTGTTAATGACACTTACAGTTTTGTGCTACCATCACACAGTATTGTTATATCCATTCACGAACACTTACAATCAACCTGCTAAACATCCCCTACTCCTTAATTATCAATTTTCCAATCTCTACCCTCTTTCTATCTCCTAATAACCTAGGTTCTTGAATTTAACTCCCAGTGTTGACTCATTATAATTACTTCATATTAGTGAGACCATACAATATTTGTCCTTTTGTTTCTGGCTTATTTCACTGAACATAATTTCTTCAAGTTTCATCCACATTGTTGATGCATTATGATTTCATTCTTTCTTGGAACTGCATAATATTCCATCATATGTATGTATCACAGTTTGTTTATTCACTCATCATTGATGGACATTTAGGCTGTTTCTATCTATAGGAAATCCTGAGTAATGCCAGTATAAACACTGGTATGCAAATGTCTATTCCTGTCCCTGCTTTCAGTTCTGAGTGTTTATCTAGTAATGAGATTGCCAGATCATATGGCAATTCTCTAATTGGCTTAGGAGTTATTTTTAAACTTCTTTAATTATTTTCCAAATTCTGTGTCACTTCTAAAGTCTTAATTTGTTCCCTTTACTGAGCCATGTCTTCCTCTTTCTATGCCTTATAACTATTTGCTGATGTCTGGGTATCTGATAATTTTGATGTGATATCTCTGAATGTCAATTTCTGACTTTACCTAAGGTTTTATTGTCTATTGTCTTTGTGTTAAGGCTCTTCTTTAATGCTTGACCCAATTATTCTGGACCCTAGAATAACCTATTTGCAAATGTTCAGCTTTTCTCAGGTCTTCTGCATCTAATTGTTACCCTGGCTATGTGGCATAATTTTTAAGATGGCCTCTTTACTTGTTCCTTCTTTGTGAATTTTTATCTGTTCTATTTGTTTTGATTCAGAATCTTCTCCCCAGCTCCTATGATTTGTTTAAATTCTCTCCCTCACTCAGTCCCCCCTTTTCATTACACATTTAAGTTCTGGGGCCTGTTCTGTCTTATAGGCATTTTGTTTCTTCCCTTTTATCTGTGAGGTTTCTCTGCCTTGAGTTTTTTCCACATTAGGATATCCCAATCCATGAAACAAGATGTGGTCAATCTAGAAAGGTGCATTTTTCACTTTGGTGGACCCACAGGTGAAGACTTGATTGTGTTTGCACCTCTTGCCAACAGTTCTTCCACTGTCTTTTTCACTTGGGAGCAATTTTCTACCTTGTGCTCCTCATCCACTTGTATTCCACCCTGGTTATCTGTGAACTTGGGTCCCTGTGCCTGGTTATGCATGGGATTCTAACTCACTACTGTAAATGGTATGCATCTGCAACAGGAGGAACACAGGCCATGCTTCCTCTGTGTTTCTCTTAAGCTGAATGGGACTGAATGATGGGGATGGGTCCAGACTGTTGTGTCCAAGATGTAAAGATCCTACCTATTTTTCTTCAATTCAGCATTTGTGTAGTGCTTCTTCAGTCTCTGTCATACTTCGGAGTTCGAAATAAATGGTATTTTTCTCCTTTTATTACTTATTCTGAGGGGAGAATTTCCCAAAGGATGTTATATATTACCACATTTACCTATTGTTTCTTTTTGAAAATGACTTTTTACAGGTTAAATATTCTCTTCTTTGAATTTTCTAGGAGGAAGAGGTAGGTTTTTGTAATGATACAGCCTATTTATTAGAATTCTCCAAAATTTATACTCACTATTTTAATTGCTTCTAAAATGTATGTCATGCTGGATTAGTTTCCAATGGTTGCTGTAACAAATTACCATGAACTTAGTGGCTTAATAAACAAGAACTTTTTATTTTATTGTTCCTGATGTACAAAGTCTGAAATTAATTTCACTGAGTTTACAAAGTGTTAGCAGGGGTGGTTCCTTTCAGAGTCTTTGATGTAAGAATCCATTTCCTTGTCGTTTTCATATTCTAATGGTGACTTGCATTCCTGGGTTTGTGGCCCCAACCTCCTACTTCCACCACAACACTCTCATCTCTAATTCTATTATCAAATCAATCTTTTCTGTTTCTGACTCTTCCTGAATCCTTCATATAAAGAGTGTTGTGATTACATTGCACTTACCCAGATATTCCTGGATAATCTCCCCATCTCAGTAATTATAACTTAATCAACTTCAATGTCCCTTTTCCATATGTGGCAATATTCATAGGTTCTGGGAATTAGGTTATGGGCACACAGAGGTCACTTTTCAGTTTGCCACACATACTTTATAAATGAAAAATATTTTTGATTTTCTTTTTAAACAATTTTCAATAGAAGACAGATTCCTGGGTTGTGGTGTTAAATGCTTCTGGTCTACTATTCTGATTACTTTTTTAATAATGTTCAAATATTATTTTTAACTAAATGAAAAATTTTTTGTCATTTAAATCATGTTCTGATTGATGTGACTGCATAGTTACCCTTAACCATGTGGTCTAATTAGGAATCACTTTTGGCATCAGTTTTGCATTTCTAAAAAAGATGTGATTTATTTTTTCCTCAGAGGTTGTGCTCCATTTATTTTAATGCAATAAATTTTTTGCATATTAGTGCAACAATATGTCTCAAATATAAAATGAGGAACATTATCAATTAAATCTTCAAGCCACCAAGAAGTTATTCGTATATATGATGAGGGTTTAATATACAGAATACAAAAACTTCTATAACTCAATAATAAGACAATTAACCCAAGTAAAAAAATTGGAAAAGGATTTGAATAGACACTACTTCAAAGATATACAAATGGCCAATAATCACATGAAAGGGTGCTCAACATCATTGGTTATCAGGGAAAGGCAAATCAGAACTAAAATGAGATACCAGGTTACACAAACTAGAATGCCTATTACTAAAACAAAGAAAATGATAAATGTTGGTAAGGATGCAGAGGATTTGGAACCCTTATACATTTGTGGTGTCATTGTACCATGATGCAACCACTGTAAAAATTAGTTTGCTGATTTCTCAGAGAGCTGAATATAGAATTACTGTATGACCTGGCATTTCCACTGCTGGGTATATACCCAAAAGAATTGAAAGAAAAGACTTAAACAGGTATTTGCACACCAATATTTATAGCAACATTATTCACAATAACCAAAAGATGGAAGAAACCCAACTGTCCATCAGCAGATGAATGGATAAACAAAATGCGGTATATGCATGCAATGGTATATTATTCAGCTATAGAAAGAATGAAGTTTTGATGCAATGACCTGGATGAACCTTGAAGACATCATGTTGAGATACAAAAAGATAAATATTGTATGATGTTGCTTAAATGAACTACCCAGAAGATGAAATTTTCTCAGGGATTGATAATAGATTTCAGGTTACCAGGGGTGAGAAGAGATGAGAGGAGTTGGGAATTATGAGTGCAGAGTTTCTGCTTGAGGGTATGAAAAATTTGGGGTAATGGATATTGGTGATAGAAGCACAGTTTTGTGAGTTGTGCACTTCAATTTGGTTAAAAGGTAGATTTTGAGTTGTATACATGTTAGTAAAATAAAAAATTTAAAAAAATAAGGAAAGTCATCATAAACACTGATCCACACTCCCTCAGCATTTTTTGGTCTCCACCAAAACCAAAGTTAATATGCAAGCATTCAACAAAATTTGTAACTGAGTCTTTAATGTATGAGACCATTGTGCCAGTTTGAATGTATTATGTTCCACAAAACATCATTATCTTTGATAAAATTTTGTGTGAAGAGATGTTTCAGTGTTGATTAGATTGTAATTCGTTGAGTGTTTCCATGGAGATGTGACTGTAGGTCACATCTGTAGGTGATAACTCTGATTAGATAATTTCCATGGAGGCATGGCCCCACCCATTCAGTGTGGACTTTGATTAGTTCATTGGAGCCCTATAAAAGCTCAGACAGAAGGAGTGGGATTGCTATAGCCAAGAGGGGCACTTCGAAGAATGCACCAGGGCTGAGAGAGGAGCTGCAGCTTGCAGAGGCATTTTGGAGATGGCCTTTGAAATCTGTCTTTTGCTCCAGAGAAGCTAAGAGAGGACAAACACCCCAAGAGCAACAGAAAGTGACATTTTGAAAAGGAGCTGCTGCCTAGAGAATGTCCTGTACAAAAGCCATTTTTAAACCACAACTGCAGAGCAGATTCCAGCCATGTGCCTCCCAGCCAACAGAAGTTTCTGGACACCATTGGCCATCCTCTAGTGAAGGTACCCAATTGTTGATCCATTATCTTGGATACTTTATGGCCTTAAACTAACTTTGTAACTAAATAAACCCCCTTTATAAAAGCAGATCCGTTTCTGGAGTTTTGCAAAAAGGCAGCATTAGCAAACCAGAACAACCATATAATATGATAAATAACTAAGTAGGTATTTAAACATGTGTCTGCATTTTCATGCATTTTTTGCCTACTGTATTCAAATAGAGAACATACTGGCAAATTGGCTACTTTGTGAGGTGTGGGTTTTAGTTACTCCCCTAGGACAACTGGTAGATAGCTGTGTGGATCAGACACCTCAGGGGAAGCTGAGTTTGTACATGCATCATACAACAGTCTCCACTGCATGGAACAGCTGAGATCAGTGAAATCTGGAAGTTCTCACAGTCAAGAAGCCTGCACCACTCCCTGCCAGGCACAACAGACTGTTTTGTGGCTGGATTCCTGAGGGAGGAGGGGCCATTGTTGCTGGGAACCAGGAGGGAGAACTGCAGTTTCAGAACTGATAAACAAATTCAGACTGCTGAACCAAAGCTCCAAACATAGATAAACTGAGACCAGACACTAGAGAATCTGGGAGCAGTCAGCCCAGCAGGGAGGAGATAGGGCTAGCAAAAACAGCAAAAAAATAAAAAATGGAGACTTTTGGAGTTGAGGGTTAACATACTACAGAGAATGGCTGGGCTCAAATAGAATCAGGCATATATGCACACCTAAGGGGCCAGAGTCCTTTTCTGAAAAGCAGGTTTTTCTGGTTTCTTGATTGCTCCTCTATTGTTCTCCAACTTTTTTGTCTTTTTGCATTTCAATAACCCATCAGAACTGCAAAGATGGAATTAAAGTGTTTTTGTTTAAATAGCCTATACTGAGCCTTTATTTTTCTTTTTCCTATTTTTTATCTTTTTCTCTTCTACTTTTAAATAACTATTCTAAGTAGCCTGTTACAGAAAGCCTCAAAGACTCACAATTTAGACCAAGGCAAGATCAGAGCTAAGATAGCTCTGAGAGACAAAGCAATAAGTCTAGTGTGGGAGACAATTTTCTGAAGGACATATCTTCCCCAAGAAAAGGGGGGCATGAAACAGCTCAAGTGGCAGCCCTACTTCTGGGAACTCAGACTCTAGGGGCTGGAATTCAGAAACCAACCTCAGTCAGCCATGTCCCTGATAGGGTCACCAGGAGAACTTAGTGCTGCATACTTCCTTACACTGATGTGGGAGCTGTGGGCTCATGAGTGCCACCAAATGGACAGCATAGGAAAAGCACAGACTCTAAAGGCCTCAAAGGAGGGTCTCATTCTCAAGGAAACTCCATAACCATCACTGAGATCTGAGCCTCTCTGGACTGGAAAATCCTGACTGGGTTTGACCATATCTGAGGAGCTGCTCACACAAAAAGGCTACATGGAAGCAGGGCAACAAACAGAAAAACAGGAGGTGAAAAACTCTGATCAACTAAATAAAACCTAAGTTACCAGCCTAGAATAAGCTGAACTGAACCCCAAATGTTAGAGAACAAAGTCATCCAACAGGAAAACACTAGGTAAAAGAGTGAAAACAAGCTCCACAATAAACTAATCCAGAAAGTCAGATGCCTAGACAGCTTAAGATAATGAGCCATATTAGGAAACAAAAAAACTTGGACCAGCCAAAGGAACAAACTAATAGTTCAACTGAGATACAGGAACTGAGGCAACTAATGTTAAATCAATTCAATGAACTGAAGGAAGAACTAATTAATGATGTTCAAACAAATCTCCAAAATCAATTCAAAAATCAAGTCAATGAACTGAGGGAAGATACAGCAAAAGAGATGAATGATATAAGGAAGACACTGGATGACCACAAAGAAGGATTCATAAATGGGAAAAACAAATGGCAGAACCTATGGGAATGAAGGGCATAATGGAGGAGATGAAAAAGACAATGGAGGGATATAACAGTAGCACTGAACAAGAAGAAGAAAGGATCAGTGAATTGGAAGACCAGATATTTGAATTCATACACACAAAAGAACAGATGGTGAAAAGAATGGAAAGATATGAGCAGGGTCTTAGGGAGCTGAGTGACAACATGAAGCACACTAATATACCTGTTATAGGTGGTCCAGAGGGAAAAGAGAGGGGAAAAGGGACAGAAAGAATAATAGAAGGAACATTCACTGAAAATTTCCCAAATATTAAGAAAGACAGAAAATTGCAGATTCAAGAATTACACCATACTTCAAATGGAATAGATTCCAATAGACCTACTCAAAGACACTTACCAATCAGATTTTCCAAAATCAAAGACAAAGAGAGAATTCTGAAAGCAGCAACAGTAAAGCAATCCATCACATAAAAGAGAAGCTCAATAAGACTATGTACGAATTTCTCTGTAGAAACTATGGAGGCAAGAAGAGAGTTGTATGATATATTTAAGATACTGAAAGTGAAGAACTGTCAATGAAGAATTCTATATCTGGCAAAAATGTCCTTCAAAAATGAGGGGAGTTTAAAATATTTTCAGACAATCAGACACTGAGAGAGTTTGTGAATAAGTGAAGGGTGCAAAAAGAAATACTAAAGGGAGTTCTACAAGCTGACAGGAAAACAGGATAGAGAGGTTAGGAGAACAGTGTAGAAATAAAGATTATCAGGAAGGGTAAAATGAGAGAGAGGAAAAATAAGACATATATATAAAATCCAAAAGACAAAATGATAGAAGAAAGTACTGCCCTTACAGTAATAACAATAAATGTTAATGGATTAAACCCCCCAATAAAAAGACACAGACTGGCAGACTGGATTAAAAAAACAGGTCCCATCTATATGCTGACTACAAGAAACTCACTTTAGAAACAAGGACAAAAATAGGTTGAAAGTGAAAGACTGGAAAAAGACATTTCATGCAAACAGCAACCAGAAAAAAGCAGAAGTTGCTATATTAATGTCAGAGAAGTTAGACTTCAAAAGTTAAAAAATTAAAAGAGACAAAGAAGGACACTATATGTTAACAAAAGGGTCAATTCATCAAAAAATATAACAATCATAAATATTTCTGCACCAAGACAGAGTGCCCCAAAATTCATAAGGCAAATACTGAGAACACTGAAAGGAGAAGTAGATACCTCTACAATAATAGTTGGAGACTTCAGTTCACTGCTCTCATCAATGGATAAAATATTTGGATAAATAAGGAAACAGAGATATTGAATTGTACAATAAATGAACTAGAATTGACAGATATTTAGGGAACTTTACACCCCTTAACAGCAGGATACACATTTTTCTCAAGTGCTTATGGAACATTCTCTAGGATAGACAACATATGGGTCACAAAACAAATCTCAATAAATTTAAAAGTATTGATATTATACTAGACAATTTCTCAGATCACATTGGAATGAAGTTGGAAATAAATAGTGGACAGAAGATTGTAAAATTCACAAATATATGGAGGCTAAACAACACACTCTTAGAAAACCCGTGGGTAAAGGAAGAAATTAAAAGAGAAATGAGTAAATACCTCAAGGGAAATGACAATGAAAACACAATATATCAAAACTTATGGGATGCAACAAAGGCAGCTCTGAGAGGGAAATTTATTGTCCTAAATGCCTATATTAAAAGAGAAGAGAGCAAAAATTGAGGAATTAACTGTTCACCTGGAGAAGCTAGAGATAGAACAGCAAAGTAACCCCAAAGCTAACAGAAGGAAAGAAATAACAAAGATTAGATCAGAAATAAATGAAATTGAGAACAAGAAAACAATAGAATTGACAATACCAGAAGTTAGTTCTTTGAGAAAATCAACAAAATTGATGGATCCCAACCAGGCTAATAAAAAAAATAGAGAGAGGATGCAAATGAATGCAATCAGAAATGGGAAAGGAAATGTAACTACTGACCCTGCAGAAATAAAGGAGATAATGAGACAATACTATGACCAACTATATGCTAATAAACTAGACCTAGAGAAAATGACAAATTCCTAGAAAAGCATAAACTAAAACATTGACTCAAGGAGAAATAAACAACCTCAAGAAACCAATCACAATAAAGAGATTGAGTCAGGCATCAAAAAGCTTCCAAAAATGAAAAACCCAGACCAGATGGCTTCACCTGTGAATTCAAACATGCATTCAAGAAAGAATTAGTACCAATCCTGCTCAAACTCTTTAAAAAAATTGAAGAGGAGGGAAAGCTATCCAACTCATTCTAAGAAGCCAACATCACTTTAACACCAAAAAAATCATACTACAAAAAAAGAAAATTATAGACCAATATCTTTAATGCATATAGATGCAAAAATGCTAAAGAAATTACAAAACAAATACAGCAGCATGTTAAAAGAATATGCACCATGACCAGGTGGGGTTTATTCCAGGTATGCAAGGCTGATTCAACACAAGAAAAGCAATTAATGTAATACAACATATCAATAAAAAAAGCAGAAGAAACACATGCTCATCTTGATTGATGCAGAAAAGCCATTTTACAAAATTCAACATCCTCTCTTGATGAAAACAATTCAAAAGGTAGGAATCAAGGGAATTTTGTCAATATGATAAAGATTATATATGAAACACCCACAGATAACATTGTCCTCAATGGGGAGAGACTGAAAACTATACCTCTGAGATCAGGAACAAGACAGGGATGCCCACTGTCACCATTGTTATTCAGCATTGTGCAGGAAGTTTTGGCTAGAGAAGTTAGGCAAGATAAAGAAATAAAAGGCATCCAAATTGGAGAGGAAGAAGTAGAACTTCTGCTCTTTGCAGATGACATGTTTCTATATGTAAAAAAATCCAGAAAAATTACAGCAAAGCTATTAAAACTAATCAATGAATACATCAAAGTGGTAGGCTAAAAAGATCAACATGCAAAAATGTGTAGTCTTCCTATACACAAGAAATGTGCAACGAGAGGAAGAAATCAAGAAAAAAATTCTATTTTCATTAGCAACCTAAAGAATCAAGTGTCTAGGAATGAACTGAACCAAGGCCACAAAAGACCTATACAGTGAAAATTATAAGAAACTGCTAAAAAAATGGAACATACCATGTTCATGAATTGGAAGACTGAATATAATTAAGATGTCAATTCTACCTGAAGAGATTTATAGATTCAATGCAATACCAATTAGAATCCCAACAACTTACTTTGCTGAAATAGAAACACCTATAACAAAATTTATTTGGAAAGGCTAGGAAACCTGAATAGCCAAAAATATCTTGAGAAAGAGGAACAAAGTGGGAGGCCTCACACTACCTGACTTTGAAGCATATTACAAAGCTACAGTGCTCAAAGCAGCATGGTACTGGCATTAGGATAGATTACTAACAATTGGAATCAAATTGAGTGTTGCAAAATAGAAATTTGCATCTACAGACAATTGATCTTTGATAAGGCAGTCAAGCCAAAGCAACTGGGACAGAGCAGCCTCTTCAATAAATGGTGTTTGGAGAACTGGATATCCATTTCCAAAAGAATGAAAGAAGACCTCTATCTCACACCTTATACAAAAATTATCTCAAAATGGATCAAAAACCTAAACATTAGCACTAAGACGATAAGACTCTTAGAAGAAATTGTAGGGCAATTTCTTAAAGATCTTGTGATATGAGGTAGTTTCCTAGACCTTGCAACCAAAGCACGAGCAACCAATGAACAAATAGACACATGGGATCTCCTCAAAATTAAACACTTTTAGACATCAAAGGTCTTTGTCTGAAAGCTAAAAAGGCAGATTGCACAATGGGAGGCAATATTTGGAAACCACATATCAGATAAGGGTTTAATATCCTAAATATGTGAAGTGATCTTACAACTTAACAGCAGAAAGATGACCCAATAAAAAATGGGCAAAAGAATAGACACTTTTCTGAAGGGGAAATACAAATGGCTCAAAAAGATATGAAAAATTGTTCAACTTCACTGGTGACTAGGGAAATGCAAATCAAAGCCACAATGAGATGTCATCTCACACCTACAGAATGGCCGCCATCCAAAAAACAGAAAATTACAAGAGCGGGAGAAGATTTGGAGAAAGAGGCACAGTTTTTTACTGTTGGTGGGAACGTAGAATGGTTGCAACCACTCTGGAAGACTGTGTAGCAGTTTCTCAGGAAGGTAAGTATAGATTTGCCCTATGACCCAGCTCTTCCATTACTAGGTATATACTTAGAGAATCTGAAAGTTAAAACATGAATGGACATTTGTAAACCAATGTTTATCATGGCATTATTTGCAATAGCCAAGAGATGGAAACAGCCCAAATGTCCATCAATGGGCAAGTGGATAAACAAACTCTGGTACATAAACACAATGGAATATTATGCACCTGTAAGACAGAGCAAAGACACAGAACATAAAATAACATGGATGAACCTTGAGGACATTATGTTAAGCAAAGTTGAGGCAGAAACAAAAGGACAAAAACTGTATGGTCTCACTAATATTAACTAGCATTAATGAGCAAACTTTTAGAGATTAAAATAGATATCACAGGCTACCAGGAAATATAAAGAGGGTAGAGATCAGGCATTTGATGCTGAAGGACCACAGAATATTCAACATTATTGATTTTATAGATCCAGAAATAGATAGCATAATATTGTAACTACTCTAAGCAAAGATGTCTGTGAGTAAAGCTGAAAGAGGTGGGATAGGGTAATGTATGACACCAGAGGTAAAGATAGATGATGAACTGGGACTGTAAAACTTGGCAAAAGCTGGAGTGGCCAATGACTATTACTAAATGTACAAACATAAAAATGTTCTCACATGTGGAAGAACAAATGATTGTCAACAATGCAGAGTGTTGAAAAAGGGATGGTATTTGGGAAAAAAACATAATCAAAGCAAACTGGAGTCTATGGTCAACAGTAACATTGTAGTATGCCTCCATTAAATGAAACAGACAATGGACCAAAGGTAAATGTGTTTGAGAGGGGCATATAAGGAAGGGATATGGGATTCTTGGTAGTGGTGCTGTTGTCTGACCCTACTATTTTATTGTATTGTATGATACGTTATTTTTCTTTTATTATATTTTTATTATTCATTAAAAAACTTTTTTTCATAGAAATCAATATGTTCAAGTGCTGATTGTGGTGATAAATGCTCAACTGTATGAAGATATGGTGAACAACTGACTTGCACTGTGGACAATTGTATGGTACGTGAATATAGCTCTATAAAATTGTATGGAAAAATGTAAACAATGATAAAAGTGCTTGATAAAACATGGAATGTATGTATTTACTCTTGGTTAGGAGGCAGAATGTTATATCCTTTCTGGAGGATAGTGGGGTGGTTCCACATGAATCTAGCTATGTGGGTGCCATAAGGTCCTGCAATCTCATTAGGGGGCATTTACTTGCAGAATCTGAGAGCAGGGACATGAATGAACATTTGCACACTGCTGTTTATAGAGAGAGTATGCATGATTTGCAATGGGCGGAGGTGGCCTAAGGTTACGTCTACGGAGGAACAGAATGGTGAACCATTGTGGGTGTATACAATGGAATACTGAGCAACTGTAAGAAGGAATGAAGCTGTGAGACACACAATGAGGTGAATGGATCCTGTAGACAGCATTTTAAGTGAACTACACCAGAAAAAAAGGCAAACACTATAATGCCTCACCAATATGGGCTAACTACAATGTGTAAACTTAGAATTGAATCTTAGAGCACAGCCTAACAGGGGAATAATCATTCTAATTGTCCCTGGATTATGAGCTCTTACAGCAGTGAAATATATTCCTGAATTGTAATGGCTATCTCCAGATTCCAAGATGCCAATCCCTTTGTGTATAACATGATTAATCCCTGGAACTTTGGGTATCTGTGTGACACCAGAAACTCAGAGATAGAACTTGGGAGATGTGAATGTTTGTATTAGCACATATAGCAACTGTTAAAAAAGCTGAAAAATTGTCATGACTTCAACTAGAGATATGAATGAAGTAGATGTGGTTAGGACTAGGGAAAATTGGGCCAAAGCATAAAGGACAATACTGACTGCATTTTAAAACTTCAAATTCCATGTGAGACCAAAGTTAGAGATGTTTAGTTGGTGTTAGGTCTGTATTTCCTAAACAATTTAACTCATACAGTTTGTTCAAATACCATAATCACATGGAACTTTTAATTGGAAGTGAGTCCTGGTAAGTTTGCATAGATTAGTGTGAAAAATGAGACAACCCAAAGTAATTTTGACAGAGAATAAAAATATATGCAGTGACCCCTTGAAGAGCTGGGGAAAAATGCAGAGGTGTTGGGCTTGCTCATCTGGATTGTTACTGATATTCTCACAATTATTGAGGACTGGTGGTTTGATGTGCCAAGCCCTCTAACATAGGACTTGCCCTTGTGATGCTTGCTACTACTGCAAAGTAGAGGCTAAACCTGCTTATAATTGTGCCTAAGCATCTCCCCCTGAGTACATCTTTGTTGCTCAGGTGTTGGCCTCTCTCTATAGCTAAGCCAGCTTGGTGGGCAAACTCACTGCCCTCACCCCTACATGGGATCCGACTCCCAGGGGTGTAAATCTCCCTGGCAACATGAGATATGACTCCTGGGTATGAGCCTGGACCCTATATCATGAAATTGAGAACATCTTCTTGACCAAATGGGGATGTGAAATGAAATGAAGTTTCAGTTGCCAAGAGATTCCAAATGGAGTTGAGAGATCACTCTGGTGGGCATTCTTATGCACTATATGGATAATCTTTTTTAGGTTGTAATGCATTGGAATAGCTAGAAGTAAATACCTGAAACTATCAAACTTCAACCCAGCAACCTTGACACTTGAAGATGATTGTATAGCAATGTAGCTTACAAGGGGTGACAGTGTGATTGTGAAAACCTAGTGGATCACACTCCCTTTATCCATGACTGGTAAATAAAAAGATAAAAAATGATGTCATTGCATTCTGGGTGTTTGAAGAAAATTTATAGAGGACAGTGGATGAGCTATATTCAATGGTGAAGAGATGAATGGATATCTGACAGTAATTTTATTAAGTCTCTTTTATCTATGTAAGGTCTTCTATGACTGCATAAAAATATGCATTAAATTTTCAGAGGCCAGTGTTCCTACAGTGAACTCAAAGGATTTCTATTCATTACTGAACCAACACTAAAAAATAAAGATATTTTTCCACTAGAGAAATTTCCACATTCATATTAGAATCCTTTGTACTTCTGGAGTCTGTGTAAAACTGTATAAAACCATACTTGTCGGGAGAGAAACTAAGATGGTGGCTAGGTGAGACAGGGCAAAGGAACACCTCCATGAAAAACACTAGATAAGGACCAGAGAGTGACCCAGAATACTGGTTACAGTGATGCACCAGCTGGACGAGATCTGCTAGTTCCCAGGGGCTGTATACTTGGTGAAACTGGGAGTGGGCATTCTGAAATGAGTGAGTAAGCTGGCTGAAAGTCCCACAGCCACATGGCAATCTGGGGAAGCCAGGGTTTGGCATCTGGAGACCAACAGGCTCTTTTAATGAAAAAAAAGGGGAAACCCAGGAGTGGCTACAGCTGTGATTGTGGGAACCACACGGTAAAACACAGCAAGAAGGGGCTGGGATGGCCTCTCAGTGTCTGGCCTGGGAGATAGCCTGCTGCAGATATCCTGGGGCCAGGGGAATGGAGGGGAGAGCCAGAAGCCAAAAAACCCCATGGCTAGCAGCTTGCTCCTGGGAGGGCTGGATAAACTCCTGCCTGGGGCCATGCCCACAGCCCAGAGCCCCGCCAGTTGTCCTGGAGCTGGGAAGGGGAACTGTGCCAGGAGGGGGGTGTGGAGATGCCCCATTCAGCCATTTTTGCATCAGGCTGAAAGCGAGCTGGCACGGCCCGGTGGCCTGGGGCTTCCCTTGGGGGACGGTGCACACTGGTGACATAGCATGGCATTCCCTCAGCAGAGGTCCTGGATGATCGCGGCTGGGTGGGGGGACCAGCTCGGAGAACCCAGGGATGCTACACCAAGTCCAGTGGTTTGTGGGACAGCGAGAGAGAGGGGCTGGAGCTGAAATGAAATGAAGGCTTGGACTCTTGCGGGGGCCTTGAATCTCCTTGAACTGGGGAGATTTGAATATTGAGGCTGTCCTTCCTCCCTGGCCACCCGTACAAGCACCCCACATTCAGGTCAGATGGCTCCAGCAACACACCCAGGCTGAGTTCTCTGGCTGGACCCCACAAGAATCATTTCCCCATACACCACGGGGACAAGGTGGAGAACTGACTTGAGAGGTATAGGTGACTCACAGACGCCATCTGCTGGTTAGTTAGAGAAAGTGTACATCACCAAACTGTGTTTCTGAAAAATTAGATAGGTTTTTTTAAAAAAATTGAAAGAACCCTGTCAAGCAGAGCAAATGCCAAGAGGCAAAAAATCAACAGAAAATCTCAATGCATATGATAAAATGAGATGATATGGAGAATCCAACTCCAAACACACAAATCAAGTTATCAGAAGAAACAAGGTTCCTCGCAGAATTAATCAAAGAAATACAGTCGAGGAACAAAAACATGGCAAAGGATTTAAAGGACATCAAGAAGACCATGGCCCAGGATATAAGTGACATAAAGAAGACCCTAGAAGAGCATAAAGAAGACATTGCAAGAGTAATAAAAATATATGATCTTATGGAAATAAAAGAAACTGTTGGCCAAATTAAAAAGACTGGATATTCACAATACAAGACTAGAGGAGCTGAACAACGTCTCAGTGTCCTAGAAGTCCACAGAACAGAAAATGAAAGAACAAAGAAAGAATGGAGAAAAAATTGAAAAAATCAAAATGGATCTCAGGGAAATGATAGATAAAATAAAACATCCAAACTTAAGATTCATTGGTGTCCCAGAAGGGGAAGAGAAGGGTAAAGGTCTAGAAAGAGTATTCAAAGAAATTGTTGGGGAAAACTTCCCCAACCTTCTACACAATAAAATACACAAAGCATAAATGCCCAGCGAACTCCAAATAGAATAATTCCAAATAAACCCACTCCGAGACATATCTGATCAGACTGTCAAACTGAAGAGAAGGAGCAAGTTCTGAAAGCAGCAAGAGAAAAGCAATTCACCACATACAAAGGAAACAACATAAGACTAAGTAGTGACTACTCAGTGGCCACCATGGAGGTGAGAAGGCAGTGGCATGACATATTTAAAATTCTGAGAGAAAAAATTCCAACCAAGAATACTTTATCCAGCAAAACTCTCCTTCAAATTTGAGGGAGAGCTTAAATTTTTCACAGACAAACAAATGCTGAGAGAGTTTGCCAATAAAAGACCTGCCCTACTTCAGATTCTAAAGGGAACCCTACCAACAGAGAAACAACAGAAAGGAGAAAGAGATATAGAGAATTTTAACAGAAATATAGTACCTTACATCCCAAATCACCAGGACACTCATTTTTCTCTAGTGATCATGGATCTTTCTCCAGAAGGGACCATAAGCTGGGACATAAAACAAGCCTCAAGAAATTAAAAAAAAAAAATGAATATACTCAAAGCACATTCTCCAACCACAATGGAATACAAATAGAAGTCAATAATTTTTGAACTGTAACTCCACTATTAACTTCCTACATGATATAAATTACACAAACTATAATGACAAATCAGTGGTTTTGAACTCAATGTAATATATGTAATTTTAGACAACTATATAAAGGTGGGGGAATGGAGGAGTAGGAACAAGTTTATGTGTCCTATTGAAGTGAAGGTGGTATCACAAAGAAAACAAGATTGATATGATTTAAGAGGTTAATTTTAACCCCCACAGCAAACACAAAGAAATTATCAGAGAATATAACCATAGAGATGAAATGTAGTTTGGGTTAAGAGAAATGGGGGAAGGAGCAATGGGGAGTTAAGAAATGAGGGTGGAGTTGCTGTTTGAGGTGAAGGGAAATTTCTAGTAATGGATGGTGTGAAAGAGCATTACAACACTCTAACGGTGATTAATCCCACTAATGGAAGGCTAGGGAGGGGGTGGAATGGGAAGATTTAGGCTGTATATATGTTTCCACAATTGAAAAAAAAGACAGTCTAAATAGGTGACAATTGAATGCCAAGGATGAACTTGGATGGGATTGGAGGACAGAGGACAGGTGGCTCAAAGGGACACAGTTGAGATATAAGGTAAAGGAAATATAGAATGTAAGCTTTGTATCATTGTTGAATCTCTTGTACTTCATAGCTGCGCTTAATGGGATTGAATAAAAGAATGTTCTTGTTCATGGGAAGTGTATATGTGAATTATGGTGTATGTTCAAGGATATGTGCAGCTAGCTCTCATATGTTCAGAAGAGAGAGCAATAGATGATGGATGATAGGGAGGGAGGGAGGGAGGGAAAGAAATAGCAATGTGACAGCATGTTAAGGTTGGTGGATTGAGCTATCGGGGGTGGGGAGTCTGGGTATGATGGAAATCTTGGTATGGGATTAGTATTGTTTCTGCAACTCTTCCTATAACTTTGAATTTATTTCAAAATAAAATAAAAACCATACTTCTCAGCTGGGGTGTCAAAAAGCATCTGAACATCCCTGGTTGATTTCAATTGCCTTGTAGTTCCTGAATCTTCAGGTATCTTCACAAATGTTTCCATTTTCACCAGTAGCTATTTCAATACTGAAACTACTGTGGTGTCTTTTTCTAAGTCATGAGAAACATCATCAAACTTTGTCTAAAATTATATTTATCTCTCCCTTGAATAATTTGTTGACCTTAAAATCATAGCTATTGAAGATGGCAGAGTGGTGAGGTGTGGGTTTTATTTACTTCTCTGGGGCAGCTGATACATAGCCAGGAACGGTGTGGAACAGCCACAACAGGGCAACAGGGAAGTTTTTGATCAGTCATGCATGATACAACATTCTGCAATGGGCAGAACAGCTGAGATCACAGCAAAACCTGTAAGCTTCTCCAGCTAGGGGATGGTGTCCCTCCCCCAGGCATGGCAGACTGTATTGGACCTGTTCCCTGAGGGAAAAAGAAACAATCTGTGCTAGGAGCAGGGAGAGGGACTCAACACAGCCCCAATTGCAGAACTGATTAACAAGCTTGGACTGCTGAATAAATCTCCAAGCACAGATAAGTGGATACCAGGCATGAGAGAATATGGGAGCAATTGGCCCAGTGGTGAGGAGGCAGAGTTAGCAAAAAGAGCCAAAAAAAAAAGACTTTTGGATTTGGGGGTGTTCAGAATACTGGATTATGACTGGGCTTCAACAGAAAAGGGCCCACAGAAATGGGTACCAACTCCCATTGGCAAATCCAGGAAGCTGGTGCCCTGCTCTGGAAAGCTGATTTCCCTTTTTTTCCCTCTCCTCCTGCTCTCGCTCTCAACTCTTTATCTTTTTGAATTTCAATAGCCCACTAGAGCTCTTGTTTCAACCAGGACCTTCAGCAAGGGCAGTATTAAAGTTGTCTCTGAGTAACTATTCAGGTGAAAGAGATAATAGCCTAAAGGGCTTATCTTTAAATAGCCTATACTGGGACTGACAAAACTTAGGGGCTGGGGAAAGGCCTCTCTTTTTCTTTATTCTTACTTTGAAATAATTATTTTAAGTTGCCATTAGAGGAAGCCTCAATATTTGTAGGTCTGGCTGCTGGACCCAGGTAAGAGCAGAACTAAGATAGCCCAAGAGAAAAGCAATGAATATATTGGGGGAGATAATTCCCTAAAGGTCATGATTTCCCCAAGGAAATGGGAGGGCAGGGCCCAGCTCAAGTGGTGGCCCTCCTTCAGGGAACTCAGTGCCCAAGGGCTGGAAAACAGAAATCAACTTGAGTCAGCCCATGCTCCAAAAGGGGCAAGGTCTTGGAGAATAAAGTCACCTGTGGAGTCTCTTTACAGTGGTGGGGTGCTGTGGGCTGAAAAGCAGCACCTGCTGGACATGCTAGGAAAAGCAGGGTCTAGAGGCTTCACAGGAGGGTCTGATAACCTGCAGATTCTTATTCTCAGGGAAACTTCATACCCTCCTCTTGAGACCTGGGCCTGTACTAACTAGGAAAATCTAATTGGGGTTATTTATTTCTGAGGAGACTCTCTCACAAAAAAGGAGTTTCATAGAGATAGTAAAGAACCAGAAAAAAAGAGGGCGAAAAACTCTCATCAACTAAACAGAGGATACAGTAGAGATCTAGAATAAGTTGAACTGAATGCCAAAGAACAGAGAGAACAAAGACCACCAACAAGAAAACCCTAGGTAAAAGAGTGAAAATGAGCTCTGGAATATATTAATCAAGAAAACTTGATGCCTAGATAGCTTAAGATAAAAGCCATACCTGGAAACATGAAAATATGAACCAGCCAAAGGAACAAACTAGCACTTCAACTGAGATACAGGAATTGAAACAACTAATTAATAATCAAACACATCTCCTAAACCAAGTCAAAAATCATTCAATGAGCTGAGGGAAGATATGGCAAAAGAGATAAAGGATACAAAGAAAACATTGGATGAACATAGTTAAGAACTTGGAGTATGAAAAAAACAAATGGCAGAATTTATGGAAATGAAAGTCACAAGAGAAGAGATGAAAAATACCATGGAGACTTACACACCAGATTTCAAGAGGATAAGTATACTAGAAGACAAGACATCTGAAAGCCTACACATAAAGGAACAGATAGGGAAAAGAATGGAAAAATATGAGCAGGTCTTAGAGAACTGAATGTCAACATGAAGCACATGATATACATGATATGGGTGTCCCAGAAGAAGAGAAGGGAAATGGGACAGAAAGATAATAGAGGAAATATCACTGAAAATTTCCATGCTCTTATGAAAGACATAAAATTACAGATTCAAGATGTGCAGCATACCTCAAACAGAATACATCCCAATAGACCTACTCCAGGACACCACTAATCAGACTGTTGAATGTCAAGGACAAAGAGAGAAATCTGAAAGTAGCAAGAAAACAGCATTCCATCACATACAAGGGAAGCTCAATAACACTATGTACAGATTTCTCTGCAGAAACCATGGAGGTGAGAAGACAGTGGTATGATATATTTAAGATACTGAAAAAGAAAAACCACCAACCAAGAATCCTATATCTGGCAAAACTGTCTTTCAAAATTGAGGGAGAGATTAAAAATATTTCAGACAGACACTGAGAGAGTTTGTGAATAAGAGACTTGCACTTCAAGAAATACTAAAGATATTGCTAAAGGCTGGTAGGAAAAGGCAGGAGAGAGAGGTTTGGAGAAGAGTGTAGAAATAAAGATATCAGGAGGGGTAAAAGAAGATAAAGAGAGAAAAATAAGATATGACACATAAAATCCAGAAGACAAAATGTTAAAAGAAAGTACTCTGCCCTTACAGTAATAACACTAAATGTTAATGGAACAAATTCACCAATAAAAAGACATAGACTAGCAGACTGGATTAAAAACAATACCCATCTATATGCTCTCTACAAGAAACTCAATTCAGACACAACAAAAAAGGCTGAACGTGAAAGGTTGAAAAAAGGTGTATCATACAAACAACAATCAGAAAAATGTGGGAGTAGCCATATTAATATCAGGCAAATTAGACTTCAAATGTAAAAACAATTACAGAGATAAAGAAGGACGCTATATTTTAAGAAAAAGGGCAATTCAGCAAGGAAACCAAACAATCATAATATTTATGCATTGAGTCAGAGTGCACCAATATACATGCAGCAAACACTGTCAACACTGAAGGGAAAAGTAGATTCGTCTGAAATAATAGTTGGAGACTTCAATACACTGCTCTCATCAATGGATAGGAAATCTAGACAGAGGATCAATAAGCAACAAAGATGTTGAATGGTATGATAAATGATCCAGACTTGACAGACATTTATAGAACACTACACCCCACAACAGCAGGATACACATTTTTCTCAAGTGCTCATGGATCATTCTCTAGGAGAGACCACATGCTGGTCATAAAGAAAGTTTCAACAAATTTAAAAGAATTGATATTATACAAAACACATTCTCAGGTCATAATGCAGTGAAGTTGGAAATGAATAAGAGGGAGAAGGTGGAAAATTCACAAATATAATGGAGGCTAAATAACAGTCTTAGACAACCAGTTGGAAAGGAAGAAATTAGAAGAGAAATTAGTAAATACCTCAAGGCAAATGACAATGAAAACACAACATATGAAAACCTATGGAATGCAGCAAAGGCAGTAAAGAGAGGGAAATTTATTGCCCTAAAAGCTTATATTAAAAGAGAAGAAAGAGAAAAAATGAGAAATTAACTGTTCACTTCAGTAACTAGAGAAAGAACAGCAAACTAACTCCAAAGCAAACAGAAGAAAGAAATAACAAAGGTTAGGGCAGAAATTAATGAAATTGAGAGCAGGAAAACAATATAGCAAATCAACAAACAAGAAGTTGGTTCTTTGAGAGAATCAATAAAATTGATGGACCCTTAGCTAGGTTAACAAAAAAAGAGAGAGAGTGGATGCAAATAAACACAATCAAAAATGGGAAAGGGGACATAACTACCAAACCCACAGAAATAAAGTAGATAATGTGAGGATAATATGAGCAACTATATGATAATAAATTAGACAACTTAGATGAAATGCACAACTTCCTAGAGAAGCATGAACAACCAACATTGACTTGAGAAGAAATAGACGACCTCAACAAACCATCACAAGTGATTCAGTCAGTCATCAAAAGCTCTCAAAGAAGGAAAGCCCAGGACCAGATGGCTTCAAAATGTGAATTCTATCAAACATTCAAGAAGAACTAGTACAAATCCTGCTCAAACTCTTCAAAAAATTGAAGAGGAGGGAAAGTGACTTAATTCATTCTATGAAGCCAAAATCACCCTAATACCAAATTCAGACAAAGATATTACAAAAAAAGAAAATATAGACCAATCTCTTTCTGAATATAGATGCAAAAGTCCTCAAGAAAATACTCACAAATCATATCCAGCAGCACATTAAAAGAATTATACACCATGATCAAGTGGGATTTATCCCAGGTATGCAAGGTTGGTTCAACATAAGAAAATCAATTAATGGAATACACCACATCAATAAATCAAAAAGGAAGAAGCACACGATCATCTCAATTGATGCAGAAAAGGCAACTGACAAAATCCAACATCCTTTCTGGATGAAAACCCTTCAAAGGATAGGAATAGTAGGGAACTTTCTCAATATGATCAAGGCAATACAATTTAAAACCCACAGCTGACATCATACTCAGTGGGGAAAGACTGAAAGCTTTCCCTCTAAGATCATGAACAAGACAGGAAGTCCATGGCCACCATTGTTATTAAACATTGTGCTGGAATTCTAGCTAGTGCAATTAGGTGAGGAAAAGAAATAAAGGGCACCCAAATTGGAGGAAATGAAGTAAAACTTTCACTATTTGCAGAAGAGATGTTCCCCTATGGAGAAAATCCAGAAAAGTCTACAGAAAATCTACAAGAGCTAATCAAAGAATACAGCAAAGTGGCAGGCTACAAGAACCATGTACAAAAATCAAGTTTTCCTATATACAAGTAGTAAGCAGCAGAAGGAGGAAATCAAAAAGAAATTCCATTTACAATAGCAACAAAAAGAATCAAGTACTTAGGAATAAACTTAACCAAGGCCACAAATTACCTATACAGAGAAAACTACAAGAAAACACTAAAAGAAATTGAACAAGATCTAAGAAAAATGGAAGAACATACCATGTTTATGGATTGGAAGTCTAAATATAGTTGGGATGCCAATTCTACCTAAACTGTTTTATAGATTTAGTGCAATACCAATTAAAATCCCAAAAACTTACTTTGCAGAAATAGAAAAACCAACAACCAAATTTGTTTGGAAGGTCAAGATGCCCCGAATAGCCAAAAATATCTTGAGAAAAAGGAATGAAGGTGGAATTTGCACACTACCTTTTAGGCATACTACAAAGCAACAGTGGTCAAAACAGTATGGTGCTGGCATAAAGATAGATGTACTGACCAATGGAATCAAATTGAGTGTTGAGAAATAGACTCTCAACTCTACAGACAATTGATCTTTGAAAAGGCAGTCAAGCCATCACAACTGGGACAGAGAAGCCACTTCAATAAATGGTGTTTGGAGAACTGGATATCCATATCCAAAAGAATGAATGAGGACTCCTTTCTCACACTTTATACAAAAGTTAACTCAAAATGGATCAAGGATATATATATTAGCACTAAGACCATCTGACTTTTAGAAGAAAATGTAGGGAAATATCTTAAGGATCCAGTGATAGGAGATGGTTTCCTAGACATTGCACTCAAAGCATGAGCAATCAAAGAAAAAATAAATAAAAGGGACCTCCTCAAAATTAAACACTTTTGTACATAAAGGGACTTTGTCAGAAAAGTAAAAATGCTGCCTACACAATGGGAGACAATATTTGGAAACCACATATCAGATAATGTTTAACATCCAGAATATATAAAGAGATCCTACAACTCAACTAGAGAAAGACAAACAACTCAATTAAAAAATGGGCAATAGACATGGATAGACACTTTTCTGAGGAGGAAATGAAAATGGCTCAAAAACATAAGAAAAGATGATCAATACCACTGGCTATCAGGGAAATGCAAATCAAAACCACAATGAGATATCATCTCAAACCTACCAGAATGCTCATTATCCAGAAAGCAGAAAATTACAAGCTCTGGAGAAGATGGGGAGAAAGAGGCACACTTATTCACTGTCAGTGAGAACATAGAATGGTGCAGCCACTCTGGAAGGCTCTGTTGTGGTTCCTCAGGAAGCTAAGTATAGAATTGCCATATGATCCAGCAATTCTATTAGGCATATACTCAGAAGAATTGAAGGTTAAGAAATGAATGAACATTTGTAAACTGATGTTTATAGCCACACTATTCACAATTGCCAAGAGATGGAAACAGTACAAATGTCCATTAACAGATGAGTGGATAAACAAACTGTGGTGTATACATACAATGGAATATTAAGCAGAATGAAGTCATGGAAAATACAATAGCATGGATGAACTTTGAGGACATTATGTTGAGCAAAGTTAGCCAGAGACAAAAGGAAAAATACTGTATAGTCTCACTTATATGAACTAACATTAATGAACAGACTTTGAGAGTTAAAAGCTGAGAGCACAGGTCATCAGCAGACAGAATGATGGTAGAGATCAGGCATTTAATACTGAAGGATTATAGAATGTTCAGTAGGATTGACTGTGCAGCTTAGTAATGGAGAGTGCAGTGCTGTGTGATGGTATCACAGTATTGTAGGTGCACTGACCAAGAACATCTGTGAGTAAAGATGAAAGAAGAGGGCTGGGCACTTTATGATACTAGAGGGAAAGAAGGATGACAAAGACTGGGACTGTGTAACTTAGTGAAACCTAGAGAAGTCAGTGATGGTGACTAAATATACAAATGTAAAAATGTTTTACATGTGGGATAACAAATGAATGTTAAATTTGCAAGATGTTGAAAAAATGGAAGTTAGTGGGGGGAAAGTATAATCAATGCAACTGGGGTCTGGGGTTAACAGTAACACTGTAATATGCTCCCACTAACTGCAACAAAGGCAATATACCAAAGCTAAATGTGTGTGAGAGAGGGGTTAAAGGAGGGGAACAGGATTCTTTGTAATGGTGTTGATTGATTTTATCACTGTATTTTATTTTATTTTTACTTTTCCTTTTATCCTTTCTATTATTCTTTTGTTTCAATTCTTTTTTGAGTAATGAATGAATATGTGTAAGTGCTAATTGTGGTAATGAATGTACAACTATATGATGATACTGTAAACAATTGATTTAAACTGTGGATGATTGTATTATTTGAGTATATCCCTATAATATTGCAGGAATAAAATAAACAGAGAGACACAAGTACTGGACAGAATTTGGAGAGAGTGACGTATGTATTCACTGTTGTTGGGGAAGTGGAATGGTGTAGCCTATCTGGAGGACAGTGTAATGGTTTCACAAGAAGCTAGCTATGTGGGTGTCAAAAAGTCCTGCAACCTCATTATGGGTTAGAAACTTGGAAGATCAGAGAGCAGGGACACAAATGGGCATTTACACACTGGTGTTTATGGCAGCAGTATTCATGATTTGCAATGGATGGAGGTGGTGAAAAAGTACATTGACTGATGAACAGAATGGTGAACTGTGGTATATGCATGCAATAGAATACTGAGCAACTACAGGAAGGAATGAAGCTGTGAGACATGCAAATAGGTGAATGGATCTTGAGTATAGCATTTTGAGTGAAGCATGCCAGAAATGAGAGGACAAACATTATAATGCCTCAGTAATATGCACTCACCATAATGTGAGAACACTGAGAACTGAATCTTAGGGCACAGCTTATGAGGGGAATGCTTATTGTAATGGTCCCTAGATTGTAAGCTCTTACAGCAGTCACATCTATTCATGAATGTAATGGTCATCTCTAAATTCGAGATGCTGAGCTCCTTTTGCATAACCTGGTCAGTCTCTGGAACTATGGGTATCTGTGTGAACAGAGCTAGAGTTTGGCAGCTGCTTTGGTTTGCTAATGCTGCTGGAATGCAAAACACCAGAAATGGATTGGCTTTTATAAAAGTGGGTTTATTTGGCTACACAGTTACAGTCTTAAGGCTATAAAGTGTCCAAGTTAATGCATTGACAATTGGGTACCTTCAATGGAGGATGGCCAATGGAGTCTGGAAAACCTCTGTTAGCTAGGAAGGCACATGGCTGGCATCTGCTCTGGAGTTCTGGTTTCAAAATGGCTTTCTCTCAGGATGTTCCTCTCTAGGTTGCAGCTGCTCTTCAAAATGTCACTGTCATTTGCTCTTGGGGCATTTGTCCTCTCTTAGCTTCTGTGTAGCAAAAGTCTGCTTTCAACAGCTGTCTTCACAGTGTCTCATCTGCAGCTCCTCTCTCAGCTCCTGTGCATTCCTCAAAATGTCCCTTTTGGCTGTAGCAAGCTCATTCCTTCTGTCTGAGCTTATATAGTGCTCTAGTAAACTAATCTAGGCCCACACTGAAGGGGCAGGGCCACACCTCCGTGGAAGTTATCTAATCAGAGTTATCACCTACAGTTGGGTGGGTCAGATCTCCATGGTAACACTCAGTCAAGAATTACAATCTAATCAACACTAATATGTCTGCCCACACAAGATTGCATCAAAGATAATGGTGTTTTGGGAGACATAGTACATTCAAACTGACACAGCACCTATGAATATCAGTATTACATTATACAACAACTGTTGAAAGAGATGAAAAAGAGTTCAGACTTCAATCAGAGATAGGAGCAAAGCAGATCTGATTAGGACTAAGGCAAATCAGGCCAATGGGTAAAAGATGATACTGACTGGGTTTTAAAGTTACAACTTTTGTGTGAGAGTAAGGGAGGAGATGTTTATTTGGTACAGGATATATATTTTCTGTAGCACACTAGAAAATTTACCTTGTATCAGTTTGTTTGATCACCATAGGTGCATGGGGCTGTGAATGGGACGTGGGATTTGGTGAGTTTGTACAGGCAGGGGTGAAATCCCAATACATCCCAGAGTGATATGGGTAGAGAGTAAAAGTGTATTTATGTCACCCCCTGAGGAACTGGGATGAAATGCAGAAATGTTGGACTTCCCCACCTGGGTAATTGCTAATTTTCTGCAAATATTGAGGGCTGACAATTTAGAGGGCTGAGCACTCAATCTGGGGGCTTTCCCTTGTGAGGCTGGTTGCTGCAAGGGAGAGGCTAAGCCTAACTATTATTGTGTCTTGAAGTCCCCACCCCACTCTCTCTCTAAGCCCATTCAGCAGGTGAACTCACTACTCTTGCCCCTACTTGGGACATGACATCCAGGGGTGTAAATCCCCCTGTCGACATGGGAAATTACTCCTGGGGATGAACCTGGACCTCACACTGTGGGTTTGAGAGGAACTTCTCGACCAAAAAGTGGAAGAGTGATGAAAAAATAAGGTTCCAGTGATTGAGAGATTTCAAATGCAGTCAAGAGGTCACTCTGGAGGGTATTCTTATGCACTATATAGATACCACTCTTTAGTTTTTAGTGTGTTGGACTGGCTAGAGGGAAATACCTGAAGCTGTCAAACTGCAACCCGTGACCTTGATTCTTGAAGATGATTGTATAACTTTGTGGCTTGCACAGTGTGACTGTGTGACTGTGAAAACCTTGTGGCTCACACTCCCTTTATCCAGCATATAGAAAGATGAGTAGGAAAATGGGGATAAAAATTAGATAAAGTATAGGGTGGGATGGAGGGTTGGAAAGATTTAAGTGTTCTTGTTTGCTTTTATTTTTATTTTGGAGTAAGGAAAAGATTCAAAAATTGATTCTGGTGATGAACACAAATGTATGATGGTGCTGTGAGCAATTGATTGTACAGTGTGGATGACTCAGAGTGTGTGACTATATCTCAATAAAACTGTATTTAAAAAAATAAATGAGCAATGCAGGAAGGAACGGAATGGAATGCTTTGGATGTTCTTCTTATTTTAATTTTAATTTTATTTTTTGGAGCAATGAAAATGTTCAAAGATTGATTCTGGTGATGGATGCACAACTACATGATGATACTGTGAACAACTGTACACTTTGAATGATTCTATGTTATATGATTATATCTCAATAAAATTGCATTAAAAAGGAGCAAAGCTATGTTCTCCTTGTGGGGAAATTTTTAACCATTGATTCAATTACTTCCCATTTATCAAGTTGTGATAATTTTTTCTTCTTGAGTTAGTTTTGGCAAATTTCATTTTTCTACATATCTAAACAATTCATTTATATTTTCTGATTTACTGGTATAAAGTAATTTATAATATCAAGTAATTATCTAGTTATCTGTTTATTCAACATAACATCCTATTTATGTTCCCCTTTGTCTTTCCCAGACCATTTTGTAGTCTCTCTCTATATGATTGATCTTGCTAAAGAACCAACATTTTTGGTCCTTTCATTATTTATCTGATTTCTATTTCATAAATTGATCTTTATCATTTATTAGTTTATCTTTATCATGTATCATTTTCTTTTCTTTATCATTTTCTTCATTCAACTTTCTTGGTTTTCTTTCATTTCTTTTTCTCTGCATTCCTAAGATGAATGCTTAGCTCATTAATTTTATCCTTTCTTCTTGTTTCATAATAATATAAATGTTATAAAATTTCCTATTACTATTGCTTCAACTTCATCCCTTAACAGTTTTTGTTATTATTTTCCTTCCTCCTTTAAAAGCTAGTTTTAGTGAGGTATAATTAACCTAAATAAACTGTACACATTTGAATTATGCAATTAAATAAATTTTGACATAGGTATATCCCAGGGAAATCAACACCCCAATCAAGAAAATGGACATTATCTATTACCTCCAGTTTTCTAATGCTTCTTTGTAATCTCTCCCTTTGTACTTTCCCTGATTCACCCCTCCCTACCTCCTCCCACTTATCCACACATATCTCCAGACAACTACCTTTCTACTCTCACTATGATCTCTCACTATGATTAGTTTGCACTCTCTATTTTATATAAATTGAATAATACATTATCTACTCTTTTGTCTGACTCATTTTGCTCATCATGATTTTGAAATTCATTGATGTTAATGTGATTATAATTTATTGTTAAGAATGTTCACATTGCAGAGACATGCAAAAATTTGTTTATCCATTTGCCTATTGATGGATATATATGTTGTTTTCAGGTTTTGACTATAAGAAAAAATCTATTATGGACTGTCTAGACTTTGAAGTAATATATGCTTTCCTTTCTAAGATAAATAATTAAAAGAGGAATGCCAGGATCATATGGTCATTTTAAGATATGACTAGACTTTTTCAAAGAGGTTGTATCATTTTACATTCCCACCAGCAATGTATGAGAATTCCAGTTTCTCCACATACTTGCCAACGATGTTAATTTTATATATTCTAATGAATGTGCAGTGGTAAATCTTTGTGGTTTTAATTTTCATTTCCCTAATGATGAATTATGTTTTTAATTCATGTAACTCAATAATAACTAATTTATGTGCTCATTTGGAATCTTTATATTTTCTCTGGTGAGGAGTCTAAACAGGGAGTCACTGATTCAAGATGGCAGAATATGGAGCTCTATGATTCAGTTTGTCCTCCAGGGCAGCTAGTAAACAGCCAGGAACTGTCTTAAACAACCATTTTATCTTTTGCTTCAGAGAACAGGAGAACACTGTACACCATCCAGGTAAGAGCAGAAGGAAGAAACTGATAAACTGAGATGAAGAGCTGTAAGTAGATCTCTCCATGCTGCGGAGGCTGGGAACCAGCCTCCACTGGCATGGCAGGTCACCTCAGGTGCCACCCCAAGGCTGGAAATAGCAGTCCTCTTTCCCAAGAAAGAGGGTGGGGCATGGCCAGGTAATGATTGTGGCTTTTGATTAATGAATTAAGATTTCCAGGGTTCAAGTTCTGAGGACAGATACTGTTTCAACATATCTAGGAAAGAAAGCAACCAGCAGCCTATGTTTCAACCCTGCCCCTAGATGGAGATGAAGTGGGGCTGAATTAGAGATGCAGTGCTTTTCTGGGGCTGTAGGGAACAGTTTGCTGAAGGGCAGGTCTTCCCCAAGAAAAGGTGGCAGCATGGCCCAGTGCAGTTTGTGGCTTTTCATTACAGAATTTAGATCACAGGGTCTGGGAACTTAGCAAGAGTTTCAACCTACCCTGGTCAAAAGAGACTGGCAGCCTTTGTCTCAACCATGCCCTCAGTAGGGTCAGAGTCAGTTGAGAATTAAAAGCACAGTACCACCTTAGGACTGCAGGTTACAGGTGGTTGAGGAGCACGATTTGCTGGGCAGGCCATGAAAGCACAGATTTGTGGAGCTGTCAAGGAGAAAATTGGTGTCCCTCCATGTCTCCTCCTGGAGCATTTTGGAAGCAATTTCATCCCCCTCAATGGGTCCCTGGGCCTATTTTGACAGGGAAAACTGACTGGGAAACTCCTCCCAAGGGGAACTGTTCTGGTTTGCTAATGCTGCTGGAATGCAAAACACCAGAGATGGATTGGCTTTATAAAAGGGGGTTTATTTGGTTACACAGTTACAGTCTTAAGGCCATAAAGTGTCCAAGGTAACACATCAGCAATCAGGTACCTTCACTGGAGGATGGCCAATTGTGTCCCAAAAACCTCTGTTAGCTGGGAAGGCTCACGGATGGTGTCTGCTCCAAAGTTCTGGTTTCAAAATGGCTTTCTCCCAGGATGTTCCTTTCTAGGCTGCAGCTCCTCAAAAATGTCACTCTTAGTTGCTTTTGGGGTGTTTTTCCTCTCTTAACTTCTCTGGAGCAAGATTCTGCTTTCAAACGCCATCTTCAAACTCTCTCTCATCTGCAGCTATGCTCTCAGCTTCTGTGCATTCTTCAAAGTGTCCCTCTTAGCTGTAGCAAGCTTGCTCCTTCTGTCTGAGCTTATATAGTTCTCTAGTAAACTAATCAAGGCCCACACTGAATGGGTGGTGCCACACCTCCATGGAAACTATCAAATCAGAGTCGGAAACTATCAAATCAGAGTCATCACCTGCAGTTGGGTGGATCACATCTCTATGGAAACACTCAAAGAGTTACAATCTAACCAACACTGATACGTCTGCACACACAAGATTACATCAAAGATAATGGCATTTTGTGGGTTATAATACATTCAAACTGGCACAGGGACAATCCTGCCAGAATTAGTCCTCAAGGTAAAAGCCTCTAGAGATCAGGAAAGGAGTGTTAAAATATAGAGGGTCATCAGTTCCAGAGAAATGGAGGAAAGGGAAGGAGATGCCAAACCTACTCATCTCCCCAAAACAGTGACTAGAAAGGCAAAACCTGTCCAAGTCAACTGTTTAGGGGGTCTGGATACCAGGGAAGTTCTGCACAACATCCAGGGAATTGCAGGATGAAGAGACTGAGAAACTGGTCAAAGACTGAGTAATTCTGTCCCTGGCTCCTGGCATCCATCACCCACCCTCAAGGGAAGCAGTAGAAGGCAATCTGATACTTACCTGGAGGGGTTGCTACTGACTGGATGACCATGGGAGTCCTCTGACCCAAGTACAGAGGGGGACACAGCTCAGTACTAAGCCAGATATTGACTGGCAAATTTAGAACACAGGATCCCACTTTTCCAGCCTGTCCCAGTCAGAAGCGTCTGGGCACCATTATTTTGATCACATCAGAGGCAGAACAGGCAAAGGGTCATAAAGGACTGCCTTCATAGGGCTGTGGGGAATAGCTTACCAGGGAGCGCCATCTGCTGGGCAGGCTGGAAAATGCAGCTTGGTGACATGGAAGGGGAAAATTGTCAGAAGGGAAGAAGTAAAACTTACACTATTTGCAGACAACATGATCCTATATTTAGAAAGCCTTGAGGAATCTATGACAATGCTACTAGAGCTAGTGGGAAAGTTCAGCAAAGTGGCAGGATAGAAGATCAGCATGCAAAAATCAGTCGTGTTTCTATACACTAATAATGAGCTAACTGAGGAGGAAATCAAGAAAAGAATTCCATTTACATTAGCAACTGGAAGAATCAAATATATAGGAATGAAAGTGGCAAAGGATATAAGGTGTCTATATTCAGAAGACTGTGGAACATTGCTAAGGAAATCAAAGAAGACCTAGAATGATGGAAGGACAGTCTGCATTCATAGAGTGGAAGACTAAATGTCATTAGGATATCAATTCTACCTAAATTGATCTGCAGATTCAATGCAATGCCAATCAAGATTCCAACAGCCTATTTTGCAGAAATGGAAAAGCCAATTATCAAATTTATATGGAAAGGTAAGTGGCTCTGAATTGCCAAAAACATCTTGAAAAAGTAGAATGAAGTTGAAGGACTCACATTTCCTGACTTTAAAGCATATTACAAAGCTAAGGTGGTCAAAATAGCATGGTAACAGTTCTCAATAAACTTAAAATGATTGAAATTATACAAAGCAGTTTCTGTGGACATAATAGAATGTAGCTGGAAATCAATGATAGGTAGAGACCTGGAAAATTAAATTTACTGAGGTTAAACAAAACACTGAAACAATCAGTAAGAGAAGAAATTGCAAGAGAAATCAGTAAATATCTCAGAACAATTGAAAATGATAGCACAATATATAAATGTTGATGGGATGCAGTGAAGGCAGTACTGAGAGGGAAATTTGTAGCCATAAACGTCTATATTAAAAAAGAAGAGCTAAAATCAAAGACCTAAATGCACACCTGGAGGAAATAAAAAAAGAACAGTGAACTAATCCCAAAGAAAGCAGAAGGAAAGAAATACCAAAGATTAGAGCAGAAATAAATGAAATTGAGAATAAAAAACAATAGAGAATCAACAAAACCAAAAGTCAGTTCTTTGAGGAGATCAATAAAATTTGAAAACTGCTAGACTGGCAAAGACAAAAAGAGAGAAGATGCAAATAAATAAAATCAGAAATGAGAGGGGAGGCATTACTACTATTACTACTGGCAACACAGAAATAGAAAAGGTCATAAAAGGATACTATCAAGTACTGTATGCCAACAAATTATACAAATTTGATGAAATGGACAAATTCCTAGAAAGAAATGAAAAGCCTACACTATAGAAGAAATAGAATACCTCAACAAACCAATCACAAGTGAAGAGATGAATCTATCATCAAAAACCTCCCAACAAATCCAGGCTCAGGACCAGATG
Source organism: Choloepus didactylus (assembly GCF_015220235.1). NCBI lineage: Eukaryota > Metazoa > Chordata > Mammalia > Pilosa > Megalonychidae > Choloepus > Choloepus didactylus. Next base: position 63,648,760 of record NC_051334.1, on the reverse strand, counting down.
GCTTCACAGGTGAATTCTACCAACCATTCTAAGGAGAATTAACACCAATCCTATTCAAACTCTTCCAAAAATTTGAAGAGGAGGGGACACTACATACCTCATTCTATGAAATCAACATCACCCTAATACCAAAGACAAATAAAGATACTACAAGAAAACAAATTTACAGAACAATTTCTCTAATGAATATAGGTGCAAAAATATATGTTACTATTACAAGGTTTTAAAAACAATCCTCAAAAAAACTAGGAAATCTAATCCAACAGCACATTAAAAGATTTATACACCATGATCAAGTGGGTTTTATCCCAGGTATGCAAGGGTGGTTCAACACAAGAAAATCAATTAATGTAATACACCACATTAACAAATTAAAGAGGGAAAAACAGATAATCATCTTGATTGGTGCAGAAAAAGCATTTGACAAATTCCGGCATACTTTCCTGAGAAAATGATTTTGAAAGACAGGAATAGAAGGAAACTTCCTCAATAAGATAAAGGGCATATATGAAAAACCCACAGTTAACAACATACAAAATGGAGAAAGCCAGAATGCTTTCCCTCTAAGATATGGAGCAAGACATGGATGCCCACTCATTCAACATTGTGCTACAAGTTCTAGCTAGAGCAATTAGGAAATAAATAGAAAAGAAAAAGAAATAAAGACATTCACATAGGAAAGGAAGAATTAAAGTTTCACTATTTTCAGATGACATGACCATATATTTAGAAAATCCAGAAAACTCTACAATAAATCTACTAGAGCTAATAAATGAACTCAGCAAAGTTGTAGGATACATGATCAACACACAAAAATCAGCAGTGTTTCTATATGCCAGCAATGAAAAGTTTGAGGGGTAAATGGAGAATAAATTTCCACTTGGAAGGAAGAAGACCTCTATCTCAAACCCAACCACAAATTAATTCTAAATGGATTAAACAACACCTGAATATATGAGTCAGTACCATAAAACCTCTTTCAGAGAATACAGGAAAACATCTTCAAGATCTACTGTTAAGAAGTAGTTTCCTAGACTTTAAACCCAAAGCACAAGCAAAGAAAAAAAAGACAGATAAATGGGAACTCCTCAAAATTAAATACTTTTGGGCTTCAAATGACTTTGTCAAGAAAGTGAAAAGGCAGCGTATTCAATAAGAGAAAATATTTGGAAAGCCCATGTACAGGCCCAGACTGAGTTCATGCAAAGCATAGGCTGGTGCTGTCATTAGACTGAAAAAACTTGCCAGACATGGAAGTAACCAGACATGGAGATAGATTTATTGGGAATTACAAACAGGAAAGATTCTCTGGTGGTGGATGGTCTGGATGGATAGTGCTCTGTGAGGGATAGACGTGCAGGAAGGCAATATGTAGGTGATTTTAGAATGAAGATATTCTGTATAGTATGAGGGCATTGGGCATCTAGTATAATCATTAAAGGGGCTTAAGACTTGATGTTTTATTAAGATTAATATTTAAGACTAAGATACCATCAGTGCCATTTTACACCCATGATTACATTCTTCCCCCTCCAGGGAGAATGTTTACTTTCTTGACCTTTGGTCAAAACAATCTTGCTATGGGCTCGAGGTTTCATTCCCATTTAGGAAGGGGCCCAGGCCCTGGGCCACCACACCATATACCCAATAATGGTTTGATATCCAGGATATATTAAGGAAACCTACAACTCAACAATAAAAAGACAAGGAACACCAAAATGGCAAATGACATGAATAGACACATTTCCAAAGAGGAAATACAAATAGATAAAAAGCATAGAACAGACAGCCCAATTATAAAATGGGCAAAAGATATGAAAAGACACTTCTCTGAAGAGGAAATACAAATGGTCAAAAAACACAGGAAAAAATGTTCAGCCTCACTAGCTATTAGGGAGATGCTAATTAAGACCACAATGAGATACTACCTCACATCAATTAGAATGGCTGCCATTAAGCACAGAGGTATCTACAAATGCTGGAGGAGATGTGGAGAAATTGGAACTCTTATTCATTGTTGGTAGGACTGTATAATGGTTCAGCCACTCTTGAGGACAGTCTGGAAGTTCCTTAGGAAACTAGGTATAGAGTTATCCTTCAATCCAGCAATTGCACTTCTTGGTATATACCCAGAAGATTTGAAAGCAGTGACACAAACAGATATCTGCATGCCAATGTTCATAGCAGCAATATTCACAATTGCCAAGAGATGAAAACAACTCAAATGTCCTTCAACAGATGAGTGGATAAACAAAGTGTGGTATATACACACAATGGAATACTATGCGGCAGTAAGAAGGAATGATGTGATGAAACATAAGACAACACGGATCAACCTTGAAGACATAATGCTGAGCAAAATAAGCCAGGCACAAAAAGAGAAATATTATATATTACCACTAATGTGAACACTGAAAAATGTAAAATAAATGGTTTACAATGTAGAATGTAGGGGACCTAGTGTTAGATAGCAAATAGTGAAGGAGGAATGATAACCTAATAAGAACAGGTAAGTTATCATGGGTAAAGTTAACGTTCTGGGAATGCTCAGGAATGACTAAAGTTTGTTAATTTCTGGTGGGTATGGTAGGAACAAGTTCATAGAAATGTAGTTATCGTAGGTTATCTGTTTTTCTTATTCCTTTGCTGGGTTACAGTTTGTATATTTTCTTTGGGTAGAGTAGGAACATTATAGAAGTAATGCAGTTATTTTAGGTTACTTGTTTCTTATTCCTTTGTTTTGGTTTTGTTTGAAATGTTTTTTTAATTGTTTGTTTAATTTTTTGATAAAGTTAATTAAAAATGAAAAAAATATATGCAGAGCACCCTGAGGAGCTGGGGGAAAATGCAGAGGTGTTGGACTTCCTCACCTGGATGGTTGCTGATATTCTCACAAACATTGAGGACTGGTGGTTTGATGTCCTGAACCCTCTATGTGCCTCTATATGCCTGTTACTGCAAAGGAGAGGCTAGGCCTGCTTATAAGTGTGCCTAATTCCCCTGAATCCCTCTTTGTTGCTCAGATGTGGCCTTCTCTCTGGCTAAGCCAACTTGGCAGGTGAAATCAGTGCCTTCCCCCTGTGTGGGATCTGACACCCAGGGATGTAAATCTCCCTGGCAGTGCAGAATATGACTCCCAGGGAGAAATCTAGACTGGGCATCATGGGATGAAGAGCATCTTCTTTACCAAAAGGGGGATGTGAAATGAAATGAAGTTTCAGTGGCTGAGAGATTCCAAATGGAGTAGAGTGGTCACTCTGGTGGACACTCTTAGGCACAATATAGATAACTATTTTTAGGTTTTAATGAATTGGAATAGCTCATAGTAAATACCTGAAACTATCAAACTACAACCCAATAGCCTTGAAGCTTTAAGATGATTGTATAACAATGTAGCTTACAAGAGGTGACAATGTGATTGTGAAAGCCTTGTGGATCGCACCCCCCTTTATCCAGTGTATGGATGGATGGGGCAAAAACTAAAGGAAAACTAGGGTTGGTGCTGTCATTAGACTGAAAAAACTTGCCAGACATGGAAGTAACCAGACATGGAGATAGATTTATTGGGAATTACAAACAGGAAAGATTCTCTGGTGGTGGATGGTCTGGATGGATAGTGCTCTGTGAGGGATAGACGTGCAGGAAGGCAATATGTAGGTGATTTTAGAATGAAGATATTCTGTATAGTATGAGGGCATTGGGCATCTAGTATAATCATTAAAGGGGCTTAAGACTTGATGTTTTATTAAGATTAATATTTAAGACTAAGATACCATCAGTGCCATTTTACACCCATGATTACATTCTTCCCCCTCCAGGGAGAATGTTTTTACCAAGAATTGATACTGCATTTTGTCAAATGCCTTTTCTACATCAATTGAAATGAGCATGTGGTTCTTCTGCTTTGATTTATTGATGTGGTGTATTACATTAATTGATTTTCTTGTGTTGAACCAGCCTTGCATACCTGGAATAATTCCCACCTGGTCGTGTTGTATAATTCTTTTAATGTGCTGCTGGATTCAATTTGCATTTTTTGAGGATTTTGACATCTATATTCGTTAAAGAGTTCTGTCTATAATTTTCTTTTTTTTTTTTTGTAGTATCTTTGTCTGACTTTGGTATTAGGGTGATGTTGGCTTCATGGAATGAGTTAGGTAGCTTTCCATTCTCTTCATTTTTTTTTAAAGAGTTTGAGCAGGATTGCAGCCAATTCTTTCCTGAATGCCTAGTAGAATTAACATGTGAAGTCATCTGGTCTAAGCTTTCCTTTTTTTGTGTGGGGGGAGACTTTTGATGACTGGCTCCATCTCTTTACTTGTGATTGGTGGTTGGGGTCATCTATTTCTCCTACTTCTCTGGTCAATGTTGGCTGCTCATGCTTTTCTAGGGAGCTGTCCATTACATCCAAGTTCTCTACTTTATTAGCATATAATTGCTTGTAGTATCTTCTCATTATTTCCTTTATTTCTGTGGGGTCAGTAGTTAAGTGTCCTTTCCCATTTCTGATTCTATTTATTTTCATCCACTCTCTTCTTCTTTTTTATTAGCCAAGCTAAGGGTCCATAAAGTATTGATTTTCTCAAGGAACTAAGTACTGGTTTTGTTGATTCTCTCTCTCTCTCTCTCTTTTTCTGTTTCCAATTTCATTTATTTCTGCTCTAATCTTTGTTATTTCTTTCCTTATGTTTGTTTTGGGGTTAGTTTGCCATGCTTTCTCTAGTTCCTTCAGGTAGACAGTTAATTCCTCAATTTTTGCTCTCTTTTCTCTTTTAATGTAGGCATTTAGGGCAATTATTTCCCTCTCAGCACCACTTTTGCTGCATCCCATAAATTTTGTTATGTTGTGTTTTGTCATTTGCCTTGAGGTATTTACTAATTTCTTATGTAATTTCTTCCTTTACTCACTTTAGGTTTCCTAAGACTGTGTTGTTTAGCTTCCACATATTTGTGAATTTTATGAACTTCTGCCTGTTATTTATTTCCAGCTTCATTCCATTATGATCCAAGAAATTGTGTTGTATAATATCAATATTTTAAATGTTGAGATTTGCTTGGTGATCCAACATGTGGTCTATCCTAGAGAATGTTCCTTGAGCACTTGAGAAATATGTGTATCCTGCTGTTGTTGGTGTAGTGTTCTATAAATATCTGTCAAGTCTTGTTCATTTATCATTCAATTCAACATCTCTGTTTCCTTTTGTATCCTCTGTCTAGATTTCCTCTCCATTGATGAGAATGGTGTATTGAAATCTCTATTATTATAGAGTTATCTACATCTCCTTTCAGTGTTCTCAGTGTTTGCCTCATGTTTTTGGGCACTCTGGCTTGGTGCATAAATATTCATGACTGTTATGTTTTCTTCATGAATTGCCCTTTTTATTAATATATAGTGTCTGTATTTGTCTCTTTTAATTGTCCTACTTTTGAAGTCTAATTTCTCTGATATTAATATAGCTATTCCCATTTTCTTCTGCTTGTTTATTTGCATGAAATATCTTTTTCCAATCTATCACTTTCAGCCTATTTTTGTCCTTGTGTCTAAAGTGAGTTTCTTGTAGACAGCATATAGATGAGTTTTGTCTTTTAATACATTCTGCCAGTCTATGTCTTTTTATTGGGGAGTTTAATCCCTCAACACTTAGTGTCATTACTGTAAGGGCAGTACTTTCTTCTACCATTTTGTCTTTTGGATTTTATGCCACATGTTATTTTTCCTTTCTCTCCATTTACCCTTCCTTATAGTCTTCATTTCTACACTCTTCTCCAAGTCTCTCTCTCCTGTATTTTCCTATCAACCTGTAGCACTCACTTTAGTATTTCTTGAAGTGCAGGTCTCTTATTCACATACTCTCTCTGTGTCTGTTTGTCTGAAAATATTTTAATCTCTCTTATTTTTGAAGAACAGTTTTGCCAGATATAGATTTCTTGGTTGGCAGTTTTTCTCTTTCTGTATCTTTAATATACCATTGTCTTCTTGCCATCATGTTTTCTGCAGAGAAATCTGTACATAGCCTTATCAAGCTTCCCTTGTATTTGATTGATCAGTTTTCTCTTGCTGCTTTCAGAATTTTCTCATTGTCTTTGTCTTTGGGCAATCTGATCAATAAGTGTCTTGGAGTAGTTCCATTGGGATCTATTCTGTTTGGGGTACACTGTACTTCTAAAATCTGTAATTTTATGTCTTTCCTAAGAGTTGAGAAATTTTCAGTGATTATTTATTTTAGTATCCTTTCTGTCCCCTTTCCCTTCTCTTCTCCTTCTGGGACACCCATAACAGGTATATTTCTGTGCTTCAATTTGTCATTCAGCTCTCTAAGACCCTATTCATATTTTTTCCATTCTTTTCCGTATCTGTTCTTTTGTGGGTATGATTTCAAATGTCCTGTCTTCCAGTTCACTGATCCTTTCTTTTGCTTTTTCAAATTTACTGTTGTATGTCACCATTGTGTTTTTATCTGTTTTATTGTGCCTTCATTCCCAAGGTTATGCCATTTGTTTTTATCAAGCTTATGAATTCTTCTCTATGTTCATCCAGCATCTTCTTTATATCCTTCATCTCTTTTGCCACATTAAATTGGTTTAGGAGATCTGTTTGAACATCTTTCATTAGTTGTTTCAATTCCTGTATCTCAGTTGAACTGTTAGTTGTTCCTTTGGCTGGTACATATTTTCATGTTTCCTAGAATGGCTTGTCATTTTTAGCTGCCTAGGCATCTGATTTTCTTGATTACTTTATTCTGGGGCTCATTTTCACTCTTTTACCTAGGGTTTCTTGTTGGTTGGCTTTGTTTTCTATCCTTTTGTATTCGGTTCAACTTATTCTAGACTGCTAACCTAACTTCTTGTTTTCACCTCTTGTTTTTCTGGTTCTTACCTTGCCTCTAAGTGACCTTTTTGTTAGAGGGTCTCCCCAGATATGATCAACCCCAATCATGTTTTCCCAGTCCTGAGGGGCCCAGGTCTCAGGGAGAAATTATGGAGTTTCCCTGAGAATGAGACCTTACTGTGAAGCCTCTGGACTCTGTGCTTTTCCTACTTTGTCCAGCAAGTGGTGCTTGTCAGCCTGCAGCTCCCCACCAGTTTAAAGAGGTGCCACATGTGCCTTTAATTCTCTGCAGACTCTGTCCCTGCTAGTGGCATGGCTGACTGAAGCTTGTTTCTTTAATCCAGCCCCTGGGCTGTGAGTTCTTTAAAGGAGGGTCATCACTTGAACTGGGCCACCTCCCCCTTTTCTTGGGGAAGTTATGCCTTTTAGGGAGTTATCTCCCCCACTAGATTCACTGCTTTGTCTGTCAGACCTATCCTAGCTCTCCATTGTCTGGGTCTAGAGGCCAGTTGCAAATATCTGAGGCATTTTGTAAAGAGCTACTTACTATACTTATTTTTTAAAAAATCCCTTTTCAAGGCCTTTCTGCAGCCCTCAAGTTTTGTCAGTGCCAGCATAGACTATTTAAAGATATGCACTTCAGGCTATTATCTCTTTCACCTGAATATTTACTCTCCAACAGCTTTAATTCCACCCTTGCTTGGGGCAGTGGTGAAGCTGGAGCTCCCAGGGGCTACTGAAGTGTAAAAAGATAAAGTGTCAGGGATGAAGGAAAGAAAAGGGAAAGAAAAAAACCTTTTCATAGATGGACCCCAGCTCCCCAGGTTTGCTAATTAGAGCCAGATTTGGTGCCCATTTCTATGTGCCCCTTTTCATTGGAGCCCAGCTCTTTTCCAGTATTTTGAACACCTCCAACTCCAAAAGTCTCTGTTTCTTTTTCTGTTATTTTTAGCCCCATCCCCTCTCTGCTGGGCCAAAGATACCCCGGGTAATTTTTTCTGTGCCAGTTCCTAGTTTATCTGTGCTTGGATCTTTTATTCAGAATTCTGAATTTGTTAATTAATTCTGCAATTGTAGCTGGGTTGAGAATGCTTTCTTTCTCTCAGCTCATATTGTTTCTTTTTCCCTCTGGGAGCCAGCTCCAAGACAGTCTGCCATTTCTGGTGGGGAGCGGTGCCAGTCTTCTTGCCAGGAAAATTTACAGTTTTTCACTGCAATCTCAGCCATTCCACCCATTCCAGACTAGTGTACTACGCATGTCTGGTCACCAAAAATCCCGCCCCCAAAAAGGCTATTTCACACATTTCCTGGCTATTTACCAGCTTCCCCAGAGGATTAACTAAATTCCACACCTCATCACTCAGCCATCTTGCTTCACCTGATAATTGACATTTTATCCATATCAATTCTTCAGATCCATGGACACAGTATGTCTCTCCATATTTTTAGGTCTCACTCAATTTTTCTTAGCAATATTTTCAGTCTTCACTGTGCAGGTATTTCACATTAATTGTCAGATTTGTCCTTAAATATTTAATATTTTATGTCATTTTAAGGCTAATTAAAAGTTTTAAATTGTGATTATCATTGCTGGTTTATAAAAACATAATAAATTTTTGTTTATTTTTCTTGAATAAACTTGCTAAACTCACTTATAGCTTTTTGTAAGTTCCATAGGCCATTCTATACAGATAAAAATGTTGCCTCCATGAAAAGATATTTTTATTTCTTCCTTTCCAATCTTCATTGACTTCATTTCTTCCCTTGAATTATAGTACTTACTAGAACCTCAAGACCATGTTAAATAGAAGTAGCAAGTGTGGGTATCTTTGTCTTTTTCTTGATCTAAAGGGGAAAGTTTAGAGGAAAAGAATCTTAAGAATGAGTTTTCTGAATTGGTTCTGGGTTTCTGGAATTTGTTCTCTAATCTGATTATGTTTACTCTATTTCCAGTGCTCATGGCATGATGTGGCAATAGAGTATACACAAAGTGTCACAATTGGATACTCCTAATCAAATGCTTATATTTTGTTAGCATGTATTTGATATATTAGACATTTTGTCAAACTATGAGTATAATGAGATTTTTCTAGTGGTTCCTAACTGCACTGGAGAAAGGGAAAAAATGGATGAACACAAGGTTCAAATTCCCAGCTTGTGTCATAGAAGTGACCTGAAAGTTGAGAGAAAGTCTTATCTACATAGCCACAAACCTGAAATATATGAAAACTAGACCCTAGCTTCATCCTGGCTTGAATTAAAATGCAAATTGATTCCGAGCCTCACATTGTGTCTTCTGTTAAATTGAGGGCATTTTTTGGAAGAAATGGAATCCTGAAAACTAGAATGGGAATATATGTGCAGATTCTGACAAAACTGGGGGACATTGCACCCCTTAATTGTGCTGAGCCTTCTTTGCCAGTAAAAGCAGTCCTTACACTCCTGTCTGAGGAGATTAATCCTGATATGCCTGAACAACTTATAATGGAGTCTCCTGAGGTAGTTACCTTGCAAGACACTTCTGATTCTCCTGAGAACCTAACCCTACACCACTATTTGCTTCTAGATAGAACTAAAAACAAGTCAGCAGAGACTGAAGGGTGAGACATAAAGTGTGTCCCATGAAATAGTGTACTACACTCCAAAATAACTGCATTATTTTTCAATTGTTACAGATAGAAATCTGGGGAATTTGTGTGTCAATGGATATTAATCATGTGGAATTATGGTGGAAGGAAACTAACATTGAATCAGGCTGAATGTATTGATCTGGTCCAACTAAGCAGAGATTCTGGATTCAATGTTGTAGCTCAAAGTGGGAGAATGGGCCAGAACAGTCTTTTCTGGTTGGGTGGCTAAAACATGGACCAAAAATTGGCCTACACTAAATGAAGTTGAAATGCCAGAACTGCCTTAGTATACTATAGAGGAAGGTATCTGAAGGTTTAAGGAAATTGGAATGTTAGAATGGTTTTATCATGTACGATCTGCTCTCTTACCCTAAGAGAGTCCAGAGGACACACTTTTCTGCATTACTATAAGAAGTAAATTTGTTATTGAAGCCCCAGCATCCTTGAATATCTCTGGTTGCTTTGCTCTGTAGATCAGAAATATTAGTGGGAACTTCTGCCACAAAACTGATATCCTTGAACATAATGGGGATAATTGGCTCACACAATGGCAGGAGCCAAGTGATAGCACTTAATTACCAAAGACCAGCAGAGCATGATTACCTTAATAGACAGCAGAATCAAACGAGTAATTGGAATTGTCTATCAGATGTCTGTAGTGGGGACTAATTATCATTGCTCCCCTTGAAGAGAAATAAATGGTAGTCTACCAAAGTCATACTTAATCTGTATAAGTGGAAGAGTTTTAGATTAAGTGCACAGAAATCATGAAAACATAGAATCATAGCCCTCAGAATTGAGTCAGTTATAGACCCAGATTCTCTTAAATGAAGGGGAAGCTGAGTCCCCTTGAGGAAGGACCCAACTACACCACCAAAAATTTTTATTGTTAATCTTTCTCCCAGCCTTCCCCAAAGGGACCTATGACCTTTTTCATAAGTGCATTGTGCATTGAGGGAAAGGAAAGGGATTATAGCACTAATTCTGAAAACTGAAAATATTACTGTGGCCTACAAGTCAGAAGAAAAGCTTATGGAGGTCAGGTGACCAATGGTTTAGATTAGGTCTTTCAAAGTGCATCTCTGAAACTAACCCATGTTTATTTACCCAGTTCCAGAATGCATTGGAATAAACATACTCAGAATCTGGCAGAATCCCCACACTGGTTCTCCCCACCTAAGGAATTATGGTAGGAAAATTTAGTAGAAAGCTACTATAACTTCCTCTATCTAGGAACTTAGTAAACTAATAGCAGTGCCATATTTCTGAAGGAATTTCAGATAATAGGGCCACCATCAAAGATTTGAATATTGCAGGGGATTATCTCATTCCCATTCAACTTGCCCATTTGACCTGTACAGGAAATAGATGGAACTTGAAGAATGACAGTGGATTATTGTAAATTTGGTCATGGCTCCAATTGCAGCTGCTGTTACAAATGTTTCTTTGCTTACACAAATTAACATATGCCCATGTACCTGGTATTCAGCTATTAACCTGGTAAATGCTTTTATCTCAATACCTTTTAGTAAAGACAACCAGAATCAGTATGCTTTCAGATGGAAAGGTCAACATTACCCCTTTACTGTCTACTCCTTTACTGTCCTAACTTTATTGTCCTATGTCATAATTTAGTTTGCAGAGAACGTGATTGTCTTTTCCTTCCACAAGACAGCATTCTCGTCCATTGCCTTGATTGCATTAGGCTGAATGGAACTAGTTAGCAAGAAATGGAAGCTACTCTACACTTATTGGTTAGATATTTGTGTGGCAGAGAGTTGGAAATAAATCCAACAAAAATAAATCTGGCCTTCTACTTCAGTGAAATTTCTAGGGGTCCTTTGGTGTGGGACATGACAAGATATCCCTTCTAAGGTGAAATACAAATTGTTGCATCTGATCTCTCTTACAACCAAAAAACAGGTACAATGCTTAGAGGGGGTCTTTGGATTTTGGAAGCAACATGGTTCTCATTTGGGTGTGTTTCTCTGGCCCATTTACCAAATTATGTAAAAATTGCTGGTTCACAGTAAGTTCCAGGAGAAGAGAAGGCTCTGCAACATGTACAGCCTGCTATGGAAGTGGCCCTGCCACCTGGGCCATATGATTCAGCAGACACAACAGGGCTTGAAATGTTAGAAGGTGATAGAGATGCTGTTTGGGGCCTTTGGTAGACCTCAATAGCTGAATCACTGCACATGCACTTAGAATTTTGGAGCAAAGCCCTGTCATCCTTTGCAGGTAACTACTCTCCTTTAAGAAGTAACAAACTTTTGACTAGTGCTCCTGGATTAGTATGGACTGAAGACTGAACATATAACCATGTGACTTACATAAGTGCTGTTTTAAAGGTATTTTTTAGAATTTAAGTAAAGAGGGTTATCCTCTATAATATTAGTGGGCTTCATCCAATCAGTTGGAGGCCTTATGAACAAAAACTGAGGTTTCCTGGAAAAAAAGACAATCTGCCTAAAGACTTCAGCAACACACCTTACCTGAGTTTCTGGCCTACCCAACTGCTAGTCCAAGGAATTGCATGAGCCATACTTAAGGTAAATCTCTTTATGCATACATGTATATGTATATGTATATATATGTGTGTGTATAAATATCCTATTAGTTCTGTTTCTCTAGAGAATCCTGACTGATACACTTATGTTATAACATTTTGTTATTCACCTCCTCTCCTTCCTGCAGTCATTCACTCTCATTTCTCAAAGATTTTAACTCACTGTCACCATCTTGGTAACCTTTACATATTCTTCTTATAAAGACAAGCCCTGACTTCTGTTACTTTAACTCTTTGTTTCCAATGATCATTCCTTTCTCCCTAACTTAGACATTCAGACTCTGTTTATACCCCCAAATTTTTCATTACCTGTAACTGCAATCCTTTCAAGTATCAATTTCTAGCATCCTGTTTTTACCTTCTTCTCCTACATTTCTATATCACTTCTTCTAGCATCCTGATTTCAACAATTGTTTGATTCCACCAGGAAATACAATTCATTGATCCTGTTAACTTTTAATGTCCTTCACCTCCTCTCATGTAAGGAAGGAATGATTCCTTTATAAAATTCAATTATGTGGCCAGTTATTTTCATGACACTCTTTCATACATTCTCAACTTCCTTTCTCCTCTTCTGCTTTTCCAGATTTGTGAAACATAAACCCTAGTCAAATCCAACTTTCCACATCATCCATGCCCTCCCCCTTGCACTTGAGTTTGGGTAGTGAAAAAAATAAAATCTTGTGGACTGGACTTACTTTATTTTTTATGCAATTTTGTTGAGATATATTCACATACTATACAGTCATCAAAAGTGTAGAATCAAGTGTACATACTACCATCATATACTTGTGCATTAATCCCCACAATAAATTCTTGAACATTTTCATTACTGCAAAATAAAAAAAGTAAGAATAAAAATAAAAGTAAAAAAGAACACCCAAAAACATCCCATACCCCCATACCCACCTATTATTCATGTATTTTTGTGCCCATTCTTCTACTCATCTGTCCATACACAGGATAAAGGAAGTGTGAGTCACTAAGTTTTCACAATCACACATTCAAACAATATAAGCTATGTAATTATACAATCATCTTCAAGAATCAAGGTTACTGGATTGCAGTTCAACAGTTTTAGGTATTTCCTTCTAGCTATTCTAATAAGCTAAAATCTAAAAAGGGGTATCTATATAATACATAAGAATAACTTCCAGAATGACCTCTCAACTCCAAATTTGAAACCTCTCAGCCAATGAAATTTTAATTTGTTTCATTTCTCTTCCCCCTTTTTGTCCAGAAGGCTTTCTCAATCCTATGATGCTGGGTTCAGGCTCATCCCTGGGAGTTATGTTCCACATTGTCAGGGACATTTAAACCCCTGATAGTCAGGTCCCATGTATGGGGGGGAAGGCAGCAAGTCCACCTGCTGATTTGGCTTAAGGAGAGAGGCCACATCAGAGCAACCAAAGAGGTTCACTGGGGTGATACTTAGGCACATTTACAAGTAGGCTTAGTCTCTCCTTCTCAGTAACAAGCTTCATAAGGGTGTGCCCCAAGATTGAGGGCTCAGTCTACTAAATTGGTAGTCCCCAATGCTTGTGAGAATGTCAGTAATTCCCAAGGTGGGGAAGTTCAATATTTTCACATTGTCCCACAGTCCCCCAAGAGGGCATTGCAAATACTTTTTATTCTCTGCCTAAATTAATATGGGATGTATTGGGACTTCACTCTAAACTCTACAAACCAACCAGATCTCACACCCTATTCAAAGTTCCATGTAATTATGGTGTTTTAATAAACTGATCATACAAGTTAAATAAAGCTTTTACACCCAATAAATATTTCCTCCCTTAGTTTCACACAGAAGTTGAAGTTTTAAACCACAGTCAATAGCATCCTTTACCCTTTAATCTGGTTTACCTTTGTCCTAACCACACCATCTCATTCAGATCTCTAATTGAAGTCTGATCTATTTTCCAGTCTTTTAATGGCTGCTCTATGGGGTAATACTGACACTTATAGCTGCCAAGCTTTGGCCCTGAGTCTCAGGTTTCACCAGATACCCGAAGTCCAAGGTTACACACAAATACCTCAGCATAACAGAATTTAGAAATAACCATTAAAACTCATGAATAGATGTGACTAATTTAAGAGCATGCAATCTAGGAACCTTTAGAATAAGACTTCCCCTGATAACTTGTGTTCTCAGATTCAATTCTCAGAGTGTGCACAATAGAGTTAGTCCATATTAGTGAAGCATTATAATGTTTGTCTTTTCATTTCTGGCTTATTTCACTGAACATACTGTCCCAAGGCCATTCACCTAGTTGCATACCTAAAAACTTCTTTCCACCCCTCAATATCATAGTTTATGTATACACCACAGTTCACCATTCAGTTTATTAGTCAATTGACACATAGGCCACCACCAGCCATTGAAAATTGTGAACAGTGCTGCTATAAACACCAGTATGCAAATGTCCATTCATGTCCTTGCTCTCATTTCTTCCAAATAGATATCCAATAACAGGGTTACAGGAATGCTCTAGTTTGCTAATGCTGCCAGAATGCAAAACACCAGAAATGGATTGGCTTTATAAAGGGGGGTTATTAGGTTACAAAGTTACAGTCTTAAAGCCATGAAGTGTTCATCAACAAAGGGTACCTTCACTGAAGGATGGTCAATGGTGTCCAGAAAGCCTCTAGTAGCTGGGAAAGCACCTTCCTCATGTCTGCTCCAAAGTTCTGGTTTCAAAATGGCTTTCTCCCAGGACATTCCTCTTGAGGCTGAAGTTCTTCAAAAATCTCACTCTTAATTGCTCTTGGGGTGTTTGTCCACTCTTAGGTTCTCTGGAGCAAGAGTCTGCTTTCAACAGCCATCTTCAAACTGCCTCTCATCTGCAGCTACTCTCTCAGCTTCTGTGCATTCTTCAAAGTGTCCCTCTTGGCTGTAGCAAGTTCACTCCTTCTGTCTGAGTTTATATACTGCTCCAGTAAACTAATCAAGGCCCATGATGAATGGGCAGGGCCACACCTCTATGGAAATAATCCCATCAGAGTTATCACCCACAGTTGTGTGAGGCACATTTCCATGGAAACAACTTAATCCAAACATTGCAACTTAATTGCCACTAATATGTCTGCCTCCACAAGATTGAATCAAAGAATATGGCTTTTTCTGGGGGACATAATATATACAAAGCAGTACATTCCACCCCCTGCACCCCAGGAAAACATGATCTTTCCATATACAAAATACATTCATCCCATCACAATATCACAGAAACTTAAATCATTTCAGTAACAATAGTTAAGTACAAGATTCCATCAAAATCAATTACAGCTGTGGTTGTTCCTAAGGCATAATTCCCCTCTGGCTTTGTGCCTGTGAAGTGTATAACAAGCTATCTGCTTCCAGTATACAAAGGAGGGACAGTCATAGGATAAACATTCCCATTGCCATAAGGAGAAACTTAAAGGAAAACAGGGTTTAAGGGACGAAAACAATTCCCAAAACCCACAGGACAAACTCCATTAGATTTCAAAGTCTGAGAGTCATAAACAGAATGAGGTTGTATCCCTGGGGCTTGAGAGAGTGGGAGTCTAACCCATCTTAAAGGCCTTTGTGGCAACCCTTTTCTTTCCAAACACTGGGGTGAGTGCTCCAACATATCCACACATTGTAGAGACCACCTTCTCAGCCCCACCCTCCTCAAACATTGGGAAAGCACCCAGATTCTTCTCCGTCTCTGGGGCACATCCTCAACCCCTTCAGAACAGTGGAGTGGTGGCCAGGCTTTCCCCATTCGACTGGGAATGTGTTCCACCTTCTTTGAGGCCTGAGGAGGCAACACCTTTCTGAACACTGAGATGGAAGGTCCACCCTCGACCTCCAGGGCAAATTCACCCTTTCCAGGCATGTGGGCCACTCTGCTCTCCCAGCCTGAGACCTCTTGACTCCAGCCATCCTAAATTTTCATGGCTCCATCTTTGAAGAAAATTTTCCTTCTATTTGTTCCTTGTCTGTCTCCTCCAGTCCCAACAGGCAGTGGCTCTGTCTGTAAAGAGCTTGCAAAAATTCTGTTGCCTTCAAATGAAGCACAAAGGTGTCAAAGCCATCAGACAATAGGACTTTCCACAAATCCTTTCAGCTTAACTCCTTCTCCAATCTTGGCTTGTACTGAAATGGTGGCTGGGTTTCATGTCTGGTTACATCCTCATGTTGGGCTGCAGCTTCTGGGGTTTCACCCCCTGAAAGCCCAGAGTTTTTCAGGCCATCGATTTCTGGTTTCTTTGAAACCAAGAGTTCATTTCTCAGCTTATCTCTGTCCTCTCACATTTTACTATAAGCTGCAAGTAAAAGCCAGGCTACTTCTTCAATATTTTGCTTGAAGTTCTCATCAGCTAAATATTCCAGGTCATCAGTTTCAAATTCTGCCAACCATCCAACACCAGGACACAATTTTGCCAAATTCTCTGCCAGTTTAAAACAAGTATTGCCTTCCTTCCAGTTTGCAGCTACACATTCATCATTTCTACTCCAGGCCTCATCAGGAGTAACTTTAGAGTCCATATTTCCACAGTCTCTTCAAAGCAGTTTAGGACTTTTCTATAAAGCTTCTCACAATTCTTCCAGAATCTTCTCCTTATCCATTTAAAAAGCCACTCCAACATGTTTGGTATTTGCAAACTCAGCAGCACCCCACTTCTGGTACCAAAATCTGTTCTAGTTTGCTAATGCTGCAAGAATGCAAAACAACAGAAATGGATTGGCTTTTTTATAAAAGGGGATGTATTTGGTTACAAAGTTACAGTCTTAAAGCCATAAAGTGTCCATCAACAAAGGGTACCTTTACTGGAGGATGGCCTATGGCATCCAGGAAAGCTCTGTTAGCTGGGAAGGCACATGACTGGTTTCTGCTCCAAAGTTCTGGTTTCAAAATGGCTTTCTCCCAGGACATTCCTCTCTAGGCTGCAGTTCCTCAAAAATGTCACTCTTAATTGCTCTTGGGGTGTTTGTCCTCTCTTAGCTTCTCTGGAGCAAGAGTATGTTTTCAACAGCCATCTTCAAACTGCCTTTTATATGTAGCTACTCGCTCAGCTTCTGTGCATTCTTGAAAGTGTCCCTCTTGGCTGTAGCAAGCTCGCTCCTTCTGTATGAGCTTATATAGTGCTCCAGTAAACTAATGAAGTCCCATGCTGTATGGGCAGGGCCACACCTCCATGGAAATCAGAGTTATCACCCACAGTTGTGTGGGGCACATTTCCATGGAAACAACCTAATCCAAATGTTCCAACTTAATCCCCACTAATATGTCTGTCTCCACAAGATTGCATCAAAGAAGATGGCTTTTTCTGGGGGGCATAATATATACAAACCAATACAAGGGCCATACTTAGCTTCCTGTGGAAACACCACAGTGCCCTCCACATGGGCTGGATCATTCTACTTCCCCAACTCAGTGAATAGGTACATCCTTCTCTCCACAGTTTCTCCACACCATGTATCCCTCTGTTTATTTTTTAAACAGTTTCATTCGCCCCCCATACAATCCATCCTAAGTAAACAATCAATAATTCCTGATATGATCACATAGTTATGAGTTCAACAACAAAATCTATATTAAGACATTTCCATTTCTTTGCAAAGAAAGAGGAAGAAGAGAGAAAAATGAAGAATAAATAACAAAATATAGGAGAAAAAATTTAAAGAAAACAAAATATAGTGGAAAGATCAGACAACACCAACAACAAGAATCCCATACCACATCCTTATATCTCCTTCTTATAGACATTTAGCTTTGGTATATTGCTTTTGTTACAAATAATGGAAGCATATTACAATGTTGCAGTTAACTATAGACTCTAGTTTGCCTTGATTGTATTTTTCCCCTTTAGCATCCAATTTTCAACACCTTGCAATGTTGATATTCATTTGTTTTCCCTTATGTAAAAACATTCTTATATTTGTACATTTAATCACCATCAGTGGCCACTTTAGGTTTCATTAAGTTATACAGTCTCAGTCTTTATCTTCTATCTTTCCTTCTGGTGCCATAAATTCTTTTAGCCTTCTTCTTTCAACTGTACTCTCACTCACTGTTGTTCAAAGTACTTACAATATTGTGCTACCATAGCACATTATGATGCTATCCATTTCTGGATGTAGGCAATGAATCCTGTTGAACATTCTATACTCCTTCAGCATCAAAATCCTGATTTCCACCCTCTTCCTATCTTATATAACCTGTGTTCTCAACTTTAACTGTCAAAGTTCACTCATTAATGTTAGAGTATACTGGTGAGACCATATAGTATTTTTCCTTTTGTTTCTAACTAATTTCACTCAATGAGATGTCTACAGTCCACCATTTTGTCTTTTGGATTTTATATGCCATATCTTGTTTTATATTTTTGTCTCTCTCTCTATTTACCCTTACTGATCATCTTCATTTCTATACTTTTCTCCAAATTCTCTGTCCTGTCTTTTCCTATCTGCCTGTAGTGCTCCCTTTAGTACTTCTTGTTGAGCAGGCCTCTTGTTAAAAAAAAAAAAAAAAAAAAAAAAAAAAACCCAGTCTGTTTGTCTGAAAATATTTTAAATTATCCCTCATTTTTGTAGGACTCTTTTGCTGAATATAGAATTCTTGTTTGGCAGTTTTTCTCTTTTGGTATCTTAAATATGTAATACTACTGCCTTCTTGCCTCCATGGTTTCTACTGAGAAATCTGCACATAGTCTTACCTAGCTTCCCTTGTATGAGATGAATCATTTTGCTCTTGGTGCTTTCAGAACTCTCACCTTGTCTTTGATATTTGATATTCTGATAATTAAGTGACTTGAAGTAAGGGTATTCAGATCTAGTTGTTCTTGGTATGCTGCACTTCTTGGATCTGTAATTTTATGTCTTTCATAAGAGATAGAAAATTTTCTGTGATTGTTTCCTCCATCATTCTTTCTTCACTTTTTCCCTTCTCTTCCCCTTCTGGGACACCCATGACACGTACATTTTCTGCTTCCTGCTGCCATTCAATTACATGAGACCCTGCTCATATTTTTCCCATTCTTTTCCTTATCTGCTCTGTTTTCTGTGTAGGATTTCAGATGTTCTATCATCTAGTTCCTGAATTCTTTCTTCTGCTTCATCAAATCTGCTGTTGTATGTCTCCATTGTGGTTTTCATCTCTAGTATTTTGCCTTTCACTCCCATAAGTTCTGCCAATTGTCTTTTCAAACTTTTGTATTCTTCCTCATATTTGCCAATGTCTTCTTTATATCCTTCATCACTTTTGCCATATATTCCAACTTATAGATTTGATTTTTGAATTAATTTACCACTCTTTGGAGAAGCTCTGCCCTCTCTGAAGAGTGTGGTGGTGGCCAGGCTCTCCCCAGTCCCCATGGAATGTGCTCCATCCTCTCTGAGGCCTGAGGTGGCAACTCTCCACCTCTGGGGCAAACTCACCCTTTCCATGTGTGTGGGCCATTCCACTCTCCCAGCCTGAGACCTCTTTACTGTAGCCCTCAATCTCCATGGCTCTGTCTTTGAACAAATTTTTCTTTCAATTTGTTCGTTGTCTGTCTCCTCCAGTCCAGACTGGCAGTGGCTCCATCTATAAAGTTATCACAAAAATTCTGTTGGCTTCACATGAAGCACACAGGGGTCAAAGCCATCAGACAATAGGACTTTCCACAAATCCTTTCTGGGTAATTCCATCTCCAATCCTGGCTTGTATTGAAATGGCAATTGGGTTCCATGTTTGGTTAAATCCTCATACAAGACTGAAGCTTCTGGGGTTCCACACCCTGGAAGCCAGGAATTTTCCAATCCATCAGTTTCTGGTTTCTTTGAACCCAATAGTTCAGTTCTTAGCTTATCTCTCTCTGCTCACATTTTACATAAGCTGCAAGGAGAAGCCAGGATACATCCTCCACATGTAGTCTGGAGATCTCTTCAGCTAAGTATTCCAGGTTGTTGCTTTCAAATTCTGCCTTCCATCTGACACCAGGACACAATTTTCCAAAATTCTCTATCACTTTAAAACAGACCACCTTTCTTCCAGTTTGCAATGAAATATTCATCATTTTTCTTAAGGCCTCATCAGAAGTATCTTTGGAGTCCATATTTCCACAAACAGTCTCTTCAAAGCAATTTAGGCCTTTTCTATCAAGTGCCTCACAATTCTTCCAGAATCTTCCCCATATCCATTTAAAAAGCTGTCCCAAAATGTCTGCTATTTGCAAACTCAGCAGCACTCCACTTCTTTGGTATCAAAATCTGTTCCAGTTTGCTAATGCTGCCTTTTTCACAAAACACCAGAAATGGATCAGCTTTAATAAAGAGGGTTTATTTGTTTGCACAGTTACAACTGTAAGGCCATAAAGTTTCCAAGATAGTGCATCAACAACTGGTATTTTACTGGAGGATGGCTAATGGTGCCCAGAAAACCTCAGTTAGCTTGGAAGGCACATGGCTGGCATCTGCTCCAGAGTTCTGGTTTCAAAATGGCTTTCTCCCATGATGTTCCTCTCTAGGCTACAGTTCCTCAAAAATGTCACTCTTAGTTGCTCTTTGGTCGTTTTTCTTCTCTTAGCTACTCTGGAGCAAGAGTCTGCTTTCAACAGCCATCTTCAAATTGTCTCTCATCTACAGCTACTCTCTCTACTTCTGTGCATTTTTCAAAGTGTCCTTCTTGGCTATAGCAACTTGATCCTTCTGTCTAAGCTTGTATAGTGCTCCACTAAGCTAATCAAGGCCCACGCTGAATGAGTGGGGCCACACCTCCATAGAAATTAACCAATAAAAGATCTCACCCACAGTTGAGTGATCACATCTCCACAGAAACATCCAATCAAAAGTCTCCAAACCAACCAACACCAATACTTTTCTGGCCCACACAAGACTGGATCAAAGATAATGGCATTTTGGGGGACATAGTACATCTAAACCAACACATTCCACCCCTTGGACCCCAAAATGACATGATCTTTCCATATACAAAGTACATTCATCCCACCACAATATCACAAAAACTTAAATCATTTCAGTAACAATAGTTAAGTACAAGATCCCATTAAATCGGTTACAGGCATGGTTTGTCCTAAGCCATAATTCCTCTCTAGCTGTGGCCCTATGAAAGTTAGAACAAGTTATGTACTTCCAATATACAAGGGAGGGACAGTCACAGGGCAAACATTCCCATTGCCATAAGGAGAAACCAAAAGTGAAACAGGGTTAACAGGACCGAAACTTCCTAAAACCCACAGGACAAACTCCATTAGATTTCAAAGTCTGAGAGTCATTTACAGAATGACATTTTATCCTTGGGGCTTGAGAGAGCATGAGTCCAACCCTTTCCAAAGATTTTTGTGGCAGCCCTTTTCTCTCCAAACTCTGGGGTTAGTGCTCCAATATATCCACACTTTGGAGGGACCACCTTCATCTCAGCCCCACCCTCCTCGAACATTGGGGTGCCACCCAGACTCTGCCTTTCTGGGACAAAAGCTCTGCCCTTTCCAAACAGTGGGGTGATGGCCAGGTTCTCTCCAGTCCCTGGGGAATGTGCTCCATTCTCTCTGAGGCCTGAGGTGGCAACTCTCCACCTCTGGGACAAACTCACCCTTTCCATGTGTGTGGGCCACTCCACTCTCCCAGCCTGAGACCTCTTTACTATAGACATCAATCTCCACGTCTCTGTCTTTGAAGAAATTTTTCCTTCAATTTGTTCCTTGTCTATCTCCTCCAGTCTAGGCTGGCAGTGGCTCCATCTATAAAGATCTCACAAAAAATCACATGAAGCACACAGGGGTCCAAGCCATCAGACAATAGGACTTTCCACAAATCCTTTCTGGGTAATTCCATCTCCAATCCTGGCTTGTACTGAAATGTCAGTTGGGTACCATGTTTGGTTAAATCCTCACATGGGGCTGAAGCTTCTGGGGTTCCACTCCCTGAAAGCCAAGAATTTTCCAATCCATCAGTTTCTGGTTTCTTTGAACCCAAGAGTTCAGTTCTTAGCTTATCTCTCTCTCTCTTCACATTTCACAACAAGCTTCAAGGAGGAGCCAGGGTACATCATACATAGTCAGGAGACCTCCTCAGCTAAATATTCCAGTTTGTTGCTTTCAAATTCTTCTTTCCATCTGACACCAGGACACAATTTTGTGAAATTCTTTGCCACTTTAAAACAGGATCGCCTTTCTTCCAGTTTGCAACAACATATTCATCATTTCTGCTCAAGTCCTCATCAGAAGTATCTTTGGAGTCCATATTTCCACAGACTCTTCTAAGCAATTTAGGTCTTTTCTAACAAGCACCTCACAATTCTTCCAGAACCTTCCCCTTATCCATTTAAAATGCCATTCCAACATGTCTGGTATTTGCAAACTCAGCAGCACCTCACATATCTGGTACCAAAATCTGTTCCAGTTTGCTAATGCTACCTTTTCACAAAACACCAGAAATGGATCAGGCTTAGTAAAGGGGGTTTATTTGGTTACACAGTTACAGCCTTAAGGCCATAAAGTGTCCAAAGTAATGCATCAAAAATGGGTACTTCACTGGAGGATGCCCAATGGCATCCAGAAATCCTCTGTTGGCTTGGAAGTCACGTGGCTGGTGTCTGCTCCAGAGTTCTGGTTTCAAAATAGCTTTCTCCCATGATGTTCCTCCCTAGGCTGAAGTTCCTCAAAAATGTCACTCTTAGTTGCTCTTGGGGCATTTTTCCTCTTTTAGCTTCTCTGGAGCAAGAGTCTGCTTTCAACAGCCATCTTCAAATTGTCTCTCATCTGCAGCTACTCTCTCCACTTCTGTGCATTCTTTGAAGTGTCCTTCTTGGCTGTAGCAAGCTCGCTCCTTCTGTCTGAGCTTATATAGTGCTCCAGTAAACTAATCAAGGCCCATGCTGAATGGGGGCCACACCTCCATGGAAATTATCCAATGAAAGATCTCACCCACAGTTGAGCGATCACATCTCCACAGAAGCGTGCAATCAAAAGTCTCCAATCCATTCAACACCAATATGTTTCCTGCCCACACAAGACTGCATTAAAGATAATGGCATTTTGGGGACATAATATATCCAAACCAGCACAACCATACTTGTTTAAATACCTTTAATTAGCTAATTCAACTCCTGTAACTCATTTGAAGTGTAAGTTTTTCCTTTGGCTGTGCCATATCTTCATTTTTCCTAGTGTGACTCATAATTTTTGGTTGTCTATGTGTCTGGTTTCCTTAATTATCTCAATCAGACCATTGTGCCCAGGCCTCAGGAGGAGTATGTAATCAGTATCATGTTTCCCTGATGATGAAATCCAGCAGATTGTTAGTATTTCCTGTGAGGCCTCTGTACTCTCTGCTTTTCCTATCCTGCCCAGCAGGTGGCACTTTTCAGCCCACAGCTCACCACCAGCATAAAGAGTTGATGTGCCTTTAATTTTCAGCAGACTCTGTCCCTGCTAGAGTCAGAAGTCAAGCATAAGTTGTTTCAGTTTTTTTCCCCCAGATTCTGGGGTCTGAATTCTCAGAGGGAAGGATGGCACTTGATCTGGGCCCTGCCCCAATCCCCTTTCTTAGGGAAGATAAGCTCTTAAGGAATTATCTCCTTCATTTGACTTCTTCCTTTGTCTTTCTATATTAACTCCACCCTTGCTTAGGTCAGAGCTCACAATTGAAAAGGCCTTAGGCTTTTTCTAATGAGCTACTTAGAATGAAAGAAAAAAGAAAAGGAAATAAATCCCCCTTTCAGAGCCAGCCCTGAGCCTGCCAGTTTCACCAGCCAAGAGCCAGAGTCAATACTTTGTTCTATGTGTCTCTTTCCTTGGCATACAGGCTTTTTCCAGTATTCTGAGTTCATCTGAATCCAAAAGTCTCTGTTTTTATTTTCTTCCTATATTTTTCCCATCAATCCTGCCTCCTCTCTGCCAGGAGGGACCTAGGTTTCCTTTCCTGCTTGCTCTGGGTTTATCTGTGCTTGTAGCTTGTATTCAGTAGTCCAAATTTGTTAATTAAATCTGCAGTTAGAACTTGGTTGAGCTACCTTCCCTTGCTCCCAGCAGAGACTGTTTCTTTTCCCCACAATGACATGTTCCATCCCAGCCTGCCATGCTAGTGGGGGAGGGGCACCAGCTCCACATTTTGGGTGGCTTTACTTACAGTCCAATGCTGTGATCTTGGCCCTTTCACCCATTCCAGAGTGGTGTACAATGTGTGTCTGGTAACAGATGTCCCCAAAAAGTTGTTCCAGACTATATGTTAGCTGTTCCTGGCTGTTTATTAGCTGCTTTAGAGGACTAACTTCCACACCTCCCTACACCACCATCTTATGGACTCACTTTAAATTCTCAAGTATGGATCTCCACTATGCCCTTCTTGAATCATCCTTCCTATTATATTTTTCAATTAATATTTCATTCCTTTTCTTCACTCTTCAACACACCAATATCTCCTCCCCTACCCTAATGTTCAGCTGTTGACCTTGCTTCTTTTTCCTCTGGGAAAACTGATGCAATCAGAAGAGAATTTAAACAAGTTCCCACCAAAACATTATCCGCATATTAGTATCCATATACTTTGCCTTCATTCTTTAAAAAAAAATGTTATTTATCAAATAAGAAAACATTTCAAAAAAAAAAAGAAAAGCAAGGAGAAAAAAAATCCTGAAATAACTTCATTCCTTCCAATATACTCCTACCACACCAAAAGAAAATTAATGAACCACAGTCACACCTGAGCATTCTCATATCATTAAGATCACCCTCAATATCTTGTCTGTTCTTATCAGATTATCATTCCGTCTTCACTAGCTGCTGTCTATCTCTAGGTCCCCTATATTCTACATTATAAGACACTTATTTCAAATTTTTCACTGAGTTCAAATTATTGGTAACATACAATATCTCTCCTTTTGTGTCTGGCTTATTTCACTCAGCATTATGTCTTCAAGGTTCATCCATGTTGTCATATGTTTCATGACCTTGTTTCTTCTTTCTGCTTCATATTATTCAACGTGTATAAACAAAATTTTGTTTATCCACTCATCTGATGAAGGACACTTAGGTTGTTTCCATCCCTTCACAACTGTGAACAATGCCACTATGAACATTGATGTACCAATATCTGTTCTTGTCATTGCTTTCAGATCCTCTGGGTAAATACTGAGAAGTGAAATTGTTGGATCATGGTTTAGTTCAATTTCTAGTTTTCTAAGGAACTGCCAAACTGTCTCCCAGAGTGGCTGAACCATTATACAGTCCCACCAGCAATGATAAGAGTTCCAATTTCTCCACATCCTCTCCAGCATTTGGAGTTTCCTGTTTGTTTAATGACAGCCACTCTTACTGGTATGAGAAGATGCTGCATTGTGGTTTTGATTTGTAACTCCCTAATAGCTAGCAAAGATGAATATTTTTCATGTGGTTTTTAGCCATTCGTATTTCCTCTTCAAAGAAATGTCTTTTCATAATTTTTGCCCCTTTGATAATTGGGCTGTTTGTAATATTTTCACATTGAGTTTTAAGATTTCTTTATATTGACAAGATATCAGTCTCTTAACAGATACATGGTTTGCAAATATTTTGTCCCATTGAGTTGGCTGCCTCTTCAACTTTTTGACAAATTCCTTTGAGGTACAGAAGATTTTAATTCTGAGGAGTTTCCATTTATCTGTTTTTCTTTTGTTGCTTGTGCTTTGGGTTTAAGGTCTAAGAAATGACCTCTTAATACTAGGTCTTGAAGATGTTACCCTACATCATCTTCAAGGAGTTTTATGGTTTTGTCTCTTATATTGAGATTTTTGATCCATGTTGATTTAATTTTTGTATAGGGTGTGAGATGGGTGTCATCTTTCATTATTTTGGATATAGATATCCATTTCTCCCAGCCCCATTTGCTGAAGAGATTGTTATGTCCCAGATCAGTGGATTTTGTGGCCTTTTCAAAAATCAATTGACCATAGATCTGGGGGTCTACTTCCAAGTTCTCAATTCAATTCCATTGACCAATATGTCTATCTTTGTGCCAATACTATGTTGTTTTGAGTACTGTGGCTTTATAGTAGTCTTCAAGGTCAGACATTGTAAGTTCTCCCACTTCATTTTTATTTTTTAGAAAGTTTTTAGCAATTTGTGGCATTTTTCCCTTCCAAATAAATTTGATGATTTGCTTTTTGATGTCTGAAAAGTAGATTGTTGGAATTTTGATGGAAATTTCATTGAATCTGTAGAGCAGTTTGGGTAGGATTGACATCTTAATGAGGTTTCATTCTTATTACTATAGTTGAGTTGTACATGATGTTATCTTTTGCCAACCCCTCTGTATTAGGGTTCTCTAGGGAAACAGAATCAACAGGAGATATCTATAAATATAAGATTTTATAAAAGTGTCTCACACAATTGTGGGGATACATGAATCCAAATTCCATAGGGTGGGATGCATGAGTCCAAATTCAATAGGACAGTATACACGAGTCCAAATTCCATAGGGCAGGCAGTTAACTGACACCTCTGATAAGGGTGTTCAGTGAACTACTCAGGAAACTCTTTGCTGGCTAGCCAAAGAAGAAGTGAAGGTCCTCTATCTTTCTCACTTAAAAGTCTTCAACTGATTGGATTATATCCAGTTGATTGATTTCTCTCATTGTGGAAGACACACCCTTCATTAATGTAATGAGTCACAGCTGCAGCCATTTGATTGCTGATTTAATAAACCAGCCTTCTGGTTTACTAACAAGCCACAAATGTCCTTGCAGTCATGGTTAGGCCAGGGCTTACTTGACCAGGCTCTTGAGCACCATCACCTGGTGAAGCTGACACTTGAACCTAACCATTACACCCTCCATTGTGCACTAGACCACACCCCTCTTGTCAATTTAGGACTTCACTGTAGCAACTCTTCCTTCTCTCTCCTGCATTATCAGATTTCCCACTCTGTACTGGATTATTCAAATATAAATGAACTCATATTTGTCTCATCTTACAAAATCCTCTCTTGACACCTACTCCCCTTTATAAGAAAACTCCCTTATAGAGTAGTTTATATTCACTCTTTCTGGGTTCTTCCTGTTAAATAAAAAGTAAACCAACATACATTTTATTTTATTTTAAGTCTATTTATTGCTAATCCATATTAAAATTTAATCAGTTGCCCTTAAAATGTCTTTAACATTGGGCTTGTCCAATCCAGGATCCAATCAGGATCAAACATTATACCTCAGTTCATGATACTTAAGTATTTTTAAATTTTGTCTTATTTTCCAAGACACTGATTTTTTTTCTTTTTTAAAGTTTGTTGTTAATTTTTCTTATTACAAAAATTAAAAAATATGGCATCATTTTAAAAATACAGTGCAAAAAAGGAAATAAAAGCCATCCATAATCTCAGCCACAGAGATACACTGTTAAAATTTCAGTATATATCCTGCCAGACTTTTCTACATAGACAGATAGATGATAGATAAATAGATAAATAGATGATATGTAGATATTTCCCCTCAAATAGAAACTAAGTACCATGTATATTATTATATCTTGATTTTTAAGTCTTAACATATGAGGCAAAGCATTTTCTCACATCACTAAATATGATTTAAAATTAGATTTTGAATGATTTGTAGTGATTTACAGACAAATTGACACATGCAAATTTTACTGAGACTCTTATTCAACATTTAGAGGGTTTCTATTTTTTTCTCTTTTAAATAACACTGCAATGACCATCAAATATATATATATATATATATACACCTCTGACCATATCTCTCTGGTTATTTCCTTAGAATAGATACCTAGAATTACAACAAATGTTCTTTTTTTCTAAAGGTCATGCAGGTCAAGTTATTCATTCAAAGTCCACACTGTCACTAAATGAACATACATTGGTCTGACTTCCAAGGCTGTAAGGTGGGTGTATATATATATGTGTGTGTATATATATATATATATATATATATATATATATATACACACACAATTTTTTAATTGAGATTGTTCACATACCATACAACTATCCAAAGATGCAAAGAACACAATCAATTGACCATGGTACCATCATACAGATGTGCATCCATCACCACAATTTTATTTCAATTTTTCAAATATTTTCATTACTCCAGAAAAGAAATAAAGACAAAAAAAAGGAAACTCAAATCCTCTCAAACCCCTAACGACCCCCCACCCATTATTGATTCATAGTTCTGATATAGTGCATTTGTTACTGTTGATGAAAGAATGTTAAAATACTACTAACTGTAGTACACAGTTTGCATAGGTATATATTTTTCCTATATACCTCTCTATCATTAACTTCTAATTGTAGTGACATACATTTGTTGTAGTTCATGAGAGAGATTTCTAATATTTGTACAGTTAATCACAGACATTGTCTACCACAAGAATCACTGTTTTATACATTCCCATCTTTTAACCTCCAACTTTCCTTCTGGTGACATACATGTCTCTGAGCTTGCCCTTTCCACCACCTTCACACACCTTTCAGCACTGTTAGCTATTCTCACAACATGCTACCATCACCCCTGTCCATTTCCAAACATTTATGTTCACCCTAGTTGAACATTCTGCTCATAATAAGCAACTGCTCCCCATTCTTTAGCCTCATTCTATATCCT
Organism: Choloepus didactylus; assembly: GCF_015220235.1. Lineage (NCBI taxonomy): Eukaryota > Metazoa > Chordata > Mammalia > Pilosa > Megalonychidae > Choloepus > Choloepus didactylus. Next base: position 63,620,164 of record NC_051334.1, on the reverse strand, counting down.
GATAACTTATATTTCATGTCTATGTGATTACATATTATAATTAGTTCATATCAGACACACTGCAATATTTGACTTTATGTGTCTGTCTTATCTCACTCAGTTTAGTGCCTTCAAGTTCTCTTCATCAGCCCCTTCCTTTAAAATGGCTTTGTTCACACACCATACATTCAGTCCTAAGTAAACAATCATTTGTTCCCTGTATAAACATGTATTTATGTATTCAGCACCATCACCACTATCTATATAAGGACATATCCATTTCTTCCACAAAGAAGGAGGAAGAGTCAAAGAAGGCAGAAAGACAAAAGAAAAAGAAAAGAGAGAGAGAAAAAATAAAAACATGACAGCTAGAAAACAACAAAAGGAAAGTTAGCATTAATGTAAAGTATAATAAAAAATCAGACAACATTGCCAATGCTAGGAGTCCCATACCTTTCCCCTATTCCCCCCATATGCATTTAGCTTTGGTATGTTGCCTTTGTTATATTAAAGGAAGCATAATACAATGTTTCTATTAATTATAGTCTCTAATTTTCATGGACTGTATTTTCCCCCCAATCCCACCCTGTTTTTAACACCTTGCAATGTTGACATTCATTTGTTCTACCTCATGTAAAAGTATATCTGTACCTTTTACTATAATCATTGAGCACCCTAGGTTTCTGTGAGTTACACAGTCCCAGTCTTTATCCTACATCTTTTGTTCTGGTATCTTACATGGTCCCAATCTTCCTCTTTTAAGCATACTCACAGTCATCTTTGTTCAGGGTACTTACATTGCTGTGCTACTATCTCCCAAAATTGTTTTCCAAACCTCTCACTCCTGTCTTTTCCTTTCTGTCTGCAGTGCTTCCTTTGGTGTTTCCTGTAGAGCAGGTATCTTATTCACAAACTCTCTCATTATCTGTTTGTCAAAGGATATTTTAACCTCTCCCTCATATTTGAGACAGTTCTGCCAGATATAGGATTCTTGGTTGGTGGTTTTTCTCTTTCAGTATCTTAAATATATCTCCCCATTTCCTTCTTGCCTCCATGGTTTCTATTGAGAAATCCACACATAGTCTTATCAAGCTTCCTTTGTATGTGATGGATGCCTTTTCTCTTGCTGCTTTCATGAGTCTCTCTTTATCTTTGATGTTTGGTAATCTGATTATTAAGTATCTTGGCATAGGCCTATTCAGATCTATTCTGTTTGGGGTATGCCGCATTTCTTGGATCTGTAATTTTATGTCTTTCATTAGAGATGGAAATTTTTCATTGATTATTTCCTCTGCTATTGCTTCTGCACATTTTCCCTTCTCTTCTCCTTCTGGGATACCAATGACACTTACATTCCTGCTTTTCATTTTGTACTTAAGTTCCAGGAGCTGTTGCTCATATTTTTCCATTCTTTTCTGTATCTGTTCTTTTGTGTATAGGCTTTCAGATGCTTTGTTCTCCAATTCCTGAGTGTTTTCTTCTGCCTCTTGAGATCTGCTGTTGTATGTTTTCAGTGTGTCTTTCATCTCTTGTGTTGTGCCTTTCATTTCCATTGATTCTGCCAGTTGTTTTCTTGAACTTCAATTTCTACTTTATGTACACCCAGTGTTTTCATTATACAGTTTATCTCTTTTGCCATATCTTCCTACACTTTTTGAATTGATTTAGTATTAGTTGTTCAAATTCCTGTATCTCAGTTGAAGTATGTTTGTTCCTTTGACTGGGCCATAACTTCATTTTTCTTAGTGTAGGTTGTTTTCTGTTGTCTGGGCATGGTTTCCTTGGTTAACCCCATCAGGTTTTACCAGACCAAAATGGGCTCCAGTCCCAGAAGGAAGAATTATTCAGTATCCAGTATCCCTGAGGGTGTGTCTTAGAAAATTGGTTATTCTTATGCATTATATACATATCTCTTTTTAGGATTTACTGTATTAAAATAGCTAGAAGTAAATACCTAAAATTGTTGAACTGGAACTCAGTAGCCTTGATTCTTGAAGGTGATCATATAACTATGTAATTTACACTTTATGACAATCTGATTGTGAAAAACTTATGGCTCAGACTACCTTTTCAGTGTATGGACATATGAGTAGAAAAGTAGGAACAATAATATTAGTGAATAATGGGTGTGATTGGGGTTGATGGGTTCTTTTGGGTGTTTTTTTTTTTAGTTTTATTTTTATTCTTATTTTTATTATTTTTTTGAAATGAAAATGTTCAATAATTGATTAAGGTGATGAATGCACAACTATATGCTGACACTGAACAACAGATTGTACATTTTGTATGATTGTATGGTACATGGCTATAAATCAATAAATTTGCAAGAAAAAACAACAGAAACAAAAACAAAAAAATACATACTAGTTCTTTCTCCTCTCACATTCTTTAAAAGACAAAATTTTTTATTTACTTATAACAAATTATTTTTGAGTTTTTAATATTAATAGATATAAATGTACAGTAATAATACCAAAAAAAGAGGGAGAAGGGAATAGAACTTCAAGTAGTAATGTTTCTATATCCCACTGCAATTGTTAGTATAAATGTAAAACTGATTGTTTTCGGTTGTCAATGGTAAGCCCTAGAGCAACCTCTATGGAATAACATATCCCTATCAAACAAACAAACAAACAACAAAAAACATTAAAGAAATTTAAATGTTCTATTTCAAAATATTCATTTAATGAAAAAGAAAACAGCAAAGGGTGAGTATAGGAATAAAGAAGTCTTGAGACACATTGAAAACAAAAAAACAATACATCAGATGTAAATCAAAGTGTATGAAGAATAGCATAAAATGTGAGTGGATTAAAAATACAAGAAAAGCAGAGATTGTTAAACTTGATAAAAATCACATTACAAACGTACTCTGTCTACAGAGACACACATTAGATTCAATGATATAAATAATTTGAAAATCAAATGATGAGAATGGGTGTGTCATTGAAACTGGAACCACAAGAAAGTTACAATGGCTATACTAACATCATAAAATATACATATCATTACAAAAAGTGTTACTGGAGATAAAGGGAATCACTTTATAATGATAAATGTGTACATCCAACAGGTAGAAATAAAAATTATAAACACATATGCACTGTCCTGGTTTGGATCTGTTATGTACCTCAGAAAAGACCATGTTCTTTTAATCCAATCTTGTGGCAGCACACCTATTGTGGGTGGAACATTTTGATTAGTAATTTTTCATGGAGATGAGACCAACCCAATTCAGGGTGTGTCTTAATCCTTTACTAGAGTCCTTTAAGACAGCTCATGGGAGAGAGAGCTAAGAGAAACTAAGATATGCAATCCAGAGTTTGCCCTCAGGAGAAGCTAAAACAGAAGACAAGAGATGTAATCTGTTATGGTGCCCGTGAGTTAAAGTATGAGACAGCCAAACAGAATTTAAAGAGCCTTTATTAGCCGGCCGGCAACTGCTCACCGTCACTCCATGCAGGGAGTTCGGTAAGCAGCCCCGACCTGAATTTGCTGGGGACTTATATAGGCAAAAACTACATCCTGGAGCTGTACCACATCCTGGAACCGTAAGCAAGCTATTTTGACAGAAGCAGAGTTGGCAGTTAGTTATTGGTTGCCTAAGACATTTAGCAAGGTTTAGGAAAAATTTCGCTTGGAACTGGTGCAATTGTTGATTGTTAAAAGGGTTATGCTTGGCTGATGCGTACAACTGCAGTTTCACTTCCTTTAAACGGTACAGTTTCACTCCCTCCTCCTCGTGGCTCAATGCTGCTTACACAACATTTTTACTTTACAGACTGAAGTGGGAGGGGGACCCACAGGTTACAGATTATGGGGAGGGGACCCACTTCATAATCCAGTGACAGAAACCCCAGGAGAAATAAGCAAGGACCCCAGGAGGTGAGATGGAAGCCCAGAGACATTTTGGGAAAAGCTATTTAAACCAGAATCTATACCCAAGAAAGAAGGTTCAGGAGAGTCAGCCATGTGACTTCCATGTGAAAGAGCAACCCTAGATGCCATTAGCCTTTCCTCAGAGAAGGTATCTACCTCTTGATGCCTTAATTTAGACATTTTCATGGCCTTAAAACTATAAAGTTGTGAACCAGTAAACCCCCATTCTAAAAGCAAATCTGCTGCTTGTATATTGCATTTCAGCAGCTTTAGCAAACCAAAACATGCACCTAATAAGAGCACAAATATGCATGAAGCAAAAACTGATACAAATCAGGGGAGGAATTAGGCAATTCAAAAATGAAACTTGGAGATGTCAATGCCCACTTTCAATAATGGATAGAAAAAAAGAGGCATGAGATTAATAAGGAAATGGATGAGTTAAATAACACTATAAACCAACTAGACTTAACAGACATTACTGGAATACTCCATGCAACAATCGAGTATACATTCTTCTCAAGTGCAAGTGGAACATTCTTTAGCATAGACAATACGTTAAGCCATACAGCAAACCTTAGAATATTTACAAAGGACAGAAATAATATCAAGTATGTTCTCTGAAAACATTGGAATGAAATTAGAAGTAAAAAAGCAAAGAAATTTGGGAAACTCACATTTATGTGGAAATTAAGCAGCACATTCCTAGGTAACCAATATGTGAAAGAAGAAATTAAAATGGAAATTAGAAAATAATTTTAATTGATAATGAAGACATAGAATACCAAAATTTATGAGTTGTGGTCAAATGAGTGCTAACAGGGAAATTTGTGGCTGCTAATACTTATCTGAAGAAAAAAGAAAAATCTCAAAAGAATTACATAATCTTTCACCTTAAGGCACTGAAAAACAAAGAGCAAATCAAAACAAAAGACAGAAGGAGGAAATAATAAAGATTAGGGTGGAAATGAATGAAATAGAACAATAATGAAGAAAGATCTACAAAAGTGCAAAGCTTTAGAGAGATTGAGCAAGAAATAAAGGGAAAAGAATCAAATGACCAGAAACAGAAATGAAAGTGGAGACATCACTACTTATCTGATAGAAATAATAAGTAATATAAAGGAATGCTATGAACAATTTTATGCACTTAAGTTAGATAGCTATATGAAATGAATAAATTTATAGAAACACACAAATGACCAAATTTGATTCAAAAAGAAGTAGATAGCTTCTTCCACCTCGGACCGGCCGGGGCTCCGGAGAGTCTCGGCTCGCCAGTCCCTGGAGCCGCCCTGTTGCCGCCACATCCATTCGTGGCGAGCCCGTCAGTCCCCGCATAGTGTGCTTCTTCATCTGGGCCATGGATGGCGGGGATCTGATGAGCTTTTTTCTTCTGGCATCATTAACGGACCTTTTACCATGAACAATTCCACTCCTACCACAGGTGTGCTAATGGGAATGACAACAAGAAATTTAAAGGAGATAGAACTCCTTGTTCACCTTCCCGTGTTCTCCATCTTCGCCAAATTCCAAGTGATGTCACCGAAGCAGAGGTCATATCATTAGGTCTACCATTCGGCAAAGTAACTAATCTTTTGATGTTGAAAGGAAAAAGCCAGGCTTTCTTAGAAATGGCTTCTGAGGAAGCTGCTGCTACTATGGTGAATTATTACACTCCTGTTACTCCTCACCTACGAAGCCAGCCTGTTTATATCCAGTATTCCAATCATAGAGAACTCAAGATTGACAATCTGCCTAATCAAGCTAGAACCCAAGCTGCATTGCAGGCCATCAGTGCTGTCCAGTCAGGAAACCTGGCCCTTACTGGAACTCCTACCAATGAAGGCACAGTCCTGCCTGGGCAAAGCCCTGTGCTCCGAATAATTATTGAAAACCTGTTTTACCCTGTTACTCTGGAAGTTCTTCATCAGATATTTTCTAAATTTGGCGCAGTCTTGAAGATTATCACCTTTACAAAGAATAATCAGTTTCAAGCCTTGCTTCAGTATGCTGACCCAATGAATGCACATTATGCTAAAATGGCTCTGGATGGCCAGAATATCTATAATGCATGCTGCACTCTACACATTGACTTCTCCAAGCTCACCAGCCTTAATGTGAAATATAATAATGACAAAAGCAGAGACTTCACTCACTTAGACCTTCCTACTGGTGATGGCCAGCCATCCCTTGAACCCCCTATGGTTGCTGCGTTTGGTGCACTGGGTATAATTTCCTCACTGTATGCAGGGGCTGCTGGATTTGCCCCTGCCATTGGATTTCCTCAAGCTACAGGTTTTTCAGTCCCAGCTGTTCCTGGAGCTCTTGGTCCTCTCACAGTCACCCCCTCTGCTGTCACTGGAAGGATGGCCATTCCTGGGGCCAGTGTGATGCCAGGAAATTCTGTTCTCCTTGTCACCAATCTCAATCCTGATCTTATCACACCACATGGGCTTTTTATCCTATTTGGGGTGTATGGTGATGTGCATCGAGTGAAAATTATGTTTAATAAGAAAGAAAATGCCTTGGTTCAGATGGCAGATGCAAATCAAGCTCAACTAGCAATGAGTCATCTGAGTGGTCAGAGACTTTATGGAAAATTGCTTCGTGCTACACTGTCCAAGCATCAAACAGTTCAGCTTCCTCGAGAGGGACAAGAAGACCAAGGTCTGACTAAGGATTTCAGCAATAGTCCTTTGCATCGCTTCAAAAAGCTTGGCTCTAAAAACTTCCAGAATATTTTCCCACCATCAGCCACTCTGCATCTTTCCAACATCCCCCCTTCTGTTACAGTGGATGATCTGAAAAACCTTTTCACAGATGCTGGATGTTCAGTGAAGGCTTTTAAATTCTTTCAGAAAGATCGCAAAATGGCGCTCATTCAATTGGGATCCCTGGAAGAAGCAATCCAGGCCCTTACTGAGCTTCATAACCATGACCTTGGAGAAAATCACCACCTCAGAGTTTCCTTCTCAAAATCCACAATCTGACTTTTCTGTGAAATTTTCTCCTAAGACTGGACCATAATTTAAGTAAAACTTTCAGACATGGACTGAAGCAGCTCAAGACCAATTCTGCCTCTTTCACAAAAATAACTATTAAACTCTTGCTGAGTTTGATATTCAAGTATATTAAAAAAACAAGGGGTCTTCTCTTTTTCCATTTTTTCCCCTGCCAGTAAGTGATCAAAGATTTGTTTTTCTCTACACCATAGTTTCTAGGAAAATAATCTTCAAGAAAAAATTAATTCCCCATGTTAAATTGAATTTCAAGAGGACAGACTTTCTTTTAGTTTGGGTCCAAATCAGCCTTTTGCAACATTTCTCAACTCTGTACTTTAAAAAATTTAAATATATAGACTTTTAAAATTACTTTATGTAATTTAAATTACTTTTGACCAAGTTTTTAACTTTATGATTCAGAAGTTTGACCTCTGTAGGAAATGAAGTTGACTTATGATTTGTCAATTATTTACATATATTGGTAGTTATTATACATTGAGTTATAATGGAAGCAAATTTATGTAAACTTGTAGGTTTCCTTTTATTGATTTCTTCCCTCCACTGGAAGACACTCCTTTGAATGATGCATATCTTTAACTTTTTAAGACTATTTGGAGAAATGAAGTATCTTAACTGCCCCTAGGGAAATTAAGTGGAAGCCAACCAGAATCTATTAAGATCAGAATAATTAATACTTTTATTAGGAAAAATCATGTTTTAAATTTCAAAATACTTGTTTGTTGAGTAATGTCATATGGTCTTTGAAAATTTAAAAGGAAAAATAATCCAACCTATAAACTACTTTTTTACAGTTGTTTTCAGAAAAAAGTTTACAGTCTTAAAGAAACTATTCAGGTGCCTCATATGGTTTGACAGATTTTTTAGAAGTTATTTTTGGTAAGGCCTTCTTTTAGAAAAAAAATTAATCTCAAGGGGTTTTGTACCACTGTAATCTCTAATACTTATTCAGAATTACTGTGTATTTACTTAATTTCTTATTATGTGCCTTATTATGTGCTTATGATAAATAGGTTAGAATTTTATCTAAGTATCTTAAAAGCTGTATTGTGGGCTTGGTGAGCATTTTGGTTTTTTCTTTCCCTCTTTTGGTAAGGATTTTAAAGATTTTTTTCATTGCAGTTTTAATGGTTTTCAATAAGTAATAGTTTTTATTCAAATTTTTGGTGCTTTGGTGCAGAGATGGGGTGGGGAGTGGGGGTGAATGGTTTTGGGAATAACTCAGTGCACACCTGTAGGCCTCTTCACGTTGTGACTGATAGTGGTCATTGCTGGTTATAGCATACCAATTTGGGGCTGTAAAATGCAATGTCAGTTTCTGGATTTTGTCTAATCTTTATCACCTATCAGAATTTGTCTCAGGATTGCTTGATTTTGTTTTTGTTTTTGTTTTTTTTTCAGTACTCAAGTGAGAAGTTGCTTTTCTTTGTTAATGTAACTTCATTACTCAGTGCCCACATATTTGGAGAATGAGAAAGTGGCTTCTTTCTCATACTCTCTTTTTTGGGGGGTATTGAATGTAAAAGAGTACATTTTAATGTTGCTTCAGTAATTGTATAATGTAAATTTGTTTCTTTTAAAAAAAAAACTTCACTTTTTTAAAAAATTATTTCTTCAGTGCTTGATTAGATTTTTAACAGCAGAATTTGTCAGAAGTATCATTTTTGTCCACCCCCTTTCAGATTTTCAGTGACTCATCTCAACTTTTAAAACAATATTTCAGTCTGTTTGCTATATTCCAGCCATTAATTTGAACACATGGAGGTTCTTGCAAAAGAATGCTATAAAAATGTGGAGACTGAAAAAGATAAAAGTTCTTGAAAGCAGAATTCACCCAATACTGAGCAACAGTTGTAGTTGGAGAAATAGGAAGGGGGGCACTAAATTGAGACCTTCAAATGGATGAGTTTAGTATTGGCCAAATAGATATGGTATAATCATTTATCTAGGTTCTTTTCCTTTTCGCTTGTAAAATATATTTTTACTAAAACATTGAGTAAGGAGAGGGGGTAAACATTTTCTTTGAGAAATCCTCCAGAATTTGCTTCTTTTTTTTCTTCCACACAGCACTATTATAATTATCAGAGACATATTAAATTGGACTATTTAACTTGCTTTGGGTTAAGAATTACTGTGTAACTTATTAATTTATGATTCTCATAACATTCAGTGTAAGTGTAGCAAAAGTCCCTGATAACAAGAAGGGAGATCATAATTGTGTTGAATGTATTTTTGAAGCAGGGAATGGCCTTTAAATCTGAGAGAGAACATTTGAATCCTTTTCAGGGATTTATGTATATATGTGTGTGTGTGTGGGTGTGTGTGTAGATAAGTGTATATACATACATACACTCTTCTAATATTGTACATATATATGCACATTGCATACATTTTAATTTATTGACAAAATCAAATTCAGATTTGGAAAGTGGGATGTTCTTGTTTAAAAATAGGGTGTTTGAAACCATCAAATTGTGTCTAAAATTAGCTATAGCACATGGATATTGTCCATATTGGTCTATTTGCTGTTTGAATTATAGAGGTCTACAGATTTTGTATTGGCAGAGTTTCTGTAAAAGGATTTAAAAATATCAGGGTGGTGGAAAAACTAAATCTGCTTATTTTTGTTTTGGTATGCATTTATTAGATATCGTCTAAGCAGTGGTTTTTTTTTCACTGTTGATCTGTCGCAGTATCCTATTTTCAAGTTTATTCACTTTATTTTGAGGAGTATTGTCTTATCATTTTTGAAGATGTCTGGACTTTTACACAGAATATATATGTGCAGGGCTTTAAAAAATAGCAGTACATGTTTAACTGTAGCAATTCATGCCAAAAAAAAAAGTTTAACTTTGAGATAACTTGTATAGCAGCAAAATGTGTTTTGTGTAAAGTACAAATAGAAAAATGACCCTATTTCTTAATTGATAGTGGAGAGTTGACACTTACTGGAGAGTGTCAGAATTACCCAGTAGTTCCTACAGAATGCCATAAATTATTTGTTTAAGACTAAAAATTGTAATCTGTTATTTGGAGTGATGTTTCTGATTTTGCTGTTGAAAGTTGCAGCTCTTCCAATTTGAAAAACACTTTCTGCCTTCATAATTCCTTATAGGAGCAAGGCCTTCTTTGGCCCACCAAGGATGGTGATCCTATTGGGTGCAGGTTCTGCTTCAGCTGATGAGATGCAGCTCTCATGGATGTCTCTGTATTCAGTTTCATATAAACTTTTCAAACCTTCAATTCATGAGGCAGCAATGTTTATACATTGTGTGTATCATCACACACAGCTTCTCTTCTGTTCCCACTAAATAAATTTGGGCAAAAGATGACAAGTTCAAACCTAAGTTTTGTTTTTGTTTTTTGTTTTTTTTTCCAGTAAGTCACTTAAAAACTTTCAGTTTGCTAAACTGTCAGTTTATCTCTTAGAAAAGTTAATGGGTACTGCTATTTTTAAGACCAAGAAGAGACAGCATGATTATGTGTAAAAGCATTTTTCTTAGCCTTTCCTTTGTCTTGATCTGTTGTTAACTAGAATAAAACTGCCAGACTTAAAATATTCTACTGTTGTGCTAAAAGAAGTAACAATTTAGATTGCACAAAGTTTTTCCTTTAAAGAAAATACAACTCAGCTGTCTTTTAAAAGAGCTGTGTTGTTATATACAAGACTATTTGCAGTCTTTTTTCAGAGCAAATTCTAACAACTAGTTGTGAATGGTTTAAAAAATAAAAATCACTAAAGTATTAGTTTTGGGGGTTTTTATAGAGGGAGAAAAACAAAACAGGACCAAAGTTTATGTGCCTTCTTCAGTAGCCTTAATTGACCTTTTGTTCCTATTTCAGACTAAAGTAGTAACAGTATTCTGGTTTTCAGGAAATATGAACTATATAGTTTTTAAAGAATGATGTTCCACAGATTATTCATACAAGCAAAGAATTTATAACTAATTGAGGTATCGGTTACACTTTTGCCTTTATCTCATAATATTCACAATATAGCATTGTGCAGGTAACTAGGAACAGAGCTGCTCTAAGTATTTGTGGTAATCATCTTAATTTTTATAACCTGAGGCATGTGTTCCAGAGCAGGGATATTTGTCTGGTCCAGTGACCTTAGTGATAATAGCTATGATTGAAAGCTGCTTATGTAAGGCAAGCTTAAATCAGGACTGTAAACAGATTTTTTTTTGTTATTATTTTCAGTTCTTGGGTCTGTATGGTAGTTGTAGTAAAAATATTTAAATAGCTATTTTTGTGTGTCATTTAAAAATATCATATACTGGCCTTCCCCCCCCCTTACCATTGTTAAATTCATCCCACATCCTAAAAGTACTAATTTATAAAGATTGCTGACCAAGCAAAGTTTTGCATCAAAATGTCACCTCATTGCTCTGACCAAAGACTGTCTGTTCTCGTTTTAACTCTTCTCTGTTAAGTGTTTGTTTGTTGTTGTTTTTTTCCCAAGCTCCTTTCTGAAAGAAGACCCAGTGCAAAGTGGCCTTTACTTTCCGTTTCCTACTGGTGAATAGACTACTTAGAGAAAATGGGAGTTTAAATGTGAGCAGAATGGATAAGGATGACAAGGTTTGATGGGCATTTCAGTACAGTACTGTATTTAATGAAAAAAAAAATAGCACAGCTTGGAGCCTCTGACATTGTCTCATGTTTTACGTGGTCTGTTCATAAAATTCCCTTTTTCCATTTGTAAGAATGTTCATCTAACAGAAGAAAATGCTGTAAATATTTGTAACAACATTTTTTTTAACCAGGCCAAAAAAGAAAAAAAAAGGTTTTTGGGAACAAGTTAACATATAAAGTGGTTTTATATAAAACATCGATTGTCTTGTATATTTTGATAAGTAGCAGTACCAGCTTTCATTTGTAACACAGTTTGTGGCATTGAAAGAAAAGGATTCTGTGATTGTTGAAATGAATTATGTTATAAATGCAGAGAAGATGAAATATTAAAAAACATATTTTCTAAAAAAAAAAAGTAGATATAGACAACATGATGGAGTAGGAAGTTCCAAAAATCTCATCTTACCCACAGAAACACCAAGAAACAAGCAGAAATAGTCAAAACCCACTTGCTCAGGACTCTGTAAAACAAAGGTTTAAAGCAAAAAAGTGAATGCCAAATCAAGAAAAGGACAACTTAAAATGATAGGAATGACTCCTGGTGCTTTTACTAGCCATTCACCCACCCCTTGCTCAGTGCTGTGGAAGTCAGATAATAGCCTATGCTCTCTGAAGGGAGCAAAGCATTTTATTCTTAAATTGGTGTATGTGTATATTTGTTCCAACCCATATGATTGCTACAAGAAATAACAGAAAGTTTTTTCCTACATCTTTCTTATTCCAGAACTCAGGGTGAGGAAGTAGCAGACCTGGATGAAAAAAAAATTGTATGGATGTGGGAATAATCAAAGTGAATCCCTTGGGACAAAAGATTATGGTTGAGACATATAATAGTGCACCTAGGGCCAGGGAGGAAAGGTTGTGGGAAATTTGCTTGGGAAAATGGGGCATACAGGAGTGTACATAAATATCAGGGGAATTTAGGGAGACATGCATATATATGTCCATGGCAACACATGGTCAAAAAAGACTTGAGAAGATCCTAAACTTTCTCCTTGGGTTGAACTCTAGGCTTAATGCCAGCTAAGTGAAGCAATAAGGGAGAGCACCAACACAGAGCCAATCTACCAAGACTGTAAGAGGCATTTTTTCAATTGTTCAAGTTCCTGATACCCAAGAAAATCTGCCATAGCACTAGCCAAATACAAGGTAAATGAACAGATAATTCAATGACTACACACAAGGAATACTACCTTTGCAATTATGACTGGACAAAAGAAAAACCAAATAGATTAATACAGTCTTTCAACAATAAAAAAAATAACAGCAAACTCAGGAGGAGGAAAATCTGATTTTCAGAATTAACAAAAATATTCAAATGTCCAGATTTAAACAAAAGATTACAAGGCATACAAAGAAAGGAAAAGAGGGGGAGAACTTTTGGGAAGATGGAAGAATAGCTGAGGCAGAGCCAATATTCTTCCATGAAAGAAAAACTAGAGAAGGGCTGGAGGACTCCCAGAAGAGCAGTTGCAGGGTGCCTGTGGCCAGACAGGGACTTCTAAAATAAATGGTGGGTACTCGGACAAAAAAAGCAGAGAAACTGTGTCTCAAAGGATGGGGTGAGTTTATTCAGCTGGGACTGCTGCCAGGGGCTGGAAGCACCTATATGGCTGCCAAGCAGGGGAGTGAACAGCTTTCCAACCTGATGCACCCATATCAACAATTAGCTGGGGAGATAATCCTCTACAGCCACATGGCCAGAAGCTCCCATGAGGGAAGCCAGGAGGCAGGGGACTAGTGTTGACAGCATTTACTCTACCTCCAAGAAAGACCATGGTGTGCATGGGCAAGAGGTTGAGAAAGGCAAGGGTCACACATGGAAGCCCCAGGAGTCCCTCCCACACCCCAGAGGCTCACAGGCATATCACAGGAAGGGAAGAGCATGTTTGAACTGGAGGGAGAGACATGCAATCCCACAGCCTGAGAGTGATTCACTCGGAGGAGTTCCGAGAAACACCAGACCAATGGTGCCCTTAGGCAGACTCCCTGCCTAACTACACAGAGATGACACTGCACCCCCAGGGCTGGCAGTCCCCAGTGCACATGAAGAAAAGATGCACTGACTGGATGTCCACCTGGTTTGGACTCCACCCAGTGCACAGTTGAAGTGAGGGAGAAGTGGCATGAGGGTTAGAGTTGGTTCAAGAGCCCCATCTGTTGGAAAGACAGTGTAAGTGCACTCCAGCAAGCTATGACTCTGTCAAATATATATATACATATATGTTTAAATAATCCTGAATTTCCCAAAATGACCTTATCAAGATAAGAAAATTCTCTGAAGCAAAAAGAAAAATTATAAAGTGTGTGAAGAAACAAGAAGATAAGGACAAGCAAAAGGAAAAAAATTAGAAAGCAAGTGAAGACAGAACTTGAATCAATTAATTAAAGAATTACATCCAAAACAACTTCAATGAGTTGGCTAAGGACATAAATGACATCAAGAAGAATCTAGAAGAGCATAAGAAGACTTTGAAAGAGTAAATTAAAAAATAGCAGATCGAATGGAAATAAAAGCTACTGTTGATCAAATTAAAAATATACTAGAGGAAGATGGCGGCAGCGACCATAGCTCTCTTGAGTCCGCTGTTCCCGCGGGCACCCCTTGGCTAGTAGGAGCGGGTCGCTGATCTGGCTTGGGATGTGGAGGGCCTCCCAGAGGTGTGGTGAACCCACGTGGCCCTTCAGGGGCAAAGTAAGCTGGCAGCACCTGCCCGCAGATACCAGATGCCCTATCCATTGATGAGAGTGGTGTTATTGAAGTCTTCAATTGTTATTGTAAAGATGTCTGTTTCTCCCTTCATCATTGCCACTGTTTATGTCATGTAATTTTGGGCACCCTGGCATAAAGAAAGCATTTGCTGGTTCACAAGCAGCTGCATATCGCCATTTACACTCTGGAGAGAAAACAGTGCACCAGAGAGACTATGATGAGTACTATGAGTAATAATATGTCCAAATGTCTATCTTTTTTTGTGTGTGTGATTTCAAGTGAAATGACTTTACTGCTTTATCATTTAGGATAATGTTTTTGGTAATCTTTATTTTGTTGAGAGTTTTTATTAGGAATAGTTTCTGAATTTAATCAAATGTCTTATCACTTGATACACTGACTTGTTTTTTCTCCTTTAATTTGTTGGTTAATGGATTGTGTTGATTGAGTTCCTAATAGTGAACTATATTTGCATTTTTGGAATAAAATGTAATTGTTTTACTATTCATTAGCTACATTGCTAGAATCCATTTGGTAATATTTTAATTAGAAATTTTGCACCTATATTCATATGTGATTGTTATCTGTGACCTAGAATAGGCTGTAAAACATTTTAATTATCTTCTTTAAAAATTAGATAAAATTCAACTGAATCTGGTATTGTCTTTAATCATGGTGTTTTAATTGCCCTTCCAACATCTATGGTAATTGGTATAGTCAAATTTTCCATTTCAGCTTACTCCATTTGAAGAATTTATATTTTGTTGGAAATCAATCATTTTACCTGTTTTTAAATGTATTACCATAGAGATGCATGGAGTACTCCTTACAATTCTTTTCATCTCTATTATCTCTAATCATACATACTCTTGCTCTCCTTTTTTCTTTTTTTTTTTTAATTCAGTTTTATTGAAATATAGTCACATACCATACAATCATCCATGGTATACAATCAACTGTTCACAGTACAATCATATAGTTATGTATTCATCACCACAATCTATTTCTGAACATTTTCCTTACATCAGAAAGAATCAGAATAAGCATAAAAAATGAAAGTAAAAAAATAACACCCAAACCATCCCCCCATCCCACCCTATTTGTCATTTAGTTTTTGTCCCCATTTTTCTACTCATCCATCCATACACTAGATAAAGGGAGTGTGATCCACAAGGTTTTCACAATCACACTGTCACCCCCTGCAATCTACATTATTATACAATCATCTTCAGGAGTCCAGACTACTGGGTTGGAGTTTGGTTGTTTCAGGTATTTACTTCTAGCTATTCCAATACATTAAAACCTAAGAGGTGTTATCTATATAGTGCATAAGAATGTCCACCAGAGTGACCTCTCAACTTCATTTGAAATCTCTCAGCCACTGAAACTATTTCATCTCATTTTGCATCCCCCTTTTGGTCAAGAAGATGTTCTCAATCCCATGATGATGGGTCCAGATTCATCCCCGGGAGTCATATCCTGCATTGCCAGGGAGATTTACACCCCTGGGAGTCGGGTCCCATGTAGGGGGGAGGGCAACGAGTTCATCTGCTGAGGTGGCTCAGTTAGAGAGAGAGAGGGCCACATCTGAGCAACAAAGAGGTACTCAGGGGGAGACTCTTAGGCCCAATTATATGCAAGTTCAGCCTCTCCTTTGCAGTAACAAGCTTTGTAAGGGCAAGTCCCATGATAGAGGGCTCGGCACATGAAACCACCAGTCCCAATGTTTGTGAGAACATCAACATCAGTCCAGGTGAGGAAGTCCAACACTTCTGCACCTTCTCCCAGCTCCTTGGGGGGGTGGGGCTGTAAATATATTTTTTATTCTCTGCCCAAATTACTTTGGGATGTGTCACTATTTCACACTAACCTATACTAACCTACCTTACCTCACTTCCTATTCAAAGTTCCATGTAATTGTGTTTTAACAAACCAACTGTAGAGTTATACTGTTTAGAAAATATAGATCCTGCACCAAATGGACATCTCTTCCCTTGGTCTCACATGGAGATTGAAGTTTTAAAACAGTCTGTTTCGACCTTTACCCTTTGGCCTGGTTTGCCCCAGTTTTAACCAGATCTGCTTCATTCATATCACTAATTGAAGTCTGGGATCTTTTTCAGCTTTTTTTTAACAGTTGCTGTATGCACTAATACTGACATTCATATCTGCCAAGCTCTAGCTCTGAGTTTCAGGTGTCTCAGAGATATGCATTGTTCCAGAGACCAATCAGGTTATACGCTAGGGGATCAGAATCTCAAAGTTTAGAGATAGGCATTACAATTCAGGGATAGAGTTAACTGCTGTAAGAGCTTACAATCTAGGGACTATTACAACAGTCACGTCCATGTTAGGCCATGTTCTAAGATTCAATTCTGAGTTTACACATTGTAGTTAGTTCATATTGGTGAGGCATTATAGTGTCTGCCTTTATTTCTGGTGTACTTCACTCAAATACTGTGTACAGGATCCATTCACCTCATTGTGTGCCTCACAGCTTCACTCCTTCTTGTAGTTGCTGAATATTCCATTGTATGCATATGCCACTGTTCAACATTCTGTTCCTCAGTCTATGTACCCTTAGGTCACCATCACCCATTGCAAAACATGATTGCTGCCTCCATGAACACCAGTTTGCAAATGTCCATTCATGTCTCTGCTCTCAGATCTTCAAATGACATACCCCATAATGAGGTTGCAGGACCTTATGGTCCCCACATACTTAACTTTTGTGGAACCACCAGACTGACCTTCAGAAAAGCTACACCATTCTACCTGCTCATCAACAGTAGATAGGTACATCCCTCTCACCATGTTTTCTCCAACACTTTTACTCCTATGTAAATTTTTTCCTATAATTTTATAGAGTTATATTCACATACCATACATTTAACCACAAGGTACAGTCAGTTGTTCAGGGTATCATCATAAAGTTGTACATTTGTCATCACAGTCAGCACTTATATTGATTACAAGAAAAAAAATTTAGCAATAATAAGAAAGGTGATAAAAAGAAAAATAACATGTCATGCAATACAATAAAAGAGTAAAGACAGAAAATAAACCACTACCAAGAATCCCATATTCCTCCCCCATATCCCCCTCTCATATACACTTAGCATTGGCATATTGCCTTTGCTACATTTAATGGAGGTATATTACAATGTTACTGTTGACTATAGACTCCAGTTTGCTTTGATTATGCTTTTTCCCAAATACCATCCCTTTTTCAACACTCTACATGGTTGACATTCATTTGCTCTCCCATATGCAAAAACATTTTTATATTTGTATATTTAGTAACAGTCATTGGCCACTTCAGTTTTTGTCAAGTTATATAGTCCCAGTCTTTATCATCTATCTTTACCTCTGGTGTCATACATTCCCCCATCCCACCTCTTTCAGCTTTACTCACAGACATTTTTTTTTGGTGTACTTACAATACTGTACTACCATCACACAGTATTATGCTATCTATTTCTGGATCTATACAATCAATCCTGATAAACATTCTGTAGTCCTTCAGCATCAAATGCCTGATCTCTACCTTCTTTCTATCTCCTGGTCGCCTGTGTTGTCAGCTTTTAACTCCCAAAGTTTGTTCATTAATGTCTGTTCATATTAGTGAGAACATACAGAATCTGTCCTTTTGTTTCTGGCTAACTTCACTCAACATAGTGTCCTCAAGGTTCATCGATGTTATTATATGATCCATGTCTTTGTTCTGTCTTACAGCTGCATAATATTCCATCATGTGTATATACCACAGTTTGTTTATCCACTCATCCTTTGATGGACATTTGGGCTGTTTCCATCTCTTGGCAATCGTGAATAATGCTGCAGTAAACATCGGTTTACAAACATCTGTTTGTGTCTTAAGTTTCAGTTCCTCTGAGTATATACCCAGCAATGGAATAGCTGGGTCATATGGCAAATCTATAGTTATCATCCTGAGGAACTTCCACACTGTCTTCCAGAGTGGTTGCACCATTCTACATTGCCACCAACAATGAATAAGTGTGCCTCTTTCTCCACATCCTCTCCAGCACTTGTCATTTTCTGTTTTTTTGGATAATGGCCATTCTGGTAGGTGTGAGATGATATCTCATTGTGCTTTTGATTTGCATTTCCTTAATAGGCTGTGAAGTTGAGCATTTTTTCATATGTTTTTGAGCCGTTTGTATTTCCTCTTCAGAAAAATGTCTGTCCATGTTTTTGCCCATTTTTTAATTGGATTATTTGTCTTTCTGTTATTGAGTTGTAGGATTCCTTTATATATTCAGGATATTAAATCCTTATCTGATATGTGTTTTCCAAATATCATCTCCCATTGTGTAGGTTGCCTTTTTACTCCTCTGACAAAGTCCTTTGATGTACAAAAGTGTTTAATTTTGAGGAGATCCCATTTGTCTATTTGTTCTTTGGTTGCTCGTGCCTTGGGTGTGAGGTCTAAGAAACCACCTCCTATCACAAGATCTTTAAGATATTGCCCTACATTTTCTTCTAAGAGTTTTATGGTCATGATGCTAACATTTAGGTCTTTGATCCATTTTGAGTTAATTTTTGTATGAGGTGTGAGATAGGCATCCTCTTTCATTCTTTTGGAAATGGATATCCAGTTCTCCAAACACCATTTATTGAAGAGGCTGCTCTTTCCCAGTTGCTTTGGCTTGACTGTCTTATCAAAGATCAGTTGTCCGTAGATGTAAGGGTCTACTTCTGAACACTCAATTCGATTCCATTGGTCAGTATATCTGTCCTTATGCCAGTACCATGCTGTTTTGAGCACTGTAGCTTTGTAATATGCTTCAAAGTCAGGTAGTGTGAGACCTCCCACTTTGGTCCTCTTTCTCAAGATATTTTTGGCTATTTGGGGCACCTTGCCCTTCCAAATAAATTTGGTTATTGGTTTTTCTATTTCTGTAAAGTATGTTGTTGGGATTGGAATTGGTATTGCATTGAATCTATAAATCAATTTAGGTAAAATTGCCATCTTAACTATATTTAGTCTTCCAATCCATGAACATGGTATGTTCTTCCATTTTTTTAGGTCTTGTCCAATTTCTTTTAGCAGTTCCTTATAGTATTCTGTGTAAAGGTCTTTTGTGTCCTTGGTTAAGTTTATTCCTAAATACTTGATTCTTTTGGTTGCTATTGTAAATGGGATTTTTTTCTTGATTTCCTCCTCTTGTTGCACATTACTTGTGTATAGGGACACTGCAGAATTTTGCATGTTGATCTTCTAGCCTGCCACTTTGCTGTATTCATTGACTAGTTCTAGTAACTTTGCTATAGATTTTTCTGGATTTCCTACATATAGAATCATGTCATCTGCAAGTAGTGAAAGTTTTACTTCTCCCTCTGCAATTTGGATGCTTTTATTTCTTTTTCTTGCCTAATTGCTCTAGCTAGAAGTTCCAGCACAATGTTGAATAACAATGGTGATAGTGGGCATCCCTGTCTTGTTCCTGATCTTAGAGGAAAAGCTTTCTGTCTCTCCCCATTGAGTATGAAGTTAGCTACAGATTTTTCATATATCACCTTTATCATATTGAAAACGTTCCCTTCTATTCTTATCCTTTGAAGGGTTTTCATCAAGAAAGGATGTTGAATTTTGTCAAATGCCTTTTCTGCATCAATTGAGATGATCATGTGGTTCTTCTGCTTTGATTTATTGATGTGGTGTATTGCATTAATTGATTTTCTTTTGTTGAACCAGCCTTGCATACCTGGAATAAATCCCACCTGGTCATGGTGTATAATTCTTTTAATGTGTTGCTGGATTCCATTTGCAAGTATTTTGTTGAGGATTTTTGCATCTATATTTGTTAAAGAAATTGGCCTATAATTTTCTTTTTTTGTAGTATCTTTGTCTGATTTTGGTATTAGGGTGATGTTGGCTTCATAGAAAGAGTTAGGTAGCTTTCCCTCTTCAATTTTTTTGAAGAGTTTGAGCAGGATTGGTACTAATTCTTGAATGTTTGGTACAATTCACATGTGAAACCATCTGGTCCTCGCCTTTTACTTTTTGGCAGCTTTTTGATGACTGACTCAGTCTCTTTACTTGTGATTGATTTGTTGAGGTCATCTATTTCTTCTTGACTCAATGTTGGTTGTTTATGCTTTTCTAGGAAGTTGTCCATTTCATCTAAGTTGTCTAGTTTATTAGCATATAGTTGCTCATAGTGTCTTCTCATTATCTCCCTAATTTCTGCAGGGTCAGTAGATATATTTCCTTTCCCATTTCTGATTGCATTTATTTGCATCCACTCTCTCATTATTTTTGTTAGCCTAGCCAGTGGTCCATCAATTTTATTGATTTTCTCAAAGAACCAACTTCTGGTTTTGTTGATTCTCTCTATTGTTTCCCTGTTCTCAATTGCATTTATTTCTGCTCTAATCTTTGTTATGTCTTCCCTTCTGTTTGCTTTGGGGTTAGTTTGCTGTTCTTTCTCTAATTCCTCCAGGTGAACAGTTAACTCTTCAATTTTTGCTCCCTCTTCTCTTTTAATATCGGCATTTAGGGCAATAAATTTCCCTCTCAGCACCACCTTTGCTGCATCCCATTTTTGATAAGTTGTGTTCTCATTGTCATTTGCCTCAAGGTATTTATTAATTTCTCTTGTAATTTTCTCCTTTGCCCACTTGTTTTCTAAGAGGGTGTTGTTTAGCCTCCATATGTTTGTGAATTTTATGACCTTCTGCCTTCTATTTATTTCCAACTTCATTCCATTATGGTCTGAGAAAATGTTTTCTATAATATCAATATTTTTAAATTTGTTGAGACTTGCTTTGTGAACCAACATGTGGTCTATCCTAGAGAATGTTCCATGAGCACTTGAGAAAAAAGGGTATCCTGCTGTTGTTGGATGTAGTGATCTATAAATGTCTGTCAAGTCTAGTTCATTTATCATACAATTCAACATCTCTGTTTCTTTAGTGATCCTCTGTCTAGATGTTCTATCCACTGATGAAAGCAGTGTATTGACATCTCCAGTTATTATTGTAGAGGTGTCTACTTCTCATTTCAGTGATCTCAGTGTTTGCCTCATGAATTTTTGGGCATTCTGGCTTGGTGCATAAATATTTATGATTGTTATGTTTTCTTGATGAATTGACCCTTTTATTAATATATAGTGTCCTTCTTTGTCTCTTTTAATTGTTTTGCTTCTGAAGTCTAATTTGTCTGATATTAGTATAGCTACTCCCACTTTTTTCTGGTTGTTTGTGTGAAATATCTTTTTCCAACCTTTTACTTTCAGTCTATTTTTGTCCTTGTGTCTAAAGTGAGTTTCTTGTAAACAGCATACAGATGGGTCCTGCTTTTTAATCCATTCTGCCAGTCTGTGTCTTTTTTGTTGGGGAGTTTAACCCATTTACATTTAGTGTTATTACTGTAAGGGCAGTACTTTCTACTGCCATTTTGTCTTTTGGAATTTATATGTCATATCTTATTTTTTCCTTTCTTTCCTTTTACCTTTACTGATAATCTTCATTTCTGCACTCTTCTCCAACTCTCTCACTCTTGTCTTTTCCTATCAGCCTGTAGCAGTCTCTTTAGTATTTCTTGTAGTGTTGGTCTCTTATTTACAAACTCTCTCAGTGTCTATTTGTCTGAAAATGTTTTAATCTCTCCCTCATTTTTGAAGGAAAGTTTTGCCAGATATAGAATTCTTGGTTGGCAGTTTTTCTCTTTCAGTATCTTAAATATATCATGCCACTCTCTTCTTGCCTCCATGATTTCTGTGGAGAAATCTGTACATAGTCCTATTGACCTTCCCTTGTATGTGATGGATTGCTTTTCTCTTGCTGCTTTCAGGATCCTCTGTTTGTCTTTGACATTGGACAATCTGATCAGTAAGTGTCTTGGTGTAGGTCTATTAGGATCTATTCTATTTGGGGTATGCTGTACTTCTTGAATCTCTAATTTTCTGTCTTTTATAAGGGTTGGGAAATTTTCTGTGAATATTTCTTCTATTACTCTTTCTGCCCCCTTTCCCCTCTCTTCTCCTTCTGGGATACCCATAACATGTATATCTGTGCATTTCATGTTGTCACTCAGCTCCCTAAGACCCTGCTCATATTTTTCCATTTTTTTCACCATCTGTTCTTTTGTGTGTATGAATTCGGATGACCTGTCTTCCAGTTCACTGATCCTTTCTTCTGCCTGTTCAAATCTACTGTTGTGTCCCTCCATTGTGTTTTTCATCTCCTCCATTGTGGCCTTCATTCCCATGAGTTCTTCCATTTGTTTTTTCAAGTTTACAAATTCTTCTTTATGGTCATCCGGTGTCTTCTTTATATCCTTCATCTCTTTCACTATATCTTCCTTCAATTCACTGAATTTATTTAGCATTAATTGCCTCAACTCCTGTATTTTGGTTGAACTATTAGTTTGTTCCTTTGGCTGGTCCATATTTTTATGTTTCCTGGTATGGCTTGTTATCTTAAGTTGTCTAGGCATCTGATTTTCTTGATTGGTTTATTCTGGAGCTTGTTTTCTATCTTTCACCTAGGGGTTTTCTTGTTGGTTGGCTTTCTTCTCTGGCTTCTGTTATTCAGTTCAACTTATTCCAGACTTCTAACTTAGGTTCTATTTAGTTGATCAGAATTTTTCACCTCTTGTTTTTTCTGTTCTTGCCTTGCATCTATGTAGTCTTTTTATGAGAGGGTCTCCTCAGATATGGTTGACCCCAGTCAGATTTTCCCAGTCTAGAGAGGCCCAGCTCTCATTGGGAGGGCATGGAGTTTTCCTGAGAATGAGACCCTCCTATGAGGCCTTTAGAATTGGTGCTTTTCCTCTCCTGTCCAGCAGGTGGCACTTGCCAGCCCGCAGCTCCCCACCAGTGTAAGGAGGTATGGCGACTTTAGTTCTCCTGGTGACTCTGATCCTGTCAGGGGCATGGCTGACTGAAGCCAGAATCTGAATTCCATCCCCTGGGGTCTGAGTTCCCAAAAGGAGGACTGCTAGTTGAGCCAGACTTCCCTCACTCTCCCAATCCTAGGAACTCCAATTGTCTCTCAGGGGCATTATTCCCTTCTCCGCTCTCCTCTTTGGGATATCTCCAGCTAAATTCCTTGGTCAGCCTGAGTTGCCAAATAAAAACCGGGGTGGAGACCTTCTTCAGAAGTGAATCCAGAACTCAAAGATGCTGTGGGTACTCTGTCTCCCCCCAAGCCCAGCCTAGTCCCTCAACCTGGGCTTTCCGATAGAAAATAACCACATTGTTAGGTTCAGAGGCATTCAAGAATCCACACAAATGCAGCGAGTCATGGTTTAAGTAGAGAATTTAAGGTTTATTAGAGGAAGAAAGCAGAAGAAAGCAGGTGGGAGCCATCAGAAAAGAAAGAAAGGAAAAATGGCTCCGGCCCTCTATCTGAGAGCAGCATTTTTTAAAGGAAAAACCCACGTGGGGAGGGAAGGGTGCTGGGGGAGAAGGGTCCTGCTGAGTGTGTTCTGGGCCTCGATTGGGTGGGTGTCTGTCAACTTCTAGGCTGATAGGTTGTTAGGATTCTAGCCCATTATTCTTCTCAGAATAGCATCTGTGTTATCTGTCTAGGGAGAACAGGCCTTTTCGGTTGTTTGTCCTACAGAAATATCTGATCTTGCTTTTACCCGCCTTTTGGGGTTGGGGCACCACTGTGGCAGGGACAGCCTTAAACAGCCTTCATTCTTTAGTTTATGGGGTGCCTGTTTTCTGTGAGATAACCTGCGGGGCCTCTGGGTTAGAAACTCCTACATGTTAGTTCCTTTCTTTCTGGGATCTAACATTCCTGCTTTTTGCTTTTAATAAAATTGTCAGGGGTTTCGGGTTGTATTAGGGTTAAGGTTTTAACTTAGCTTGAGGCAACCTTTGCAGGGGACTGGGGCGTCGTTCGTTCTTTGGCTACTTCTGGCTGCATGGGGGCGTAGTTGGGGATAGTTGCCTCAAACTAAGCTTTAGCATTATTAAATTGATGCTTAAGTATTTTCTGATGGAACTGGTTGGTAGTGAGGCTTCTGTTGCGGCAGGAGCAGGTTTTCAATTTTCTGTTGCAGTAGAAGTATGTTTTCAGAATTTTGCTGGTGGGTTACGGCTGCTATTGACCTATTGATAAATTTAATTAGACATTGTAAGGGACAAGGAGCAAAAAGAAAAATTAATATAATGATAATTAATGGCCCAATAAGGAGGAGTAGAATAGCTTGTAGAGGCATGGAGAAGAATGAAAGAAAAATTGAGAGAAAGCTTTATTGAATATTGCATAGAAAAGAATGAAAGAAAAATTGAATATTGCTTACTTACTCAGACTTACTTAGCAATTAAATCTCTTCTTTTTATGAGATGGTTTCTTATTTTTAAGAAGTGGTATCTTGTAAGCATCTTCTATAAAGGGGGAAGTGGGTGGAGGTTTTTCTTGTAATTGCTTTTTGCTGAGCAAGGGTTAATAGGTTCTTATATTAATCTGGAAGATGCTTTGGACATAAACTTATACATATAATATAGGCAATGATTAAGACAAACAAGTGACAAGCAGAACACAAACTATGGTAATAAGGGCCATTTTCTATTTTATGGTAAATTCATTAACCACTTAGAAAATGCATTTACTTTACTATAATTTTAACATTATTATTATTTTGCATATGATTTAATATTGAAGAGACATTGTTATATTTATTTCGTATATATGTGTAGCACTGAATACTAATGAATGTTTAAGTTTTTCCTGAGCTGCATTGGGTGTTAAGTTTATAATACCATACATGCTGTCCCCTCATAAGAGCAGGCCTTAGTGTTAATTATGTTTTTAGGTTTCAACCACATCACACTGGCAATTGCAGCTCTGGGAGGTATCTTCTTTGTACAGTTGTAGCGCAGCATCGTTGGTTCTCTGGGAAGCAGGACGGTGGGCTCCAGGGTTCCATTGGGCTGTTCCATAGCACCCTCTGGCACCATGTGGCAGAGCTAGTCTGGAGGCAGTGTTCACCAAAAAGCTTAAGTGATTGAGTCTTTTCTGGCAGGCAGAGGCAAAGGTGTCTGTAGTAAAAGGTGTTTGCAGTAACAGCATGTATCCATTTACTTCTGGAGCATGTCCATGTGATGTGGTTGACACCCTTATAGCTTTAGGGACCACAGAAATGGGTCTTACCAATAACTCTGATGGGGAGAGAGCATGCAGGCACAGTACTAGGAGCTTGGTTTAAACATGCAAGCACTTTAATTAAAATAGAGGTCTAATTTTTCTTTACATTTTTAGTATGGTTATGTTAGATAATGGGTAGAACATAATTTATATAATTGCCTTGCTTCCTTTTAAAAGTGTTTCTTTGTTGTTGTGGAAGATGAAGCTTTGACTTGTAGCTAACTGCAAGCACTTTCAGAGAAGCAATAGAGTAAAACAATGTAACTTACAAGGAAATTTGGCTGTTTTTGTGACAGATAGCACTTTAAAAATAACTGAAATTATAACTAGCAGTATTATATTGTGGTTTGATGTTATGCACATCAGTAACTAAAAGAATGTTAGAAGTTTTTAATTCTTATAACATTGTCTAAATGTTTCTTCTGCAACTTATAACATATTACATGAATTTAATTATTTTGCCTTTTACATTATTGAGGAAAACATTTTGTAACATTTTACTAAAAAATATAGGTTTAAACCTGTTAGAATATTGCTAAATAATTAAAATACTTTAGTTAATGCATCTTGAAATAGTAATAAACAATTATTGGCAAGGATTAATGGAATGTATAGGTGTTACATTGTTTCTCTTAAAAAATGCACATAATGATTTAACTTTGCATGAATTTTGAAATTCATGAAAGTATTTTGTTTTCTTAGTTTTGTTAAATTTTAATATAAAATGAGTAAACATAGTTTTATTTACTGGCTAAACAAGGCTGTTAAAGGGACTTTGTGTTCTTGTTACAGGTTTGTTTGTTACACTTTAAACCCATGGTTTCTATTAGAAAAGGCCTGAGCCTTATTAGGTCATTGTTTAGTCAGTTTGGGTTTTATTAAGTAATCTCTCATTTAAATAAGAGTATAGGGACAGACAATAATTTAAAAGTAGAGAGTGCCTAATACAAGAATTTAAATAAACATAATAATGTTAACATAAAGTGCAAGAAGTTATTTTGATAAAAGAGACTTTTTGCATCCTACACTGATTACTCAGAAAAACACTTTTACAACCTTTTATTGAGAAATAACACCTTAATAATTTAAGGAAACCTTTTCTTAATAAAAACAGCAAGAGATCTTAATGTGAGAAGCTTGCAGTACAGTGAGGAATGTTTTATTTTGTGAATTATTAGGCACATACTCACAACATTGCATATTACTGCTTTGGGTGGTGGTTAAAATATTTAATGCTATTTTGTTTTTGTAAAACCACTTTTTTCTTTAAGTTTTGAGGTTTTGTTGTTAAGCAGTGTTATTACTAGTTTTTACCATTTTTAACTTTGATTACAGAAATAATTGTTTTCACAAACTTTTTACAGCTTTTTGTACCTATCCTTTAACCTTGATTACAGAAATAAATTTTCCACTCTACAAACCTTTTACAACTTTCTGTATTTATCTAAGCTTTATCCCACATTCCTATCCTTCCAGGCTTTATTTTACATTTCTAAACAATCAGTTATTTAGGACAAAGCTACTTGCCTTTTTCCCTTAATTAGAAAAACATTTTTTATACCTTCTACACAACATGCTATTACCACTAAAATTAAGCTTGTTAGAATGATGCTAAATGTTTAAAATAAAACATCCTTTATAGAGAGAGTTAAAGTTCTTATTATTAGATTCCTTAGTAGAGATATTATTTTATGACACTGGTTTGATAATTTGCACTTTTGCTGATTTTTAAATTGTATTAGTTACTTTTGATGTTCTGTTAGCAATTTTAGGTTTTTGTAAGGACCCTTTTGACTAGGTCTTTTTGATTTCTTAATTTTAAAAACTGATAGGCTAGCACATTTACATTATTACTATAATTTTTAATTGCTTTGGAAGTAGTGATATTAAAGCAGAGGTGGAAGTTTCACATATATTTTTTAAACTAACTGTTTTTTTCAACTTACAGATTTGTTTTTTTTTTTTTTGAGACAGTCTGCTGTAGCTAGCTATAACACACATAAAGGCTAGCTGGCTGCAGCTATCGCTTATTAACAATTTTAATGATACTTTGTAAATTTAGACTAATTATTAAGAAAGATATATAGCTGGCATATTTAAATTCACTGAGTTTGCATGCACGACTTTTGGATTAACTTAATTAGCTTTAGTACACAATAAACTAATTGAAACAAAAGAAAGTAAAGTGAAGACAATACACAAAAAATTACACACTTACCCAACACAGGGAAAGTCTGAACTGTAAAGCTATTTTAACTTAGATGCATTTGGTGTTTGCGGCAGGTGCTTCCATTTGGACTTCTGAGTCCCGGTACTCTAGGAAAAATTTCTGGGTAGCTGAGGGGAGCTCCACAGCCCACAAGACATGGATTAGGACATTTGAAAACATGGTTTTAAATAGTTAGGCTTGCCTGATTTCTCATTAAATAGAGAAATAAGTTTTCTTTTTGTTAGGGGAGAGGGAAATTTTTAAGTAAGTGACTTGTGGCTTAGAAAATTGTTTTTTTTTATTTTTGGAAACTTTATTCTTTTTGTTGGAGGAAGTTAAGGGGAATGCGATAAGGCTAGGGCAGCTGCACAGTAGGAGGTCATTCACACATTGAAGCAGCTCACTGGGATGTAAATTTAGTGTTTGTAAATCAGAGGCTAAACATTGTTAGGGATGGGGTAGGTTTGTTGATAGTAAAACAGCAGCAGACAGTAATTGAGGAGTTTTTGCCTTATTCATTTATCCTCCAGTTATGCCAGGTGTGCACGCTTTAAGTTTGTGCTGCACTCTCCTGCCCGGGAGAGGCGGGCTGGAGTGGGAGATGGGGGAGGGGCGCACAGGCAGCCAGCGGGCTGCACGCGGGTGGGGTGAGATAAGGAGGGGGCAGCAGCGATGGGAGGAGAAGTGGGGGAAGGGGTTAGAGAAGCGTTACAAGGGGGATGGTTTGCAGGGTTAAAGAAGAGAAGCTGCTTAAAGGCTTTTCAGGGTTAACTTTTGTAGAGAGGAAAGCAGAAGACAGAAGAATTTTTTTGTGAAGGAGGAGGATTTGGTAGGAGATGACAGAGTGGCCCAAGAATAGCCGGGACCAAACAGTTTAGAAAGCTTAAGATTAAAAACTACAGACTACCTGTTGTTGTGCTGAATAAAATTATTAAGTTTAGTGAGAATTTGCCAATTAAAAGTGCCATTTTCTGGCCAGAGTTTTTGTTGTTCTAAAGGATACTGCAGCCAAATTGTATTGGTTCTACTTCCCCTTTTAATTGAAGTTTAAACATCTGAGGGGTGGATAAAATTTAGCTTTGGAGCTATTGAAAAGTGACTGTATATTACCTATGATTATCTAAGAAATTTGACAGCCTTGTGATTTGTTAGGGAACTCTTGCTTGTCAGAGGCTTACAGAGATTACCCGTGAGAGATATTCACGGTTCCTGGCTCCTTTAGAGGCTTACAATTTCCCTGGACAAGGCTGACACGAATTGGGGCTACGCTCGTCAGAGGCTTATGGAGATCGCCCGTGGGGAGACCCACGGTTCCCTGCTCCTTTAGAGGCTTACAGAGACCACCCAAAACGTTGCTCAAGTGACACTAACGGCCCAGACCCATACGACCCGGTCGCAACAACAAAGCAGGCGTCCCCGGTTTGTTATTGGGGGTCAGGAAATTCGTGCAGTCTTTCGCCCAAGGCGTCCCCCGGGTTACTTTGACTGCTGCAATGGGGAAAGACACTCACGGAGTGTCGGAGAGTTTTGACTGAGCGCTCAGGTTCCCTAGGCTTACGAAGCCGGGCGTCGCGTGAAAACGAGCCGAGGCGCCACCCTCACTCAGGTGGGCCGGGATGTCCACGGGATATCAAACAAAACTCCCGAGGGGGGATCTGGGCAGAAAGACGTCACTTACCTACCTAGGGCCGAATTAGTTGTAGATGTTTGAGAGCCGTGAGGGTGAGCCGGCATCGCATCAAGGTGGTCTGAGTTGATAGACTCAAACCACTGAATGCATGGAAACCTGAACGGCTGTGTAGTTCGGGGAGCAGAGTTGACTGGGAGGCTGCCCCATTGCCCTGAGGGGCCAGGAAACTTAAACCTCAGTCAAACCTCTGTCCCGGGTCTTCGGCACCAAATGTTAGGTTCAGAGCCATTCAAGAATCCACACAAATGCAGCGAGTCATGGTTTAAGTAGAGAATTTAAGGTTTATTAGAGGAAGAAAGCAGAAGAAAGCAGGTGGGAGCCATCAGAAAAGAAAGAAAGGAAAAATGGCTCCGGCCCTCTATCTGAGAGCAGCATTTTTTAAAGGAAAAACCCACGTGGGGAGGGAAGGGTGTTGGGGGAGAAGGGTCCCGCTGAGTGTGTTCTGGGCCTCGATTGGGTGGGTGTCTGTCAACTTCTAGGCTGATAGGTTGTTAGGATTCTAGCCCATTATTCTCAGAATAGCAGCTGTGTTATCTGTCTAGGGAGAACAGGCCTTTTCGGTTGTTTGTCCTACAGAAATATCTGATCTTGCTTTTACCCGCCTTTTGGGGTTGGGGCACCACTGTGGCAGGGACAGCCTTAAACAGCCTTCATTCTTTAGTTTATGGGGCGCCTGTTTTCTGTGAGATAACCTGCGGGGCCTCTGGGTTAGAAACTCCTTCTACATGTTGGTTCCTTTCTTTCTGGGATCTAACACACATATGTTACTTTTAGATTTAAAAAAGTAGAAAAGAAAAACAAGAAAAAGAAAAAAGGAAAAAAAAAGGAGTCTCTTTTAAAAGTCTTTCCCCAGCATGGAAGTTTTGTCAGTATCAGAATAGAGCATTTAAAGATGTACTTTGGGCTGTTGTCTGATAATTACTCTCCAACAGCTTCAATTCCACCCCTGCTGGGAGCTATTGAAATTCAAAAAGATAAGGAATCAGTGTGTAGACAGAAGGGACAAAATGTAGGGGAAAAATGGCTTTTTTGGAGCCTGGGAATGGGTGCCTGCTTTTATGTGCCCCCCTTCTCAGATTCCAGCCCTTCTTTAGCACCCCCAGCTCCCAAAATTAGTTAATTAATTTGTTAATTCTGCAGTTGAGGTTGGGTTGAGTCCCCCTTCTTGCCCTCAGCAGATGGCTGTTTTTGTCCCCCCCCCTTTCAGGCAGCCAGCAGCAAGACAGTCTGTGAGGTCTGGGTGGGGAGGGGCGCCAGAACCCTGGTCCGGGGAACTTACAATGTTCACTGTGATCTCAGCTTTTCCTCCAGTTCCAAACTTGTGTCAGCTGATCCTAGGGGAGAGATGAAATTCTGCACCTCACCACTCTGCCATCTTGACCCACCTCCTCCCAAATGTCTATCTTTTAATATGCTTCTAAGCTCAGGTCCCATGTTTTAATCCAGCTGAAATCAAAGTGATTTAAAAATGGTTCTGAGGCCACAGTATCCATGCCCTTATTGAAAGGAGTCCCAAAATACCTAGGTCCCTACCACAGAGTCTATAAAAGTTTCACTCACTAAGTTTTATCTCTCAGAAACTTAAATCCACCAGAGTGTTCCTATGCCAGACAAGTCTTAAAACCTAGGGGCAACAGCCTCTTTAAAAAACAATAATCAGATGCCGTCCCCTTCCCCATGCTGTCATCACCTCCCATTTTTTTCTTTTTACAGTAAAGAACTTTTCTCATTTATTTGGTGTCCCACTGTTTTTCTGTTTCTTTTAAATGTAGTTTTGTTGAAATCTGTTCACATAACATACAATCATCCAAAGTCTAGAATTGTTCATGGTTTCATCACATAGTTGTGCATTCAACACCACAGTTAATTTTTGAACATTTTATCACTCCAAAAAATAAAAATGAAAACAAAATAAGAGGAAAAGAGAACATTCAAAGTGTCCCATACCCCTCCTCTCTCCCTCATTTTTTAATTGAAATCTATTCACATACCATACGGTCATCCAAACTGTAAAACAATTGTTCACAGTATCATCATACAGTTGTGCATTCATCACCACAATTTTTGAACACTTTCATTACTCCAAAAACTAAAAATAAGAATAAGAATAAAAGTAAAAAGAACACTCAGTACATCCCATATCCCCCTCCTCCCTATTACTCATTTACTTTTGTCCACATTTTCTCTACTCATGTGTCCATACACTGGGTAAAGGGAGTGTGAGCCATAAGGTTATCACAATCACATAGTCACACCATATAAGCTATATAGTTATATGATCACCTTCAAGAATCAAGGATACTGCATTGCAATTCAATAATTTCAGATATTTCCTTCTAACTATTCTAATAAACTAAAAATTAAAGAGGGATTTTTATATAACACATAAGAGTTACCTCTAGAATGACCTCTCAAGTCCATTTGAAATCTCTCAGCCATTGAAACTTTATTTTGATTCAATTCTCCTCCCCCTTTTGGCCCAAAAGTCTTTCTCAATCACACAATGCAGGGTCCAGAATCATTCCTGGGAGTCATGTTCCATATTGTCAGGGAGATTTATACCCCTGGGAGTCATGTCCCACATGGGGGTGAGGCCAGTGAATTTACCTGCTGGGTTGGCTTAGAGAGAGGCCACAACTGAGCAATAAAAGAGACCCTCTGGGGGTGACTCCTAAACACAGTTATGAGTAGGATTAGCCTCTCCTTTGCATTATCAATCTTTGTAAGGGCAAGCCCTAAGATTTAGAGCTTGGCCTATTAAACTAACACCCCCCTTCAATGTGAACAAGTTAGGGTGGTCACTGCCTAGATATCCCTGAAGATGGAGAAAGAGATTAAGTGAGAGGAAAGGGTAGCAACAAACAAGATAGGATTTGACAAAGGTCTATGAATACTGGAACTTAACACAAATATAAATACAAATATCAGTGTGTATATATATATATATATATATATATATATATATAGAGAGAGAGAGAGAGAGAGAGAGAGAGAGAGATGCTAGGGTATTAGAATAGCTAGAAGGAAATTAATGACATGGTGGAACTGTAACTTATAGCATTCTTTGAAGTTTGCTCTATAGCTGTTCATTGATTGTATTTTGAAAGTCTTCACCTTTCTGTATATACCCTATATTTCATAATAAGGATAAAACTGAAACTGTAACCCATAATAATTTTTGAAAATACCTATATAACTGCTTATTGAGCTGTACATTGAAATTTAACACCTTTCTGTATATGTTATATTTTACAATAATGAAAATAACTGAAACTGTGGAACTGTAACCCATAACATTCTTGTCAATTTGCTAACTACTTGTTAAATCATACTTTGAAAGTTATCACTGTTACGTATATATGTTAAAGTTCACAATAAAAAAAGCATAAAAATAAAAAATAAAAAAATACTAGAGACACACAACAATGGATTTGAAGAGCAGAAGAAAGAGTAAGTGAACTAGAAGATAAGTCAGTTGAACATGAATGCTCAAAAGAACAAATGGTGAAAAAAATGAAAAATTAGAAATGGATCTCAGGGAAATGATGCACAACATGAAGTACACAAATATAAGAATCATTGATGTCCTTGAAGACATCTGGGAAATTTTCTCTAACCTTCTAAATGGCATAATTATACAAATCAAAGAAGCCCCATGAACTTCAAATAGAATAAATCCAAATAGACCCACTCTTAGACATATGCTAATTATACTGTCAAATGCTGAAGAGATAGTCCTGAAAGGATCAAGAGAGAAGCAATTCACCACACACAAGGGAAATAATATAAGACTAAGTACTGACTATTCACTGGGCACCATGGTGGCAAGAAGCATGTGTCACCATGGTGGCAGTGGTATGACATACTTAAGATTCTGAAATAGAAAAATTGCCACCCAACAATTCTTTATCCATAAAATTTCTCCTTCAAAATTGAGGGAGTGTTTTAAATTTTCACAGAAAAACAAATGCTGAGAGAATTTAACAGGAGACCTGCCCTGTAAGAAATATGAAAGGGAGTTCTACTAGTTGAGGAAAAAGAAATGAGAGAGAAGTCTTGAGAAGGGCACAGAATGAAAGAGTATCAGTAAAGGTAACTTAAAGGGATTACAAAGAGAAGGAGGGGGAAAAACAGATCTGACAAATAAAACCAAAGGATAAAATGGTTGGCTCAAGAACTGCCTTCATAGTAATAACACTGGATGTGAATGGATGAAACTCCCCAATTTAAGAGACAGAGATTGGCAGATTGGATTAGAAAGTATGATCCATCAATATGTGTTTACAACAGAATAATTGTAGACCCAGTGATACAAAAAGCTTGAAAGTGAAATGATGCAAAAAGTATTTCATGCAAGCTGCAGCCAAAAGAAAGCAGGGGTAGCAATAATAATATCAGACAAAATAGAATTTAAATGCTAAATATCATGAGACACAGGACACTATATATTAATAAAGGGCAATTCACCAAGAAGAAATAAAAATCACAAATGTTTACACACCCAATCAAGGTGTTCCAAAGTACATTAGACAAATGTTGGCAACTCAGAAGGAAGCAATATATGATTCTACAACAGTGGGAGACTTCAACACACCACTCTCTTCTATAGATAGAAATACAAGACAGAGGACAGATAAGGAAATTGTGAAACTAAACAATGTGATAAATGAATTACAGTTAGGCCTATATAGAATGTTACATCCCAAATTACCAGGATATGCATTCTTCTCCAGCACTCATGGAACATTCTCCATGATAGATCATACTCTGTGGCACAAAACAAACCTCAATAAATTTTAAATGATTGAAATTATTCAAAGTACATTCTCTGACCATAATGAAATACAACTAGAAGTCAATAACCATCAAATAACCAGAACACTTACAAACATGTGGAGGTTAAAAAAAACATTACTAAACAATCAGTGGGTTAAATTTCAAGAGAAATTGGTAAATATCTATAGAATGAAAATGAGAACACAATGTATCAAAATCTATGGGATGCATCAAAGGTGGTTTTGAAAGGGAAATTTAAAGCTCTAAATGCATACATTAAAAGGAAGACCTAACTGAACAACAGAATAAAATAGGGAATGAGCAGCAAACTAACCCTAAAGCAAGTAGAAGTAAAGAAATAACAAAGATTAAAGCAGAAATAAATGAAATGGAGAGCAATAAAACAATAGAGAGAATAGAGAAAACAAAAATTTGGTTCTTAGAGAAGATCAACAAGATTGACAAGCACTTAGCTAGACTGACAAAGTCAAAAAAAAGAGGAGATCCAAATAAACAAAATCAGAAATGAGAGGAGGGACATTACTGTGGATCCCAAAGAAATTAAAAATTAATGAGGATAATATGAACAATTGTATGCCAACAAACTAGACAATCTAGAGGAAGTGGATAATTTCCTGGAAAAACATGAACAGCCTAGATTGACCCAAGAGAAAAATAGAAGACCTCAGCAAACAAATCACACATAAAGGGATCCAACCAGTAAACAAAAAAAGCTACCTATAAATAAAAGCCCAGGGCCAAATGGCTTCAGAGGGGAATTTTACCAATATTTCCAAAAAGAGTTGACACCATTCCTGCTCAAAGTCTTTCAAAAAAAATTGAAGAAAAGTAAATCTATCTAACTCATTTTATGAAGCTAACATGACTCTAATACCAGAACCAGATAAAGATACTACAGGAAAGGAAAACTACAGGTCAATCTTCCTAATCAATACAGATGCAAAAATTCTCAACAAAATACTTGCAAATCAAATCCAAAGAAACATTAAAAGAATCAAACATCACAACCAATGGTGGTTCATTCAACATATGCAAGCATGGTTCAAAATAAGAAAATCAATCAATGTAATACAACCCATAAACAAATTGAAAGCAGGAAATCTAATGATCATTTTGATAGATGCTGAAAAAGCATTCTACAAAATTCAGAATACTTTTTTGATAAAATCACTTCAAAAGGTAGGACTTGAAGGAAACAATATGATAAGGGCATGTCTGAAAATCCCTCAGCCAGCATAGTACTCAATGGTGAGAGACTAAAAGCCTTCTCCTGAAGATTGGGAATGAGACAAGGATGCCCACTGTCACCACTATTATTCAACATTGTGCTAGAAGTTCTAGGCAGAGAAATCTCTCAAGAAAAAGAAATAAAAAGCATCCAAATTGCAAAGGAAGAAGTAAAACTGTCATTATTTGTAGATGATATGAACATATATTTAGAAAATCCTGGAAGTTGCTGACAAAGCTACTTGAGCTAATAAATTCAGCAAAATGGCAGGATACAAAATTAATGCACAAAAGTCAGTAATGTTTCTATACACTAGAAATTTTCTAACAGAAGAGACACTCAAGAAAAAAATTCCATTCACAGTAGCAACCAAAAAATCAAGTGCCTAGGGATAAACTTAACCAAGAACATAAAATACCTCTACACAGAAAATGACAGAAGTTTACTAAAAGAAACCAAAGAGGACCTAATTATGTGGAAAGACATTCCATGATCATGGATAGGAAGGCTAAACATCGTTAAGATGTCAATTCTACCCAAACTGATCTACAGATTCAATGTAATTCCAATAAAAATTCCAACAACCTTCTTTGTAGACTTGAGAAAGCTAGCTATCAAATTTATTTGGAAGGAAGAAGGGCCTCAAATTGCCAAAGACATTATAAAAAGAAGAATGAAGTGAGTTGACTTACACTTCCAGTCTTTAAAGCCTACTATAAATCCACAGTGGTCAAAACAGCATGTGACTGGCACAAAGATAGATGTATTGATCAATGTAATACAATCAAGGGTTCAGAAATAGACCACCAGATCTATGGTCCACTGATTTTTAATAAGGCCCTCTAATCTACTGATCTGGGGTAGAATAAGTCCCTTCAACAAATCAGGCTGGGCTTACTAGATATCAATATCCAAAAGAATGAAAGAGTACCTTTACCTCACACCCCGTACAAAAATTAACTCAAATTGAATCAAAACCTAAATATAAGAGACAGTACCATAAAACTCATAGAAGATAATGTAGGGAAACATCTGGAAGACCTAATATTACAAGGTAGCTTCTTAGACCTTACATCCAAAGCACAAGCAACAAAAGAAAAATTGTAAATGTGAACTCCTCAAAATCAAAAATTTCTGTACATCAACTGACTCTCTCAAAACAGTGAAGAGGCAACCAACTCAAATTATTTGGAAACCTTATATCTGATAAGAGGCTGATATCCAGCATATATAAAGAAATCCTACAATTCAAAAAAAATAGTAAAAACAGCCTAATTATAAACATGGGCAAATATATGAAAAGACAGTTTTCTGAAGAAGAAACACAAATGACTAAAAAGCACATGAAAAAATACTCATCTTTACCAGCTATTAGGAAAATGCAAATCAAAATCACAATGAGATATCATCCCACACCAATAAGAATGGTTGCTGTTAAACAAACAAGAAAATACAAATCCTGGAGATGTGGAAAGATTGGAACTCTTATTCATTATTGGTGGGAATGTATAGTGGTACAGCTATTGTGGAAGGCAGTTTGGCAGTTCCTCAGAAAACTAGTTATCTAGGCACCCTATGATCTGGCAATTTCACTTCTCAGTATATACCCAGAAGATCTGAAAGCAGTGATACAAACTGATATTTGCACACAGATGTTCACAGTAACATTGTTCACAATTGCCAAGATATATAAACAACCCAAGTGTCCTTCAACAGATGAGTGGATAAACAAAATGTGGTATATACACATGATGGAATACTATGCAGCAGTAAGAAGGAATGAGGTCATGAAACATATGACAACATGGATGAACCCTGAAAACACAATGCAATGTGAAATGTCAGACACAAAAGGATAAATATTGTATCTTACCACTAATATGATCTCCTTGAACAATGTAAAATATGTGTATTATAACATAGAATATAGGGGAACTAGAGATAATCAGAAGCTAGTGAAGAGGTAATAATTACCTATTATGAACATACATGTTAATGATGGTAAAAATAAAATTATGGGACTAGGCAGAGTTGATGATAGTTCATTAATGGGATTATATTTATCAGTGCCACATTAAAGGTGAACATGATTGAAAGGGCTTGTTTAAAGATATGTATCCCACAATGCTTGCATAATCTACTTTTAAGGTATGACCCTGGTACAAGGAGTTAACCACAGAATGGTATATGGGAAAAACTACATATTGCATGTTATAAACTGTATTTAATGGGAATTCCTTACCAGAACTACACTAATACTAGGGATAAATAGGTGCTGATAAGAGCTTTGGGTTCCTTTAGGTTATGATAATTTTTTTAAGATTTAGAGTGGTGATGAATGTACAACTAAGTGAAGACAATGTGAGATATTGTTTACCTTGGATAGGATGTATGTTATGTGAATTTAGGAACCCCCTACTTAATAAGTCAATCCCTCCATCTTGAGGCTTGCTCTAGTGTAACATGGTTTTAAATGGGAAGCTAAAATTACCTATAACTGGGCTTAATACTCATCTCTAGAGAACCTCTTTTGTTGCTCCAATGTGGCCTTTCTCTAAGCCAAACTTTGCAAATAAATTCATTCCCCTCTCCTTATGTGGGACATGAATCCCAGGGGAGTGAATCTCCCTGGCAATGTGGGACATGATTCCAAGTAATGAGTCTGGACCTAGTATCAAGGGATTGAGAATGCCTTTTTCACCAAAAGGGGGGAAAGAAAGGTAACAAAATAAGGTTTCAGTGGCTAAGAGATTTGAAATAGATTTGAGACACTATCCTGGATGTTACTCTAATGCAAGCTCCAGGTAGATATTCCAAATGCCCATAGTATGCCAAGCCCTAACCAACAGTAGTCCCCAAAATACTAAAGAATACCAAGGTCCCTATCTGAGATTCTATGAAAGTTTCAATCACTATGTTTATTTATGGGAATCTTAAATTCCCCAGTAGGTTCCCATGCCAGATAAATCCCAAAACCCTGAGGCAACACCCTCTCAAAGAACATCAACCAGGTACAGCCCTCTTCCCCATAATGTGGACACCCATTTTCAATATGAACAAGTTAGTTTGGTCATGGCCCAGATATCTCTGAAGACTGAGATAGTGATCAAACAAGAGAGGGGTAGCATCTGACAAGATAGGATGTAACAAAGGATTATGAATACTGAATATTTATATAAATATTTTTTTAGTCTCCAGGATACTAGAATAGCTAGAAGGAAATAACTGACATGGTGGAATTCTAACATATAACATGCTCCAAATTTGCTCTGTAGCTACTTGTTAAATTATAATTTTAAAGTTTCACATTTCTGTATATATGTAAAATTTTGCAATAAGGAAAATAACTGAAATTGTGGAACTGTAACCTATAACATTCCTTAAAATTTTCTCTCTAAATACTTGTTAAATCATACTTTGAATGTTATCACCTTTTCATATATATGTTATACTTCACAATAAAGAAATAACTGAAATGATGGAACTGTAACCCATAACATTCTTTGAAATTTGCTCTCTAACTACTTGTTAAATAGTGCATTAAATGTTATCACTTTTCTGTATATATGGTATATTTTCCAATTAAAAAATAAATCAGGGTAGGAGGCAAAAAAAAAGGAAAGGAAAAGATTGCACATTTAAAGGAACAAAAGAAAACTACAGAAACCATTACTGAGGAAGTTCAGACACTGGAATTCATCATCACAGATGTTAAATAAACTGTCCTAAATTTATTCAATGCACTGAAGGAAACATAAAGAACTAACATACATGATGAAAATATTATATATGAACAAAGGGGAATTTCAATAAAGAGACAAATCTTATAAAAGGAACCAAAAAGAAATTCTTGAGCTGAAAATTACAATAATTGAAATGACAAATTCACTATCAATGTTCAAAAAATGGATAGTATACACTCTGAGGAGCAGAAGAAAGAGAATTAAGAAAAGTAAACAGAGCCTAAAGGAATCTGTGAGACACTGTCAAGTATGCTAACACATTATGGGATTCCCAAAAGGGAAGAGAGAGAGAAAGGGACATAAAGATATTAGATGAAATAATAATAAAAATTCTTCCCAAATTTTATTATGATTTGAGAAGATGGCAGCTAGGAAGCTCCAGGAATCTGTTCCTCTAGCAAAACAACAATTGAACTGGGAAGAACTATCTGAATCAGCCAACTTGAAACTCCAGAATTAGGGGAATAATGTGCAGCATCCTGGGAGAAGCTGGAAGAAAAGGCTGATGAATTTCATTAAAAACCAGTGATTTTCACCCTCCCTACAGTGGCTACCAAACCCCTTGCTCCAGCCTCATGGCTGGCAATGGTGGGGACTGGAATTCCAACTTCTGTCTCACCTTGCTGGTGCCAAGACAGAACATAAAGAACCCGTCCTTCAAATTCTTGGGCATGTTCTGGGCCTGATCCCAGATCTCTACTTCTGATTAGCTATTTCAGATCGCTGAGGGCCAACTCAAGGCAGCTATTATTCCAACCCCCCTGAGGCAAAGATGCAGAGGAATCTTCAAGATTGTTACCTCAAAACAGTTAAAGGGCTCTGTTAACCAGGCATATGCTGCATTAATAAAACTCAGCTTCAAAAGCTGAAGCTTCTGATACCACTGCTGCTTCTTACCCCATCCCCTTCTCAATGCAGGGTGGAGCCAGCTTGCACTCCCATTGTGGGTTCCTGGTCTTGTTGCAGAGGAAGTAGGGTTGCTCCTGTGTGCATAGATGGGTGCATGTATTTCAGTGCCAATTTATTGGGTAGAAGACTGAGAGACTGAGCCAGGAAACATATCTTGGCCTTACCCTCCCAGAGTTTGTCCTGAGGGCAAAGAAGCCACTTGCAGACATCTGGGACAGTGTGAGAAACATTTAGGTTGAAATGGCCTGGAGCAAAGTACTACCTGCATTAAGTCACTCTAAAGAGCACCCAGGATGGGGAGGAGGTTCATTACAAAGAGAGTAGAGGGGACACTCACTCAAATTCCTGTGGACTGTAAACAAGGGTTCCTCGGGCCTCTAGTTAGCACAGGTCCAGGAGAAGAAGCAGGCTCCCCAATTCTGACTCCACACAGGCTCATATAATACAAAGAGGACCCTGTCTTCCCATTTACTCAGGATGATTTCCTTGATAGTAAGGTTAAGTTCTAACAGAGAACACCAGATAAAGTAGAGCCAATTTACAAGGAGAGTGAAAGGTGTTTTTCCCTTGGTTTTTTTTTTTTTTTTTCGATTAGTTCATGGCATTCAAGAAAATCTCTGTCATACCACTAGCTGGATACAAACTTAAGGGACAACCCAGGGACTAAATACCAGGGTTGGCACTTTAAAATATCAAAATGTAAAGTGTGCAACAAAGGTTTACAGGACAAACAAAGAAACAGGAAATGATGGCCCATTCAATGAAAAAGATAAAAATGCAGAATCCATCAATGAAGAGGACTTGGTGGACAGAAACTTTAAAATAATGTTCTTCAGTATACCCAAGGAGATAAAGGAAACATGGAGAGAGAACTCAAGAATATGGGGAAAACAATGAATGAAAAATATGGGAATCTCTCCAGGGAAATATTGGAATTGAGCATAATAATTGAAAAATTCCCTAGATACTTTCAAGAGCAGATTGAACATAGTAGAAGAAATAGTCAGCAGACTTTAAGATAAAACAACTGAAATGATTCATGATGTGGAGCAAAATTAAAAAAAGAATAAAAGAATGAACAGGGCTAAAGGGACCAGTGGAACAGCATCAAGCATACCGATATATGCATTATGGTAGCCCCAATAGGAGAAGAATGAAAGAAAGGTTAAGAAAGGATATTCAAAGAAAAAATAGACTGAAAAATCCCCAAATTTAATGAAAGACATGAATATGCACATACAAGAATCCCAGTGAACCCCAAACAAGGTAAATTCAAAGAGAACAATGCCCTGACACATACTAATCAAATTGTTCAATGCCAAGGACAAGGAGAGAGTTCTGAATGTTGCAAGAGCAAAGAAACAATTTATGAACAAGGGAATCCCAATAAAATTAAGGGCCAATTTGTCATTAGAAACCCCAGAGGCAAGAAAGAATTGGCAAAAAATATTTAAGTGGTGAAAAAAAAAAACAGTTGTCTACAAAGAATATTGTATACTGAGACTTTCTTTCATAAATGAGGGAGATATTAAAACATTCTCAGATAAACAAAAGCTGAGGGAATTTGTCACCACTTGTCCTGCACTATAATATAAGCAATGCTAAAGAAGTTTTTCAGACTGAAAGGAAAGGACACTATGCAGTGTGTCAAAGCAGTGTAAAAAAATAAAGACCTCCTGTAAAGTTAACTATATAGGTAAATATAAAAGTGAGTATTATTGTATTGTGTTTTCTTATGTAACTCTACTTTTTAATTCATACAAGTGCTATAAGGTGAATGAATAAAATATATAATGAATCTATGGTTTTGGAAATGCAATGTACAAAGATATAATTTGTAACAAGTAAAAAAAGATGTGGTCAGATGTGCATAGGAACAGTGTTTGTGTATGATATAGAGGTTAAGATGATATCAAATCAAATGTGGTGGCTATATATTTAGGATGTTAAATTTTAACCCCATCATAATCAAAAGTAAAATTTTGGAAAAATATATTCAGAAAGAAATGAGAATGGTCTCAAAATGGTACAATACAGAAAGCCAAACAAATATGGAAGTAGGCATTAACAGAAGAATTGAGGGTCATAAAATGTATAAGATTTACAAAGACTAAAGAGAAAAATGGCAAAATAAAGACTTGCATTGGCAGTAGTTACTTTATGTAAATAGATTACAGAGGGTGGGGCAAGATGGCAGCAGAGGGAAGTGTGGAATTTAGTTAGTCCTCTAGAGTGGCTAGTAAACAGCCAGGAACAACTAGTAAATAGACTGGAACAACTATTTGGGGGATATCCATGACCAGAAGCACATCATACACCAGTCTGGAATGGGAGAAAGGGCAGAAACCACAGCACAGAAATGTAAGTAGAGCCCCCCAAACAGCAGAGGCTGGTGTCTTTCCTCCACTGGTGTGGCAGGCTGAGTTGGAATACTTCCCTGTGAGAAAAAGAAGCAGTCCCTACTAGGAACAAGGGAAGGTAGTTCAACCAAGCTCCAATTGCAATTTTAATTAACAAATTTGGACCGCTGAATACAAGCTATGAGCACAGATAAACCCAGAGCAAGTGAGAAAGGAAACCTGAGGTCTCTCTCAGCAGAGAAGAGTCAGGGCTGACAGAAATAAAATACATAAAATAAGATAAGATAAGGTAAGATAAGATAATAAAATAAAATAATAAAAGGTTTTGAAGTTGGCTGAGCTCAGAATACTGGGAAAGGGATGTGCCCCATGGAAAAGGGCAGATAGTGCTAGGTATCAATTCCAGCCCTTGACTGGCAAAACTGGAAGCCTGTGGACTGGCTCTGAAAAGGGATTCCTTTTTTTACTTTTTTTAAACTATTCTAAGTAGCTTATTAGAGAAAGCCTCAGGCATTTTCAATTATCATTGCTGACACAGGCAAGGGCAGAGTTATGATAGGTCTAAGAGGCAAAGTGAGGAGTCAAGTGAAGGAGATAATTCCCTAAAGGACATATCTTCCCCAAGCAAATGAGGGGTTGGGCCCAGCTCAAGTGGCAGCCCTTCTTCACAGAATTTATACCCAGGGGCTGGAACAAAACAGAAAAAGCTTAAGCTGGGATTCTGACTCACCCTGGGTCTAAACCATGCTCCTGGCAGGGACAGGGTCTGCTGAGAATTAAAGGCACTGCACCTCTCTACACCTGTGGGGAGCTGTGGGCTGACAACCACCTGCTGGGCATGATAGGAAAAGTACAGAGCCTAGAGGCCTCACATGAAAGTCTGACAACCTGCTGGGTCTCATCTTCAGGGTAACAATACTTATTACACTCTCTTCCCTAGATGTAGGTCTGTCTATTCTGGGAACTCTCTTTGGGCTCTCTCATATCTGGGTAAACCCTCCTCTAAAAAAGCTCTGTATAAGCAGAGCACGAACCAGAATAACAAGAGCTGAAAATTTTTGATCAGTTAAACAGAAGCTATACTAGACTTCTAGAATAAGTTGAACTGAACACAAAGAACAGATACAGAAGAAAGCTGACCATCAAGAAAGCCCTAGGTCAAAGAGTGAAAACAACATCT
Source organism: Choloepus didactylus (assembly GCF_015220235.1). Lineage (NCBI taxonomy): Eukaryota > Metazoa > Chordata > Mammalia > Pilosa > Megalonychidae > Choloepus > Choloepus didactylus. The sequence goes on along the minus strand of NC_051334.1, from coordinate 63,576,689 downwards.
AGAAAAACTAATCAAGGAAATCAGATACATAGACACCAACAAAAAATTATGAGTCACACTAGGAAAAATGAAGATATGGCCCAGCCAGAGGAACAAACACCTCAGTGAGATGTAAAAGTTGAAACAACTAATTAAAGATGTTCAACCAAGCCTGCTACATCAATTTAAAAATCTAATCAATGAGTTTAGGGAAGATATGGCAAAAATGATGAAAGATACAAAGACATTGGGCAAACATTAAGGAAGAACTCAAAAGTTTGAGAAAACAATTGTCAGAACTTATGGGAAAGAAAGTCAGAATAGAAGAGATGAAAAACACAATGGAGACTTACAACAGCAGATTTGAGAAGGCAGACAAAAGAACAGATAGGGAACAGAATGGAAAAATATGAGCAGGGTCTCAGGGAATTGAATGACAATATGCAGCACATGAGTATGTGTGACATGGCTACCATAAGGAGAAGAGAAGGGAAAAGGGAAAGAAAGAATAATGGATTAAATAATCACTGAAAATTTCCCATCTCTTTGAAAGGCATAAAATTACAGATGCAAGAAGTGCAGCATACCCCAAACAGAATAGATCCAAATAGACCTACTCCAAGACACTTTCTAATTAGATTGTCAAATGTCAGAGACAAAGAAAAAATTGAAAGCAGCAAGAAAAAAGCAATCCATCACATGCATGGGAAGCTTGATCTGAATATATACATATTTCTCAGAGAAACCATGAAGGAGAAAAGGCAGTGGTATGATATATCTCAGATATTGAAGGATAAAAACAGCCTGACAAGAATACTATATCTGCCAAAACTGTCCTTCAAAAATCAGGAAGAATTTAAAATATTTTCAGGCATTCAGACACAGAGAGAGTTTGTGAACCAGAGATATGCTTTACCAGAAATACTAAAGGGAGCACTACAGGCAGGTAGGAAAAGACAGGAGATACAGGTTTGGAGAAGAATATAGGAATAAAGACTGTAAGTAAGGGTAAAAAGAATGTGAGAGAAAAAATAAAAATAAAATGAGACAGGATACATAAAATCAAAAAACAAAATGGCAGATGGTAGCACAATATTGTAAGTACACTGAGAAAAGCTGAGTATGAGTACAGTTGGAAGAAGAAAGCTAGGGGCATGTATGACACCAGAAGGAAAGATAGAAGATAAGGACTGGGACTGTATATCTTTGCAAAATCTAGAGTACAAATATAAGAATGTTTTTACATGAAGGAAAACAAATGAATGCAAGCACTGCAAGGTGTTAAAAATGAGATGGTTTAGAGAAAAATACAATCAATGAAAATTACGATATAACATTGTAATATAATTCCATGAAATGTAACAAAGGCAATATAAAAAACTAAATGTCAACAAGATGGCATATAAGGGAGGGTGTGGGATTCTCGGTGTTATTGTTGTGGTTTCTCTTTTTTATTTTATTTTTTTATTTTTTATTCTTCATTTTATTTCTTCTTTCTTTGTGGGAGAAATGAAAATAGGGACAGTATTCACTATTGGTAATGAATGGAGGTGGCTTAAGGGTACATGGACTGATGAACAGAAGGGTGAACCATGGTGTATGCATAAAAGGAATATGGAGTGGCTGCAAGAAGGAATGAAGTTATGAGGCATGCAACTAGATGAATGAACCTTGAGGACAGCATGTTGAATGAAATAAGTCAGAAACAAAAAGAATAATAATGCTTCATTAATATGGACTAAAAATAATGTGCAAACTCTGAGAATTGAATCTGAAAGCATAGGTTATCAGGGGAATACTTATTGTAAATGTTCCTAGATTGCAAGCTCTTACAGCAGTCACATCTTTTCCTGAGTTGTTATCACTATTTCTAAATTCTGAGATGCTGGGCATTTTGTGTATAACCTGGTCATTCCCTGGAACTTTGGATATCTGTGTGACACCTGAGACTCAGAGTTAGAGTTATGCAGCTTTGAAAGCCAGTATTATCCCACATAGCAACTGTTAAAAAAAGCTGGAAAAGAGATCATACTTCAATTAGAGGTATGAATGAAGTTCTGATTAGGACTAAGGCAAATCAAACTAAAGGGTAAAGGATGATGTTGACAGTGTCTTAAAATTTCAACTTCTGTGTGAGACCAAAGAGATGTTTATTTGGTTCAAAATTTATATTCTCTGTAACACACTATCTAATTTAACTTTTATGCCAAGTTAATTTGAAGACAATAACATGGAACCTTGAATAGGGAGTGAGATCTTGTTGGTTTTTACAGATTAGTGTGATGCCCTGATATATCCCAGAGTCATTTGGGCTGAGAGTTAAAAAAGTATTTGCACAGCCCCCTTGAGGCACTGGGGAAAAATTGGAAATACTAAACTTCCCCACCTGGGGAATTCTTGATATTCTCTCAAGCATTGGGGACTACCAATTTAATAGACCAAGCCCTTGATCTTGGAGCTTGCCCTTATGAAATGTATTCCTGCAAAGGAGAAGCTAAGCCTACTTATAAGTATGGTAAGAGTCACCCCCAGAGAGCCTCTTTTGTTGCTCAGATGTGGCCTCTCTCTAAGCCATCTCTGCAGGTAAACTCACTGCCCACCCATGTTGACATGAATTCCAGATGGCATAAGTCTCCCTGGAAATGTGGGACATGACTCCTGGGGATGAGCTTGGCCTGGCATCATGGGATTGAGAAAGCATTCTTGGTCCAAAAGGGAGAAGAGAGATGAAACAAATAGTGTTTCAGTGGCTGAGACATTTAAGATTCGAGAGGTCATTCTGGAGATTATTCTTAAGCGTTATGTATATATATCACTTTGTAGTTTTTCGTGTATTAGAATAGTTAGAAGGAAATACCTGAAACTGTTGAACTGTAATCCAGTAGCCTTGATCCTTGAAGATTGTATAATTATATATCTCTTAAGGTATGACTGTGTAATTATGAAAACCTTTTAACTGACACTCCCTTCATCTAGTGTATGGACACATGAATAAGAAAACAAAGACAAGAAATAAATAAGTAATGGGGGAATAAGGGGTATGGGGCTTTTTGGGTGTTCTCTTCTTTTTTTATGTTTTTTTGGAGTAATGAAAATGTTTAAAAAGTTTGGTGATGATGATGATATTTGAACCTTTTGTACATTTCGGATGTTTATCTGGTATGTGAATATATCTCAAAAAATTGCATTAAAATGTAAATGGATTATACTCTCTAGTCAAAGGCAGAGGTTAGAAAAATGGGTAAAAACCATCACCCAACAATAAGCTGTTTATAAGTGACTCACCTTAAATTCAAAGACTTAAGTTGGTTGAAAGTTAAAGGATGGGAAAAATATGTCATGCAAGTAGTAACAAAAGAACTGGGTTGTGTATACAAATAACATAAATTAGACTTTAGTATAAAAACTGTTACCAAGGACAGAGGATCATTATATACTGATAAAGGAGTAAATTCTACAATAAGAACTAACAAATATAAATATGTATACACCTAACAGCAGAGCCACAAAATACATGAAGCAAATATTGATGATTTGAAGGAGGAAATAGATGGTTCTACATGAATAGTAGATTTCAATACCCCATTTCAAATAAGGAACAAAACATCTAAAAGGAAGATTAATAAGAAATAGAAGACTTAAATGATACTCTAAACAGCTAGATCTAAAAGAAATATATAGAACACTTCACCCAATAGCAGCAAAATAAACATTCTTCTCTAGTTCACATGGATCATTCCCCAGGAAATACCGTATGTTAGGTCAGAAAACAAATCTCGGAGAATTCCAAAACTTATTACAAAGCCATAATAATCATAACTGCCTGGTACTGCACAAAGGCAGACATACAGAGTAATGGAATCTAATTGAGAGTTCAGGAATCAACCCTCACATCTATGATCAACTGATTTTTGGAAAGGGTGTGAAGTCCACTCAATGGGGTAAGAACAGTTTCTTCAACAAATGGTGTTGGGATAACATGATGTCCATGTGCAAAAGAATAAAGATGGAACTCTACCTCACACCATATACAAAAGTCAACTCAAAATGGATAATGGACCTAAATATAAGTACAAGAACTATAAAAATTCTGGAAGAAAATATAGGGATGCATATTCAGGATATTGTGTTAGGCAACATCTTCTTCGATGACACCTAAAGTACATCAAAAGAAACAAAAAGAAAAAAGACAACAAAAGAGAAAATAGATAAGTGGGAGCTCATCAAAATTAAAAACTTTTGTGCCTCAAAGGATAGTATCCCAATCTACTCAATAGGAGAAAATATTTGGAACCATACATAAAATAAGGGATTAATGTCCAGAATATATATTTAAAAAATCCTGCAACTCAACAAGAAAAAGACAAAGAACAGATTTGCAAAATGGGAAAAGACTTGAATAGACATTTCTCCAAGGATATATAAATGGCCAAAAAACACATGAAAGATGCTCAAAATTACTAGCTGTTTGGAAAATGCAAATCATACCGATAATGAGATACCATTTGACACCCACTACTGTCGAATTTTCAAAAATGAAACGTGTTCAAGAGGATGGAGAGATATAGGGGCACTCATTCATTATTTGTGGGAATGTAAAATAGTACAGCCACTGTGAAGGACAGTTTGGTGGTTTCTTAGAAAGTTACATATAGAATTATCATATAACCTGGAAATTCCAATATGCTGGTTTGTGTATATTATGTCCCCAGAAAAAGCCATATACTTTAATGCAATCTTGTGGGGCCAGACGTATTAGTGTTGATTAGGTTGGAACCTTCTGATTGTTTCCATGGAGATGTGACCCACCCAACTGTGAGTGACACCTTTGATTATGGTGTGACCTCTTGATGGAATGTTTGCATGGAAATGTGGCCCTGCCCATTCAGGGTGGGTCTTGATTAGCTCATTGGAGTCCTATAAAAAGAGGTCACAGAGGGACCTCAGAGCAAGTGAGAGTGACATTTTGAAGAGGAGCTGCAGCTAAGAGAGGACAAAACACCCCAAGAGCAACATTTTGTAGAACGCCATTTTGAAATGCAGCCTTGGAGCAAGCATACACTAGCCACATGCCTTCCCAGCTAACAGAGGTTTTCCAGATGCCAATTGTCATCCTTCAGTGAAGGTACCCTATTGTTGATGCCTTACCTTGAACACTTTATGGCCTTAAGACTAAATTTGCAACCAAATAAACCCCCTTTATAAAAGCCAATCCATTTCTGGTGTTTTACAAAAAGGCAACATTAGCAAACTGGAACACCCTCTTTTAGGTATATATCCAAATATTTCAAAGCAGGGACTCAAAGAGATATTTGTCCACCAATGTTCATAGCAACATCATTCACAATTACCAAAAGACGGAAGCAACCCATGTTTCATCAACTGATAAATGAATAAATAAAATGTAGTATAAACATATAATGGAATATTTTTCAGCCATATAAAAGAATGACGTTCTGATACATGCAACAACATGGATAAACCTTGAAGACATCACATGGAGTGAAACAAGCCAGACACAAAAGGACAAATATTGTATGATCTCAATATTATAAAGCAATTAGAATAAACAAAGTCATAGAATCTACAAAATAGGTTACGGGGGGCTGGGTTGGAGGCAGAGAATGGGGAGTTAGTGCTTAAATTGCATAGTGTTTCTATTTGAGTTGATTGCAAAGTTTTGGTAATGGATGGTAGTGAGGGTAGAACAATATTGTGAACGTAATTAACAGCACTGAATTTTATATTTGAGTACGTTTAAAATGGGAAATTTTAGGTTGTATATATGTTACTAGCATAAAAATTTAAAAAAGCATAGCACTGTACATCACAAACTGTGATTCTTATTGTAAATGATGTGGTATACTTAATAATAAAATTATAAAAATATTTTTTATGAATCATAAGAAATGTACCATACTAATCTAAGGCATTAATAATAGGGTGTTATATGGAATCTACACATCCAAGAAGTTCAATGAACTCCATGAAATATAAACACAAAGATATACACCCCAAGATAAATTCTAATGCAACTAGTGAATGGCAGTGACAAAACTAGAATCCTGAAATCATCAAGAGTTCTTTCCAATGTAAAATGGATTATCAAGAATAGTAGCACTGAGTCTTTATCAGAGACCATGGATACCAGAGGGCAATGGAATAATATATTTAAAATACTGAAAGAAAAACTGTCAACCAAGAATTCTATGGCTGTGAAAACTTTCCTATAAAAATAAGGGAGAAATAAAGATATGTCCTGATTAACAAGAGCTGAAGGAGTTCATTACCACTAGACATGCCCTACAACAAATGCTAAAGTGAGTTCTTCAGATTGAAAGAAAGGGACACCAGTGAATTACTTGAATACTTATGAACAAATAAAGATTTCCAGTAAGTGAGCCATTTTGTAAATATAATTGCCAGTATTGGTTATTTGTTTTGTAACTCCACATTTTAACTAAACATGAAAGAAGACAATAAAGAAACAAACAAGGGACACAAAGGTAAAAGAAAGACAAAAAAAACATATAGCAAATGACAGAAGTAAGTCCTACCTTATCAGTAATTACTTTAAATATAAATGGATTAAACTGCCCATTCAAAACACAGAGATTGTGAGCAATAGTTGGAAACTTTAATACACAAATTTTAAAAATGCATAGATATTCTAGACACGGATTGAAGGAAATAGGGGTCTTAAGCCACAGTATGAATCAACATTATGTTTTTGTGTTTTAAATCATGTAAGAGATAAAAAGTAGAGTTACAAACCAAGTATGTACTGCTGGGATTTATGTTTACCTATGTAGTTTCCTTTACTGAAGATCTTTATTTTTTCATATGTCTTCACATTAATGTCTAGTGCCCTTTCCTTTCAATCTGAAAGATTCCCTTTAGCATTTCTTGTAGGGCAGATCTAGGTAGGTAATGAATTAACTACTTTTTATTTATCTGGAAATATCTTAACTTCTCCCTCTGTTTTGAAGGACAGCTTTGCTGTATATAGAATTCTTCATTGACAATATTTTTCCTTCAGCATATACATCATTCCACTGCCTTATAACCCCCATAGTTTCTGATGAGCAATCATCTCTTAGTCTTATTGCAAATCACTTGTAAATGATGAATTCCTTTCCTCTTGCTGCTTTCAGGATGCTCTCTTTCTTTTATTTGATAGTTCAATTACAGTGTGTCTTGGTGTGGATCCCTTTGAGTTTAACCATTTGGAATTTGTTGAGCTGTAACCCCATTAATCACAATAGTTGACTGAACTTGTCTGAATGTCTAGTTACATATCCTCCTCCTCATTTTCACCTCCATGTGAGTTCCTCTTGAGGTTACATGGAAGAGGACTATTTTTCCCAAGTACAAAAAGGCCATTCTATTGATTCAGTGAAGAAATATCTTGCACTTCTTGAAGAGCTTTCAAGAAAAAGGACTCCAAAATTTAAAACTCTTCTAAATAACTTTCAGGAGAATGAGAAAATTAAAGAATGCAGAGGCAACTCACAACTTGAAAAGTGATTAACCTAAGAATACATTGTCATGTTATGGAATATATACAAACTTATAGAGTTTGGACTCTGTTTGTTGTAAGAGATAGAAAGCAATTCAAATTTCCTTTGAAAAAATGGTAATTTACTAACTACTATATATGAAAATATGAAGTGTGTGGCTGGCATCTGGTGTGGCTTGTTTGTATCTCAAGTAGGGTCAAGATAACCATGTTTCTATATCTCCATATCTGGTTCTTAGCTCTTCTAATCTGACTGCCTTATTTAAGGCATGGGCTCTCCCTATGCTTGCAAATTAGCTTGAGAAGTTTCTTTGGAAATACTCAATAAATGCTAGAAATCTTCATTCCTCATAAAGAGACCCAGAGGGTGATGTGGTTTACTGTATCAGGGTTTGGAGCTGGGAAATGGATTAGTTTCCCTACTATTCAGTGTGAAATTCAAATGAAAATAGCAAGAGAATATGCCACCAAACAAAGTAAGAACAAGACAACTATAAAATATTGGGGAGGGGGGATGCTAGAGTGATTATAAAAATGAAATAACAAACAAAACAACAACAACAATGCCTGGAAACCATAGTTAATTTATATTGGTTATATTTTTTTAAGCAATAGAGCCAAAGCTGGGCTACACCAAGACACGCACATTCCAAAAAACCCTTGGTTTTATGTGAAAAATGATTTGTAGTATAATGTGTATGTACACATCTTCAATGAAAATAAAATGTTCAAAATATTTATTTGCTTATTATTTCCTGCATTTTAACTGAGTTTTCCAATTAACTAATTTCAGGTCTTGATTGCATTAGACAAGGAGGGTTCATCTTCTTCTTCCTATTATTATTATCTTTATTAGTTATTGTATTACTAGAGAATAATGAGTACCCTATAACAGCATAGCCCAAATTCAGTGGAGAATATAACAAATACGAATAAGTGGAAACACCTTTTGTTAGCTAGTTTCCACAGAAAACTAAAAATCCAAAATAGAATTTTTCTCCTCATATGGCAAAGTATTGGCAAAATTGAAGTTGAATTCTCCTCTCTTGAAGTTCTTATTCTGCTTAGAATCTACTTTAACTTTCAGCTGTGAATCACAGAAATGCCCCCTCAAACTTAAATTTTTAATAAGTTGTATTCGGTGGTGTGCTGATAAATGTTTCAAATTCTCTGGGGAAGGGGGGAAGAAAAGCTCTGATTTGTAACATTTGCTCATTTTTATGATGTAAATACTCCCATCATGGCTGAATTCACACTACTAATGTGAAGTGACTGAATACAAAGATGAATACTATGAACTCTCTCTCATGCCACTGTAAGTTAGGTTCAGTCTACTAGTTTTTCTCACATAATGAGAAGTCAGAAGTTGGGAGAGTTGTTGACATTGGTTCAGCAGCTCAAGGTCATAGAGACCTTGCATTTGAATCCTAGGATTTGAGAAGGCCTAAGGGCATATGCCAGCTTTCCTGGTATCCTTACCCAATGACTGGTTTCTATTTACATCCTACTTCTATTTACATACTTTTGGTTCAAACCATGTCAAAAGACTATCTCTAGGTACACAATTAGGGATGGATAATAGATTAAGCTGGACAGATCGTCTCCTCAAAATCAAGATTTATATAAGTAAGGAATGTTAGAATGGCTATTGCATAAGTAATTGGCAGTGTCTGCAAAGAAGTGATTTATTGTTAAATAACCTTGGCTTCAATTACATGTATATATACAGACATGCTCCCTCACACTGAGAAGTTGTATTATGGGCAAATTATTTAATCTGTGTGATTTCATTTTCCTATGCTGTCATAAAATATAAGATGCAGAAAGACTTTTCTTTTCTTTTCTTTTCTGTCATTTTTTAATGCCAGAAGGTTGCACATAAAAGCAAGCAGAAATTTCTACAGTGGAAGCCAAGTCACTCTAATCATGTTTTCATTGTTTTGGGAAGGCCATCAGAATGGCCCTTTAGGTTTCTTGTGGGAAACCTAGGCAGTATTGAAATAATCCTAAAGTAAATAATTGAGTCAGGAATTTGAAACAATATTTTTTTAATTATTATGAAATACTTCAAGCACACAGAAAATTATACAAAATAATATGGTGGATAAGTACACCCTCCACCCAGCTTTTCCAAATCCTAAACATGTTCCCATATTTGCTTTAGATCTTCTAATTTAAGTAAAATAGTATAATTTAAGCCATTGCAGATGAAGTCACCCTTGTACTTCTCTCAAATCTCATTCCCATTAGTCCTTCTCTAGAAGTAACAATTTTTCTGAATTTGATTGTTTTATCATTCCCATGTATGCTGTTATGCTTTTACTATATGTTTATGTCTACAAAAAATAGAGCATTGTCTTCTAGGTTTTGAAACTGTGGAGATAACTTCCCTTTGCCAGAAGCTCCAATTGGAAAACTATCAATTACAGAGACACATATCTCAAAGGGGTCATTGTTGTTGTGGAGCCACAAAGGTAGGGTACATGATTGCTGGACCATTTCCATCACAGACTGTTGTTTTAGGTCCACTTAAAAGATGTCACTTGGTGGATTAGCTGCTATAAAGGACTAAAGAGAATGCCCAAACAATGCACAAACTGGTTTCAATATCCAAAGGGTCCAGTAAGTGGTGGAGCTTCCTTTTTGGTGGTAAGGAGCCCAAGAGTCGGCAAGTTTCTTTGACTGCTGGAGGGACTATATATTGTGAATCTGCCTACAAAGTCCCCCAAAAACATTACTTGGCAAGCAGGATTCTGCCTACCAACCACGAAGACATCGTGTATATACTGACAGTTTTGGAAATCATAGTGTAGAGGCAGTTGCATTAAATTTTTACCTACCCACCTGTGACAAATGGCAGTGAAGTTTGGGTACACTTGGGGGTATATACAATATACCACAAATGTATATTGGAGGTCTTGCCATGGGCGCAAATAGATTTTGTTCCTCAGGTGCCAGTAGTATGAGAAAGTTGTTAAAGTTCAAAACAGTGCACCAGTGTGCCATCAGTCTGTGTAATGGATTCAGTTAGAGTTTAAATGTCTGCAAAAGCAGAGACTATGGGAGCAACAAACAAATTCAGTTGACAGCAATCCACTATAAGCCTCCATATCACATTACACTTTCACTGGACATATATGGCTTTTGTATCGAGATACTGCATCTCTTACCGCCTTTAAGTTTTTTCAGGGCTGTGCATTTCTCTTTGCCCCCTGGGATTATATACTCTTTGTGTTGGAATACCCAGGAGGTGGTGGGAAACACTTTATGTGTACCACTAGCACTTCTCTACATGTGGCTGAATCTCATCTGGCCCTTATGGGACAGGGAAATACAGACTGTATATATAGCATATTAAGATGTAGAGGTAACACCGAGAGTACACTGAATTGGCCCAAAGGATTTCACTCACAAGGTCATATTGGTTTCCCTTTCCCATGTAAACCCAGCACAAACCCATTAGCTGATTGTGGGTGCCTTTTCATTCAACAGGTTCAGGTAGAATCAATTTCAAACAAATCCATAAAAATTTGATTCTCTCCCATCCCCAAATCACCAAATCATCCTAGCATACCCAGATATATGATGTCCAGTTCCCAATGGGGACAGGAAGGCCTCGTCCCCTTAATGAACTCCTCTTTATTCAATGCTTTATAGATAGGGCTGTGGGATTTGCACCCTGTGGTTGACCTGACTTTTGCTGACACAGCAGCAGTAAAGTTATTTGAGGAATTTACCTTAACATAGGATGTCTGACACCCAATTAGTGAAATAACACCTCTTATTTTCTCACACAATTTCAACATAAGGGCTATGGGAGTTTTCCAGGGAAGGGGGACTCAGCACAACAACTTATTTGAATTTTTTAGGACAGTTTCTCATTCTTCAGTGGGTAACTTCATTAGCATTGTACACCCAATCTGGGGCAGTAAGAGCTCAAATAATAGTCAATGACTCATGTATGTCTTACATGAGCCATTGACTATTGTTTTACATACAAGAGTTCATCTTAGGGAAATCTCCCCAAGAGGGCCAAAGCTCCTTATGGTGGTCAGTAATCAATGCAAAAAAAGCTCTGGGTTACTGTCATCTTTGAATGTATCTAAGTTTTGTATGATAAACGGAAGGATGGGTTGAGCCATTCTTCATTAACTATTGCCATTCTACATTATCCAGCATTATTTTCCCAGCCCTCTCCTCTCTCAAGCAAACAAGCCATAATTTGAATGATTTCCTGGTTTCTGCCTATGGTGGCTGCGATTTCCCTCCTTTTGTGCTCAGCTGTTGCATGTCTTTCAAACTGTTTTGTGAAAGGATGTGAAAAGTTCTGCCCACCTAGGATAAATCTTGCTATTAGTTGTTGCAGTGGGTTGGGTCTGAGGTTAACTATCAGACTGGTGGGGAAGGTGCCTCACCTGGAGCGGTCAGCAACAAACAAGGCCTTATTTGGGACTCTGTTTTTGAACCTATTTCCCAGTTCTCAGCCTGCATTCATCTCCCTAATTCCTCTTCATTAACAGGGGGAGGACCATTAATTGCATGGCTGACCATACACTTTGGTCTATACATTCACCACCGATTCCCATAAATTTTCCTTGCGTCCCATTAATTGGCTGGCAAGGTCCACACTCTTCCTCTTCTGAAGACATGTCTCTGTCAGCATCCCGTCTTTATTACTACATTTGCGAAGGACTGTGAAGGTTATGAGATTTTACCTCTAAACATAAGCTGATTAGACAGCCTTCCACAATATCAGTGGGTGGTGGTAGAAGACATAGGTATCCTGGTTTGGAGAAAAAGGGCAGTTTATTATTCACAGCAGTAGCAATGGCCCACAGTATCAGTATTTTTACCCTAGATCCCTCAGTCCCAGTTCCTACAGTGTTGTAAAATGAGCAAATGGCATCTACATGCACAGTAGATTGTGTGCTGGGAGGGGAAACTGTATATAGATAACCTCAATTTTTTTTATAATGGACAGTAAGCATGCCTTCTTTTGTTCTGGAAGAAGTCATTATCTTTATTATATTGACATAAGCATTCCTGTCATTTGTTCCAGAGGTAATCACTATGTCTATTTTTGGAGGCTGTAGGCAAACACGTTGTTTCCAGAATAAACTGTCTCTATCTTCCAAATCGTTTTCTATTCAAACATCCTTCAAAAGATAGTCTTTTTTTTTTTTTTTTACAAAACAAATCGTACTTTCGATTGTTTACACTACCATTACATAGTTGTACATTCATCACCTAAATCAATCCCTGACACCTTCATTAGCACACACACAAAAATAACAAGAATAATAATTAGAGTGAAAAAGAGCAATTGAAGTAAAAAAGAACACTGGGTACCTTTGTCTGTTTGTTTCCTTCCCCTATTTTTGTACTCATCCATCCATAAACTAGACAAAGTGGAGTGTGGTCCTTATGGCTTTCCCAATCCCATTGTCACCCCTCATAAGCTACATTTTTATACAACTGTCTTCGAGATTCATGGGTTCTGGGTTGTAGTTTGATAGTTTCAGGTATCCACCACCAGCTACCCCAATTCTTTAGAACCTAAAAACGGTTGTCTAAAGTGTGCGTAAGAGTGCCCACCAGAGTCACGTCTCGGCTCCTTTTGGAATCTCTCTGCCACTGAAGCTTATTTCATTTCCTTTCATATCCCCCTTTTGGTCAAGAAGATGTTCTCCGTCCCACGATGCCAGGTCTACATTCCTCCCCGGGAGTCATATTCCACGTTGCCAGGGAGATTCACTCCCCTGGGTGTCTGATCCCACGTAGAGGGGAGGGCAGTGATTTCACCTTTCAAGTTGGCTTAGCCAGAGAGAGAGGGCCACATATGAGCAACAAAGAGGCATTCGGGAGGAGGCTCTTAGGCACAACCATAGGGAGGCCTAGCCTCTCCTTTGCAGCAACCGTCTTCCCAAGGGTAAAACCTATGGTAGAGGGCTCAACCCATCAAACCACCAGTCCCCTATGTCTGTGGTCATGTTAGCAACCATGGAGGTGGGGCAGATGAATACCCCTGCATTCTCCACAGGCTCCTCAAGGGGGCACTACATCTTTTTTTTTTCCTTGTTTTTCTTTTTTTTTTTTTTTAACTTTCCCTTCTTTTTTAAATCAACTGTATGAAAAAAAAGTTAAAAAGAAAACAAACATACAATAAAAGAACATTTCAAAGAGACCATAACAAGGGAGTAAGAAAAAGACAACTAACCTAAGATAACTGCTTAACTTCCAACATGTTCCTACTTTACCCCAAGAAAGTTACATAATATAACAACATTTCTGTGAACTTGTTCCTACTATATCCATCAGAAATTAACAGACCATAGTCATTCCTTGGGCATCCCCAGAACGTTAAATAGCTTATCTGTTCTTCTTGGATTATTGTTCCCCCTTCCTTAATTGCTCTCTACTGCTAGTTCCCCTACATTCTACATTATAAACCATTTGTTTTACATTTTTCAAAGTTCACATTAGTGGTAGCATATAATATTTCTCTTTTTGTGCCTGGCTTATTTCGCTCAGCATTATGTCTTCAAGGTTCATCCATGTTGTCATATGTTTCACGAGATCGTTCCTTCTTACTGCCGCGTAGTATTCCATCGTGTGTATATACCACATTTTATTTATCCACTCATCTGTTGAAGGACATTTGGGTTGTTTCCATCTCTTGGCAATTGTGAATAATGCTGCTATGAACATTGGCGTGCAGATATCTGTTCGTGTCACTGCTTTCCGACCTTCCGGGTATATGCCGAGAAGTGCAATCTCTGGATCGAATGGTAACTCTATATCTAGTTTTCTAAGGAACTGCCAGACTGACTTCCAGAGTGGCTGAACCATTATACAGTCCCACCAACAATGAATAAGAGTTCCAATTTCTCCACATCCCCTCCAGCATTTGTAGTTTCCTGTTTGTTTAATGGCAGCCATTCTAACCGGTGTTAGATGGTATCTCATTGTGGTCTTAATTTGCATCTCTCTAATAGCTAGTGAAGCTGAACATTTTTTCATGTGTTTCTTGGCCATTTGTATTTCCTCTTCAGAGAACTGTCTTTTCATATCTTTTGCCAATTTTATAATTGGGCTGTCTGTACTATTGTCATTGAGTTGTAGGATTTCTTTATATATGCAAGATATCAGTCTTTTGTCAGATACATGGTTTCCAAAAATTTTTTCCCATTGAGTTGGCTGCCTCTTTACCTTTTTGAGAAATTCCTTTGAGGTGCAGAAACTTCTAAGCTTGAGGAGTTCCCATTTATCTATTTTCTCTTTTGTTGCTTGTGCTTTGGGTGTAAAGTCTAGGAAGTGGCCGCCTAATACAAGGTCTTGAAGATGTTTTCCTACATTATCTTCTAGGAGTTTTATGGTACTTTCTTTTATATTGAGATCTTTCATCCATTTTGAGTTAATTTTTGTGTAGGGGGTGAGGTAGGGGGCCTCTTTCATTCTTTTGGATATGGATATCAAACTCTCCCAGCCCCATTTGTTGAAAAGACCATTATGACTCAGTTCAGTGACTTTAGGGGCCTTATCAAAGATCAGTCGGCCATAGATCTGAGGGTCTATCTCCGAATTCTCAATTCGATTCCACTGATCTATATGTCTATCTTTGTGCCAGTACCATGCTGTTTTGGCAACTGTGCCTTTATAATAAGCTTCAAAGTCAGGGAGTGTAAGTCCTCCCACTTCGTTTTTCTTTTTTAGAGTGTCTTTAGCAATTCGAGGCATCTTCCCTTTCCAAATAAATTTGATAACTAGCTTTTCCAAGTCTGCAAAGTAGGTTGTTGGAATTTTGATTGGGATTGCATTGAATCTGCAGATGAGTTTGGGTAGAATTGACATCTTAATGATATTTAGCCTTCCTATCCATGAACATGGAATATTTTTCCATCTTTTAAGGTCCCCTTCTATTTCTTTTAGTAGAGTTATGTAGTTTTCTTTGTATAGGTCTTTTACATCTTTGGTTAAGTTTATTCCTAGGTCCTTGATTTTTTTAGTTGCTATTGAAAATGGTATCTTTTTCTTGAGTGTCTCTTCAGTTTGTTCATTTCTAGCATATAGAAACATTACTGACTTATGTGCATTAATCTTGTATCCCGCTACTTTGCTAAATTTGTTTATTAGCTCTAGTAGCTGTATCGTCGATTTCTCAGGGTTTTCTAGATATAAGATCATATCACCTGCAAACAATGACAGTTTTACTTCTTCTTTTCCAATTTGGATGCCTTTTATTTCTTTGTCTTGCCGGATTGCCCTGGCTAGCACTTCCAGCACAATGTTGAATAACAGTGGTGACAGCGGGCATCCTTGTCTTGTTCCTGATCTTAGAGGGAAGGCTTTCAGTCTCTCACCATTGAGTACCATGCCGGCTGTGGGTTTTTCATATATGCTCTTTATCATGCTGAGGAAGTTTCCTTCAATTCCTACCTTTTGAAGTGTTTTTATCAAAAAGGGATGTTGGATTTTGTCAAATGCTTTTTCAGCATCTATTGAGATGATCAATTGATTTTTCCCTTTTGACTTGTTAATGTGTTGTAATACATTGATTGATTTTCTTATGTTGAACCATCCTTGCATGCCTGGAATGAACCCCACTTCGTCATGGTTTATGATTTTTTTAATGTGTCTTTGGATTCGATTTGCAAGTATTTTGTTGAGGATTTTTGCATCTATATTCATTAGGGAGATTGGCCGGTAGTTTTCCTTTTTTGTAGCATCTTTGCCTGGTTTTGGTATTAGATTGATGTTAGCTTCATACAATGAGTTAGGTAGTGTACCATTTTCTTCAATGTTTTGAAAGAGTTTGAGTAAGATTGGTGTCAGTTCTTTCTGGAAAGTTTGGTAGAATTCCCCTGTGAAGCCATCTGGCCCTGGGCATTTATTTGTGGGAAGATTTCTGATGACTGATTGGATCTCTTTGCTTGTGATGGGTTGGTTGAGGTCTTCTATTTCTTCTCTGGTCAGTCTAGGTTGTTCATATGTTTCCAGGAAATTGTCCATTTCTTCTACATTATCCAGTTTGTTGCCATACAGTTGTTCATAATATCCTCTTATAATTTTTTTAATTTCTTCAGGATCTGCAGTTATGTCACCTTTTTCATTCATTATTTTGTTTATATGGGTCTTCTCTCTTTTTGATTTTGTCAGTCTAGCTAGGGGCTTGTCAATCTTGTTGATCTTCTTGAAGAACCAACTTTTGGTGATATTTATCCTCTCTATTGTTTTTTTTTTTCTCTATGTCATTTATTTCTGCTTTAATCCTTGTTATTTCTTTTCTTCTACTTGGTTTAGGATTGGTTTGCTGTTCATTTTCTAGCTTCTTCAGTTGATCCATTAGTTCTTTGATTTTGGCTCTTTCTTCCTTTTTAATATTTGCATTTAGTGCTATAAATTTCCCCCTTAGCACTGCTTTTGCTGCATCCCATAGGTTTTGGTATGTTGTGTTCTCATTTTCATTCGTCTCTATATATTTAGCAATTTCTCTTGCTATTTCTTCTTTAACCCACTGATTGTTTAGCAGTGTGTTGTTTAACCTCCAGGTATTTGTGAATTTTCTAAGTCTCTGATGGTTATTGACTTCTAATTGTATTCCATTGTGGTCAGAGAATGTGCTTTGAATAATTTCAATCTTTTTAAATTTATTGAGGCTTGTTTTATGTCCCAGCATATGATCTATTCTGGAGAAAGTTCCATGAGAAGTAGAAAAGTATGTGTGTCCTGGTGATTTGGGATGTAATGTCCTGTATATGTCTGTTAAATCTAATTCATTTATCAGATTGTTTAGATTTTCAATTTCCTTATTGGTCTTCTGTCTGGTTGATCTATCTATAGGAGAGAGTGATGTGTTGAAGTCTCCCACAATTATTGTGGAAACATCAATTGCTTCCTTTAGTTTTGCCAGTGTTTCTCTCATGTATTTTGTGGCACCTTGATTGGGTCCATAGACATTTACGATTGTTATTTCTTCTTGCTGAATTGCCCCTTTTATTAGTATGTAGTGGCCTTCTTTGTCTCTCAAAACATCCCTGCATTTGAAGTCTATTTTATCTGAGATTAATATTGCTACACCTGCTTTCTTTTGGCTGTAGCTTGCATGAAATATTTTTTTCCATCCTTTCACTTTCAGTTTCTTTGTGTCCCTGTGTCTAAGATGAGTCTCTTGTATGCAACATATTGATGGTTCATTTTTTTTCATCCATTCTGCGAATCTATATGTTTTAATTGGGGAGTTTAATCCATTTACATTCAACGTTATAACCGTGAAGGCATTTCTTGAATCAGCCATCTTATCCTTTGGTTTATGTTTGTCATATTTTTCCCCTCTGTCTATTAATATCCTTTATTGTACCCATACTGAATCTCTTTAGTACTGAACCTTTCTCCAAGTCTCTCTGTCCTTTCTTTGTTTCTCTGTCTGTAGGGCTCCCTTTAGTATCTCCAGTAGGGCAGGTCTCTTGTTAGCAAATTCTCTCAGCATTTGTTTGTCTGTGAAAAATTTAAGCTCTCCCTCAAATTTGAAGGAGAGCTTTGCTGGATAAAGTATTCTTGGCTGGAAATTTTTCTCACTCAGAATTTTAAATATATCGTGCCACTGCCTTCTCGCCTCCATGGTGGCTGCTGAGTAGTCACTACTTAGTCTTATGCTGTTTCCTTTGTATGTGGTGAATTGCTTTTCTCTTGCTGCTTTCAGAACTTGCTCCTTCTCTTCTGTGTTTGACAGTGTGATCAGTATATGTCTCGGAGTGGGTTTATTTGGATTTATTCTATTTGGAGTTCGCTGAGCATTTATGATTTGTGTATTTATGTTGTTTAGAAGATTTGGGAAGTTTTCCCCAACAATTTCTTTGAATACTCTTCCTAGACCTTTACCCATTTCTTCCCCTTCTGGGACACCAATGAGTCTTATATTCGGACGTTTCATATTATCTATCATATCCCTGAGGTCCATTTCGATTTTTTCAATTTTTTCCCCATTCTTTCTTTTATGCTTTCATTTTCCATTATGTCATCTTCCAGGTCACTGATTCGTTGTTCAACTTCCTCTAGTCTGGTAGTATGAGTGTCCAGAATCTTTTTAATTTGGTCAACAGTTTCTTTAATTTCCATAAGATCATCTATTTTTTTATTTAGTCTTGCAATGTCTTCTTTATGCTCTTCTAGGGTCTTCTTGATTTCCTTTGTATCCCGTACTATGGTTTCATTGTTCATCTTTAGTTCTTTGAGTAGCTGCTCTAGGTGCTGTGTCTCTTCTGATCTTTTGATTTGGGTGCTTGGGCTTGGGTTATCCATATCGTCTGGTTTTTTCATATGCTTTAAAATTTTCTGTTGTTTTTGGCCTCGTGGCATTTGCTGAACTTGATAGGGTTCTTTTAGGATTTGTAGACCAATTGAAGTCCTTATCTCTAATTTATCAGATCTACAGCTTCGTGGAGTACACTTTCTCTAACTAACCAGCAGGTGGCGTCCACGAGCCACCTGTTCTCCACAAGCCAGTTCTCCCCTGCTTAGCCTTTTTGGTGAGTGGGGGAGTGAGTCTTGTGGGGTCCAATTGGTGTACCAAGCTTGCGTGTGTAGTTGGTGTTGCCTGCCCTGTATATGGGGCGTGTTTCTGGGCAGTCAGGGAGGGGGGGTGGCCCTAACAATCAAATCTCTCCCGTGATCCTAGAGTTTTAAAGCTGCTGCAATAGTCTAATCCTTCAGTTCAGTCCTGCCACAGTTTGTCTCTGCCACTGACCCACAAGTCCTTGGTATTGGCGTATGGCTCCTGAGACTTGCAAGTGGGCCCCTCTTCCAGGCTGTGCACCCCGGGTCCTCTGTTGAGGGGTAACTGTGCTATGTCACAGGTGAGTGCCGTCCCCCCAGGGCAGTTCTGGGCTGCTGGGCTGTGTAGGGAGGCTCCCAGTCTGCTGAAATGATGGCTGAATGGGGCTTTGTTAATTCACACTGCTCCACCTTCCCAACTCTGGGACAATCAGCTGAGGTTGCAGGGAAGGCTAATGTCCACGCCCAGTTTTGTGGTGTGTGCCTGTTATTTGAAGCACTTCTGTCACACTGGGTTGTCTGGGGCAGCTCTGGGCTATGGGGCTGGCGATGGGCAGGAGTGTTTCCTGTCCACCAGGATGATGGCTGTGAGCGGACATCCCCCTTTTCTTGGGAAGTTGTGGTGTTTAGTGAATTTTCTCAGCCACTGGATTATTGCCTTTTGTCTCAGAGCTCTCTTAGTTCTGCTCTTGACTTGACCTGCCCAAATTGCAAGTCTTTGAAGCTTTCTGTATTGGGCTTCTTAGAGTAATTGTTTCAGAAAAAGAAAAAAGGATTAAAAAAAAAAGGGCCCTCCTCAGAGATCTAATGGGTTATTGAAATGCTAAGAGACAAAGCAACCAGGGCCATTAAGGAAAGGTCCACAGGGCAGAGAGATCAGCTTTTCTTCGGGATTTGCATATGCGCCTCAGGGCCTGAGCTCTGCCCTTCCCCTTTCTGTGTTCACCAGAACTCCAAAAATCCTCTGCTTTTATTTTGGAGTTTTTCGTGTTGTTTTTTTTCTATGCCTGTCTCCTCTCTGCTGGGCTGGCTGCTCTCAGATTCTCTGGTGTCTGGTCTCAGTCTATCTATGGTTGGAGTTTGGATCAGTAGAATGAGTTTCCGATAAGGGCTGCCACTGCAGTTCTCCCTTCTCCTTCCCGGAGCTGACAGCCCCTCCTCCCACGGGACTGAGCCTGGCAGGGAGGGGCGCAGGTCCCCTGGCCGCAAAAACTTACAGATTTCGCTGATCTCAGCAGTTCCACGTTTTCATGAGTGTTGTATGAAGTATTCCCAAAGTCAGATTGCTCTGTGGTGTCCAGTCCATGCAGTTCCTGGCTTTCTACCTACTTTCCTGGAGGAGTAACTAAAACATACAGCTCACCAGTCCGCCATCTTGCCCCGCCTCCCAAAAGATAGTCTTGAACAAAAAACAGTCAGTGCCTTGATTGCAAAATGTACAGAAACATGAGGTCCCCATGCAGAATTGTCTTCCAACAATATTTAAGAGTGAAATTGCTGGAAATATGCCATGTTCAAACTCAGGAAAATGGCAAATTTCTCTCCAATGTAAACTTCCAACAGCAATGTGTAGGATCTCCCACTTTGTTACCTGCTTGACAACATGTATTTTCAAAATTCATTCTGCTGAGCTGATATGTGTGAAATGGTTTCCCAATTTCTATTTTCCTGTCTACTGGTCAGATTCATATATTGAATAATATTTATTGAGCACCAAATATATGCCAGGTACTCTTTGTAATACTTGGGAAACCAGTGAATGTAAATGGAGAAATATGAATTTACATAACTTACATCCTGGCACGGGGAAACAACAATGAACATATTAAGTAAGTAAATTACATAGTATGTTTACCATGATATATGCTATGGAAAAAATAGAGTAAGGTAATGGGGTGAAGAATAAGGAAATGAATATTTATTGATTATTTTATCTCCTGTTCCTGTGAATTGTCTACTTACACCCATTTTTCTATGGTATGTTTGCTTGTTCTTATTTATTATACTATTATTAATATCATTCATTGTGATGATCTATTTTTCCATGCTTTGTTTATGATGATCTCTGTTTTTAGATTTGTATATTTTAATGTAATCAAATGTATCAAAATTTTCCTTAATCTGGACACTCTGTGTCTTCAAAAGAAATCATTTTTTCCTTGAGAAAGAAATATAAATATTCTCCTACATTTTCTACTGAAATTATACATACATATATTGTGTTTAGGTATAAAATGTATTCCCACATGGAATGATAAATGGGTTAAATTTACTTTTTTCCCATATGGATAACCAATTAATCCAGAACCACTTATTATATGGTAACTTTCATCATTCAACTGAAATGTCACACTATTAAGATTCAGATTTCCTATGTGCAAATCTGTTTCAGATTTTCTCCTCTGATTCATTGAAATATTTGTTCTCTGTAATTCCAGCCATGCACCCCTACAGACTATTCTCCAGAGCTGCCAGGATGACCCTATTAAAGTATAAGACAAATCATGCCACTCCTGTGCTGAAAATAATCGAATGGCTCCCCATCTCAGTATACAAGCCAAATTCCATTCTCGGACCTACAAGGCTATGTTATCTCCACTCTCATCCCCATTACCTCCCTCAACTTGTCTTCTGCTATTCTCTACGTTGTTCACTCAGATCCAGTCATGGTAGCATCCTCAAACATGCCAGCCTCTGAAGTTCTGAACTTGCTATTCCCTATCTGGAATGCACATTCCCCCAGTCAGCCAAATAGTTCTCTCATTACCTTCAGGTCTTTACACCAAAATCATGTTCTCAGTAAGGTCTTCTTTGGCCACTCCATCTGATTTCAGCCTCCTCCCCAGTAATTCATTCCCCCATTGCTTGCTTTAATTTTTCTTGCATAGCACTTTAGTATGAAATATTTCATATTTTAATAATTTATCTTGTTTACTTTCTGTCTTCCACACAAAAATGAAAGCTCCATGACAGTAGGAAGATGTTTGTTTGTTTTTGCATCTTTGGTTCATTATTCTATCATCAGTATCTGTGCCTAGAAGAGTGCCTGGCAGAGAGCCCACCAGAAGTAAGTAGATAGGGGATGAAAATTAAATTACTTAATTGAAAAGTGAATGGGGTCAGAGCAGGGCAAAAAGGGGGCTAGGACATTTTCCCTGGGGCTAGCCCAAGAGTAGGAACACAAATGCCTCCAGGGGACAACTGGGTATTTTATTAGAGCAGAGATGTCAGCTGGGGAAGTGACCAACTGGAGAGGGCATTCTGAGTATAAAATGCTCTAAGACATTCCTCAGACCCAACTGCTTGTATCCAGGTTGGAATGTGGGCCCTAAGCATTGATTTTGTTTTCAGGAGAAGTCAGAAACATGGATTGTAATAATATGAAATATCCCAAGTGTTTAAAGTAGCTAATTTAAATAAAAAACAATAAAAACAGAGATCAACCAAAACATGACAGCTGGCTAAAATTGGTCACTGCAAGGCCAGCTGCTGTCTGCTGGAGTGAATTGTGTGATGTATGAAAAAACAGTAATCCCTGCATAACTCTTGAACCAACAGCATCAAGCATGTTGGGAGGAGAGAAAAAACTGGAATTGCCACCTTCTTTCAACTCCTGGGAGCTCCCGGTCACCTTCCACTAAGCAAAGACTTAGGGGAAGCCTGAGCAGTGGGGAGCCACCAGCTCTCTTTCTTTGGGGACAGGTGATATGGTTTAGTGAGGGGAAGGGGTGGGGAAACCAGAGAGAGGGTCTTGAGAAGGGACTTCAGAAGAAAAAGACTGAAAAGAACAAGGAAGAGAGCTACAGAAGAATGCAGACCCATGTGTAGGGACACATTAGTTCTTAGGGCCTTTGCTGGAGTTGCCACCCACCCTCCCCACCAACTACCACCTCTGTATGTGGCACTATACACCTGAAGGAGTTAATTAGAGAAAAGTTACAACTCTCAGCTCAACTTCCCCATGGCATCTACTCTTACTTGGGTGGGCAAGACTGGCCAGGAGGTACCTGTGAGGAAGGCCAGTAGCCACGAGATTCGTAGGAGTCTAGCTAAAATGGGGCTTCTGGAGGCAGGGGTCATACCACTGATAGAACACTGGGTGGAGCCACCTGTGGTTCCAGGCATCTGCTGAGAGAAGTATGAACTGTCAGAGAATTCCCCAGGCCCTGGAGAGAGACAATAAGCTCAATCCTCTGATGGCCTTACTTTCTAGGGAGACAAGGGAACAATCTAGCAGGGGAAAGAAAAACGAGGGGCTGCTCTACTTGGGTTCGTCAAGAGTTTGGTTTTACTGGATAAAATATTTTCCAAATGCAAAGTGGCACATCTCTTAAGTTTTGAGCACCCCATAGACCCATTCCCCACAAGTACTGCTGATCCAGTATAGGGGAAATGAACCAAGATCTTCAGGTCCAAGGGTTACTGCACCCGAGACCCCAGCATCTAGGGGTCACCATGTCAGTGGGTTTGGGCTGAGGGTTGGGGTTGTGCTAGCGGGAGGCAAGATGAAGGGAGAGGGTGTGGCATGAATTCCTGAAATAAGAAAAGCCTATTAGGTATAAACTTGGCTCCTGCTTAATCTGCCTGAGTCATCCCTGACAAAATACCCCTGTAGAAAATCTTTGACAGCTGCCACTTCCTCTGCACGGAGCCAAGGAAGACAATATGGATATTGCCAGAAATCCAACTTTTCCCTGGGCCTTCATTACCTCATTCATGAGCCAAACTCCCCATAATCCTTCTCCTGCCTTCTCATTCCATCTTTCTCTCTCTCTTCTTTGTCTTCCTCCTCCCTCAGTGTGCCTTCCTTTCTGGTGTCCCTCCCACACATAGATGCTCCCTTCCTGTATCCTCTAGCCTCTCCCAGATCCCTTTTAACTTGGTGTTTCTCCCCCTTGTTCTGGACCCTTTTCACACTTCTTTGTGTCACTTTCTATTTATTCAGTCTGTTTTCCACTAAGCCCCAAAGCTCTCACTTTCCCTCTGTTATTCCCCACCCCTTTCCCAGTTGGATATCTCCCCCTCAGTAGATCTCCCACACTCCAAGGAGCCTCTCCACCTCTGGCCTAAGCAGTCATCTCTTCCCCCTCCTCCACCCAGCCCATCTCCTGTTCCTCCCCCCCCCCCCCCACCCCACCTACCCCCCACTCCCCTCTCTAGACCAGACCAGCTAAGTCCTATTCCATTTTTGATGACCAATTAAACTAGCTTCAGTTTACTCAAAACCTTAGTTTATTGCTGTTTCTTCCCTTCACAACTCTCCACCAAATGCACCCAGTTGGTTCAGGAAGGCAAATTCCTCACACAGGACATGTCATGACAACATAAGTTTGTAATTTTAAAAACTAAACAACAGTTATGTTGGCAAAGTCGTTCGGTTAGCAGGGATCCCTAAGCCTTCAGCACATTGAAAAGTAACATTTTTTTTTTTTTGCACATCTAGAAATTACACATTTGCTCCCTTCAATGTGGCAAACTTTATCAGAACAGTTAGGTCTTTTTCACCAAATCATAGACATAGATGTGGAAATCATCATCAAACTTGATGAAATAAACAGAGGGTTTCGCTTCCACTTGGTGAATGACCATGCTGATCCGTTTGGAGCCATCTTCTTTGGTATATTCCACATGTTTACCTATCAGGCCATCTACAACTCCTCCTGACTCCTTCTCTGCTGGAGGAGACTCACTGGTCTCTGGCATGATACAGAGGTCACCTTCTTTATAATCATCTAAAAGCTGGTACATGTATAAGACAGGATCTTTCTCATAGGTAATATAAAACCAAGCTTTCATGATAGGTGCTTGGGCTAAGACCATTCCCCTCCATTCATCTTTAGAACCATGCTCCCCCTCAAACATATGTTCCACTGCTTTGCCTATTATGGAATTTGCAAGGTTTGCATCACCAAGTTGAGATGATGCCACCTTGTCAGAAATAATTTTAAGAGATAAAACTCTTTCATCTCTGTGAAGTTCCAGTCCATAGACACAGTCAATTCCATCATACTTCACTAAATAAAGAGAAGGATTTATAGGCACCTGATCCAGAACGGTTCCCTTCCACTGCGTGATGGGTTCATCCCCTTCCTTCCACCCATGTGAAATTCTGCAACCCACGATGTTCCTGCGGGGCTGGGAGGAAGGTCTGCCCCTTTGCTTTTTTTGGGAGGCTTTTTTCTTTGTCATGTTTGCAGACCCAGTGGCCCGTCCAGCAGCTGCCCTTGGTTGTTGCCCTTTGGCTTCCTGTGTGTTGGGGGTCTTCATGCCTGCAGGGGGAAGATAGAGAATAGAGAGAAAAATTTTGCCATAAGGTGAACTTTCCCTAAAGTGATTCTCTCTGGGTACTTCTCGCTGATCTAGGCAGCAGTGTTGGAAATCCTGGCTGCATGCCTGCAGTGCCCTCTTTCACAGTTTCCTTTAGGCTGCGCTGAAGGGCAGGAAGCTGGTGGTGTTGGCTGGGGTTAGGAACTCTGCTGCGGAGGGCAAGCTTATCTCCTCCTTGCTCAGTGCCCGCTGTCCCCAACATCCATCACTGTCGCCCACTGCCAACCCTTGCTAAGCACCTATCCCTCCCTGCTTTGATAGGCACCCAAAGCCCTTGTGCACTGTGTGCCCCAGCCCGCTGCCCACAGGTCTCACGCCTTCTTAGATCTTTTTCCTGGCACCCGCCACCCTGGCTTCCCCGTGCTCACCTTCAAATCCTTGCTTAGCTCATAAAGCCACCCCTTTTCCCTACTGCCCACAGCGCCCCCCCATCCTTGCCAGGAACCCACTCCCACTCCATATCTCCTGGAATTCATCCCACCCCCCTTCTCCATCCTGGCGCCCACCAGTGGTCTTGCCCTTCCTGGCGCCCACCGCGCGCTATCGCGGGCCTCCCGAGCTCAAATCGGACACCTAGCTGCTCTCGGCTGTGAGTCTTCAGAGAAGGAGAATCAGCGGCCTACAAGCCGGGGACGCTGGGATGGCAGGATCAGTTGGCGAAAAGCGCTTCTTTGAGTGCCGCGGAGCAGGCAAAGAGGCTCGCGGCGGTGTCCCAGCGCGTGGCTGGTGTTGTCCTCCGCCTCGTTGTTGGCGGCAGCCGCCTCTCTGCCACATCGGGTTCCCACCGGTCTTCGCAACCACCTTAGTCTCCTCCCTCTTTCCGTAGCGCAGCTTCCTGCCTGGAGAGAGGCCTCCCCTTCCTGCTAGACACAGCGTGCCCTCCACCCCCACCCTCAACTCTCTCCACTGCTGTTTTCCTGGGAAGCGCCCCCTTGCTCTGAGCCTTGCTTCTTCCACAAATCTGGAGCAGAGTAGCCCACAGTCGCCCCCCCTACTCTCTATTCACCCCTCCTCCGTCAGTTAAGCTCCCCCTTACTTCCCACTCCCACCTCCACCTCCACCCCTTCAGAGTCTCTACCCCATCTGCTTTCTGTCTTCTAGAAATTCGTCCTTTCATTTTTCCCCGTGTCCTTATGGAGTTACTCTTTTTATACAAATATCTGCCTTTCTTGCCATTTAAAGGGAATTGGTATAGGACCAGAAAACTGCACTAATGCTTAGCTTACCATTTTGACCCAATCTCTGTGTTATTTCTTTTTACTGGTCTTTCATGGACTTTTGTTCTTGAAGATAATTCTTTTTCTTTTTCTCTGACTGCAAAAGTATTGCATGCACAATGTGGACACTGTATACATTTCATAAAATTGATATGAAGAAAAAAGTAATCAATGAAGAAAAAAGTAATCAACTATAATCCCACCTCCCATTCCCCAGGGTTCACAGCCAAATATTAACTGTCTATTTCTTTAACCTTTTTTCAAAAAATTTTACATAGCTTAGATCATTTTGCATGTGGATTTTCATGCCCTGCTGTTTATATAGATAAAGCATTTTCTCAAGACATTAGACATTTTTGAAACTATTATCTCTTTTATTCAGGAAATGTTTATTAAGCGCATATCACATGCCTTGCATTATACTCTATTTTACAGTGCCCATATTTAACTTGTTCTCCCATTACTGGACATTTAGGATAGTGTTGCCACAAGAACTGGTAACCTGATCCATCTTTCAGATCCATCTTTTCAGAGTTTGGAAAAATATTTGTATAAGAAGTAATTAGGTAAAATTTATAAATCAGTGGAGAAAGATTTGCTATCCTTTAAGGAATCTTTGAATGATTCTTTAAATATATTGGAAACAAATTGTATGTGAAACTCATGTGCATATTAATATTTGAGTTATTAAAATGTAAAATTGAGCCAAATGAAACAAAACAAAAACCCATTGAAGAAATGTGAGACTCAGCAGGACAAATTGAATGTTTGTATTATTCCATTTATTTAAAGTGCAAGAAAATAAATGTTTAATAGTTACTAATGTTATCTGAATCATGGGATAGGTTGGATGCTAATGGAACAACTCAGCTTAGAACAATAAACCAATTCTTAAAAATGAAAATAAGGTCAATAAAAAGTGAAAATAAGGTCAATAAAAAGTTTGATTCAACAATCAAAATATGAAAGAACATCAAAATCTCATTTAATGTTGCTGAGCCTGAGTAAAAGTGTTCCACATCCAGCACTGATGAAAATGAGCTTTCACACAATTTTTATGGAAAGTAATTTGCAGATATGCTGTAGTTCATGTGAGAGTTTGTTTTGTTCTGGTTAACTGTTACTCCTAGGATATTACCCTTAAGGGACTCAACAGAAAGTGAAGGAGGTTTACCATGGCCCTGGACTCCAATATCTGTCTCCTTAACTTCAACAAGCAGTCACAGCTTGCTGCTGTTTCTAAGTCTTTCAGCAGCCCCTCCAGAATGGGTACAGTTTTTCAGGGGAAAAATATCTACCAAATTCCATATTCACCTCTTAGGCCTCTTTTCCTCCCCATCTTAACTGGGTAATTATTTCCTGTTGTCTTAGCTTTCAGATGTAAGTGAGCCTATTTATTTTTTAATTTTTCATCCAGTGTTTATAGTTTTCTTAATGGGTGGGTTGATTTGAATTACTTAGGCTACTCTTACTAAAATCTCACACCGTATTCTTCACTGTAAAATATATTTGTCCAGATATTTGTATTCGCACCAAACTGAAAATCACCCAAATTTTCATGAACATTGAACTGGATATGTTGTGTTATATTCACACAATGGAATACCTTATAACAGTAAGACAAAGAAAACTGCAATTGCATGCAACAGCATGAATGAATCTCAAATATAATTTTAAACAAAAGAAGCCAAATGACAAAAAGGTGTACACTGTATTATTCCATTTATTTAAAGTGCAAGAAAAGTCAAATTAATATTTTGCTTTAGAAGTTAAAATAGCAATTACTCTTGTAAGCATCTTTTCCAAATAGATGGTAACAATTCACATTCCAACATCGATGGTTGTAAGTTCACCTTGGGGAGGTATTTTTGAATGTGTATATATTGCAAGAAGGGTTTATAGAGATGATGTTTAGTTTAGCAACTGCTGAAAAGATATCATAAAGTAGGTTGGCTTAACAGGAATTTATTGGCTCATGATTTTGAGGCTAGGAGAAGTCCAAAATCAAGCCATCAGAAATGCAATGCTTTCTCCCCAATGACTGTGGCATTCTGGAGTGGCTGTCCACAATCCTTGGTCCTTGGCTTTTCTGTCACATGGCAATGCACATGGTGGGGGTCTTCTTTCTCTGCTGGGTTCCACTGACTTCCAGCTTCTGGCTGCTCCCCATGTTTTCTACTTCTCTCTTTGTCTAAATTTCATTCTGCTTATCATTCATTTCAGTTATCTGGATTAAAGCCCAACCTGATTCAGTTAGGCCACACCTTAATTGAGGTAACATCTTCAAGAGATCCTATTTTTAATGTGTCCATATCTACAGGACCAAAGGGTGAGACCTGAACATGCTTTTTTTGGGAGACATGATTCTATCCCCAACAGATGCTGAGCAGCAAAATATGTTGAACTGCAATAAACATCCGTTGGTATTGCAGCCTAGCATCCAATGAGTTGTGATGCTATTTTGCATGAACTCCTGGGCATGAGGCAAATGATCTTTTCCATTGGATGTGAGTGAACCTAAGAGGATATGAGGATCAAGGTGCTATATTCTCCTTACCTGGAGATTGAGAATCAAAGAAGCCTAGAGAAGCAATTAGAGCCAACCTAAGCAAAAGAGAGAGATTGTATCCTGGTGACATTCTGACCTGTAGGCGGTCATGGTCACTGATCCCCCAATGTTCATCCCATTCTGAAAGGTTGGTCTAAGCTAATCATGGTGATCCCAGGCCCCTGCAAGTGAATGGTTTAGGATTGGACATGTGATCGAATCTTGGCCAATTAAACATGATGTTTTGTGTGCTGTAGAACTTCTGGCAAAAGTCTCTTTACACCTAAGGAAGAGAAACAGGAAATGATGTTTCCTCTTCTTCTTTAGAATGATGCTATGTATGTATATGACACCTGGAATTGCTCTAA
This sequence comes from Choloepus didactylus, assembly GCF_015220235.1. Taxonomy (NCBI): domain Eukaryota; kingdom Metazoa; phylum Chordata; class Mammalia; order Pilosa; family Megalonychidae; genus Choloepus; species Choloepus didactylus. The sequence goes on along the minus strand of NC_051334.1, from coordinate 63,547,181 downwards.
TCAGCCTGGAAACAAAGCCAGAACAATGAATAACGGCAGAGGAGAGCACAGAAACATTCTGAGCTCTTTGATTAAATCATTTAGCTGCTGATCACATCATTCCTGGAGTTCTGCTTTTGACTTCTAGTTATCTGAGGTAACAAATTTCTTTATAGTTAAAGTAATTTGAGACTGGGTTTTCTGTGACTTGCAGATGAAAGTATCTTAAATGACAAAGTGTCCCTAGATTTAAATGACATAGTATCCCTATATAATACCATTAAACTTTTAAATTATATTAAACAGTACATTCTCAAGGACTCACATAGGCAGATTGATATCAGGAAATGGGATATTGTCTCCAAGCTTAGAAGATTCAGGGTCCAGTTACAAATAAGGAATAAGGAGCAATCCCTAAAAAACATGCATGAAGCAAATGAAACATTCTAAAATACAGGAAAAAACACTAAGATGACCAAACTTCTTATGTGAATGCAATGAACTTCTTTTTCCTCCTCAGAGGAAGAGGTAGGCTTCCTGCCTCCAGTTTCTTCACCTTAAATCTATTTTCCACATACTTGAGAATTAACTGTCTTAGATAAAAAGATGATTCTGATATTTATGCTTATTGGATTAAAAATAAAAAAATTTCATTCACTTTTTAAAATTTTTGTGCGTTAATCCTTAATTAAAACCCTCTTCTAAAATTACTAAAATTTAATAAAATAGTTATAAAAGTAAAAAATATGTAAATGAACAAAAAATAACTTATCTCTATTCTTTTTCCCTTTTTGTCTCCCCATCTCCTAGGACTAACCCATCGTCCTACATCCCACACCCAATAACATTTAACCAACGTTAGTCTCCTGGTATATATTCTTCCAAACATTTTTCTATGTATCACAATCATATACAAATATAACAAACACAAATATAGGGATTTGAAAGACTTTCCCATTTTTAACATAAGTGGAATCATACTATCTACATTTCTTTGCAACTACAATAGACAGATCTAAAACATTTAATTATAATTATATAATATTTCATGGTGCACACATACCACAACATACTCAACTATTCCTCTGTTGATGAGCATTCAGGAGTTTTCCTATTACAAACCATGCTGCATTAACAAATGAGTGCCATCTGATTTTGACATTTCTCCCTCCATTGATTGCCAGGGTTGATGGTGCTTACTTGGCTTATTAGTTAGGTATCTCCTTCCTTGTCATATATCAATGCTGCTGCATGCATCCTTCTTAAAGCTGCATGTGCTGACCCAAAAGGCATCCTTTCTAGATAAAAAGGACTATCTTTCATTTAAAAATATATATGTGCTCTCTTACCTGGCCCTCAAACCAATATTCATAAATGTTAGTATTTTCCTAAAAAGCTCTTGGATCAAAAAAAAAAATTTCAAAATTGAACAACAGAGAACTTGAAAAATGATAACAATAAGGACACAACATATTAAAATGTGTGGGTTGAAGCCAGCACTGTATTCAAAGTACAGTGATTTGATACACTACAATTTATAAAAGTAAAGTATAAGTTGATAGCTAATTTTTAATTTAAGTAAATAAATTATACATTAATCGCTAGTAAGTTAGATGCTAATAGCTAATTCTTAACTCTGAATTGTCAATTAACTGTAAAATTAATTTTTCAGCAATGACTGATTCCATTAAAATAGTAGCTAGAAATGATCATAACAGACACCCATGGGAAATTAAAGGAAATAAAATTTGCAGAAACTAATGACGTAAAAGCAGAAAATTAGTAGAATATAAAGCAAAACCTAAGTCTAAGATTTTTTAAAGAAAGTAATAGGAAACAAAACTTCTAGCGAATATGGAAAAAAAAGACAACAAATTTAAAGAAGACATAACAAGTTATTTGAAAACATAAAAATTACCATGGAATCGTTCATTCATTCAACGAATATTTATGGAGCACTTCCTATGTTCCAAACATGATTCTAGGCACTGGGAACACTGAAGTGAATGAGACAGACAAGGTCCCTGCAGCCTTTAGAAATTATGTTCTAGCTGAGTAAAACATAAAATAAAGAAATATTCTAGCCAACACATAATTTCACATAGTAATAAGTACTAAGGAGTAAAACAAGGTAATGGGATAGAAGACAGAATCTCTGAACAGGGGATATTGAGTCAATACCTGAATATGAGAAGCAACCAGTTATGAAAAGCTCTGCAAGTAAGAAATAATGCTAGTGCAAAGGCCTTGAGATTGAAGCAAGATTATTGCCTTTGAGAAGAGAGAAGTTAGTGTGACTGTATTACATAGTGAACAGAAAAATGGTGGTTACAGTTTAAATCAGAAAGGATTAAGATCATCTAGGGCAATGCTCTTCAATGCTGTTATCATGATTGTCCCCTCCCCATGAGGAGCTTTTTCAGAATTTTTTTTCTTAATGCTCCTCCTGCGGTGAAATTTTAACACTACGAGTATACAGTTTATTTGTTTAATAACTGTACATATATCTGTGCTTTATATATAAAAAGAGTAAGCATAAATCTTACACTTTTTATTCAATTCAGGGTTAAGAATGAGTAAAATTTTAAGTCACAAGTTAAATAAAAAATTAGCTATTGATGTCTAACTTAAGTGTATAACTGAATTTGTTGAGAGATTTTAATGTAATTTATTCACATATAAATTGTAATGTACCAAATCATATATGCAAATTAGAAATTTGCCTAAAACCTAATAGCAATGTAATAAAATTCTTAAAATTCATTCAAAACTTTCTAATAGCAAAAGTAAAACAGTTGAAAAAAGAAAATTCAGTTCTTAAAAATTATTTTTAGCAAACATAACTTTTAATTTTTGCTTCATATGAGAAAAATTGTTTTAATTATCTGCTAAATATTCATTTGGATATTGCCAACACTTTTCCTTTTCAGCACTTGACATAATTTTGATGGGTTGCATATTTTTTGTAGAATTAAGTATGACCTATTATTATTTAATTCTCAAAGCCCAAAACACACACAAAGGCACTGAATATCAGAAGTGAAGACAACCAATGGCAGTCAATAGGCACAAGCACGTCATCACTTGAAATATGACTTCACAAACGAGCAATTGATTGAAAGTCCTTCAGTCACAGCCATCTATTCACCATAGTTTTGGGGCAGTGATCTTGCATGCATTTTATGTATCGCCTATGAACTCAAAGTCAATGCTGCTTGTGTGATAACCAAGAAAACTCAAGGAGAAAAATGAATTCTAAGGAATAAGAGTTTGTCATATATGGTTGAGCTTTGGAGGGTCACAAATCATTGCAATAGTTTAGATTTTTTTGCAACGTTACTGATATAGTCATATACCATACAATTATCAAAGTGCACAATCAGTTGTTCACAGTATCATCATATAGTTGTGCATCATTACCATATTCAATTTTTGAATGTTTGCATTGCTCCAAAAAAATAATAAAAATGGTGAAAATAAGAATAAAAATAAAAGTAAAAATGAACACCCAAAACAACCCATCTCCCACATTCCCCCCTATTATTCATTTACTTTTGGCCCCATTTTTCTACTCATCTGTCCATACACTGAATAAAGGGGGTGAGAGCCACAAGGTTTTCTACAATCACATGGTCACACCATAAAAGCTATATAGTTACACGCTCATCTTCAAGAATCAAGGCTACTGGATTGCAGTTCAACAGTTTCAGGCATTTCCTTCCAGCTATTCCAATAAACCAAAAACTAAAAAAAGGATATCTACATAATGCATAAGATTAACCTCCAGAATGACTTTTTGACACCATTTGAAATCTCTCAGCCCCTGAAACTTAACTTTGTTTCATTTCTCTTCCCCGTTTTGGTCAAGAAGGCTTTCTCAATCCCATGATGCTGGATCCAGACTCATCCCCGGGAGTTATGCCCCATGTTGCCAGGGAGATTTACACCCCAGAGAGTCATGTCCCACATAGGGGGAGGGCAGCGAGTCCACCTGCCAAGTAGGCTTAGAGAGAGAGGCCACATATGAGCAACAAAAGAGGTTCTCTGAGGGTGTTTCTTAGGCACAATAATAAGTAGGCTTAACCTCTCCTTTGCAGTAACAAGCTTCAAAAGGGCAAGCCTTGAGAACGAGTGCCAGGCCTACTGTATTAGTTAGGGTTCTCTAGGAAAACAGAATCAACTAGAGATATCTATAAATATAAGATTTATAAAAGTGTCTCACCCAACTGTGGGTGTGCATGAGTCCAAATTCCATAGGGCAGGCAGCAGACTGGCAACTCCAATGAAGATGTTCAATGAACTCCTCAGGCAACAAACTGGCAACTTCGACAAACTCCTCAGGAAATGCTTCACTGGTCCACTGAAGAATAAGAAGTGAAGGCCCTCTACCTGTCTTGCTTAGAAGTATTCAGCTGATTGGATTAAATCCAGCTGATTGCATTCTCTCATTGTGGAAATCACACCCTTCATTGACGTAATCAGTCACAGCTGCAGCCAATTGACTGATGATTTAATAAACCAGCCTTTTGGTTTATTAACCAGCCACAAATATCCTTGCAGTAATGGTTAGGCCAGTGCTTGCTTGGCCAGACACCTGGGTACCATTACCTGGCCAAGATGACACATAAACCTAACCATCACACCTACTAAATTTGTAGTCCCCAATGTTTATGAGACTATAAGGAGTTCCCCCGGTGGGTAAATTTAACATTTCCACATTTTTCCCCAGTCCCTCAAGGGGGCTTTTCCAATACTTCTATATCCTCTGCCCAAATTACTTTGGGATATATTGGGGCTTCACACTAACTTATACAAACAAACCAGATCTCACTCCCTATTCAAGGTTCCATGTAATTCTGGTGTTTAAATAAACTGACCATAAAGTTATTTATATAGCATGCTACAGAAAATAAAGATTTTCCACCAAATAAACATGTCTACCTTTGGCCTCACACAGAAGTTGAAGTTTTAAAATACAGACAATATCATCCTCTACCCTATAGTCTGATTAACCTTAGTCCTAACCAAGGCCACTTTGTTCTAATTGAAGTCTGATCCCTTTTTCAGCTTCTTTAACATTTGCTGTAATGGGATAATGTTGACATTAATAGCTACCGAACTCTAGCCCTGAGTCCTAGGTGTCACCCAGATACCTAAAATTCTAGGGACCAACCAGGTTATACACAAGAGCTCAGCATCTCAGAATTTAGAAATAACCATTACAACTCAGGAATAGAGGTAACTGCTGTAAGAACTTAACAATCTAGGAGCCATTACAATAAGTAGTCCCCTGATAACTTATGCTCTCAGATTCAATTCTCTGAGTTTGCACATTATAGTTAGTCCATATTAGTGAGGCATTATAATCTCTGTCTTTTCATTACTGGTTTATTTCATGCAGCATACAGTCCTCAAGTTCTATTTACCTAGTTGCATAGCTCACAACTTCCTTTCTTCTTGTGGCCACTCAATATTCCATTGCATGTATACACCACAGTTCACCATTCCATTCATCAGTTGATGCAACCTTAGGCCACCTCCATCCATTGTGAATCATGAATACTGCTGCCATAAACATCAGTGTGAAAACATCCATTCATGTCCCTGCTCTCAGTTCTTCCAAGTATATACCCAATAATGGGGTTGCAGGATCATGCGGCAACCACATACATAGCTTCCTGTGGAACCACCAAAGTGCCGTCCAGACAAGCTGCATCATTCTACTTCCCCACCAGCAGTGATTAGGTTAGGTACATCCCCCTCTCCACATTTTCTCTAGCTCTTGTACCCCTCTGTTTATTTTTTAATATTCAATTCTAAATAAACAATCAGTGGTTCCTGGCATTCACCACCACAATCTATATGTGTACATTTCAATTTCTTCCACAAAAAAAGAAGAAGAGGAGAAAAAAGATGAAAGAAAAATAATAAAATAAATGATGAATAAAAATAAAATAAAAATAAAAAATAAAATAAAATGCATTTAAAAGTTCAGACAACACCACCACCACCAAGAATCTCATAACCCTCCATTATAGCCCTCCCTTATAGACATTTAGCTTTGGTATATTGCCTTTGTTACAATTAGTGGAGGCATATTACAGTGTTATTGTTAACTATATACTCTAGTTTGCATTGATTGTATTTTTCCCCCAATACCATCTGTTCTAGTTTGCTAATGCTGCCCGGATGCAAAACACCAGAAATGGATTGGCTTTTATAAAGGGGGTTTATTTGGTTACACAGTTACTGTCTTAAGACCATAAAGTGTCCAAGGTAAGTCATCAACAAACGGGTACCTTCACCGAAGGATGGCCAATGGCATCTGGAAAACGTCTGTTAGCTGGGAAGGCACGTGGCTGGTGTCTGCGCCAGAGTTCTGGTTTCAAAATGGCTTTCTCCCAGGATGTTCCTCTCTAGGCTTCACCTCCTCAAAAATGTCACTCTTAGCTTCTCTGGAGCAAAAATCTGCTTTCAAAGACCATCTCCAAAATGTCTCTGTAAGCTGAAGCTCCTCTCTCAATTCCAGTGCATTCTTCCAAGTGTCCCTTTTGGCTATATCTCCTCTTCAAATGTCACTCACAGCTTCACTGAGTTCCTTCTGTTTGTCAGCTCATTTATATAGCTCCAGTGATTTAATTTAGACCCACCCTGAATGGATGGAGTAACACCTCCATGGAAATTATCCAATCAGTTATCACCCACAGTTGGGTGGGGCACATCTCCACGGAAACATTCAAAGAATTACAATCTAATCAACACAGATATGTCTGCCCACCCAAGATTACATCAAAGATAATGGTATTTTGGGGGACATAATATGTTCAAACCGGCACACCATCCCATTCTCAATACCTTGCAAAGTTGACATTCATTTGTTCTCCCTCATGTAAAAATATTCTTATACTTGTACATTTAGTCACCATCATTGACCTCTCTAGTTTTCATTAAATTATACAGTTCCAGTCTTTATCTTCTCTCTTTCCTTCTGGTGTCATACATGTCCGTAGCCCACCTCTTTCAGCTTTACTTGCACCCATCTTTGTTCAGTGTACTTACAGTATTGTGCTACCATCACATATTTTCATGCTGTCCATTTCTAGATCTATACAATCAATCCTGTTGAACCTTCTGTACTCCTTCCAGCTCCCCCCCACCCCCCAAAATCAATAACATACTTGTTCAGAATGCTTGATCCAGGTATTGAAGGCATGAAGATTGGATTGTTTATCAACTGTAGTAAGAAGACTGTACTGTTTTAAACAGAAGGGTAACATGATCTGGCTTCCATTTTAAAAAGACCACTCTGGCTATTATATGAAGAACTAAAGGAGGGCAAGAGTGGAAGCAAGGAGAATGGTAAGGAGATCTTAATTCACCAAACCCTGTTTAATCATGCAAAAAGTTTAAGATCTGATCTTTTTTTCAAACTCAGACATACTGAGACAACTCTATCCCCCTCCATGCTGCCAAAGCATTAGGTAATATATTTACTGCTCTTGTTTTCAGTTCCTTCTTAATTGTTGACCCCTGGAGATTTCCCTCACAAGCTTTAAAGGTCAAGTATACATTTAAAAGGAGGTCTGTATTATTTGGTCCATCATTTTAAAGTGTTTTATAGTGGAACACTATAATTCTCTTTTAAACCAGTGGGCTTCATAGCCATGCCTGTGGTCAACAAGTAGAGACTCCCCTGATAATAGGGAAGTCAGAGGAGTGATACTGCTACTTTGTGAGGCCCCTCCTTCATTTTCTACATTGTTTCTTTGACAAATTAAGGAGGCAGTTCATGGCTGATCTCTGATAAAAAGGACATTAAGGCCACACTGAAAAGTATTCATCCCCTAAATTATAATCCATTGCAAATTATGTCCATATGTTGTACAACATGTTAACTATACAAAGTTTATAAATTTCATTTTGTTTCTCATACCAAGTACTATGTATGGTTGTTGTCAAATAAGACCATTAATTTTGTTGGCTTCATATCTCTGAATGACTTCTTTACCTGGTGTGTTCTGGAGTTGGAGTTGGACATGTGAAAAACATTTTGGATTATCACTCAGATCTATCTCTTTTGGGTAGAAGATGCATTCTGATTTGCTGTCCATGATAGGTCAAGCTTTGTGGACAGGATCACCTGTCTCTATGGGGGAGGCCTGCAGTTATTCAGCTCTGCCTGTGACTAAATGAAGAATGAGGAAGTTATTATGGCCTCATTATCTTAGCCTGTCTTCCCTGTGCCTGCCTCACAGTTGGTAACAAACTTGCAAAGAGAAAAGAATTGTTATTTATTAGCCCTCTGAAACCTGAACTGTAACATTATGTTGATCTGTGGCACAAATTTACTCTGTAAGGAAGGTCAGAACCATTACAAGTAGATGATTTTCAGTTGCCTGGAACTATCATTGCTCCTCTAAGGTAAATACAGGATGTAGGTTATTAGTGGATGTATTGTGATTGCTAAGGCAGGAAAGAAGGCTTTTGGTATTCCACAGTAGCACCTTGCATCTGTTTCTAGTAATGACCTATGGGGAAAGCGTTGGGGGATTCTGGCCATATCTCTTTAACTATAATGCATGCACAAATCAAGGCTGATTAGCTGTGTGATCCCATCACTAATACTACAGCCACCTCCAACTAAACTCACTTATACTCAGAAAGGACCATACAACTTGGGCTTTAGGAATTGTGAATGGGACATGACCTAGGCAATACACTTTGAACAATTCTACTTTAGTAAATGTATCTTTCCTATCTAGGCAGGGAACAAGTTTAAGCCCTGTTCAAATCCTTTCCCTTAAAAACAGCTAATTGCTTTAGATCCTACACAAACTGTACAAAGTCTGTGAAAAACTCTGTTTGCAATATTGGTTGCCCATCCCATTACCAAGACAGCATCTTTTAAGTTCTATAGTATGCCATAGGAGTTGCTATCCCAGGGAAATCTCCAAAAGAGAACAAAAAATTTCAGTGTTGTCCTTGACCCCTCTCACATTATCCTCCAACTACACATCCAGTCTAATAGCAAATCTTGCAGGCCTTACTATCAAAACAATTCTCACCATGCCATGCACCACCAGTCAGACTGGTCTGAACCACAGTGATCTGTTACCTGGACTATTGGAAGAGCTGCATAAGAGATCAACCTCTTCCAGCATTGCAATCCAGAGACTATCCTCTAGCATTACCAGAATGACCTTGTTAAAATATAAGACAAATCATGCCACTCCTGTGTTGAAAATAATCGAATGGGTCCTCGTTTCAGTACAAAACCCAAATTCCATTCTCAGACCTAAACAGCTCTAAGTTACCTACATGCACTCATTCCCATTACATCCATAAACTTGTCTCCTGCTGTTCTCTATGTTGCTCACTCAGCTCCAGCCATGGAGTCATGCTCAGTGTTCCTCAAATATGCCAGGTTCTGGGACTCTGAACTTCCTGTTCCCTACCTGGAATGCACATTCTCCAGACAGCCACAAATTAGGTCTCTTGTTGCCTTCAGAATTTCACCAAAATCATGTTCTCAGTGAGGTCTTCGTTGGCCACTCCATCTGATTTCAGCCTCCTCCCCAGTAATTCCTTCCCCCATTCCTTGCTTTAATTTTTTCTTGCATAGCACTAGTTAGTATAAAATACTTCACATTTTAATTATTTATCTTGTTTACTGTCTGTTTGCTTGCTTTTGCATCGTTGGCTCTCTATCATATCATTAATAACTGTGCCTAGAAGAATGGCTGGCAGAGAGCCCACCAGAAGTAAGTAGATAGGGGATGAAAATTAAATTACTTAATTGAAAAGTGAATGGGGTCAGAGCAGGGCAAAAAGGGGGCTAGGACATTTTCCCTGGGGCTAGCCCAAGAATAGGAACACAAATGCCTCCAGGGGACAACTGGGTATTTTATTAGAGCAGAGATGTCAGCTGGGGAAGTGACCAACTGGAGAGGGCATTCTGAATATAAAATGCTCTAAGACCTTCCTCAGACCCAACTGCTTGTATCCAGGTTGGAATGTGGGCCCTAAGCATTGATTTTGTTTTCAGGAGAAGTCAGAAACATGGATTGTAATAATATGAAATATCCCAAGTGTTTAAAGTAGCTAATTTAAATAGAAAACAATAAAAACAGAGATCAACCAAAACATGACAGCTGGCTAAGTTTGGTCACAGCAAGGTCTGCTGGAGTGAATTGTGTGATGTATGAAAAAACAGTAATCCCTGCATAACTCTTGAACCAACAGCATCAAGCATGTTGGGAGGAGAGAAAAAACTGGAATTGCCACCTTCTTTCAACTCCTGGGAGCTCCCGGTCACCTTCCACTAAGCAAAGACTTAGGGGAAGCCTGAGCAGTGGGGAGCCACCAGCTCTCTTTCTTTGGGGACAGGTGATATGGTTTAGTGAGGGGAAGGGGTGGGGAAACCAGAGAGAGGGTCTTGAGAAGGGACTTCAGAAGAAAAAGACTGAAAAGAACAAGGAAGAGAGCTACAGAAGAATGCAGACCCATGTGTAGGGACACATTAGTTCTTAGGGCCTTTGCTGGAGTTGCCACCCACCCTCCCCACCAACTACCACCTCTGTATGTGGCACTATACACCTGAAGGAGTTAATTAGAGAAAAGTTACAACTCTCAGCTCAACTTCCCCATGGCATCTACTCTTACTTGGGTGGGCAAGACTGGCCAGGAGGTACCTGTGAGGAAGGCCAGTAGCCACGAGATTCGTAGGAGTCTAGCTAAAATGGGGCTTCTGGAGGCAGGGGTCATACCACTGATAGAACACTGGGTGGAGCCACCTGTGGTTCCAGGCATCTGCTGAGAGAAGTATGAACTGTCAGAGAATTCCCCAGGCCCTGGAGAGAGACAATAAGCTCAATCCTCTGATGGCCTTACTTTCTAGGGAGACAAGGGAACAATCTAGCAGGGGAAAGAAAAACGAGGGGCTGCTCTACTTGGGTTCGTCAAGAGTTTGGTTTTACTGGATAAAATATTTTCCAAATGCAAAGTGGCACATCTCTTAAGTTTTGAGCACCCCATAGACCCATTCCCCACAAGTACTGCTGATCCAGTATAGGGGAAATGAACCAAGATCTTCAGGTCCAAGGGTTACTGCACCCGAGACCCCAGCATCTAGGGGTCACCATGTCAGTGGGTTTGGGCTGAGGGTTGGGGTTGTGCTAGCGGGAGGCAAGATGAAGGGAGAGGGTGTGGCATGAATTCCTGAAATAAGAAAAGCCTATTAGGTATAAACTTGGCTCCTGCTTAATCTGCCTGAGTCATCCCTGACAAAATACCCCTGTAGAAAATCTTTGACAGCTGCCACTTCCTCTGCACGGAGCCAAGGAAGACAATATGGATATTGCCAGAAATCCAACTTTTCCCTGGGCCTTCATTACCTCATTCATGAGCCAAACTCCCCATAATCCTTCTCCTGCCTTCTCATTCCATCTTTCTCTCTCTCTTCTTTGTCTTCCTCCTCCCTCAGTGTGCCTTCCTTTCTGGTGTCCCTCCCACACATAGATGCTCCCTTCCTGTATCCTCTAGCCTCTCCCAGATCCCTTTTAACTTGGTGTTTCTCCCCCTTGTTCTGGACCCTTTTCACACTTCTTTGTGTCACTTTCTATTTATTCAGTCTGTTTTCCACTAAGCCCCAAAGCTCTCACTTTCCCTCTGTTATTCCCCACCCCTTTCCCAGTTGGATATCTCCCCCTCAGTAGATCTCCCACACTCCAAGGAGCCTCTCCACCTCTGGCCTAAGCAGTCATCTCCTCTTCCCCCTCCTCCACCCAGCCCATCTCCTGTTCCTTCCCCCCACCCCCACCCCACCTACCCCCCACTCCCCTCTCTAGACCAGACCAGCTAAGTCCTATTCCATTTTTGATGACCAATTAAACTAGCTTCAGTTTACTCAAAACCTTAGTTTATTGCTGTTTCTTCCCTTCACAACTCTCCACCAAATGCACCCAGTTGGTTCAGGAAGGCAAATTCCTCACACAGGACATGTCATGACAACATAAATTTGTAATTTTAAAAACTAAACAACAGTTATGTTGGCAAAGTCATTCGGTTAGCAGGGATCCCTAAGCCTTCAACACATTGAAAATTAACCCTTTTTTTTTGCACATCTACAAATTATACATTTGCTCCCTTTAATGTGGCAAGTTTACCACAACAGTTAGGACTTTTTCACCAAGTCATAGACATAGATGTGGAAATCATAATCAAACTTGGTGAAGTAAAAAGAGGGTTTTGCTTCCACTTGATGAATGACCATTCTGATCCATTTGGAGCCATCTTCTTTGGTATATTCCACTCGTTCACCTATCAGGCCATCTATAACTCTTCTTGACTCCCTCTCTGCTGGAGGATACTCATTGGACTCTGGCATGATAGAAAGGTCACCTTCTTTATAATCATCTAAAAGCTGGTATATGTGTAAGACAGGGTTTTTCTCATAGGTAATATAAAACAAGGCTTTCATGATAGGTGCTTGGGCTAAGACCAATCCCCCCCATTCAACTCTAGAACCATGCTCCCCTCAATCATATGTTCCACTGCTTTGCCAGTTATGGTATTTGCAATACCATAGACTAATAGGAAAATATAAGAGTGAGAGGTTTGGAACACACTTTTTGGTGATGGTGGCAGAGAAATTTAAGTACACTTAACAAAGATAACTGTGAGTATGGTTGAAAGAGGAACTTGAGGAGCACGTGGAACAACAGAAGGAAAGAGGAAAGATAAAGACTGGGACTGTATAACTCAGTGAAACCTAGAGTACTTAACAATTGTGAAAAAATGTACAAATATGTTTTTACATGAGGTAGAACAAATGAATGCCAACCTTGCAAGGTTTTAAATATAGGGTGGCATTGGGGAAAATACAATCAATGCAAACTAGAGACTATAGTTAACTGAAACATTGTATTATGCTTCCCTTAATGTAACAAACGCAATATACCAAAGTGAAATGCATATAAGAGGGTGACATGAGGGACAGGTATGGGACTCAGCATTGGTGATGTTGTCTGACACTTTTACTCTTCTTTAGTTTCATTCTATCTTTCCTTTTGTTGCTTTTTAACTGTCATGTTTTTTTCATTCTTTTTCTTTTTCTTTTGTCTCTCTACCTTCTTTGACTCTTCCTCCTTTGTGGAGGAAATGGAGATATCCTTTTATAGACAGTGGTTATGGTGGTGATTACATAAATACATGACTATACAGGGAACCATTGATTGTTTACTTGGGATAGAATGTATGGTGGGTGAAACAAACTGTCTTAAAAAATTAAAATGGGTTGATGAAGAAACATTGAGGATACTATATTGAGTGAAATAAGTCAGAAACATAAGGACAAACATTGCATGGCCTTACTGATATGAACTAATTGTGATATGTACACCCATAGGCACAAAATATGTTACTAGGATATAGAATGAGGCTAAAGAATGAGGAGTGGTTGCTTATTATGAGCAAAATGTTCAACTAGGTTGAACTTAAGATGCTTGGAAATGGACAGAGGTGATGGTATCACATTATTGTGAGAATAACTGACAGTGCTGAATGGGGTGTGAATGTGGTGGAAAGGAGAATCTTAGAGTTATGTATGTCACTAGAAGGAAACTTGGAGGGTGAAAGATGGGAATGTATAAAACAATGAATCTTGTGGTGGAAAATGCCTTTGATTAACTTTACAAAATATTAGAAATCCCTTTCATAAACTAGAACAAATGTATGAAACTATAACCAGAAGTTAATAATAGAGGGGGTATATAGGGAAAATATACCTATTGCAAGCTATGTACTATAGTTAGTAGTAATTTAACATTCTTTCATCAACTGTAACAAATGTACTATACCAATACTATGAGTCAATAATGGAGGGAGTGTGGTTAGAGATATGGGAAGATTTGACTTTTCTTTTTTTTGTCTTTCTTTTCTGGAGTAATGAAAATGTTCTAAAAATTGAAAAAAAATAATTGTGGTGATGGATGCACAGATGTATGATGGTACCATGAGCAACTGATTGTACACTTTGGATCTTTGGGTAATTTTATGGTATGTGAAAAATCTCAAATTAAATTAAAAAAACTCATTTGTTGTTAACATATGTTGGAGTCATTGCTCCAGGCCCCCATTGAGTTGACTCAACTAGGTCAGCAATAAGTTAGACAATGGTGAGCAAAAAGAACAAAAATTAATTCATTTTTAGAAAATATCTGGATACCTGGACAATAGATTTTTCATTCATATTATTGAATACCTTTTAAAAATATAACTTCACTGGGGCAGTTATTATACTTTTTGTTTGTGCTTTGTCTTTTCCACTAGTTATGATATATTCATTTTGTAATAAATTTCTAAAGATAATTAAGACTAAAGTACTAACAGGTGTTAACTTTAATATACAATGCCAAATGTAATAATCTTAATTTTATTTCATGATTCTTCTTGAAATTGTGGAATAAAAGTGAAAGAATTTAGCAATGGAAAGATATCAATTATCTGTTGAAGACAGAGCTATTTCTGAATTCTTGTTTGGATTCAATTGATCATTATATCTACCCTTATGCCAGAACCATGCCCTTTTGACCACTGCAGTTTTATAATATGCTTTAAAGTCAGGAAATGTGAGAGCTCCAACTTCATTTTCCTATCTCAAGATGTTTTTAGCTATTCAAGGCACCTTTCCCTTCTAAGTAAATTTGATTATTGGTTTTTCTGTTTCTGCAAAGTATATTTTAGGGACTTTGTATTGTGCTGAATCTGTAAATCATTTTGGGTAGAATTAACATTTTAACTATATTTAGTCTTCCAATCCATGAACATGGTATATCTTTCCATTTATATGGGTCTTCCATGAGTTCTTTCAGCAATGTTTTGTAGTTTTCTCTGTATAGGTCCTTTACATCCTTGGTTACATTTATATTACCTAGCACTATGCCTATATATTATGTAACCTATTGCTATTGTAAATGGATTTTTTTTCTTGATTTCCTTTTCAGATTGCTCCTTACTAGTGTATAGAAAGACTACTGGTTTTTGTGCCTTGATCCAATCCTTTGATGAACTTATTAGATTTAGTAGCTTTTTTGTAGGTTTTCCAGGAATTTCTGCATGTAGTATCATGTCATTGGCAAACAGTGAAAATTTTACCTCTTCCTCTCTATTTGGATGCCTTTTATTTCTTTTTCTTCCCTAATTTCTCTGCTAGAACTTCCATCAGAATATTGAATAACAATCATGTTAGTTGGCATCCTTGTTTTGTTTTAGATCTTAGAGGGAAGGTTTTAAGTCTTTCCCTTTGAGGAAGATGTTATCTGTGGGTTTTTCATAGATGTCCTTTATCATGATGAGGAAGTTTCCTTCTATTAATATCTTTCAAAATGTTTTTATCAAGGAAGGATGCTGGATTTTGTCAAATGCATTTTCCACATCAATTGAGATGATCATTTGGTTTTGCCCCTTCAATTTGTTAATGTGGTATGTTACATTAATTTATTTTCCTGTGTTGAACCACCCTTGCACATCTTGGATTAAATCCATTTGTTCAAGGTGTATAATTATTTTAATGTCCCCTGTATTCAATTTCCAATATATTGTTGAAGAATTTTGAATCTTTATTTATTAGAGAGATTGGACTGTAATTTTCTTTACTTGTAGTATCATTCTCTGGCTTTGGTATTAGGGTGATATTGTCTTCATAGGATGAGTTCTTTAGTGGTATTCCCACCTCTTCAATTTTTGGAATAGTTTAAGTAGGACTGGTCCTAATTCTTCTTGGAATGCTAGGGAATACATGTGTGAAGCCATCTGGTCCTGGACGGTTCTTTCTTGGGAGATTTTTTGATGACTGATTCAATCTCTTTACTTATGATTTGTTCATCGAGATCTTTTATTTCTTCTAAAGTCGGTGTTGGTTCTTCACCTGTTTCTATGAAGTTCATCCATTTCACCTAAGTTGTCTAGTTTATTGCTATACAGTTGCTCATAGTATCCTCTTATGATCTCTTTTATTTCTGTGCATCAGTAGTAATGCCCCTTCCCATTTCTCATTTTATTTACTTGCTTCCTCTCTTTTTTTCTTTGTCAAGCTAGCTAAGGGTCTCTCACTTTTATTGTTTTTCTCAAAGAAACACCTTCTAGTTTTTGTTGATACTCCCTATTGTTTATTTACTCTCAATTTCATTTATTTCTGCTGCAATATTCATTATTTCTTTCCTGCTGTTCTTTTTGGATTAGTTGGCTGTTCTTTTTTTAGTTCCTCCAGGTGTACAGTTAACTCTTCAATTTTAGCACTTTACTCTTTTTTTAATACAGACATTTTGAGCAGTAAATTTCCCTCTTAGAACTGCCTTAGCTGCATCCCATGAGTTTTGATATGTTGTGTTCTCATTTTAATTTGCCTCAAGATATTTACTGATTTCTCTTGTAATTTCTACTTTGACCCACTTGTTTAATAGTGTGTCGCTTAGTCTCCATAAATTTGTTAATTTTCCAGTTGTCTGCCTGTTATTGATTTCCAGCTTCTTTCCATTATTATCAGAAAAGGTGCTTTGTATAATTTCAATCTTTTTAAAGTTTGAGAAGTGATTTCTGACCCAACATAGGGTCTATCCTGGAGAATATTCCATAAGCACTTGAGAAGAATGTATATCTTGCTGTTGTAGGGTGTAGTGTTCTGTAAATATCTGTTAAGTACAGTTAATTTATCATATTATTCAAGATCTCTGTTTCATTGATCCTCAGTGTAGATGTTCTGTCCATTGATGAGAGTGGTGTATTGAATTCTCCATTTATTATTGTAGAAATGTCTATTTCTCCTTTCAGTATTGCCAGTGCTGGCCTCATGTATTTTGGGGCACCTTGGCTAGTTGCATAAATGTTAATGATTGTTATTTCTTCTTGGTGGATTGCCAGTTTTTTTTTAATATATAGTGTCCTTCTTTGTCTCTTTTAACAGTTTTACATTTAAAGTCTATTTTGTTGGATATTAGTATAGATACCCCCATCTTTTCTGGTTGCTGTTTATGTGAAATATCTTTTTTCTACCTTTCACTTTCAACCTATTTGTGTCCTTGGGTCTAAAGTGAGTCTTTTGTAGACAGCATATAAATGGATCATGTTTTATTTAATCCATTCCACTAGTGTATGTCTTTTGATTGGGAGTTTAATCCATCAACATTCAATGTTATTAATGTAAATGCAGTACTTTCTTCAACCATTTTGTTCCTTGGAATTTTTTATCTGTTCTGTTTATTTTTTATTTGCCTCTCTGTGCTTTTAACACTTCTTTTGTAATCATTAGCTGCTTTCACCTGAAGGCCTTATTCTTGGAAGAGTGTACGCCCTGAGAGGACCTACCTCAGTCAGTTTTACCCAGAGAAGACAGGTCCTGGACTCATAAGGGGTGTAGTTCAGTAACAAGTTTCCCTGGAGAGGTGACCCAGGAGGACACCAATCTTCTGTGAAGTCTTCTGATGGCATTCTTTTCCTGTCCTGCCCAGCAGATGACACTCTTCAGCCCACAGCTCCCCATAGGCCTAAGGTGGTACTGGGACTATAATTCTCAGCTGACCCTGGCCTGTCATGAGTGTGATTGAGACCCTGGCTGAGGGAAAGCTATTTGAAACTTTTTCTGTTTTTCCAGCCCCTGGGATCTGAATTCTGTAAATAAGAGCCACCACTTGCACTGGACCTTAATCCCACCCTTTTCTTGGGGAAGAGCTTCCCTTCAGTACACTGTTCCTCATCAGCTGGAAAAGTTAGTGACTCTCAAGCAGCCCCACGTCCAACCCTGCTGATGTGTGGCTGTTACAATGGTTGTATGCTACTTTTGGTTGGTTGAAACTGTTGCTGATATCCCAGCACCTGGGATCTAAATTCTCTAAATGAAAGCCACCACTTGCACTGGGCCCTGCTCCCTTTTTCATTAGGAAGAGCTGCCCTTCAGTATCCAATCTCCACTTCTTGAGGGGCTACTGTGCCTCTTAGTCAACCCTGCTTCCACCTTTCCCTGGGACAGGACTACAATGGAGACTATCAGTTGCTTTCTTTAACGGGCTGCTTTTAAAACACATTGCTTTTCTCAGAGCTGGAGTCCAGGACCCCAAGTTTGCCAATAAAGAGCTGAAGTTGGTGTTTAGCCAATTTTCCCCTTTTCTTTGGGAAGAGCTGTCCTTCAGTAAATTGGGCTCAGCCACCTCTAGAAGTCTCTGTGTTTTTCTCTGTCTGCCCTGCTACCTCCCATGCTGGGAGAAGGGCTGAAACAGAACCTGCTGGTTTCTTTCTTTCTTGTTTTCATTGTAAACTTATCTGTAGTTGGAGATGGTATCTAGGAATCTGAATTTGTTCATCAAAAGCTGCATTTGGTGACAGGCTGTGCCCCCTACCCCTAATCCTAGGAGAGAAGGCTTCTGTTCCCCACTAGAGAGTGACTCCCAAGTCAGCCTGCTGTGCCAGTGGGGAATAGGAACCATCAGCCTCCACAGTGTGGAAAGATTTACTCACAGCTCTTCACCATGATTTATCTGTCTCATTCTTTCACTCATTCCTTGCTGGTGTATGATGTGTGTCTGGTCTCTGGAGTCCCTAAAGAGTAGTTTCAGACAGTTAATGGCTATTTACTAGCTGCCCTGGAAGATGGACTAAAACCTAGATCTCCCTATGCTGCCATCTTCACATCAATATCCACTACTGATTTTTGCATGTTGATCATGTACCCTGCCACTTTGCTAAATTATTTTATTAGCTTAAGTAGTTTTGTTGTAGTTTTTCAAAACTTTCTCTCTATATAGAATTATGTCATATACAAATAGTGCAAGTTTTGCTTCTTCTTTTCCAATTTGGATGCCTTTTATTTCTTTTCCTTGCCTAAATGTTCTGGCTAGAATTTCCAGTACAATGTTGAACAGCAGTGGTGACAGTGGGCATACTTGTCTTATTCCAAATCTTAAAGGGAAAGCTTTTAGTCTTTCACCACTGATCATGATGTAAGCAGTTGGTTTTACAAATATGCCATTTATCATGTTGAGGAATTTTTCTTTTATTCCTATTTTTCCAAGTGTTTTTATCAAGAAGGATGCTGAATTTTGTCAAATGCTTTTTCTGTGTCAATTGAAATGATCATGTGGTTTTTCCCTTTAAATTTCTTTATGTGATGTATTACATTAATTTCTTTTCTTATTTTGAACCACCCTTGCATACTTGGGGAAAATCCCATTTGATCATGGTGTATAATTCTTTTAATGTGCTGCTGGATTTGATTTCTGAGTATTTTTTGAGGATTTTTGCATCTATATTTATAAGAGAAATTGATCTGTAATTTTTCTTTTAGTATCTTTATCAGGCTTTGGTGTTAGGGTGATGGTCTCATAAAATGAATTAGGCAGTGTTCCCTTGTATTCAATTTTTGAAGGATTTTTGCAAGATTGGTATTAGTTCTTTTGGGAATGTTTGGTAGAATTCACCTGTGAAGGCAAATTATACTTGGCTTTTCTTTGTTGAGAGGTTTTGAGGCCTGATTCAATTTCTTTATCTGTAATTGGTCTGTGGAGGTCTTTTATTTCTATTAGGGTCCTTTTAGTTTGTTTGTGTGTTTCTAGGACTTTTCCATTTCATTTAGATTGTCTAATTTGTTGGTGTATGTAAGTTCATAGTCTCCTCTTATGGTCCTTTCTATTTCTGTGGAGTTAGTAGTAATGACCCCTTAATTTCTGTTTCTATTTACTTGTATCTTCTCTCTTTTTTACATAGTCAGTTTAGCTAAAGGTTTGTCAATTTTATAGATATTTTCAATGGACCAGTTTTCATTTTGGTTAATGCTCATTGCTGTTTATTCTCTATATCATTTATTTTTGCTCTAATATTTGTTCTATCTTTTTTCTTGCTTTGGGTTTAGTTTTCTGTTCATCTTTTATTTATTCCAGGTGTGCAGTTAGGTCTTTGATTTTGTTTTCTCCTTTAAAGTCTAGAATCAGCAATTATAGCAGAAAAAGCCAGGTAAGTCATTAATCTATACTTTTTTGTTTTTAATAACTCAAAGGCCTTTATTAAAATACATAAGCAATTAGGAAGCCAATGGGAAGATATTAGTGTTTAACTCTTTGGCAAGAATTCAGTTACCTAATGCAGCCCAGATGAAATGGGCTAGATAATTACTAGTCAAGAGAAATAAAATAGTATAGCTAAATACGTTACTTATCTGGAGGGGGTGACTCATGGAAAATGTATTGGCTAGATTCTAGCAGTGTTTTTTTAAAATTCAGTTTTATTGAGATATATTCACATACCATAAAATCATCCATGGTGTACAATCAACTGTTCATAGTACCATCATATAGTTGTGCATTCATAACCCCAATCTGTTTTTGAACATTTTCCTTATACCAGAAAGAATCAGAATAAAAATAAAAAATACAAATAAAAAAGAACACCTAAATCATCCTCCCATTCCACCCTATTTTTCATTTAGTTTTTGTCCCTATTTATCTACTCATCTATCCATACACTGGATAAAGGGAGTGCAATCCACAAGGTTTTCACAATCACACTGCCACCCCTTGTAAATTACATTGTTATACAATCACCTTCAAGAGACAAGGCTACTGGGTTGGAGTTTGGTAGTTTCAGGTATTTACTTCTAGCTATTCCAATAAAATAAAACCTAAAAATGTTATCAATATAGTGCATAAGAATTCCACCAGAGTGATGTCTCAACTCCATTTGAAATCTCTCAGCCAATGAAACTTTATTTCATTTCATTTCACATCCCCCTTTTGGTCAAGAAGATGTTCTCAATCCCATGATGGCAGGTCCAGATTCATCCACAGGAGTCATATCCAGTGTTGCCAGGGAGATTTACACCCCAGGAAATCAGGTCCGATGTAGCAGGGAGGGCAGTGAGAGCACATACCAAGGTGGAGTTAGGGAGAGAGGGCCACATCTGAGCAACAGAGGCACTCAGGGGGAGACACTTAGGCACAATTATAAGCAGGTTTAGCCTCTCCTTTGCAGTAACAAACTTCATAGGGGCAAGCCCCAAGATGGAGGGCTCAGCATGTCAAGCCGTCAGTCCCCAGTGTTTGTGAGAACATCAGCAAAAATCCAGGTGAGGAAGTCCAACACCTCTGCAACCTACCACAGCTCCTCAGGGGTGTGTGTGTGTGTGTGTGTGTGTGTGTGTACATATATATATATATTCTCCATCCAAATTATTTTGGGATGTGTTGCTATTTCACTCTGATCTATTCAGACCTGCCATATCTCACTTCCTATTCAAAGTTCCATGTAATTGTGGTGTTTGAACAAAATGACTGCGGAAGCTATATTGTTTAGAAAATATAGATCCTACACCAAATAAACATTTCTTCCCTTGGTCTCACATGGAAGTTGAAATTTTAACAAAGTCAATTTCAAACTTTACCCTTTGGCCCAATTTGCCCTAGTCTTAACCAGATCTGCTTCATTCATATCTCTAATTGAAGTCTGGGCTGTTTTCCAGCTTTTTTTCACAGTTGCTGTATTCATTAATACTGACATTCATATCAGCTGAGCTCAAGCTCTGAGTTTCAGGTGTCACACAGATACCCAATATTCAAGAGACCAATCAAGTTATACACCAAGGGATCAACATCTCAGAGTTTGGAGATAGCCATTGCAATTCAGGAATAGATTTGACTGCTGTAAGAGCTTACAATCTAAGGATCATTACAATAATAATTTTCCTGTTAGGCTGTGCTCTAAGATCCATTTCTGAGTTTACACATTGTAGTTAGTACATATTGGTGAGGCATTATAGTTTTTGCCTTTGTTTCTGGCACACTTCATTCAAAATGCTCTCTACAGGATCCATTCACCTCCTTGTGTGTCTCACAGCTTCACTCCTTCTCACAGTTGCTCAATGTTTCATTGCATGCATACACCCCAGTTCATCATTCTGTTCCTCAGTCAGTGTACCCTTAGGCCACCTCCGCCTATTGCAAATCATGAATACTGCCTACATAAACACCAATGTGCAAATGTCCATTCATGTTTCTGCTCCCCGATTTTCCAAGTACATACCCCACAATGAGGTTGCAGGAACTTATGCCCCCCACATACTTAGCTTCTTGTGGAACCACCACAGTGACCTCCAGAAAGGCTACACCATTCTGCCTCCTCATCAACAGTAAATAGGTACATCACTCTCTCCATGGTTTCTCCAGGACTTTTACCCCATTTATATTTTTCCTACAATTTTATAGAGCTATATTCACATAGCATACAATTATCCACAGTATACAGTTTTTCACAATATCATCATATAGTTGTACATTTATCACAACAGTCAGCACTTGAACATATGGATTACTATGAAAGTTTTTTGGTGAACAATAAAAAAGGTAATAGAAAAGTAAAGCATCATACAATAAAATATATTAGTACGGACAGAAAGCAACACCACTACCAAGAATCTCATATCCCTCCTTTACATCCCCCCTCATATACATTTAACTTTGGTATATTGCTTTTTACATTTAATGGAAGCATACTAAAATGTTACTGATGACCATAGGCTCCAGTTTGCTTTCATTATGTTTTCTCCAAAATACCATCCTTTTTTCAACACTTTGCATGGTTGACATTCATTTGTTCTCCTACATGTGAGAACACTTTTATATTTGCACATTTAGTAACAGTCATTTGCCACTCTAGTTTTTGCCAAGTTATACAGTCCCAGTCTTCATCATCTATCTTTACCTCTAGTGTCATACATTCCCCTATCCCACCCCTTTCAGCCTTACTCACAGACATCTTTGTTCAGTGAATTTACAATACTGTGCTACCATCACACAGTATTATGCTATCTATTTCTGGATCTATACAATCAATCCTGATGAACATTCTGTAGTCTTTCAGCATCAAATGCATGATCTCTACCCTCTTTTTATCTCCTGGTAGCCTGTGTTATCAGCTTTTAACTCTCAAAGTTTGCTCACTAATGTTAGTTCATATTAGAGACACCATACAGTATTTGTCCTTTTTTTCTGGCTAACTTCACTCAACAAAATGTCCTCAAGGTTCATCCATGTTATTATATGTTCCATGTCTTTGTTCTGTCTTAGAGCTACATAATATTCCACAGTTTGTTTATCCACTCATCTGATGATGGGCATTTGGGCTGCTTCCATCTCTTGGCAATCATGAATAATGCTGCAATAAGCATTGGTTTACAAATGTCCATTTGTGTCTTAACTTTCAGTTCCTTTGAGTATACACCTAGCAATGGAATAGCTGGGTCATATGGAAGATCTATACATAGCTTCCTGAGGAGCTTCCACACTGTCTTCCAGAGTGGTTGTACTATTCTGCATTCCCACAAGCAATGAATAAGTGTGCCTCTTTCTCCACATCCTCTTCAGCACTTGTAAATTTTTGTTTTTTGGATAATAACCATTCTGGTAGGTGTGAGATAATATCCCATTGTGGTTTTGATTTGCATTTCACTAATAGCCAGTGAAGTTGAGCATTTTTTCATATGTTTTTTAGCCATTTGTATTTCCTCTTCAGAAAAGTGTCTGTCCATGTCTTTTCCCCATTTTTAAAATTGTGTTGTATTTCTGTTGTTGAGTTGTAGGATTGCTTTATATATTAGGGATGTTAAACCGTTATCAGATATGTGGTTTCCAAATATTATCTCCCATTGTGTAGGCTCCATTTTTACTTTTTTAACAAAGTCCTTTGATGTACAAAAGAGTTTGATTTTGAGGGGGTCCCAATTATCTATTTGTTCTTTGGTTGCTCGCACTTTGGATGTAAGGTCTAGGAAACCACCTCCTGTCACAAGATCTTTAAGATATTGCCCTTTGTTTTCTTCTAAGAGTCTTATGGTCTTAGTACTTATGTTTAGTTCTCTGATCCACTTGGAGATTAATTTTAGTATAAGGTGTGAGGTAGGAGTCCTCTTTCATTCTTTTGGAAATGGATATCCTGTTCTCCAATCAGCATTTGTTGAAGAGGCTGCTCTGTCCCAGTTGTTTTGGCTTGACTGCCTTATCAAAGATCAATTGCCTGTAGATGCCAGAGTCTATTTCTGAACACTCAATTCAATTCCATTGTTCAGTATCTCTGTCCTTATGCCATTACTATGCTGTTTTGAGCACTATAGCTTTGTAATATGCTTCAAAGTCAGGTAATGTGAGACCCCCACTTTGTTCCTCTTTCTCAAGGTATTTTTGACTATTCAGACCACCTTGCCCTTCCAAATAAAGTTGGTTATTGGTTTTTTCTATTTCTGCATAGCAAGTTGTTAGGATTTTAATTGGTATTGCATTGAATCTATAAGTCAGTTTAGGTAGAGTTGACATCTTAATGATATTTAGTCTTCAATCCAAGAAGACAGTATGTTCTTTTTTTTTAGGTCTTGCTTGATTTCTTTTAGCAGTTTCTCGTACTTTTCTTTGATAGGTCTTTTGTGGCCTTCATTATGTTTATTCCTAAATACTTGATACTTTTGGTTGCTATTGTGAATGGAATTTTTTTTTATTTCTGCATCTTGTTGCACATTACTTATGTATAAGGACACTACAGATTCTTGCATGTTGATCTTGTAGCCTGCCACTTTGCTGTTACATTGATTAACTCTAATAGCTTTGCTGTATATTTTTCTGGATTCTCTACATATAGAATCATGTCATCTGCAAAGAGTGAAAGTTTTACTTCTTCCCCTCCAATTTGGATGATTTTTTTTCTTTTCTTGCCTAATTGCTCTAGCTAGAACTTCCAGCACGATGTTGAAAAACAATGGTGACAGTGAGCATCCCTGCTTGTTCCTGATGTTAGATGAAGAGCTTTCAATCTCTCTCCATTGTGTATGATGTTAGCTGAGGGTTTTTCATATATTGCCTTTATCAGATTGAGAAAGTTCCCCCTATTCTTGTCCTTTGAAGTGTTTTCATCAAGAAAGGAAGTTGAATTTTGTCAAATGCCTTTTCTGCATCGATTGAGATGATCATGTGGTTCTTTTATTTTGATTGCTTGATGTTGTGTACTACATTAATTGATTTTCTTGTGTTGAACTAGCCTTGCATAGCTGGAATAAACCCCACTTGGTCATGGTGTATAATTCTTTTAATATGCTGATGGATTCTTTTTGTGAGTATTTTGTTGATGATTTTTGCATCTATGGTCATTAAAGAGAATGGTCTATAATTTTCTTTTTTTGTAATATCTTTGATTTTGATATTAGGGTGATGTTGGCTTCATAGAATGAATTGGGTAGCTTTCCCTCCTCTTCAATTTTTTTGAAGAGTTTGAGCATGATTGGTATTAATTCTTTCTTGAATGCCTGGTAGAATTCACATGTGAAGCCATCTGGTCCTGGGCATTTCTTTTTTGGGAGCTTTTTTATGACCGACTCAATCTCTTTGCTTGTGATTGGTTTATTGAGGTCATCTAGCTCTCAGGTCAATGTTGGTTGTTTATGCTTTTCTAGGAAGTTGTCCATTTCATGTAAGTTGTCCAGTTTATTAGCATATAGATGTTCATAGTTTCTTCTCATTGCCTCCTTTATTTCTGCAGCATCAGTAGTTATGTTTCTTTCCCATTTCTGATTGCATATATTTGCATCTGCTCTCTTCTTTTATCTGTCAATCTAGCTAGGGGTCCATAAGTTTTGTTGATTTTCTCAAAGTACCAGCTTCATATTTTTTTGATAGTCTCTATTGCTTTCCTGTTCTCAATTTCATTTATTTCTGCTCTAATCTTTGTTATATCTTTCCTTCTGTTTGCTTTGGGGTTTATTTGCTGTTCTTTCTCTTGTTCCTCCAGGTGGACAGTTAATTCCTCAATTTTTGCTTTCTCTTTGCTTTTAATATAGGCAGTTAGGGCAACAAATTTCCCTCTCAGCACCACCTTTGTGGCATCCTATAAGTTTTGATATGTTGTGTTTTCATTGACATTTGCCTTGAGGTATTTTCTAATTTCTCTTTTAATTTCTTCCTTTACCTACTGGTTTTCTAAGAGTGTGTTGTTTAGTCTCCATATATTTGTGTATTTTGCAATCTTCTGCCTGTTATTTATTTCCAACCTCATTCCATTATGATCTGAGGTAATGTTTTTTATAATATCAATATTTTTAAATTTGTTGAGACTTGCTTTGTGAAACATCATGTGGTCTATCCTAGAGAATGTTCCATGACCATTTGAGAAAAACATATATCCTGCTGTTGTGGGGTGTAGTCTTCTATAAATATCTCTCCAGTCAAGTTCATTTCCTTGTTGATCCTCTGTCTAAATGCTCTATCCATTTATGAGACCAGTATATTGAAGTCTCCAACTATTATTGTGGAGTTATCTACTTCTCCTTTCAGTGTTCCCAGTGTCTGCCTCATGAATTTTGGTCACTCTGGCTTGGTGCATAAATGTTTATGATTGTTATGTTTTCTTGATGAATTGACCCTTTTATTAATATATAGTGTCCTTCTTTGTCTCTTTTAATTGTTTCACTTTTGAAGCCTACTTTGTCTGATGTTAATGTAGTTACTCCTGCTTTTTTTCTTGTTGCTGTTTGCATGAAATATCTTTTTCAAACCTTTCATTTTCAGCCTATTTTTGTCCTTGTGTCTAAGGTGAGTTTCTTGTAGCAGCGTATAGATGGGCCCTGTTTTTTAATCCATTCTGCCAGTCTGTGTCATTTATTGGGAGTTTAATCCATTAACATTTAGTGTTATTACTGCAAGGACAGGACTTTCTTCTATCATTTTGTCTTTTGGATTTTATATACCATGTCTTATTTTTTCCTCTCCCTCTTTTTACCTTTCCTGATAATCTTCATTTCTTCACTGTTCTCCAAAACTCTTTCTCCTGGCTATTCCTATCAGCCTGTAGCACTCCCTTTAGTATTTCTTGTAGCACTGGTCTCTTATTCATGAACTCTCTCAGTGTCTGTTTGTCTGGAAATATTTTAGTGTCTCCCTCATTTTTGTGCAGAAGGTTGGGGAAGTTTTCCCCCAAAATTTCTTTGAATACTCTTTCTAGACCTTTACCCTTCTCTTCCCCTTCTGGGACACCAATGAGTCTTAAGTTTGGATGTTGTATTTTATCTATCATACCCCTGAGATCCATTTTGATTTTTTTGATTTTTTTCTCCATTCTTTCTTTTGTTCTTTCATTTTCTGTTCTGTGGACTTCTAGGACACTGAGACATTGTTCGACTTCCTCTAATCTTGTATTGTGAGTATCCAGAGTCTTTTTAATTTGGCCAACAGTTTCTTTTATTTCCATAATATCTTCTATTTTTTTTTTTATTTACTCTTGTAATGTCTTCTTTATGTTCTTCTAGGGTCTTCTTTATGTCCCTTATATCCTGGGCCATGGTCTTCTTGATGTCCTTTAAATCCTTTGCCATGTTTTCATTCCTCAATTGTAGTTCTTTGATTAATTCTGCCAAGTACTGAGTCTCTTCTTATATCTTGATTTGTGTGTTTGGAGTTGGATTCTCCATATCATCTGGTTTTATCATATGCATTAAGATTTTCTGTTGTTTTTGGCCTCTTGGGATTTGCTTTGCTTGATAGGGTTCTTTCAAGTTGTAAAACAAAAGATACCAATCTAATTTTTTAGAAACACAGTTTGGTGACGTACACTTTCTCTAACTAACCAGCAGATGGTGTCTGTGAGTCACCTATACCCCTCAAGTCAGTTCTCAACCTTGTTCCCAT
The DNA here is from genome assembly GCF_015220235.1 of Choloepus didactylus. Taxonomy (NCBI): domain Eukaryota; kingdom Metazoa; phylum Chordata; class Mammalia; order Pilosa; family Megalonychidae; genus Choloepus; species Choloepus didactylus. The sequence goes on along the minus strand of NC_051334.1, from coordinate 63,519,504 downwards.
GGTGTGTGGGGAAATGATTCTTGTGGGGTTCAGTTGGAGAACTCAGTTTAGGTGTGTTGCTGGAGCTGTCTGCCCTGAATGTGGGGCATGTGTACGGGTGGCCAGGGAGGAATGGCAGCTTTAATATTCAAATCGCCCAGGTTCCTGGAGATTCAAGGCTGCCACAAGAGTCTAAGCCTTCATTTCATTTCAGCCCCAGACCCTCTCTCTCACTGTCCCGCAAACCACTGGACTTGGCATAGTGTCCCTGGGTTCTCCGAGTGGGTCCCCCCCCAGCCACGATCCTCCAGGAGCTCTGCCAAGGGAATGCCATGCTATGTCACAAGTGCACGCCGTCCCTCAAGTGAAGCCCCGGGCCACTGGGCCGTGCAGCGGTGCTGTCCGCCTGATGCAAAGATGGCTGAATGGGGCATCTCAACCCCCCCTCCTCGCACAGTTCCTCCTTCCCAGCTCTGGGACAACTGGTGGGGCTCTGGGCTGTGGGCATGGCCACAGGCAGGAGTTTATCCAGCCCTCCGGGGAGCCAGCTGCAAGCCATGGGGTTTCTTTCAGCTTCTGGCTCTCCCCTCCATTCCCCCGGCCCCGAGGGTATCTGCAGCAGACTATCCTCCAGGCCAGACACCAAAGGGCTGGCCCAGCACCCTCTTGCTGTGTTTTACTGCGTGGTTCCCACTCCCGTAACTGCAGCTGCTCCTGGGTTTTTCCCTTTTTTTTTTCCTTTAAAAGAGCCAGTCAGTCTCCAAATGCCAAGCCCTGGCATCCCCACCATGCTGCATGGCTGTGGGTCTTCCAGACAGCTTACTCACTCATTTCAGAATGGAGACTCCTGGTTTCACCAAGTATATGGCCCCTGTGATACTAGCAGACCTCCTCCAGCTGGCGCATCGCTGTAACCGGTATTCTGGGTCACTTTCTGGTTTTTATCTAGTGTTTTTCACAGAGGTGTTTTTTTTTTGCCCTGTCTCACCTAGCCGCCATCTTAGTGTCTCCTCTCCCTCATTTTTGAAGAACAGTTTTGCCAGATATAGAATTCTTGGTTGGTGTTTCTTCTCTTTCAGTATCTTAAATATATCATACCACTGTCTTCTCACTTCCATGGTTTCTCTGAAGAAATCTGTACATGCGCTTATTGAACTTCCCTTGTATGTAATGGATTGCTTTTCTCTTACTGCATTCAAAATTGTTTGTCTTTGACATTGGACAATCTGATCAGTAAGTGTCTTGGAGTAGTTCTGTTGGGGTCTCTTCTGTTGGGGTGTGCTGTACTTCTTGAATCTCTAATTTTCTGTCTTTCATAAGAGTTGGGAAATTTTCATTGATTATTTCTTCTGTTATTCTTTCTGCCCCTTTCCCCTTCTCTTCTCCCTCTGGGGCACCCATAACACATATGTTTGTGCATTTCATGTTGTCACTCAGCTCCCTGATACCCTGCTCATACTTTTCCATTCTTTTCACCATCTGTTCTTTTGTGTGTGTGAATTCAGATGTCTGCTATTCCAATTCACTGGTCCCTTCTTCTGCCTGTTCAAATCTGCTCTTATATCCCTCCATTGTTTTTTTCATCTCCTCCATTATGCCCTTCATTCCCATAAGTTCTGCCATTTACTTTTTCATGTTTATGAATTCTTCCTTATGGTCATCCAATGTCCTCCTTATATCCTTCATCTCTTTTGATATGCATTCCCTCAGTTCATTGACCTGATTTTTGAATTGATTTAGCTTTGTTTGACCATCTCCAATTAGTTCTTCCTTCAGTTCATTGAATTGATTTAGAAATAATTGCTTCAACTCCTGGGTCTCAGTTGAACTATTAGTTTGTTCCTTTGGCTGGTCCATGTTTTTCATGTTTCCTACTATGGCTCATTATCTTAAGCTGTCTGGGCATCTGACTTTCTTGATTAGTTTATTCTGGAGCTTGTTTTCACTCTTTTATATAGGGTTTTCTTGTTTGTTGACTTTGTTCTTTAAACTTTATTGTTCAGTTCAGCTTATTCTCAACTTTTAACTTAGATTCTGTTTAGTTGATCAGAGTTTTTCACCTCTTTTTCTGTTTCTTGCCCTGAATCTATATAGCCTTCCTGTGTGGTCTCCTCAGATATGTTCAACTCCAGACAGGTTTTCCCAGTCCAGAGAGGCCCAGGTCTCAGGAGGAGGGTATGGAGTTTCCTTGAGAATGAGACCCTCTTGTGAGGCCTTTAAAGTCTATGCTTCTCTCATGCTGTCCATCTGGTGGCATTTGTCAGCCCGCTATTCCCTCACAAATGTAAGGAGGTGTGGAGTCTTTAGTTCTCCTGGTGACCCTTACCCTATTAGGGGTGTGGCTGACTGAAGCAGGTTTCTGAATTCCAGCCCCTGAGGTCTGAGTTCCCAGAATGTTTGCTGCCCCTGGAGCTTGGCCATGCCACCCTTTTTTTGGGAAGTTATGGTGTGTAGTGAATTTTCTCCATCATTAGACTTACTGCTTTGTCTATCACAGTTATCCTAGCTCTGCTATTTCTTGGGCCCAAATTGGAAATCTTGAGGCTTTCTGTAATGGGCTTCTTAGATTAATTGTTTTAGAAAAAGAGAGAAAGATAAAACAAAAAAAAAAAAAAAGAAAAGAAAAAGAAGGTCCCACTATGAACTATTTACATTCCTTGCAGGTATAATGGGCTATTGAAATGCTAAGAGACAGGTAGTTGAGTGTCATTAAGGAACAATCAAGAAACCTGAGAAACCAGCTCTTCAGACAAGGGTCCTTGCTTTCTGGATTTGCATATGCACCTGATTCTGTTTGAGCCCTGCCCTTCTCCATATTATGTTCACCCAAACTCCAAATAGTCTTTGTTTTTATTTTGGGGGTTCTTTTTTCTGTTTTTGATAGTCCTATCTCCTCTCCGCTGGGCTGACTGCTCCCAGATTCACTGGTGTCTGGTCTCAGTCTGTCTATGTTTGAAGTTTTTGATCAGCAGTCTGAGTTTTCAATCAGAGCTGCAACTGTAGTTCTCCCTCCTGGTTCCCAGCACCAACAGCCCCTCCTCCCATGGTACTATGCCTGACGGGGAGGGCTGCAGGTACCCTGCCTGCAAGAACTCACAGATTTCACTGATCTCAGCTGTTCTACATGTTTGTGCACTGTTTGCAGATGGCATGATCCTATATGTAGAAAATCCACACAACTTTACAGAAAATCTTCTAGAGCTAATAAATGAATACAGCAAAGTGGGAGGGTACAAGATAAACATGCAAAAAACTGTAGTGTTCATATACATAAGTAATGAGCAACAGGAGGAGGAAACCAAGAAAAAAGTTCCATTTACAATAGCAACCAAAAGAATAAAGTACATAGGAATAAACGTAACGAAGGCTACAAAAGAGCTATACAGAGAAAACTAGAAGAAACTGCTGAAAGAAATCAAACAGGACCTTAAAAAATGGAAGAACATACCATGTCCATGGATTGGAAGACTATATATAGTTTAAATGTCAATTCTACCCAAATTGATTTATAGATTCAATGCAATACCTATTAAAATCCCAAGAACATAATTTACATAATTAGAAAAAACTATAACCAAATTTCTTTGGAGGGGCAGTGTGCCCTGAATAGATAAAAATATCTTGAGAATGAAAATTGAAGTGGAACATCTCACACTACCTGACTTTAAAGCATATTACAAAGCTACTGTGGTCCAAACAGCATGGTACTGGAGAAAAGATAGATACACTGATCAATTGAATCAAAACTGAATGCTCAGGAATAGACCCTCTCATCTATGGACAATCAATCTTTGATAAGCTTTTAAGTCATCTCAATTGGGACAGAGCAACCTGTCCAAAAAGTGGTGCTTTGAGAACTGGATAGCAATATTCAAAAAAATGAAAGAGGACCCCTATCTCACAACCTATGCAAATATTAACTCAAAATGGAACAAAGGCCTAAATGTAAGAGCTAGAAACAGACTATTACATGAAAATATAAGGAAACATCTTAAAGATCTGGTGACAGGAAGTGGTTTACTAGCCCTTACACCCAAAGCACAAGCAATGAAAGAAGAAATAGACAAATGAGATCTCCTAAAGCTTGAACATTTTTGTGTATCAAAGGACTTTGCAAGAAAAGTAAAAATGCAGCCTATGCAATGGGAGAAAATATTTGGGAACCACATATCAGATAAGGGTTTAGTATCCAGAATATATAAAGACATCCTACAACTCAATAACAGAAAGACAAATAACCCAGTTAAAAATGGGCAAAAGACATGGGCAGACACTTTTCCAAAGAGGAAATACAAATGGCTCAAAAACATGAATAGATGCTCAACTTCACAGGCTATTAGGGAAACACAAATAAAAATCATAATGAGATATCTCACACCTACTAGAATTGGCATTATCCCCCAAAAAACAAGAGAATTACAACTGCTGGAGAGGATGTAGAGAATGTGGCACACTTATTCACTGTTGAGAATGTAGAATGTTGCAACCACTCTGGAAAGCAGTGTAGCAGTTCCTCAGGAACTAATCATAGAATTGCCATGTTATCCAGCCATCCCATTACTAGGTATTTACTTGGAGTAACTGAAAGCTAGGACACAAATGGACATCTGTAAACCAGTGTTTATAGCATAATTTTTCATGATTACCAAGGGATGGAAACAACTCAAATATCCATCAAGGGATGAGTGGATAAACAAACTGTGGTATATACATATTATTCTGTGAGACAGAATAATATCACAGAGCATGTAACAATGTGGATGAACCTTCAAGATGTTATATTCAGTGAAATTATCCAGATACAAATGGACAGCTGCTGTATGGTCTCAGTAATATAAATTAACATTAATGAGCACATTTTGAGAGTTAAAGCTGAGAACAGAGGTTATCAGGAGATAGAAACTGGGTAGTGCCTGCACATTTGATGCTGAAGGAGTGTAGAATGTTCAACAGTATTGATTTTACAAATCCAGAAATGGGCAGCACAATAATGTGTGATTCTAGCAAAATATTGTAGGAACCCTGAATAAAGATGAATGTGAGTATGGTTGAAAGAGGAAGGCTGCAGGAATGTAGGGCACCAGAACAAAAGATAGAAGATAAAGACTGGAGTCATATAACTTAAGAAAACCTAGAGTGTTCAATGATGGTGACTAAATGTAAGTATGGGGTTGCCATATGGTCCTGCAACCCCATTATTGGGTATATACTTGGAAAAAACTCAGATCAGGGATATGAATAGACTTTTGAACACTGGTGTTTTGGTGGCAGTATTCATATTTCGCAATGGATTGAGGTGACCTAAGGGTACATCAACTGATGGATGGAATGATAAACTGTAGTGTATGCATACAATGGAATAATGCACAATTTGCAAGATGGAATGAAGTTATGAGGGATATAATTAAGTGAAGGAATCTTGATGACAGTCTGTTGAATGAAATAAGCCAGAAATGAAAAAAAAAAACTAATATTATAACACCTCAATGATATGGAGTAAATATAATGTGCAAACTCTGAGAATCAAATTTGAGCACCTAGGTTATCAGGGGAAGACATATTGTAGATTCCTAGATTGTAATCTCTTTCAGTAGTAACATCAATTCCTGAGTTGTGGTTATTTCTAAATTCTGAGATGCTGAGCTCTTGTGTATAACCTGGCCATCCCCTGGAACTTCAGGTATCTTTGTGACACCTGAGACTCAGAGTGATCTGCAGCTATGAAAGTCAACATGACCACAAGCAAAAACTGTTAAATAAAAGCTGAAAAATAGATCAGACTTCATTTGGAGATATGAATGAAGATTATCTGGTTAGGATTAAGGTAAATCAGACAAAAGGGTAAAAGATGATACTGACTGTGTTTTAAAACTTCAAGTTCTCTGAGAGACCAAAGGAAGAGATGTTTATTTGGTGCAAAATTATATTTTCTGTAGCACACCATCAAATTTAACTTACATGGTCAGATTACTTGAACATGTTAATTACATTGAACCTTGAATGGGCTGTGACATCTGGTTGGTTTGTACAGGTTAATATGATGCTCCAATACATCCTAGTGTAATTTGGGCAGAGAATAAAAAAATATATTTGCAAACCCCCCTTGAGGAACTGGAGAATAATAGGTAAATACAAAACTTCCCCACCTGGGGAATTCCTGATATTCTTGCAAGTATTGGTGACTACCAATTTAATAGGCCAAGTCCTCAATCTTGAGGCTTGCCCTTATGAAACATTGCTGGAAAGGAGAAGCTATGCCTACTTATAATTGTGCCTAAGTGTCACCCTTATAGAACCTCTTTTGTTGCTCATATGTGGCCTCTCTCTTTAAACTGACTCCGTGTTATACTCACTGCCCACCCACCTACATGAGGCATGACTCCCATGGGTGTAAATGTCACTGGCAATTTGGGACATGACTCACAGGGACAAGTCTGGCCTTGCATTGTGGGAATGAGAAAGTCTTCTTGGAACAAAATGGGAAGAGAAATGAAACAAAATGAAATTTCAGTGGCTGAGAGATTTCAAACAGGGTTGATAGTTAATTCTGCAGGTTATTCTTATGCATTATATAGATATCCCCTTTTTTGTTTTTAGGATATTAGAGTACTTAGAAGGAAATACCTGAAACTATTGAACTGTAATCCAGTAACTTTGATTGATGAAGATGATTGTATAACTATATAGCTTTTATGACTGGCTGTGTGATTGTGAAACCCTTGCAACTGACACTTCCTCTATCTGGTGTATGGACAGATGAGTAAGAAAACAAAGACAAAATGTAAATGAATAAAAGGGGAGGATAAGGGGTATGGAATGTTTTGGGTGATCTTTTTATTTTTTCTTATTTTTACATTTTTTGGAGTCATTAAACTGTTCAATAATTGATTATGGTGATGAATACACAGCTATATGATGATACTGTGAACCAGTGATGATGAAGGAGTACAGAATGGTCAACAGGAATCATTGTACCATTCCAGAAATGGATAGCACAATAGTATATGTTGATACAAAACACTAAGTTTAATGAACAAAGCTGAGTGTGAATATAATTGAAAGAAAGTGGCTAAGGGTATGCATGACACCAGGAAGAGAGAAGGATAAAAATGGGACTCTATAACTTAGTGGAACCTAGAGTGAACAGTGATAGTAATTAAATGTACAAATATAAGAAAGTTTTTACATGAGAGAGAACAAATGAATGTTACCATTGCAAAGTGTTGAAAATGGGATGGTATATAGAAAATATACAATCAATGAAAACTGGAGTTTATGCTATAGTTAACAGTAACAGTGTAATATTCTTTCATTAATTGTAACAAAGGCACTATACCAAAGTTAATTTCAATAAAAGGAGGATATAATATAGGGGTATGAGATTCTTCTTGATGTTATCTCTCCATTTTACTATTTTATTATTTTTTTTATTTTTCCTCTTCTTTCCTTGTGGAACAAATGGAAATGTTCTCCTATAGATTGTGGTGGTGAATGCATAACTATATGACTATATCAGGAGCCATTGATAGTTCAGTTAGGATGAATTGTATGGTGTTTAAATAAAACTGTTTAAAAATAAACAGAGGTAGACAGGGCAAGAGGGTGACATAAAGAGGTGTGGAATTTAGTTAGTCCTCTAGAGCAACTAGTAAATAACCAGGAACAACTGGTAAATAATCATGGAACAACTGTTGGGGGACATCTGTGAATGGACACACATCATACACAAGCCTGGAATGGGTGGAACAACTGAGATCACAGCACAGAATCATAAGCAAAGCACTGCAAACTCAGAGTTGGCACTCCTGCCCTATGGGCATGGCAGGCTGAGCTGAAACACTTCCACATGGGAAAAAGAAACAGGTTACAGGGAAAGTAACTCAACTGAGCTCCAAATTAACAAATTTGGACTACTGAATACAAGCTAAAAGCACAGATCATCCCAGACAAAGTATGAAAGGAAACAGGTTCCTTCCAGCAAAGAGGAGGCAGAGCTGATGGAAAAAATACATAAATAAATAAAAACAGAGCTCAGAATACTGGAAAACCACTGTGTCCTGAGAAAAGGAGCACAGAGAACTGGGTGCCAACACCAGCTGACTGGAGAAACTGAGGGGCTGAGGATTGGCTCTGAAAAGGGGCTTTTGCTCTTTTTACTTTTTTTATCTCACTCTAAGTAGTCAATTATAGAAAGCCTCAGGCATTTTCAATTGTCAGCAATGACCCAGGTGACAAGGATAGAGTTAATAGAGCCAGAAAGACAAAGGAGGAATTCAGGTGGAGAAAATAAGTCCCTAAAGGGTGCATCTTCCCTAAGAAAAGGGAGGTGGGATTGGCTCAAGTGGTGGCACTCCCTCAGAGAATTCAGACCCCAGGGCATGGGGGAAACAAACAAACCAGAAACAACTTAAACTTGGCTTCTGACACCCTTGGCCCTTGGCCAGGACAGGTTTCACTGAGAATTAAAGGAACCACACCACTTCACACCAGTGGAGAGCTGCATGCTGACAAGTGCCACTTGCTGGTCAGGATAGGAAAAGCACTGAGTCTAGCGGCCTCACAGAAAAATCTTCTAGGACTCACCCTCAGGGAAATCTGATACACAATACAGCCTCCTCCTGAGAACTGAGCCCCTCTGGTCTGGGAAAATCTGATTGGGGTAATAAAGGAAACCAGATGCTTAGACAACAGAAAATGACAAATCACACTAGTATAAATGAAGATATGACCCAGTCAAAGGAACAAACTTGCACTTCAACTGAGATACAGGAATTGAAACTAATTAAATATATTCAATCAAGTATGCTAAATAAATTAAAAAATCAAATCTTTGAGGTGGGAGAAGATATGGAAAAAGAAATGAAGGATATAAAGAAGATATTGGGCAAACATAAGGCAGAACTCAAAAGTTTGAAAACAATTGGCAGAACTTATGGGATTGAAAGGCACAACACAAGAGATGAAAAACACAATGGAGACATAAAACAGAAGATTTGAAGAGGCAGAAGAAAGGATTCATGAACTGGAGAACAGGACATCTGAAATTCTAAACACAAAAGAACAGATAGGGAAAATAATGGGAAAATATGAGCAACATCTCAGGGAATTGAATGACAACCTGAAGCTCATGAATGCATGTGTCATGGATTTCCCAGAAGGAGAAGAGATAGGGAAAAGGGCAGAGCAATAATGGAGGAAATAATTACTGAAAATTTACCATCTCTTATGAAAGACATAAAATTACAGATCCAAGAAACACAGTGTATTCCAAACAGAATAGATCTGAATAGACCTATGCTAAGACACTTAATAGTCACATTATCAAATTTCAAAGACAAAGAGAGAATCCTGAAAGCAGCAAGAGAAAAGCAATCCATCATATACAAAGGAAGCTTGATAAGACTATGTGTGGATTTCTCATTAGAAACCATGGAGGTGAGAAGGAATTGGTGTGATATATTTAAGATACTGAAAGAGAAAAACTGCCAACCAAGAATGCTATATCTGGCAAAACTGTCCTTCAAATATGAGGGAAAATTTAAAATATTCTCTGACAAACAGCCAATGAGAGAGTTTGTGAACAAGATATCTGTTCTACAGGAAATATTAAAGGGAGCACTACAGAGAGATAGGTAAAAGACAGGAGTAAGGAGTTTGGAACACAGTTTTGGGTCACAGTAGCACAACAATGTAAGTACACTGAACAAAGATGACTGTGAGTATGGTTGAAAGAGGAAGGTTAGGAGCATGTGGAATATCAGAAAGAAAGAGGAAAGATAAAGACTGGGACTCTATAATTCAGCGAAGCCTAGAGTGTTCAACAATTGTGATAAAATATATAAATATGTTTTTACATGAGGGAGAACAAATGAATAGCAACCTTGCAAGGTGTTAAAAATGGGGTAATACTGGGGAAGAAATACAATCAATGCAAACTAGAGACTATAGTTAACAGAAACATTGTACTATGCTTCCTTTAATGTAACAAAGGCAATCTACCAAAGCTAAATGTCTATAGGAAAGGGATATAAGGGAGGGTTATGGGACTCTTGGCATTGATGATGTTGTCTAACTCTTTCATTGTGCTTTAATTTAATTCTATCTTTCCTTTTGTTGCTTTTAAGCTGCCATTTATTATATTATTTTTTCTTTTTCTTTTGTCTCTGTACCTTCTTTGACTCTTCCTTCTCCTTTGTGGAAGAAATAAGGATGTCCTTATATAGATAGTGGTGATGATGGTGAATGCATAAATGCATGATTATATAGGGAACCATTGATTGTTTACTAAGGAGGACTGTATGGTGGATGAACAAAACCATCTTAAAAAAGAAAAAAACAAAACCAAGAAACTGGATGATGAAGAAAACTTGAGGGCACTATATTGAGAGAAATAAATCAGACACAAAAGAACAAATATTGTATGATCCCACTGATATGAATTAATTATAATATTTAAACTTATAGACATGAAATATGTTACCAGGATATACAAAGAGACTAAAGAATGGGGAGTAGTTGCATATTATGAACAGAAAGTTTATCTGGGTTGAACTTAAGTGTTTGGAAATGGACAGAGATGAGAATAGCATGTTATGAGAATAACTAGCAGTGCTGAATGGTGTGTGAATGTGGTGGAAAGGGGAAGCTTAGAGTCATGTGTGTCACCAGAAGGAAAGTTGGAGGTTAAAATATGGGAATATATAAAACAGTGAATCTTGTGGTGGACAATGTCCATGATTAACTGTACAAATAGTAGAAATCCATTTCATGAACTAGAACAAATGTATGACATTATAACTAGACGTTAATAATAGAGGTTTATATAGGGAAAAATACACCTATTGCAAGCTATGTACTAAAGTTAGTAGTATTTTAACATTCTTTCATCAACAGTAACAAACATACTATACCAATACCATGAGTCAATAATGGAGGGGGTGGGGATAGGGGTATGGGAGGATTTGAGTTTTCTTTGTTGTTTTCATTTCTTTTCTGGAATAAATCAATGCACAGCTGTATAACGGTACCATGGGTAATTGATTGTGCACATAGGATGATAGTATTGTATGTGAACAATGTCAATAAAATTGAATTATAAAAAAATGAAGTTCTGTTACATGCAACAAAATGGTTGAACCATGAAGACATCATCCTGAGTGAAATAAACCAGACACAAAGGTGCAGTTATCGTATGATCTCATTCATATTAAGTAATTAGTATAAGAAATTCATAGTTTTCTATATTTCAAATATCTATGGAGCATATTTACAGTAAAACATTATGTATTGTTTATCTGAAAACTAAACTTAACTGTGTAGCTTGTATTCTATCTGGCAACACTATTCAGGAAATTTTCTAAGGAGAGAGCAGTATTAAAGGAAGCTGTCAGAATTTTTGCAGAATCTTAAAGGACCCCATCCAATGTTATGGAATAAGAATTGAAAGAAAAAGTCATCTACCTCATTTTGTTCCAGTATTCTGGAAACTCAACAATTTCTACTGTTATATACTGGCATGTTTCTAGTAACATCCTCTGTACAGTGCTTGCAATATGACATCCTCTTTAAAAAAGTTTAATCCTGCATTAGTTAAGTTATAGATTTCAGCTGCATGTAAGAGACCACAATAACAGTGGCTTGAATAAGATGAAAATTTAATTATCTCACATTAGATTCCAGAATTGGGTAGTTCATGAGTAGGCATGGTGCCTCACCAAAATCAAGAAGCTTACCTTAGTTAAAGGGGAGATCAGACATTGTGGAAAAACTGCCAATGTTCCATACTTGCCCTATCAGGCAACTACCAAGGATCAAAGATATCAAAAGAGAGGTCCATACTCTCATAGCAGCAGTAGAAAATGGAGCCCTGGATAGCTAGGGCTCATAATACAGGTATTGGTTCATAGGACCATAGCCCCCTCTCTAGGCATACCTGAAGCCCACGTGAGAGCCTCTCACTGTCCCTGTATATCTAGGGGCAGAAAAGGTTTCTATTTTCAAATCTGCCAGGTTTCCTAGCCAGTTATAAATGCATCAAGGAGTATAAAAGCACAAAATCCCTAAGAGTGTCTAACAAAGTGCTTTTTTTCACTAATAAACTCAGGAATCAAGTGGAATGGCAATACTCAACTATAACAGAGCCCCCTGCTAGGCCAATTTGGGAAATTCCTACCGAAAGTTTTGAAAGTGTGTGGAGATCCAGCTGAGTAAGAAATGGCACATGAGCAAATTTTCTTTCTCCATATAAGCTGTAACACAAACTGTATGAACACCACTGGATTCTGAGCATTGAGTTAAGACTTAGAAGGAAAAAAGGCAGCTACAGATAACCTCCAAGAGAAATGGACTGAGCCCACAGAGTACAAGCTGACAAAGGACTGTGGATAAAAAATTGTGCACATCAATTTCAGTTATGAGAGGGATTAGAGAGCCTGGACATATCTTGATAATTACCCTAAAAAGCAGATAAAGCATTATAATGGTGCATGTAGTCTCTTCCCATATTCTGAGGGTCAAAGTGAATTTGGAATTATTTACAGCCTAGGTGACATTTTGAGATGAAATCTCCCTACCTACTCTATATTGTGAATACTCAGCTTTTTGATTGCCATTCTGACTAGGAACTGAGTTTCCATTTTCCCATTTTAGCTCCCCACTGAGAACAAGGCTTGACTATGAACTTTAGGGAAATTGGCTGGACCCCAACTGTCTTCTTTCCTCATCTTTTTCCTAACAATAGCTTCCCTGGATTTGGACACTGCTTCCCATGAACCTTACTTCATCTTGCTGAAATATTTATGATCCATGAAATCAAATCATGTAGACACTTGTGCCAGATCGAAATGGAATTGCTAATGTAGGGCAATATCTTAAAAATCTTGTGGTAGGACGTGGTTTCCTAGACTTCAGACCCAAATCATAAGCATTGAAAGAAGAAATAGATCAATGTGATCTCCTCAAAATTGAACACTTTTGAGAATCAAAGGACTTAATCAGAAAAGTAAAAAGTCAGCCTACAAAATGGGAGACAGTATTTGGAAACCACATATCAGATAAGGGCTTAATATCCAGAATATATAAAAAGATCCTACAACTCATCAACAAAAAGGTAAACAACCTGTGCCAATTTGGATATATTATGTCCTCCAGAAAAGCCATGCTCTTTAATGCAATCTCATGGGGGCAGATTGATAGTCTTGATTAGGGTGGAATCCCTGATTGAATTATTTCCATGGAGGTATGGACCCTGCCTATTCAGGGTGGGTCTTGTTTAGTTCACTGGAGTATTTAAGAGAGCTAAGAGCCAATACAGACACTGACTCTTAGAGATGGTTGGAGATGCTGACAGAAGGACTTTTGGAGCTGCTAATCTAAGAGATGAAGCCAAGACTTTGTCCCAGAGAACCTAATAGAGGATCCCCAGACACTTAGGGAGAAACACCCTGGGAGGAAGGAGCAAGGAAGCACAGGATATGTGAGAGAAGAACTAAGACAAAAGCGCAGACACATTTTGGAGAAAGCCATTTTGAAACACAACCCAGGAGCAAAGGACCAGCAGATGCCAGGCACATGACTTCCCAGTTGTCAGAGGGGTTCCAAATGCCATTAGCCATATGTCAGTGAAGGTATCCTCTTGTAGATGTCTTAGTTTGGGCACTTTTATGGCCTTAGAACTATAAATTTGTAACCAAATAAATCTCATTAATAAAAGCCAATCTAGGAGGCGGGGCAAGATGGCGGATTGGTGACCTGTATGTTTTAGTTACTCCTCCAGGAAAGTAGGTAGAAAGCCAGGAACTGTGTGGACTGTACACCGCAGAGCAATTTGACTTTGGGCATACGTCATACAACACTCATGAAAATGTTGAACTGCTGAGATCAGAGAAATCTGTAAGTTTTTGCGGCCAGGGGACCCACGCCCCTCCCTGCCAGGCTCAGTCCCGTGGGAGGAGGGGCCATCAGTGCTGGGAAGGAGAAGGGAGAACTGCAGTGGCAGCTCTTATTGGAAACTCATTCTACTGATCCAAACTCCAACCATAGATAAACTGAGACCAGACACCAGAGAATCGGAGAGAAGCCAGCCCAGCAGAGAGGAGATAGGCATAGCAAAAAACAGCAAGAAAAACTCAAAAATAAAAGCAGAGGCTTTTTGGAGTTCTGGTGAACATAGAAAGGGGAAGGGCAGAGCTCAGGCCCTGAGGCTCATCTGCAAATCCCGAAGAAAAACTGATCTCTCTGATCCCTGGATCTTTCCTTAATGGCCCTAATTGCTTTGTCTCTTAGCATTTCAATAACCCATTAGATCTGCGAGGAGGGCTTTTTTTTTCATCTTTTTTTTTTTTCTGTTTCTAAAACAATTACTCTAAGAAGCCCAATAAAGAAAGCCCAAAAGACTTGCAATTTGGGCAGGTCAAGACAAGAGCAGAACTAAGAGAGCTCTGAGACAAAAGGCAATAATCCAGTGGCTGAGAAAATTCCCTAAACACCACTACTTCCCAAGAAAAGGGGGGTGTCCGCTCACAGCCATCATCCTGGTGGACAGGAAACACTCCTGCTCATTGCCAGCCCCATAGCCCAGAGCTGCTCCAGACAACCCAGTGTGACGGAAGTGCTTCACATAACACTCACACACCACAAAACTGGGCACGGACATTAGCCTTCCCTGCACCCTCAGCTGGTTGCCCCAGAGTTGGGAAGGTGGAGCAGTGTGAATTAATCAAGGCCCATTCAGCCATCATTTCAGCAGACTGGGAGCCTCCCTACACAGCCCAGCAGCCCAGAACCACCCTGGGGGGATGTCACTCATCTGTGACATAGCACAGTCATCCCTCAACAGAGGACCAGGGGATGCAAGGACTGGAAGAGGGACCCACTCGCAAGTCTCAGGGGCCATACGCCAATACCAAGGACTTGTGGGTCAGTGGCAGAGACAAACTGTGGCAGGACTGAACTGAAGGATTAGACTATTGCAGCGGCTTTAAAACTCCAGGAACACCAGGGAGATTTGATTGTTAGGGCCAACCCCCTCCCTGACCGCGCAGACACACGCCCCATATACAGGGTGGGCGACACCAACTACACATGCAAGCTTGGTACACCAATTGGACCCCACAAGACTCACTTCCCCACTCACCACAAAGGCAAACCAGGGGAGAACTGGCTTGTGGAGAACAGGTGGCTCGTGGACGCCACCTGCCGGTTAGTTAGAGAAAGTGTACACCACGAAGCTGTAGATCTGATAAGGGCTTCAATTGGTCTTCAAATCCTAAAAGAACCCTATCAAGTTCAGCAAATGCCAAGAGGCCAAAAACAGCAGAAAATTTTAAAGCATATGAAAAAACTAGAAGATAGCGATAACCCAAGCCCAAACACCCAAATCAAAAGACCAGAAGAGACACAGACCCTAGAGCAACTAATCAAAGAACTAAAGATGAACAATGAGACCATAGTATGGGATACAAAGGATATCAACAAGACCCTAAAAGAGCATAAAGAAGACATTGCAAGACAAAATGAAAAAATAGATGATCTTATGGAAACTAAAGAAACTGTTGACCAAATTAAAAAGATTCTGGATACTCATAGTACAAGACTAGAGGAAGTTGAACAACGAATCAGTGACCTGGAAGATGACAGAATGGAAAATGAAAGCACAAAAGAAAGAATGGGGAAAAAATAAAAAAAAATCAAAATGGACCTCAGGGATATGATAGATAATATAAAACATCCAAATATAAGACTCATTGGTGCTCCAGAAGGGGAAGAAAAGGGTAAAGGTCTAGGAAGAGTATTCAAAGAAATTATTGGGGAAAACTTCCCAAATCTTCTAAACACCATAAATACACAAATCATAAATGTCCAGCAAAATCCAAATAGAATAAATCCAAATAAACCCACTCCAAGACATATTCTGATCACACTGTCAAACACAGAAGAGAAGGAGCAAGTTCTAAAAGCGGCAAGAGAAAAGCAATTCACCACATAAAAAGCAAACAACATAAGACTAAGTAGTGACTACTCAGCAGCCACCATGGAGGCGAGAAGGCAGTGACACGATATATTTAAAATTCTGAGTGAGAAAAATTTCCAACCAAGAATTCTTTATCCAGCAAAGCTCTCCTTCAAATTTGAGGGAGAGCTTAGATTTTTCACAGACAAACAAATGCTGAATTTACTAACAAGAGACCTGCCCTACTGGAGATACTAAAGGGAGCCCTACAGACAGAGAAACAAAGAAAGGACAGAGAGACTTGGAGAAAGGTTCAGTACTAAAGAGATTCGGTGTGGGTACATTAAAGGATATTAATAGGGAGAGGGAAAAATATATATGACAAACATAAACCAAAGGATAAGATGGCTGATTCAAGAAATGTCTACATGGTTATAACGTTGAATGTAAATGGATTAAAATCCCCAATTAAAAGACATAGATTCGCAGAATGGATCAAAAGAAAATGAACCATCAATATGTTGCATACAAGAGACTCATCTTAGACACAGGAACACAAAGAAATTGAAAGTGAAAGGATGGAAAAAAGTATTTCATGCCAGCTACAGCCAAAATAAAGCAGGTGTAGCAATATTAATCTCAGATAAAATAGACTTTAAATGCAGGGATGTTTTCAGAGACAAAGAAGGCCACTACATACTAATAAAAGGGGCAATTCAACAAGAAGAAATAATCATAAATGTTTATGCACCCAATAAAGGTGCCAAAAAATACATGAGAGAAACACTGGCAAAACTAAAGGAAGAAATTGATGTTTCCACAGTAATTGTGGGAGACTTCAACACATCAATCTCTCCTATAGATAGATCAACCAGACAGAAGACCAATAAGGCAATTGAAAACCTAAACAGTCTCATAAATGAATTAGATTTAACAGACATATATAGAACATTACATCACAAATCACCAGGATTCACATACTTCTCTAGTGCTCATGAAATTTTCACCAGAATGTTTATGCTGGGACATAAAACAAGGCTCAATAAATTTAAAAAGATTGAAATTATTCAAACCACATTCTCTGACCACAATGGAATACAATTAGAAGTCAATAGCCATCAGAGACTTAGAAAATTCACAAATACCTGGAGGTTAAACAACACACTCCTAAACAATCAGTGGGTTAACGAAGAAATAGCAAGAGAAATTGCTCAATATATAGAGACGAATGAAAATGAGAACACAACATGCCAAAACCTATGGAATTCAGCAAAAGCAGTACTGAGGGGGAAATTTATAGCACTAAATGCATATATTAAAAAGGAAGAAAGAGCCAAAATCAAAGAACTAATGGATCAACTGAAGAAGCTAGAAAATGAACAGAAAACCAATCCTAAACCAAGTAGAAGAAAAGAAGTAACAAGGATTAAAGCAGAAATAAATGAAACAGAGAACAAAAAAAACAATAGAGAGGATAAATATCACCAAAAGTTGGTTCTTTGAGAAGATTAACAAGATTGACAAGGCCCTAGCTAGACTGACAAAATCAAAAAGAGAGAAGACCCATATAAACAAAATAATGAAGGAAAAGGTGACATAATTGCAGATGCTGAAGAAATTAAAAAAAATATAAGAGTATACTATGAACAACTGTATGGCAACAAAATGGATAATATAGAGGAAATGGACAATTTCCTGGAAACATATGAACAACCTAGACTGACCACAGAAGAAATAGAAGAACTCAACCAAACAATCACAAGCAAAGAGATCCAATCAGTCATCAAAAAGCTTCCCACAAATAAATGCCCAGGGCCAGATGGCTTCTCAGGGAAATTCTACCAAACTTTCCAAAAAGAACTGCTACCAATCTTACTTAAACTCTTTCAAAACATTGAAGAAAATGGAACACTACCTAACTCATTTTATGAAGCTAACATTAATCTAATACTAAAACCAGGCAAAGATGCTACAAGAAAGGAAAACTACTGGCCAATCTCCCTAATGAATATAGATGCAAAAATCCTCAACAAAATACTTGCAAATCGGATCCAAAGACACATTAAAAAAATCATACACCATGACCAAGTGGGGTTCATTCCAGGCATGCAAGGATGGTTCAACATAAGAAAATCAATCAATGTACTGCAACACATTAACAATTCGAAAGGGAAAAATCAAATGATCATATTAATAGATGCTGAAAAAGCATTTGACAAATCCAACATCCGTTTTTGATAAAAACACTTCAAAAAGTAGGAATTGAAGGAAACTTCCTCAATATGATAAAGAGCATATATGAAAAACCCACAGCCAGCATAGTACTCAATGGTGAGAGACTGAAATACTTCCCTCTAAGATCAGGAACAAGACAAGGATGCCCACTATCACCACTGTTATTCACCATTGTGCTGGAAGTGCTAGCCAGGGCAATCAGGCAAGACAAAGAAATAAAAGGCATCCAAATTGGAAAGGAAGAAGTAGAACTGTCATTGTTTGCAGATGATATGATGTTATATCTGGAAAACCCTGAGAAATTGACGATACAGCTACTAGAGCTAATAAACAAATTTAGCAAAGTAGCGGGATACAAGATTAATGCACATAAGTCAGTAATGTTTCTATATGCTAGAAATGAACAAACTGAAGGGACACTCAAGAAAAAGATACCATTTTCAATAGCAACTTAAAAAATCAAGTACCTAGGAATAAACTTAACCAAAGATGTAAAAGACCTATACGAAGAAAACTACATAACTCTACTAAAACTAATAGAAGGGGACCTTAAAAGATGGAAAAATATTCCATGTTCATGGATAGGAAGGCTAAATGTCATTAAGATGTCAATTCTACCCAAACTCATCTACAGATTCAATGTAATCCCAATCAAAATTCCAACAACCTACTTTGCAGACTTGGAAAAGCTAGTTATCAAATTTATTTGGAAAGGGATGATGCCTCGAATTGCCAAAGACACTCTAAAAAAGAAAAACCAAGTGGGAGGACTTACACTCCCTGACTTTGAAGCTTATTGTAAAGCCACAGTTGTCAAACATCATGGTACTGGCACAAAGATAGACATATAGATCAATGGAATCGAATTGAGAATTTGGAGATAGACCCCCAGATCTATGGCCGACTGATCTTTGATAAGGCCCCCAAAGTCACTGAACTGGGTCATAATGGTCTTTTCAACAAATGGGGCTGGGAGAGTTGGATATCCATATCCAAAAGAATGAAAGAGGACCCCTACCTCACCCCCTACACAAAAATTAACTCAAAATGGACCAAAGATCTCAATATAAAAGAGAGTACCATAAAACTCCTAGAAGATAATGTAGGAAGACATCTTAAAGACCTTGTACTAGGCGGACACTTCCTAGACTTTACACCAAAGCACAAGCAACAAAAGAAAAAATAGATAAATGGGAACTCCTCGAGCTTAGAATTTTCTGTACCTCAAAGGAATTTGTCAAAAAGGTAAAGAGGCAGCTAACTCAATGGGAAAAAATTTTTGGAAACCATATGTCTGACAAAAGACTGATATCTTGCATATATAAAGAAATCCTACTACTCAATGACAATAGTACAGACAGCCCAATTATAAAATGGGCAAAAGTTATGAAAAGACAGTTCTCTGAAGAGGAAATATAAATGGCCAAGAAACACATGAAAAAATGTTCAGCTTCACTTGCTATTAGAGAGATGCAAATTAAGACCACAATGAGATACCATCTCACACCAATTAGAATGGCTGCCATTAAACAAACAGGAAACTACAAATGCTGGAGGGGATGTGGAGAAATTGGAACTCTTATTCATTGTTGGTGGGACTGTATAATGGTTCAGCCACTCTGGAAGTCAGTCTGGCAGTTCCTTAGAAAACTAGATATAGAGTTACTGTTCGATCCAGTGATTGCACTTCTTGGTATATACCTGGAAGATCAGAAAGCAGTGACACGAACAGATATCTTCCCGCCAATGTTCATAGCAGCATTATTCACAATTGCCAAGAGATGGAAACAACCCAAATGTCCTTCAACAGATGAGTGGATAAATAAAATGTGGTATATACACACGATGGAATACTACATGGCAGTAAGAAGGAATGATCTCGTGAAACATATGACAACATGGATGAACCATGAAGACATAATGCTGAGCGAAATAAGCCAGGCACAAAAAGACAAATATTATATGCTACCACTAATGTGAACTTTGAAAAATGTAAAACAAATGGCTTATAATGTAGATTGTAGGGGAACTATCAATAGAGAGCAATTAAGGAAGGGGGAACAGTAATCCAGGAAGAACAGATAAGCTATCATGGGTAAATTTAATGTTCTGGGAATGCCCAAGAATGACTATGGTCTGTTAATTTCTGGTGGGTATAGTAGGAACAATTTCACAGAAATGTTGCTATATTAGGTAACTTTCTTGGGGTAGAGTAGGAACATGTTAGAAGTAAAGTAGTTATCTTATGTTAGTTGTCTTTTTCTTACTCCCTTGTTATGGTCTCTCTGAAATGTTCTTTTATTGTATGCTTTTTTTTAAATTATTTTTTTTATTTTTTTATTTTTCATACAGTTGATTTTTAAAAAAAAGAAGTTAAAAAAAAGAAAAAAAAAAAAACAAGGAAAAAAATATGTACAGCCCCATTGAGGAGCCTGTGGAGAATGCAGGGTTATTGGCCTACCCCACCTCGATGGTTCCTAACATGACCACAGACATAGGGGACTGTTGATTTGATGGATTGAGCTCTCTACCACAGGATTTACCCTTGGGAAGACGGTTGCTGCAAAGGAGAGGCTAGGCCTCCCTATAATTGTGCCTAAGAGCCTCCTCCCGAATGCCTCTTTGTTGCTCAGATGTGGCCCTCTCTCTCTAGCTAAGCCAACTTGAAAGGTGAAATCACTGCCCTCCCCCCTATGTGGGATCAGACACCCAGGGGAGTGAATCTCCCTGGCAATGTGGAATATGAGTCCCGGGGAGGAATGTAGACCCAGCATCATGGGATGGAGAACATCTTCTTGACCAAAAGGGGGATGTGAAAGGAAATGAAATAAGCTTCAGTGGCAGAGAGATTCCAAAAGGAGCTGAGAGGTCACTTTGGTGGGCACTCTTACACACAATGTAGACAACCCTTTTTAGGTTCTAATGAATTGGGGTAGCTGGTGGTGGATACCTGAAACTATCAAACTGCAACCCAGAACCCATGAATCTCGAAGACAATTGTATAAAAATGTAGCTTATGAGGGGTGACAATGTGATTGGGAAAGCCATAAGGACCACACTCCCCTTTGTCTAGTTTATGGATGGATGAGTAGAAAAATAGGGGAAGGAAACAAACAAACAAACAGACAAAGGCACCCAGTGTTGTTTTTTGCTTTAATTGCTCTTTTTCACTTTAATTATTATTCTTGTTATTTTTGTGTGTGTGCTAATGAAGGTGTCAGGGATTGGTTTAGGTGATGAATGTACATCTGTGTAGTGGTATTGTGAACAATTAAATGTGCGATTTGTTTTGTATGACTGCGTGGTATGTGAATATATCTCAATAAAATGAAGATTTAAAAAAAAGCCAATCTATTTCTTGTGTTTTGCATAATGGCAGCTCTGGCAAACTGGAACACGATGCAATTTAAAAAATTGGCAAAAACCATAAACAGACATGTTTCTGAAGAGGAAATTCAAATGGTTCAAAAATATATGAAAGATGTTCAACTTCACTGGCTATTAGGGAAATGCAAATCAAAACCACAATGAGATATCATCTCACACCTACTAGAATGGACATTATTAAAAAAAAACAGAAAATTACAAGTGCTGGAGAGGATCTGGAGCAAAAGTCATACTTATTCACTGTTGGTGGGAATGTAGAATGCTGCAACCACTCTGGAAGTCAGTTTGGCAGTTCCTCAGGAAGCTAAGTATAGAATTGCCATAGTATTCAGCATTCCCATTAGTAGGTAAATATTCAGAGAAATGGAAACCTAGGGCCTGAACAGACATTTGTAAGCCAATGGTTATAGTGGCATAATTCACAACTGTCAAGAGATGGAAAAAACCCAAAATGTCCATCAATGGCCAAGTGAATAAATGTACTGTGGTATATACATATGGTGTAATATTACACAGCTGTAAGACAGAATAAAGTCACAGAGCGTATAACAGTGCAGATGGACCCTGAGGACATTATGTTGAGGAAAATTAGCCAGAAACAAAAGGAAAAATATTATATGGTCTCAAAAATATGAACTATCATTATTGAGCAAACTTTGAGAGTTAAAACTGAGAACACAGGTTATCAGGAGATAGAAAGAGGGTAGAGATCAGGAATTTGATGCTGAAGGAGCAAAGAATGTTCAACAGGATTGATTGTATAGACCCACAAATGGATAACACAGTACTGTATGAGGGTAGCACAATATTGTAAGTACACTGAAGAAAGATGAGTGTGAGTATGGTTGAAAGAGGAAGGCTAAGGTTTGTATGACATCAGAAGGAAAGATAGAAGATAAAGACTGGGACTGTATAACAGTTTATACATTGAGTGGCCAATGATGTTGATTAAATGTACAAATATAAGAATGTTTCTACATAAGGGAGAACAGATGAATGTCAACTTTACAAGGTGTTGAAAATGGGATGGTACTGTGGAAAAATACAATCAATACAAGCTAGAATCTATAGCTAACAGCAACATTGAAATATGCTTCCATTAATTGTAACAAAGGCAAAACACCAAAGCTAAATGTCTGCAAGAGGGGAATATAAGAGGGGTATGGGATTCTTGGTGGTGGTGGTGTTGTCTGAGCTTTTTATTGTATTTTATTTTTACTTTTTACTTTTTTCTTATTCTTATTTTCATTTTTTCAAGTAAGGAATGGGTTCAAGGGCTGGTTTTGGTGATGAAAACACAACTATATGATGATACTGTGAATAATTGATTGCAAACTGTGGATGATTGGATGGTATGTGACTATATCTCAATAAAAATGCAGGGGAAAATAAACAGAGGGATACAAGTGCTGGAGAAAATGTGGAGAGAGGGATGTAATTATTCACTGTTGGTGTGGAAGTACAATGGTTCAGCACATCTGAAGGTCAGTGTGGTTGTTCCTCAAGAAGCTAAGTATGGTTTGCCATAATATTCTGCAACCCTGTTATTGGGTATATACTTGGAAGAACTGAGAGCAGGGATATGAATGCATGTGTACACACTGATGTTTATGGTGGCAGTATTCATGATTTGCAATGCATGGGAGTGGCCTAAGGGTACAGAGACTAATGAACAGAATGGTGAACTGTGGTGTATGCATACAATAGAATATTGAGAGTCTCCAAGAAAGAATGAATTTGTGAGGCATGCAACTAGGTGAATGGGCCTTGAGGACAGAATTTTGGGTGAAATAAGTCAGAGATGAAAGGACAAAACTTATAATGTCTCACTAATATGGAATAACTATAATGTTCAAACTCTGATAATTGAATCTTAGAGCCTAGATAAAGGTTCCTAGACTGTAAGCACTTACAGCAGTCACATCTACTCCTGATTTGTAAAGGTTATCTATGTATAGCCTGTTCAGTCCCTGGAACTTCAGTTATCTGTGTGACAACAGAGACTCAGAACTAGAGTTTGGCAGTTATGAATGTAAGCATTACCCCATATGGCAACAGTGAAAAAAGCTGAAATTGACTTCAGACTTCAATTATAGGTATGGCTGAAGCTGATCTAGTTAGGACTCAGGCAATTCAGACTAAACATTCTGTGTGAGATAAAAAGAATAGATGTTTATTTGGTGCAATATCTATATTTTCTGTAGCACATTATATAATTCAACTTGTGTGGTCAGTTTATTCAAACACCATAATTGCATGGAGTTAGATCTTTTTGGTTTGTACAGGTTAGTGTGAAGACCTGATACATCCCAAAGTAATTTTGCCAGAGAATAGAAATGTATTTGCAAAGCCCCCTTGGGGGACTGAGGGAAAATGTAGAAATATTAAATTTCCCCACCTGGGGAATTGCTGATATTCTCACAAGCATTGGGTACTAAAAGTTTACAAGGCTGAGCCCTTGATCTTGGGGCTTGCCCTTATGAAGCCTGCTACTCAAAACAAAAGCTAAGCCCACTTATACTTGTGCCTAAGAGTCAACCCCAGAGAACCACTTTTTTGCTCAGAGGTGGCCTCTCTCCTAAACCAACATGGCAGGTAAACTCACTGCCCACTCCCTATGTGTGACATGACTCCTGGGGATGAAGTTGGACCCAGCATTCTGGGATTGAGAAAGACTTCTTGACCAAAAGGGGGAAGAGAAATGAAGTGAAATAAAGTTTCACTTACTGAGAGATTTCAAATGGAGTTGAGAGGTCATTGTGGAGGTTATTCTTATGCATTATATAGATTCACTTTTTTAATTTTTAGTGTATTAGAATAGCTGGAAAGAAATACCTGAAACTGTTTTATTGCAATCTAGTATCCTTCATTGGTGTTAATCCTACAACTATGTAGCTTATTCAGTGTGACTGTGTGATTATGTAAACCTTGTGGCTCACACTCTCTTTACTCAGTGTATAGACAGAAGAGTAGAAAAATGTGGTGTCACATATGCCTTTGGGAGCTTTAATTCAATGCAATTTTTATTATGAACTTTAACATATATACATAACAGTGATAACTTTCAAAGTAAGATTTGACAAGTGGAGAGCAAATTTCAAAGATTATCATGAGTTACAGTTCCACAATTCGGTTATTTCCATTATTGTAAAATATAACATACCTACAGAAAGGTGTTAACTTTCAATGTACAGCTCAACAAGCAGTTATATAGGTAATTTCAAAAATTGTTATGGGTTACAGTTCCACAGTTTCAGTTCTTCCCTTATTATGTGATGTAGTGTACATATATAAAGTTGAAGACTTTCAAAGCACAATTCAGAGTAGTTATAGAGCAAATTTCAAAGTATATTATAGGTTACACTTCCACCATGTCATTTAACTACTTCCAGCTATTCCAACACCATAGTATCTATCTATCTATATATATATATTTATACAAAGTATCAGTATTCATAGACCTTTGTTAAATATTATCTTGTTTGTTACTACCCCTTACTCTCACTTAATCTTTTTCTCCATTTTCATGGGTGTCTAGGCCATGAGCATCTTATCTTGTTCATGTTGAAAGGGGGTGTCAACAATATGGGGAAGGGGGCTGCATCTGATTGTTGTTCTTAAAGAGGCTGTTGCCTCTGGGTTTTGGGACTTGTCTGGCATAGGAACACTGTCGGATTTAATTTTCTGAGAGATAATACTTAATAAGTTAACCTTTTATAGAATCTCAGATAGGGACCTAGGTATTTTGGGACTACTGTTGGTAAGGGCATGGTGCACTGTGGCCATTTGGGATATCTAGCTTGAGCTTTCATAAGGGAAACCTACAGGGTAGCCTCTTAGCTCTATTTGAGATCTCTTAGCCACTGTCACCTAATTGTGTTACCTTCCTTTTCCCCCTTTCTGGTTAAGAAGGCATTTTTAATCCCACAATGCCAGGGCTGGGCTTATTCCTGGGAGTCATGTCCCATGTTGTCATGGGGTTTCATTCCCCTGGGAGTCATGGCCCACATTGTGGGAGAGTAATGAATTTATTTGCTGAGTTGGGCTTAGAGGTGCCTCTTAGGCCTCTTAGGCATAATTATAAGAAGGCTTAGCCTCCCATTAACAACCTTAAATTTCACCCCATTAACAACCTTAAATTTCACAAGAGCAAGACTCAAGATTGAGGGCCTGATTTATTAAGTAGGGGTTTCCTAATTTCACATAATATATATTCTGTCCCAAGATAAGCAGTTCCTCACATTATTTTATCACTTAGTTGTACAATCATCACTCTAAATTTTAAACAATTATCATAATATAAAACATTCCAGAGTTCTTAGCCACTAATTATTCATCCCTGGTGTTAGTGTAGTGCTGGTAAGATATTCCTATAAAATATAGTCTACAATATGTAATGGGTAGATTTTCCATATACCACTCTGTTGTTAACCCTTTGTAACAGTGGCATACCTTATAAGTATATCATGCTAACACTTGTTTATATTTGTAGTGCTACTCTGTGGGCAACATGCTGTACTGGTTTGTATATTATATCCACCAGAAAAAGCCATGTTCCTTGATGCAGTCTTGTGGGGGCAGATTGAATAATCTTTTTGATTAGGGTGTGACCTCTTGATTGGATGTTTCCATGGAGATATTACCCACCCAACTGTGGATAATACCTTTGATTAGATTTTTTCCATGAAGGTGTGGCCATTCCCATTCAGGGTGGTTCTGGATTGATTTACTGGAGCCCTATGAAAGCTCACAAACAGAAGGATTTCAGAGCAGCTGCTTTTTAGAGAGACATTTTGAAAATGGCCATTGAAAGCTGATGCTGACATTTTGGAGCACACCATTTTGAAATGCAACCTGGAAGCAAGCAGATGCCAGCCATGTAACTTCCCAGCTAACAGAGGTTTTCTGGATGACAATGGCCTTTCTCCAGGGAAGGTACCCTCCTCCTGATGCCTTACCTTGGACACTTTATGGCCTTAAGACTGCAACTTTGTAACCAAAAAACCCCCTTTATAAAAGCCAATCCATTTCTGGTGTTTTGCAAAACAGCAGCATTAGCAAACTGGAACACATGCCTTAAAACCACCACTTTCAAACATGTTCACCTTCAATGCAGTGCTGATACTTATTAATCCCATTAATGAACCATAATCACACCTGTCAATTCCCATACCATTAAGCTCACCTTCATTATCATATCTGTACATATTAAATTATAATTCCCCATTCAGTACGTTCTGTCTCTCTGTAGGTCCACAATACTCTAGATTATAAGGCATTTATTTTACATTGTTCATGGAGTTCATATTAGTGCTAACAGGCAATATCTCTCCTTTTGTGTCTGGTGTATTTCACTTAGCCTTATGTCTTCAAGGTTCATCCATGTTCTCATATGTTTCATGAACTCATTCCTTCTTACTGCTGTGCGGCATTCCATCATGTGCATATACCACATTTTATCCACTCATTTTTTGAAAGATGCTTGGATTGTTTCCATCTCTTGACAATTGTGAGCAATGCTACTATGTACATTGGTGTGAAAACGTCTGTTCATGTCAATGCTTTCAGATCATCTGGTTATATACCAAGAAGTGAAATTGCCAGATTGAAGGGTAACTCGATACCTAGTTTTCTAAAGAATTGCCAATCTGTCTTCCACAGTGGGTGTACCATTCCCACCAGCAATGAGTAAGAGTTCCAATTTCTCCACATCCTCTCCAGCATTTGTAGTTTCCAGTTTGTATAATGGAGCAATTCTTAGTGGTGTAAGATGATATCTCATGGTGGTCTTGATTTGTATTTCACTAAAAGCTAGTGACTATGAACATTTTTTCATGTGCTTTTTAGCCATTTGCATTTTCTCTTTGGAGAAATGTCTATCCATGTCTTTTGCTCATTTTATAATTGGGCTGTTTGTACTATTGTCATTGAGTTGTAGGATTTCTTTATATATGTATCAGGTACATGGTTTCCAAATATTTTTCCCATTATGTTGGTTGCCTCTTCACATTTTTGACAAAATATTTGACATACAGAAGTATTTATTTTGAGAAATTCTCAATTATCTACTTTTTGCTGTTGTTGCTTTTGCTTTGGGTGTAAGGTCTAAGAAGTTAACTCCCAATTCTAGATCTTGAAGATGTTTCCCTACACTATCTTCTAGGAGTTTTATGGTACTGTCTCTTATATTGAGGTCTTTCATCAACTTTGAGTTAATTTTTTGTATAGGGTGTGATGTAGGGGTCATCTTTCATTTTTTGGATGTGCATATCCAGTTCTCCCAGCACCTTTCTGAAGAGACTGCTCTGACCCAGCTCATTGGATTTTGGGGCCTTATCAAAAATCAGTCAACCATAGATCTGGGGGTCTATTTCTGATCTCTTGATTTGATTCCATTGATCAACATATCTATTTTTGTTCCAATACCACTCTGTTTGAACTACTGTGGCTTTATAGTAGGCTTTAAAGTCAGGAAGTATAAGTCCTCCCAATTTGTTTTTCTTTTCTTAGAATGTTTTTAGCAATTTGAAGCTCCTTTCCCTTCCAAATAAATTTATTAACTAGTTTTTCCAAGTCTGCAAATTAGGTTGTTGGAATTTTGATTGGAATTGCATTGATTGAAATTTATCCTTCCTAACCATGAACACGAAATATCTTTCCATCTCTTTAGGTACCCTTTTATTTCTTTTAAAAGTTAGGTAATTTTATGTGTAGTGGTAGTTTACATCCTTGGTTGAGTTTGCTCTTAGGTAGTTGATGTTTTTAGTTGCTATTGTGAATGGAATATTTTTCTTGGATGTCTTCCAGTTAGGTCATTTCTAGTGTAAAGAAACATTACTGAATTTTCATACTAATCTTGTACCCCACCAATTTGCTGAATTTGTTTATTAGATCAAGTAGTTGTGTCACTGATTTCTCAGGATTTTCCAAATATATGATCATATCATCTGCAAATAATCACAGTTTTACTCCTTCCATTCCAATTTGGATGCCTTTTATTTCTTTGTCTTGACAGATTGCTCTGGTTAGAAATTCTAGCACAATGTTGAATAACAGTGATGACTGTGGGCATCCTTGTCTTTTCCCAATCTTAGGGGGAAGGCTTTCAGACTCTCACTGTTGAGTACTATGCTGGCTGCAGGTTTTTCATATATGACCTTTATCTTATTGAGGAAGTTTCCTTCAATTCCTACCTTTTGAAGTGATTTTATCAAAAAAGTATTCTGAATTTTGTCAAATGCTTTTTCAGCATGTATTAAAATGATCATTTGGATTTTTCCTTTTTGATTTGTCAATGTGTTGTATCACGTTGGTTGATTTTATGTTGAACCACCCTTGCATGCCTAAGGTGAACCCCACTTGTTCCCTGCATATAATTTTTTAATTTGTCTTTGGATTCAATTTGCAAGTATTTTGTTGAGAAATTTTGCATGTATATACATTAGGGAAATTGGCCTGTAGTTTTACTTTCTTGTACCATCTTTATCTGGTTTTGGTATCAGAATGATGTTAGTTTCATAAAATGAGTTAGGTAGTGTTCCATTTCTTCAAGTTTTTGAAAGAGTTTGAGCAGGAAATGTGTCAGTACTTTCTGGAATGTGTGGTAAAATTCCCCTTTGAAACCATATGGCCCTGGCTTTTATTTGTAGGAAGCTTTTTGATGATTGATTGGATGTCTTTACTTGTAATTGGTTTGTTCCTGTCTTTTATCTCTTCTCTTGTCAGTCATGCTGTTCATGTGTTTCCAGGAAATTATCTGTTTCCTCTAAATTATCTAATTTGTTGGCATACAGTTGTTCATTGTATCCTCTTCTGATTTTTTAATTTCTTCAGGATCCAGAGTAGTGCTCCCCCTCTCATTTATGATTCTGTTTATTTGAGTCTTCTCTCTTTTTGACTTTGCCATTCTAGCTAAGGGGGTGTAAATCATGCTGATATTCTCAAAGAACCAAATTTTTTTTTGTTTTATTTACTCTCCTTATATATTTTTTGGTTTTCCATATCATTTACTTCTGATTTATTTCTTGTTATTGCTTTTCTTCTACTTCCTTTAGGGTTAGTTTGCTGATCATTTTCCAGTTTCTTTGTTTGTTCCATCAGTTCTTTGATTCTAGCACTTTCTTCCTTTTTCGTTATTTTTTAATTGAGATTGTTCTCATACCATACAGTTATCCAAAGATCCAAAGTGTAAAATCAATTGCCTGCAGTACTATCATACAGCTGTGCATCCATCATCAAAATTAAATGTTTTTCAATTTTTAGAACATTTTCATTACTCCAGAAAATAAACAAAGACCAAAAAGGGAAACTCAAATATTCCCATACCCCTAACCAACCCCCTCCATTACTGATTCTTATTATTGGTAAAAAACATTAGTTACTGTTGATGGATGAATGTTAACATACTACTAACTGTTTCCTTATCTGTTCTTTTGTGTGTAGTATATAGTTTGCAATATGTATAGTTTTTCCTGTATGCCCCTCTATTATTAACTCCTAGTTATAGTGTCATACACTTGTTCTTCTTCATGAAAGAGATTTCTAATATTTGCACTGTTAATCACAGACATTGTCCACCACAAGATTCAATGTTTATACATTCCTGTCTTTTAACTTCCAACTTTCCTTCTGGTGAAATATGTGATTCTGAGCTTATCCTTTCCACCACATTTGCAGACCATTCAGCACTGTGATTCATTCTCACAATGTGCTACCATCACCTCTGTCCATTTCCAAATATTTAAGTCCACCCTAGTTGAACATTCTGTTCATAATAAGCAACCACTCCCCATTCTTTAGCTTCATTCTATATCCTAGTAACTTGTATTTCATGTCTATGGGTTTGCATATTATAATTAGTTCATATCAGTGAGACCTGCAATATTTGCCTTATGTGTCTGTCTTATTTCACTCAATATAGTGCCTCAATATTTCTTCATCAACCCATTTTCTTAAGATGGTTTTTTTCACACAACATACATTCCATCCTAAGTACCAATCAATGGTTCCCTGTTTAGTCATGCATTTATGTATTCACCACCATCACCACTAACTATATGAGGACATCTCCATTTCTTCTCACAAAGAAGGAGGAAGAGTCAAAGAAGGTAGAGCAACAAAAGAAAAAGAAAAAAAGAGAGAAAATAGAACATGAGAGCTAGGAAGCAACAAAAGGAAAGAGCATTAAACTAAAGTAGAATAAAGAGTCAGAAAATATCACCAATGCCAAGAGTACAATATCCTTCCCTTATGTCCCCCTATTATATGCATTTAGCTTTGATATATTGCCTTTGTCACATTAAAGGAAGCTTAATACAATGTTTCTGTTAATTATATTCTCTAGTTTGCATTTATTGTATTTTCCCCCAAATACCACCACCTTATTTTTAACACATTGCAATGTTGACATTCTTTTGTTCTCCCTCATGTAAAAATATATTTGTACATTTTATCACAGTTGTTGAGCACTCTAGGTTTCACTGAGTTATATAGTCCCAGACTTTATCTTTCCTCTTTCCTTCTGGTGTTCCACATACTCCTAACCTTCCTTTTTCAACCACACTCACAGTCATCTTTGTTCAGTGTACTTACATAACTGTGCTATTATCATGCAAAATTGTGTTCCAAACCTCTCACTCCTGTCTTTTCCTATCTGCCTGTAGTGATCTCTTTAATATTTCCTGTAGAACAGGTATCTTGTTCACAAAATCTGTCATTGTCTGTTTGTCAGAATATTTTAAGCTCTCCCTCATATTTGAAGGACAGTTTTGCTGGATATAGCATTCTTGATTGATGGTTTTTCCCTTTCAGTATCTTAATCATATCACCCACTTCCTTCTTGCCTCCATGGTTAATATTGAGAAATCCACAATAGTCTTATCATGCTTCCTTTGTATGTGATGGATCACTTTTCTCTTGCTGCTTTCAGGATTCTCTCTTTGTCTTTGATGTTTGATAATCTGATTAAATGTCTTGGCATAGGTCTATGCAGATCTATTCTGTTTGGGGTATGCTGCTCTTCTTGGATCTGTAATTTTATGTCTTTCAAAAGAGATGGGAGATCTTCTTTGATTATTTCCTCTATTATGGCTTCTACTCCTTTTCCCTTTTCTCCTTCTGGAATACCCATGACATGCACATTCATGTGCTTCATGTTGTCATTCAATTCCCTGAGATATTATTCATATTTTTCCATTTTTTCCCTATCTGTTCATTTGTGTGTAGGCTTTCAGGTGCCTTGTTCTCCAATTCCTGAATGTTTTCCTCTGCCTCTTGAGGTCTTCTGTTTTGTGTCTCCATTGTGTCCTTAATCTCATGTGTTGTGCCTTTCATTTCCATAGATTCTGTCAGTTGTTTTTTGAACTTTTGATTTCTAACTTTTGTACACCCAGTGTTTACATTATGTGCTTCATCTTTTTTGCCACATCTTCCCTAAACTTTTTGTATTGATCCAGCACTAGTGGTTTAAATTCCTGTATCTCAGTGTAAGTTTGCTCCTTTGACTGGGCCATAACTTCATTTTTCTTAGTGTAGGCTGTAGTGTTCTGTTTTCTAGGCATCTGGTTTCCTTAGTTACCCCAATCAGGTTTTCCCAGACCAGAATGGGCTTATGCCTCAGATGGAGTCAATTGTATCAGGTTCCCCTGAAGATGTGTCTTAGAAGATTGACACACCCTGTGAGGCCTCAAGCCACTGTGCTTTTCTGCACAACAGGTGGCACCTGTCAGCCTGTCACTCCCAACTGGTGTAAGGAGCTGTGGCCCATGGCTGTTTACCCCAGGCTCTGAGATCTTGTTCTGAATGGAAGGTGGGTAGTAGAGCTTGGCACTACCTCTTTCCTCTTAGGGAAGATACACCCTGTTTGGAGTTATCATTTGCATTTTAATAGTCTCTCTGACTCTGCTATCTCCCTTGTTTGGGTCAGAGCACTGGGAACTGAAAATGGCTGAGGCTTTCTCTACTGAGCCAAAAAAGGGACAGAAAGCCTCTCTTCAGGGCCAGTCTGTGGCCCCCCTCAGTTTCACCCTTTGGCCAGAGATAGCACATGGTCCTCTGGACTGCCCCTCCCTCCCAGAGAGGTCCTCTGGCTCTCCAATATCAGGCATCACCAAAAGGCTCTGTCTGATTTTTGGGGATTCATAGCTTGCATTGAGCAGTCCACATTTGTTAACTAAAACCCCAGTTGGAGCTGGACTGAGCAATATTCACTCACTCCAGGAATGCTGCTTTCTTCCACATTGAGGTTCTGCAGTTTGGGCTGCTGTGGGGGTGGGTGCTCTTGGCTCAGGTCAGGAGTTTTTATTTACAGATTTTATGCTGTGATCTTGAGCATTCTTCCCAATCCAGGTTGG
Source organism: Choloepus didactylus (assembly GCF_015220235.1). Classification (NCBI taxonomy): domain Eukaryota; kingdom Metazoa; phylum Chordata; class Mammalia; order Pilosa; family Megalonychidae; genus Choloepus; species Choloepus didactylus. The sequence goes on along the minus strand of NC_051334.1, from coordinate 63,486,603 downwards.
TGTATGACATGTGGACAGTCATGATTGTCTCCCAGCAGTTATTCCAGTTTATTTACTAGTTGTTCCTGGTTGTTTATTAGTTGTTCCAGGGGGACTAACTAACTTCCACTCCTCTCTATGCTGCTATCTTCTTCCCCTCTCTCTTTCTTCCTTTTTGATGTATACATTTAGAGCTATAATTTTCCTCTCAGCACTGCCTTCGCTGCATCCCATAGAATTTGATACATTGTGTTCTTGTTTCATTTTTTGTTATATATTAACAATTTCTCTTGCAATTTCTTCTTTGACCCACTGATGGTTTAGCAGAATTTTGCTTAACCTCCACATATTTGTAAATATTTTGGTTCTTTGATGGTTATAGATTTCTAGTTGCATCCCATTGTGGTCAGAGGATATGCTTTGAATAATTTCAATCTTTTACAATTTATTGATACTTGCTTTATGCCTCAGCATATGGTCTATACTGGAGAACATTCCATGAGCACTAGAGAAGAATATATATGCTGGTAATTTAGGATGCAATGCTTTATATATGTCTGTTAAGTCCAATTCACTTATCACATGGTTTAGGTTCTCAAAGTCCATTGGGTTGGAGGGTGCTCCTGGTATTTCCATGTGGAACACTTGCCTCTTGGCTATGCACACCATGGGCATCTATGGAGGAAGAGTAGTTGTGTTCACAAGTCCACCAAATCCCAATTTCCCTCACAGGAGATCTCAGTCAAGGGGCTATGATGGTTTATCTCCCCAGCCAAGTTCTGAGACTGGTGCCTGGAGCCTGGAAAGCTACTTCCTTCTGCACTCATCTGCTGGCTCCAACCACCAGAACTCTGCTCAGGAGCCCTCAGCCATAGGACTGCTGGGAAGTGTGCACAGGGCCTGGAAGGCTGCTCCCTTCTCTTCTCATCAGCTGGCTCCACCTGCCCATCCCCAGTGGTGTCTGGGCTGAACACTCACACATCCTAAACACAGTCTCTCTGCCTCTCCAACTACATCCTCACTATGCGGTGTAGTAAAAGTCCCTGCCTGGCCAATGGCACCCTAGGACTGCTGTTCTGAAGCACTTTCTTTCCTTTATCTAATATTTTTCATGGAGGAGAATTTTGCTTTGCTTCTCCTAATCCACCATCTTCCCGGAAGTCCCCTCATGCTTCTTTAATATCACTTATTTCAATGCCCACAAACACATCTTTCCAGTCTTTTTAAGCTATATATCATGCCTAGAAATCAACAAGACAGGTTTGGCAAAAAGATAAGGAAGGGGTTCATTGGTTAGAGTGTTGGTGAAATGATAGGTTAGCTGAAACATAAACCAAGGAGTTTAATAGATTGGGAGACCAGCAAAAATCTGGGAGACTGAGTCTCCATAAGTTCACAGAATAGTTTTGGAGTGAGGGAGATACAGAGTTCAATAGGTAAGACTTTAGGATCAGAGAGTAAGATCCCTAATCATAAACTTTAGAGGTATGCTGAGTGCTGACTTGTTCCATGATATGACCATGGGTCCATGGGTGTAGGTTGCTGAATGCAGGTGGAGGTGAATGAAGAAATATACAGTTTTCACAAAATCTCATCTATGGGGACATTGATATCACCCAGTGTAGTAGTTTGAAACTGTATGTACCCCAGAAAAGAATGTTCTAGAAGTTAATCCATTCCTGTAGGTGCAGACTTATGGTAAGCATGACCTTTTGATGAGGATACTTCAGTTATAGTATGACTCACCTCACTCAGGACAGTCTTAATACTCTTACTGGAGTCCTTTATAGATGGAATTAATACAGAGAGAGAGAGAGAGAGAGAGAGAGAGAGAGAGAGAGAGAGAGAGAGCGCACCATGGAAGTAAGAAGCCCAAATCAATGAAACCTGGAAGAGAAAAGAGAAACCAGCAGATGCCACCATTGCTTTGCCACACGACAGAGGAGTCCAGGATCACTGACATCCAGTCTTCAGAAAGAAAGCATCAACTTGATGATGCCTTGCTTTGGACATTTTTATGGCCTCAAAACTATAAGCTTTTGAGCTGATAAATTAATATTGTTAAAAGCCATCCCATTTCATGGTATCTAATTTGAGAAGCCTAGGAAACTAAAACATCCAGGATGAAAGCAGGAATAAGATGAAATAGGTAAATATAAGACACATGACAATGTTACTCATTGACTCTCTATTTAAAAAATAGAATAGAAACTTTGGTATATGGGTGGGCAAGGGTCAGAATATGGTCAGAGTCAGATCTGATAAGGGGCAGTAACATAAGTCTGAGCAAGGGAGTTTAGAAGGCTATAACACCATAGGCCCTGAAAACAAGTACATCTGGGTTCTTCTCACATATACTCATGTAATTGGAAACTCCACATGGTCTCTTTGGTCTTAACTGGGTCTCTTATCAGCTGCCATCCTTAAGAGACCTGCCTTGCTCTTGCCTTTTGTTATGCCTGTCTTCATGACAACTGAGAGAAGCAGAAGGAGTGTGTGTTCTTATCTCCTAGGAGACTTGACTATGAGCAGTAAGCAGACCTGAAGAATATTATTTCCACATCTGTTTGTCCTGTGAAGAATCCAGATCTCTGATAAACTTGAACTTTAGCACTGGGTTTGCAAACTCTGTCAGTGGCATGGCTAGGCCTGTGGATTTCATTACCTTCTGGATCTATTAAAGCTGTGATTCTTAACCCTTTGTATGTACTAGAATACCTTAGGAAAGTTGTTTAAAATTTAGATCCCCAGGACCAATCCTGAAAATTTCATATTCAATAAGTCTAGAATATGGCCCAGACATTTGAATATTTTACAATCTTCAAATATGTCTTTAAACTATATTTTAAAACAGTGCATGAGCCAATCTTTTGCTGACCAAACAAAATATATCTGTAGGCCAAATCTAATTTATGGGCCAACAATGTGCTACCCTAACCTAAGACTTTCAAACTTTATTTAGCCCAAGGAAACATACTTTTTTTACTTCTTAAAACATTATTTTAAAATAAATTTAAACTCATATAAAATTTGTAAAGATAGTGTATTCATCTAGTTTCCCCCAATGATAGCAACTTATAAAACCATAATACATTTATCAAATCCTGGAAATTAATATTGGTACAATACTATTAACAAAACTATAAGCCTTATTCAGGTTTCACCAGTTTTTTTTTTTTTTTTCGGGTTCAGTTTTTTTTTTATTCTTTTTCTTTTTATTAAATTCAGTTTTATTGAAATACATTCACACACCATACAATCATCCATGATATACAATCCACTGTCCACAGTATGATAACATAGTTATGCGTTCATCACCACAATCTATCTCTGAACATTTTTCTTACATCAGAAAGAACCAGAACAAGAATAAAAAATAAAAATGAAAAAAGAACACCCAAATCATCCCCCATCCCACCCCATTTGTCCTTTAGTTTTTATCCCCATTTTTCTACTCATCCATACACTAGATAAAGGGGGTGTGATCCACAAGGTCTTCACAATCACACTGTCACCCCTTGTAATCTGCATTATTATATAATTGTCTTCAGGAGTCCAGACTGCTGGGTTGGAGTTTGGTAGTTTCAGGTATTTACTTCTAGCTATTGCAATACATTAAAACCTAAGAGGTGTTATCTATATAGTGCATAAGAATGTCCACCAGAGTCACCTCTCGACTCCATTTGAAATCTCTCAGCCACTGAAACTAATTCGTCTCATTTTGCATCCCCCTTTTGGTCAAGAAGATACTCTCAGTTCCACGATGCCGGGTCCACATTCATCCCCGGGAGTCATACTCTGTGTTGCCAGGGAGATTTACACCCCTGGGAGTCGGGTCCCACGTAGGGGAAGGGCAGTGAGTTCACCTGTTGAGATGGCTCAGTTAGAGAGAGAGAGGGCCACATCTGAGCAACAAAGAGGTACTCAGGGGGAGACCCTTAGGCACCATTACATGCAAGTTTAGACTCTCCTTTGCAGTAATGAGCTTCATAAGGGCAAGTCCCATGATTGAGGGCTCAGCACATCAAACCGCCAGTCCCAATGTTTGTGACAACATCAACACCAGTCCAGGTGAGGATGTCCAACACATCCACACCTTCCCCCAGATCCTCGGGGCTGGGGAGGGGGAGGCTGTAAATATATTTTTTATTATCTGCCCAAATTACTCTGGGATGTGTCACTATTTCACTCCAGCCTATACTAACCTACCGTATCTCACTTCCTATTCAAAGTTCCATGCAATTGTGGTGTTAGAACAAATCGACTGTAGAGTTGTACCGTTTAGAAAATTTAGATCCTGTACCAAATAGATATCTCTTCCCTTGGTCTCATATGGAAGTTGAAGTTTTAAAACACAGTCAGTTTCAACCTTTACCCTTTGGCCTGGCTTGCCCTGGTCTTAACCAGACCTGCTTCATTCATATCACTAACTGAAGTCTGGGCTCTTTTTCAGCTTTTTTTTTTTTTTTTTTGACAGTGGCTGTATGCACTAATACTGACATTCATATCTGCCAAGCTCTAGCTCTGAGTTTCAGGTGTCTCAGAGATATGCATTGTTCCAGAGACCAATCAGGTTATACGCTAGGGGATCAGCATCTCAAAGTTTAGAGATAGGCATTACAATTCAGGGATAGAGTTAACTGCTGTAAGAGCTTACAATCTAGGGACTATTACAATTATTATGTCCACGTTAGGCTATGTTCTAAGATTCAATTCTGAGTTTACACATTGTAGTTAGTCCATATTGGTGAGTCATCATCCCTCTCACCATGTTTTCTCCAACACTTTTACTCCTTTATATATATTTTCCTATAATTTTATAGAGTTATATTCACATACCATACATTTATCCACAGTGTACAATCAGTTGTTCATGGTATCATCATAAAGTTGTACATTTATCACCACAATCAGCAGTTGAACATATTGATTACTACAAGAAAAATTGTTTTTTTTTTAGCAATAAGAAAAAAATGATAAAAAGGAAAATAACATGTCATACAATACAGTATACTAGTAAGGACAGCAAATAACACCACTACCAAGAATCCCATATTCCTCCCCTATATCCCCCTCTCATATACATTTAGCATTGGCATATTGCCTTTGTTACATTTAATGGAGGTATATTACAATGTTACTGTTGACCATAAACTCCAGTTTGCTTTGATTATGTTTTTTCCTGAATACCATCCCCTTTTCAACTCTCTACATGGTTGACATTCATTTGCTTTCCCACATGCAAAAACATTTTTATATTTGTATATTTAGTAACAGTCATTGGCCACTCCAGTTTCTGCCACGTTGTACAGTCCCAGTCTTTATCATCTATCTTTACCTCTGGTGTCATACATTCTCCTATCCCACCTCTTTCAGCTTTACTCACAGACATCTTTGTTCAGTGTACTTACAATACTGTGCTACCATCACACAGTATTATGCTATCTATTTCTGGATCTATGCAATCAATCCTAAACAGTCTGTAGTCCTTCAGCATCAAATGGCTGGTCTCTGCCCCCTTTCTATCTCCTGGTCGCCTGTGTCGTCAGCTTTTAACTCCCAAAGTTTGTTCATTAATGTCTGTTTGTATTAGTGAAACCATACAGAATCTGTCCTTTCGTTTCTGGCTAACTTCACTCAACATAATGTCCTCAAGGTTCATCCACATTATTACATGATCCATGTCTTTGTTCTGTCTTACAGCTGCATAATATTCCATCATGTATATATACCACAGTTTGTTTATCCACTCGTCCTTTGATGGACATTTGGGCTGTTTCCATCTCTTGGCAATTGTGAATAATGCTGCAATAAATATTGGTTTACAAATGTCTGTTTGTTTCTTAAGTTTCAGTTCCTCTGAGTATATACCTAGCAATGGAATAGCTGGATCATATGGCAAATCTATATTTAGCTTCCTGAGGAACCACCACACTGTCTTCCAGAGTGGTTGCACCATTCTACATTGCCACCAACAATGAATAAGTGTGCCTCTTTCTCCACATCCTCTCCAGCACTTGTCATTTTGTGTTTTTTGGATAATGGCCATTCTGATAGGTGTGAGATGATATCTCACTGTGGTTTTGATTTGCATTTCCTTAATAGCCAGTGAAGTTGAGCATTTTTTCATATGTTTTTGAGCCATTTGTATTTCCTCTTCAAAAAAAATGTCTGTTCATGTCTTTTGACCATTTTTTAATTGGATTGTTTGTCTTTCTGTTATTGAGATGCAGGATTCCTTTATATATTCGGGATATTAAACCCTTATCTCATATGTGGTTTCCAAATATCATCTCCCATTGTGTAGGTTGCCTTTTTACTTTTCTGACAAAGTCCTCTGATGTACAAAAGTGTTTAATTTTGAGGAGATCCCATTTGTTTATTTGTTCTTTGGTTGCTCGTGCCTTGGGTGTGAGGTCTAAGAAACCACCTCTTATCACAAGATCTTTAAGATATTGCTCTGCATTTTCTTCTAAGAGTTTTATGGTCTTGGTGCTAATGTTTAGGTCTTTGATCCACTTTGAGTTAATTTTGGTATAAGGTGTGAGATGGACATCCTCTTTCATTCTTTTGGAAATGGATATCCAGTTCTCCAAACACCATTTATTGAACAGGCTGCTCTTTCCCAGTTGCTTTGGCTTCACTGCCTTATCAAAGATCAGTTGTCCATAGATGCGAGGGTCTACTTCTGAAGACTCAATTTGATTCCATTGATCAGTATATCTGTCCTTATTCCAGTACCATGCTGTTTTGAGCACTGTAGCTTTGTAATATGCTTCAAAGTCAGGTAGTGTGAGACCTCCCACTTTGGTCCTCTTTCTCAAGATATTTTTGGCTATTTGGGGCACCTTACCCTTCCAAATAAATTTAGTTATTGGTTTTTCTATTTCTGTAAAGTAAGTTGTTGGGATTTGAATTGGTATTGCATTGAATCTGTAAATCAGTTTAGGTAAAATTGCCATCTTAACTATATTTAGTCTTCCAATCCATGAACAAGGTATGTTCTTCCATTTTTTTAGGTCTTGTTCAATTTCTTTTAGCAGTTTCTTATAGTTTTCTATGTAAAGGTCTTTTGTGTCCTTGGTTAAGTTTATTCCTAAATACTTGATTCTTTTGGTTGCTATTGTAAACGGGATTTTTTCTTGATTTCCTCCTCTTGTTGCACATTACTTGTGTATAGGAACACTACAGATTTTTGTGTGTTGATCTTGTAGCCTGCTACTTTGCTGTATTCATTGACTAGTTCTAGAAGCTTTGCTGTAGATTTTTCTGGATTTCCTACATATAGAATCATGTCATCTGAAAATAGTGAAAGTTTTACCTCTTCCTCTCCAATTTGGATGCCTTTTATTTCTTTTTCTTGCCTAATTTCTCTAGCTAGAACTTCCAGCACAATGTTGAATAACAATGGTGATAGTGGGCATCCCTGTCTTGTTCCTGATCTTAGAGGAAAAGCTTTCAGTCTCTCCCCATTGAGTGTGATGTTAGCTGTGGGTTTCTCATATATTGCCTTTATCATAATGAAAAATTCCCTTCTATTCCTATCCTTTGAAGTGTTTTCATCAGGAAAGGACGTTGAATTTTGTCAAATGCCTTTTCTGCATCAATCGAGATGATCATGTGGTTCTTCTGCTTTGATTTATTGATGTGGTGTATTACATTAATTGATTTTCTTGTGTTGAACCAGCCTTGCACACCTGGAATAAATCCCACCTGGTCGTGGTGTATAATTCTTTTAATGTGCTGCTGGATTCGATTTGTGAGTATTTTGTTGAGGATTTTTGCGTCTATATTCATTAAAGAAATTGGTCTATAATTTTCTTTTTTTGTAGTATCTTTGGTTTTGGTATTAGGGTGATGTCGGCTTCATAGAAAGAGTTAGGTAGCTTTCCCTCTTCTTCAATTTTTTTGAAGAGATTGAGCAGGATTGGTACTAATTCGTTCTTGAATGCTTGGTAGAATTCACATGTGAAACCATCTGGTCCTCGCCTTTTACTTTTTGGCAGCTTTTTGATGACTGAGTCAATCTCTTTACTTGTGATTGGTTTGTTGAGGTCATCTATTTCTTCTTGAGTTAATGTTGGTTTTTTATGCTTTTCTAGGAAGTTGTCCATTTCATCTAAGTTGTCTAGTTTATTAGCATATAGTTGCTCATAGAATCTTCTCATTATCTCCTTAATTTCTGCAGGGTTGGTAGTTATATTTCCTTTCCCATTTCTGATTGCATTTATTTCCATCTGCTCTCTCTTTTTTTTTTTTTTGTTAGCCTAGCCAGTGGTCCATTGATTTCATTGATTTTCTCAAAGAACCAACTTCTGGTTTTGTTGATTCTCTTTATTGTTTTCCTGTTCTCAATTGCATTTATTTCTGCTCTAATCTTTGTTATTTCTTCCCTTCTGCTTGCTTTGGGGTTAGTTTGCTGTTCTTTCTCTAATTCCTTCAGGTGAACAGTTAACTCTTCAATTTTTGCTCTCTCTTCTCTTTTAATATAGACATTTAGGGCAATAAATTTCCCTCTCAGCACCACCTTTGCTGCATCCCATAAGTTTTGATAAGTTGTGTTTTCATTGTCATTTGCCTCGAGGTATTTACTAATTTCTCTTGTGATTTCTTCCTTTACCCACTGGTTTTCTAAGAGGGTTTTGTTTAGCCTCCATATGTTTGTGAATTTTATGACCTTCTGCCTTTTATTTATTTCCAACTTCATTCCATTATGGTCTGAAAAAGTGTTTTGTACAATATCAATATTTTTAAATTTGTTGAGACTTGCTTTGTGACCCAACATGTGGTCTATCCTAGAGAATGTTCCATGAGCACTTGAGAAAAAAGTGTATCCTGCTGTTGTTGGATGTAGTGTTCTATAAATGTCTGTCAAGTCTAGTTCATTTATCATACAATTCAACGTCTCTGTTTCTTTAGTGATCCTCTGTCTAGATGTTCTATCTATTGATGAGAGTGGTGTATTGAAATCTCCAACTATTATTGTAGAGGTATCTATTTCTCCTTTCAGTGATCACAGTGTTTTCCTCATGAATTTTGGGGCATTCTGGCTTGGTGCATAAATATTTATGATTGTTATGTTTTCTTGATGAATTGACACTTTTATTAATATATAGTGTCCTTCTTTGTCTCTTTTAATTGTTTCAATTTTGAAGTCTAACTTGTCTGATATTAATATAGCTACTCCCGCTTTTTTCTGATTGTTGTTTGCATGAAATATGTTTTTCCAACCTTTCACTTTCAGTCTATTTTTGTGCTTGTGTCTAAAGTGAGTTTCTTGTAGACAGCATATAGATGGGTCCTGTTTTTTAATCCATTCTGCCAGTCTGTGTCTTTTTATTGGGGAGTTTAATCCATTTATGTTTAGTGTTATTACTGTAAGGGCAGTACTTTCTACTACCATTTTGTTTTTTGGAATTTATATGTCGTATCTTATTTTTTCCTCTCCTTTTACCTTTCCTGATAATCTTCATTTCTGCGCTCTTCGCCAACTCTCTCTCTCCTGTCTTTTCCTATCAGCCTGTAGCACTCCCTTTAGTATTTCTTGTAGTGCCGGTCTCTTATTCACAAACTCTCTCAGTGTCTGTTTGTCTGAAAATGTTTTAATCTCTCCCTCATTTTTGAAGGAAAGTTTTGCCAGATATAGAATTCTTGGTTGGCAGTTTTTCTCTTTCAGTATCTTAAATATATCATGCCACTCTCTTCTTGCCTCCATGATTTCTGTGGAGAAATCTGTACATAGTCCTATTGACCTTCCCTTGTATGTGATGGATTGCTTTTCTCTTGCTGCTTTCAGGATCCTCTGTTTGTCTTTGACATTGGACAATCTGATCAGTAAGTGTCTTGGTGTAGGTCTATTAGGATCTATTCTATTTGGGGTATGCTGTACTTATTGAATCTCTAATTTTCTGTCTTTTATAAGGGTTGGGAAATTTTCTGTGAATATTTCTTCTATTACTCTTTCTGCCCCCTTTCCCCTCTCTTCTCCTTCTGGGATACCCATAACATGTATATCTGTGCATTTCATGTTGTCACTCAGCTCCCTAAGACCCTGCTCATATTTTTCCATTTTTTTCACCATCTGTTCTTTTGTGTGTATGAATTCGAATGACCTGTCTTCCAGTTCACTGATCCTTTCTTCTGCCTGTTCAAATCTACTGTTGTGTCCCTCCATTGTGTTTTTCATCTCCTCCATTGTGGCCTTCATTCCCATGAATTCTGCCATTTGTTTTTTTAAGTTTATGAATTCTTCTTTATGGTCAGCCAGTGTCTTCTTTATATCCTTCAGCTCTTTTGCTATATCTTCCTTCATTTCATCGAATTTATTTAGCATTAGTTGCCTCCACTCCTGTGTCTCAGCTGAGCTATTAGTTTTTTCCTTTGGCTGGTCCATGTTTTCGTGTTTCCTGGTATGGCTTGTTATCTTAAGTTGTCTAGGCATCTGATTTTCTTGATTAGCTTATTTTGGAGCTTGTTTTCTATCTTTTACCTAGTGGTTTTCTTGTTGGTTGGCTTTGTTCTCTGGCCTCTGTTATTCAGTTCAACTTATTCTAGACCTCTAACTTAGGTTCTATTTAGTTGATCAGAATTTTTCCCCTCTTGTTTTTTCTGTTTCTTGCTCTGCCTCTATGTAACCTTTTTGTGAGTGGGTCTCCTCAGATATGGTTGACCCTAGTCAGATTTTCCCAGTCTAGTGAGGCCCAGCTCTCATTGGGAGGGTATGGAGTTTTCCTGAGAATGAGACCCTCCTATGAGGCCTTTAGAATTGGTGCTTTTCCTCTCCTGTCCAGCAGGTGGCGCTTGCCAGCCCACAGTTCCCCCACCAGTGTAAGGAGGTATGTAGACTTTAGTTCTCCTGGTGACTCTGATCCTGTCGGGGGCGTGGCTGACTGAAGCAGGAATCTGAATTCCAGCCCCTGGGGTCTGAGTTCCCAAAAGGAGGACTGCCAGTTGAGCTGGACCTCCCTCCACTCTCCCAATCCTCAGAACACCAGTTGTCTCTCAGGGGCACTATTCCCTTCTCCCCTCTCGTCTTTGGGGCCTCTCCAGGTAGATTCCTTGGTCAGCCTGAGTTGCCAATTAAAGACGGGGGTGGAGGCCTTCAGTAGTGAATAGGGAACTCAAAGATGCTGTGGGTACTCTGTCTCCCCCCAAGCCCAGCCTAGTCCCTCAACCTGGGCTTTCCGATACAAAATAACCACATATGTTACTTTTAGATTAAAAAAAAAATAGAAAAGAAAAACAAGAAAAAGAAAAAAAAAAAAAAAAGAGTCTCTTTTAAGTCTTTCCCCAGCCTGGAAGTTTTGTCAGTGTCAGAATAGAGCATTTAAAGATATGCTTTGGGCTATTGTCTGATAATTACTCTCAAACAGCTCCAGTTCCACCCCTGCCGGGGGCTATTGAAATGCAAAAAGATAAGGGATCAGTGAGAAGCCAGAAGGGACAAAATGTAGGGAAAAAAATGGCTTTTTTGGAGTCTGGGAATGGGTGCCCGCTTTTACGTGCCCCCACTTCTCGGAGCCCAGCCCTTCTTTAGCACCCCAGCTCCCAAAATTAGTTAATTAATTTGTTAATTAATTCTGCAGTTGAGGCTGGGTTGAGCCTCCCTTCTTGCCCTCAGCAGATTGCTGTTTTTTGTCCCCCCCCCTTTCAGGGAGCTGGCAGCAAGACAGTCTGTGAGGTCTGGGTGGGGAGGGGCGCCAGACCCCTGGTCCGGGGAGCTTACAATGTTCGCTGCGATCTCAGCTTTTCCTCCAGTTCCAAACTTGCGTCCAATGTGTGACTGGTTACTGGAGACCCCGAAAACACTGTTTCATATAGTTCTTGGGTAATTGCCAGTTGCTCTAGGGGAGAGATGAAATTCTGCTCCTCACCACTCCATCTTGCCCTGCCCTCCAGCAAGCCTTTTTCTTCACCAGTTTTGACATGGGCTCAATACTCTTGACTCTATTTTTTTCTTTTTTGGTGTGTATGAAATCTTATCATATGTTTGTATTCATGTAATCACCATCACAATCAGGATACAGAACTATTTCATAACCTCAAATAAACTCCTTCTTACTTAGTCACACCCTCTGCCATAACCCCAATCCCTGAAATGACAATCTGTTCTCCAACACAATAACTTTGGCAGATAAGTGGAACTATAGAGTATGTACCATTTTGAGATTGGATTTTTTTTTCAAAATTCAGCAAAATATCCTTGATATGCATCCAAAATGTTGTATGTATCAATAATTCATTCCTTTTTATTGCTGAGAAATATTTTATTGTATAGATTACCACAGTTTGTTTACCCTTTCACTTGTTGAAGTATATTTGGATTGTTTCCATTTTCAGGTTATTACAAATAAAACTATGAATGTCTATATAAGGAGACTGCTCTAACATTTTGGCAATAAACTGGCAATCGTTACTTGTTTTGCTCAAACAATTTCTGTCATTAGAGAAATTGTGGGCTTACAGAATAATCATGCATAAAATACATGATTCCCATACACCACCCCATCACCAACACTTGCATTGGTGTAGAAAATTTGTTACAATTGATAATAGCACTTTTTCTGTAATTCTATTTCTTAACAGTGGTTACATTTTTTACAATGGATGAAACATTATTAAAGTAGTACTATTAACTATTATCCATAGTTTATGTAGAGGTAGTTTTCCCATGTTCCCAAACTACTATTTATTATTATTTTTTCATGCATGTCTTTATTTTATTGCTCATCTACTCATTCACTGGATAAAGGGGTTGTCAATCACAAGGTTTTTACAGTCACACAGCCACAGAATAAAAGCTATACAGTTACACTCTCATTATCAAAGATTGATTCAACAATTTCAAGTTTTTCCTTCTGGCTAGTTTAATACACTAGAAACTGAAAATGATATCAATATAATGAGTCATTAATCATACTCATTTTTTAAATCCTAACTTCTTTGTTACAAGTCCTCCCTCTCCTAAAATCACTCTCTCAGTCTTCAAGGATATATAGGCAATGACCATTCTAACTTCATCATGGTGAAAAGGGTGTCAACATTATGGGGTACAGGAATGAAACTCATTGATGTTCTTGAAGAGACTGGTACCTCTGGTTTTCCAGGATTATCTGGCATAGAAACAACCTGGAGGATTTAAGTTTCTGAAACAATACACTTGATAAGTAAAACTTTTATATATTCTTGGATAGAGCCCAGGTTATTCTTTAGGGTTTTCAGGAATATTGTTGGCTGGGGCTTGGCACACTGAGGCAAATTGCAATATCTGACTGAAGCTTTATAAAAGTAATCACCAGAATGACCTTTTGACTTGATTTGAAATCTCTTAGCCATGTAAACTTTATTTTGTTTCATTTCTTTTCCCCTTTTGGTCAAAAAGGCATTGCCAATCCCATGATGCCAGGGCCAGTCTCATCTCTGGGAGTGATGTCCTGCATTGGAAATCACTCTTTGACTGCATTCTCCATACCTATCTTATATTCATTACATACCACAAGGTATGTGAGGAGGAAAGAAAATGTCTCACTGAAACTATTCCCTTCTTCTAAGCATCATCCGGGACTACAGTAAGTGAAATCCAAAATTTTTCACTTTTAGGTCTCTAGAGTAACTAAAAAGGGGGAAAAACTATTGTGGAAGCAACTCCAAGCCAGGGACAAAATTACATTCCTCTATGAGTGAGATATGAGCTGTGTTTAGAGGAGACCAATATCAGACAAATCTGCAAGACTGGCCATCCCATCACTTGGCCTTTTACAGAGTAGTTCAGAGCAACAGGACTCAAACTTTCATGAGCATCATAAACATCTTGGGGGAATTGTAAAAACAGTTTGTCTACCTAAAGTATGGACTTAATAATATTAACATCATTAATTATGACATACATAACACACTTAAGTAAGATTTTAACAATAAGAAAACTGTTTCTGTGTATATGGGTATTCTCTACAGTAATTTCACATTTTTTCTCTAAGTCTAAAGCTATTTTAAAATTTTAAAAAGTTATTATAAAATCAGATTGCTGGGTATCACCCCTATATTTTCTGATTCTGTTAATCTATTGTGAGTACCTTACTATTCAAAGTGTGATTCAAAGAAAAGCAGCATCAGCATCATTTGGAAGCCTGTTTGAAATATAGAATCTGAAGTTCAAAACCAGACCTTATGAAAAAGAATCTGTATCTTTACAAGATCCTTAGGTAATTTTATACACATTAATGTTTGAGAAGCCTTAGTCTATAAAGATTGTCTTATCTAACTTTAAAGACTGCTTTCTTTCTGATTTGGATAGGCAAAAGAAAGAATCAGTGAACTAGAAGACAGGAGAATCAAAATCTTACAGACAGAAGAACAGATAGAGATAACAATGGAAAAAAATGAGCTGGGTTTCATGGATTTGAATGACGGTCCAAAATGCACAAATGTACATATCATGGGTGTCCCAGAAGGAGAAAAGAAAGGAAAAGGTGCAAAAAGAATATTTGAGAAAATAATAGCCCCAAATTTCACCAATTCTTATGAAAGATGTACATATAAATGCCCAAGAATCAAAACATACTCCCAACAGAATAAATCCTAATAGACCTACTCTGAGACACATACTAATCAGAAATTCATATGAAAATGGTAAAGAGAGAAACATTAAAGCAGCAAGAGAAAATCAATTCATCACGTACAAGAGAACAACATTAAGATTAAGTGCCAAGCTTTCACCAGAAACCATGGAGAGGAGAAGGCAGTGGAATGATATATTTAAGGTTCTGAAAGAGAAAAACTGTCAGTCAAGAAGTCTTTATCCAATAAAACTGTCCTTCAAAAATTAGAGTTTAATCTATACAGAGATAAACAAAAAAACAAGGGAATTTGCAATAAGAGTACAGCTCTACAAGAAATACTAAAGGGAGTTCTGCAGGCTAAAAGGAAAAGACAGGATAGATAGTTGTGTAGGAGAGTGTAGAAATGAATATTATCAGTAAGGGTAAGTAAAAGTGTAAAAAGAGAGACAAAAGTAAAGTATGACATATAAAAAACAAAAGATAAAATGGTTTAGGTAAGTACTGTGATTACATTAATAACATTGAATGTAAATGGATTAAACTCCCCAATCAAAAGACACTTTGGCAGAATAGTTTTAAAAGTATGATCCATTTATATGCTGTCTACAAGAGACTCACCTTAGATGCAGACAAATATATACTGAAAACAAAAAGCTGGAAAAAGATTCCACATAAAGCATAACCACATGATCATCTCAACTGAGGAAGAAAATGCATTTGGTAAAATCCAACATCTTTTCTTCATAAAAGCACTTTGAATGATAGGAATAGAAGAAAGCTTCCTAACATGATAAAGGGCATATATTACAAACACACAGAAAACATCATACTCAATGGTGAAAGACTGAAAGCTTTACCTCTGATATCTGGAACCAGACAAGTATGCCCACAGTCACAACTGTTATTCAACATTGTGCTAGAAGTTATAGCTAGAGCAGTTAGGCAAGATAAGAAAGAAAGGACATCTGAATTAGAAAGAAAAGAGTAAAACTTTCACTATTTGCAGATGACATTACCCTATATATAGAAGTCCTGAAAAATTCACCACAAGGCTACTAGAGCTAATAAACCAATTCAGCAAAGTGATGGGTAACAAGATTAACATGCAAAAATCAGCAGTTTCCAATACACTAATATTGAGCAATCTGAAGAGGAAATAAAGAAAAAAAAATTCCATTTATAATGGAAACTAAATGAATTAAATATCTAGGAATAAATTTAACCAAGGATCCAAAGGACCCATACACAGAAAGCTACAAAACATTGCTCAAAACAACTAAAGAAGACCTAAATGAATTATAGAATATTCTGTGTTCATTGACTAGGAAGGCAAAATATCATTAAGATGTCAATTTTACCCAAATTGACTTACCTATTCAACACAATCCCAACAAAAATCCTATAAACCTACATTGCACAAATGCAATTATCACTTTTATTTGGAAAAATAAAGTGCCCCAAGTACCCAAAAAACATCTTGAGAAAGAACAGTGAAGTTGGAGGACTCATAATTCCTGACTTTAAAACATATTACAAAGGTACAGTGGTCAAAACCAAATGGCATTGGCATAAAGATAGTTATATTGACCAATAGCAACAAATTGAGTGTTCAGGAACAGACACCCAGATCCATGTCCAATTGATATTTGACAAGGATGTCAAGTTCATTCAATTGGGAAGGAGTAGTTTGTTCAACAAATGGTCCTGGGAGTACTGAATATCCATATTCAAAGGTATGAAAGAAGATCCCTATCTCACACCTTATTCAAATATTAACTCTTAATGGATAAAAGACCTAAGTATAATAACCAGGACCTTAAATCTCCTAGAAGAAAATGAAGTGAAGCACTTTTAAGATCTTGTGATAGGCAACGGTTTCTTAGCATTTACAGCCAAAGCACAAGCAATGAAAAAAAAAAAAAACAGGTAAATGGGACCTCCTCAAAATTAAGAACTTTTGAGCTTCAAAGGACTTTGTCACAAAAATGAATATGTAATAACCTACACAATGAGAGAAAATATTTGGAAAGAAAATATCTGATAAAAGTTTGATATCCTGAATATATAATTTCTTCCTGCACCTCAACAATAAAAAGACATAAAACCCAATTAAATAATGGGAGAAAGACATGAATAGACACTTTTCCAAAGATGAGATAAAAATGGCTAAAAAGTGCATGAAAAGATGCTCAACATCATAACTTATTAGGGAAATGTGAATTAAAACCACAGTGAGATATCATTTCACACCTAATAGAATGGCCAGTATTAAACAGAAAACTACATGTGTTGAAGAGTATGTGGAGAAATAGGGCCACTCAGTACCTGCTGGTGGTAATGTAAAATGTTTCAGCTGCTGTGGAAGACAGTTTGGTCGTTCCTCAAGAAGCTAATCATAGAATTGCCATATTATCTGGCAATCCCACTACTAGGTATGTACCCAGAAGAACTGAAAACAGAGACTTGAACAGACATTTTCACACTGAAGTTCATAAAGAAATTCTTAAAAATTTCCAAAAGGTGGAAGCAACCAAAGTGTCCATCAGCCAATGAATGGATAAATAAAATATGGTGTATATATACATTGGAATATTATTCATCTCTAAGAAGGAATGAAGCAACAACATGGATGAGCCTTGAGGATATTATGTTGAGTAAAAACACCAGAAACAAAAGGGAAAATACTGTATGATATCACTGTTATGAATTAATTATAATAAGCAAGCTAATAGAGTTAGAACCAAGAATATAAGTTATCAGGAGACAGAGATGAGTTAGAGAATGAGGAGTTGATGCTTAACTTTTACAGAATTTATAATTGGGCTGAGGGTAATGTTTTGGAAATGGGTGGTGGTAATGGTAGCACATTATTGTGAGTGTAATTCAATAGCATGAATGTGGCTAGAAGAAGAAACTTTGAGATGTATGTATTACTAGAATACAAATTAAAAGATAAAACTTAAATCTGTACAGCACAGTGACCCTATTTTAGATGATGGACTCTAGTTAATATTACAATTATAAGAATGTTCTTTCATAGCTTGTAACAAATGTATGATACTAACACAAGGTGGTAAAAATAGAGTGGTATATGGGAAAATAATACACCTAATGTAAATAATGGATGATAAATAGAACTATTTTAATAATCTGTCATCAATTGTAACTAAGGGAACTGCTTTTAAAAATAGTACAATTATTAAAAAGGGCTATCATTAATAATAACAAATATTCCACACCAATGCAAGGTATTGGTGTTGGAGTGGTGTATGGGAATCCTGTATTTTATGCATGATTGTTTTGTAAACTCACTTCTATAATAAAAATATTGCCAGCCAATAATTTCATATCCAGTGAGACTTTCTTTCAAAAATGAGGGTGATTTTAAGACATTCCCAGATAAACAAAAGCTGAGCAAATTCATTTCCACTAAAACTGCCCTACAAGAATTCCATAGGGAATTCTGCAGACTGAAAGGAAAAACAGTATACAGTGGCTCATAATACAGCATAAAAAATAAAGACTTGTGGTAAAAGTAAGAATTTAGGTAATTTTAAATACCAGTATGTTGGAGTATATTGATTGGTAAAGGTAACAATGTGGTTAATTTTAAATACCAGCATAATGTAGTGTATTGATTGCTAGAATAAAAATTAAAAGATAAGTAAGTGTACTTCTTACTAGAGATGCTAAAATGCAATTGCATAAAAGGTAATTGTAAATGTATGGTTTTGGACATAAAATGTATAAAGTTGTAAGTGAAAACAAGGACAACAAAGTGTGGGAGTTCAAAAGAGTATAGGAAAGTATGTATGTTCACTGTTGAAGGTAAGTTGGCATCAAACCAATGTGATTGGTTTTTCTTTAAGATATTAAATTTTAACCCCATTGTAGCCACAGGAATATTAGGTGAAAAATATATCCAGAGAGAAAAGAGAAGGCATTCAATATGGTACAAAGGAAAAAAATCAAATAAATATAAAAGTAAGCATTAATGAAAGGTTTGAGGAAGGTATCAGACATACAATTGCTTAATAGTAAAATGGCAGAAGAAAGTCTTGCATTATCAGTACTCATGCTGAGTGTAAGTGGATTAAACTCTCTAGTCATTAGGCAGAGACTGTAAGAATGGATAAAAAAGCATGACCCAAATATATGCGATCTTCAAGAGACTCACTTTACTTTCAAAGATACAAGCAGGTATAAAGAGAAAGGATGGAAACAATATACCATACAATTAGTAACCAAAGGAGAGCTGGGGTAGCTATACTAATACCAGATAAAATAGACTATATCAAAAACAGTTACAAGGGACAAATATTGACATCATATACTGAAAAAGGGACAATTGACAGATGTAACAATTATAAATATATATGCACCCAAGAGCAGAGCTTCAAAATAGATGAAGAAAATACTTACAGATTTGATGAGAAAAATTCATGGTTCTACATTAATAGAAGGAGACATTAATACACCTCTTTCAATACTGGATAGAAGACCTAGTTAGAAGATCAATAAGGAAATATAGGACCTGAAATATACTCTAAACCAAGTTGACAAAGCAAACATATATAAGAAACTGAACCCAACCAATAGAGAACACACATTCTTATAGAATACACAAGGATAATTCTACAAGATAGACCATATGTTGGGTCATAAAACAAGTCTCAATAAATTAAAAATATTGAAAATGTATAATGTGTTTACTCTGACCACAAGAGAATGAAGCTAGATAAATAAAGCATAGAGAGAAATAAAAATTCACAAATATGTGGAAATTAAATTATATACTCTTAAACAACAAGTGGGGTAAAAAGTAGATCAAATGTGAAATTAGGAACTATCTTGAGGCAAATGAAAATTAAAATACATCGTACCAAAATTTATGGGATGCAGTGAAGGCAGTGCTGAGAGAAATTTTTATCTCTACATGCCCACATTGAAAATGAAGAAAAACTTCAAATCCAAAAGATCAATAAAATTGACAAACCCTTAGACTGACAAAGAAAAAAGGGAGAGAATACATATGAAGAAAATAATAAATGAAAAGGGGAGAATGACTAATGACTCCAATGAACAAAGGGCTATAAGAAGAGAAGTTCCAGGGAGGATGGCAGAGTAGGAAGGTGCAGTACTCACTCCTCCTCTATAAACAGCTAGCGGACAGGCCGAAAGTATCTCACACAACTGTTCTGGGGCTCCAGAGGCCAGGGGAGTATTGTGCAGCAGCCAGGGAAGAGCAGGAAGAAGAGGCTGTGACACTGCTGTAAAGAACAGTGAGTAAATTGCTCACCAGTGACTGTTGGCACCCAACAACCACTCTCAAGACCAGTCACCTCAAATCAGTTTCCTGGCTTGCTGCTGCAGATGAATAGGGATGCAGAAGCCCTCTTCCTCAAGAACAGGGGTGGCATGGCCAAGAACTGCTCACAGCTTCTGATTAGGAAATTGAGATTACTCTGTCCTGGCTTTGAGTCATTATTCTTCCCAACCCTGGATAGGGAAAACAACAGCCATTGTTTCAACCACATCCCCAAAAGGGGCAAAGATGGTGGAGGTTCAAAGACACAGGACCTCCTTAGGGATGTGGGGAAAAATTTCTGAAGAGTGTCATCTTCTGGGCAGGCCAGGAAAGCACAGCTTTGGGGACCTGTAAAAAAGTTTTTGAAATTTTTACTGACTGTCTCCCAAGGGTCCTTTGGAACTGGTATGTGCTCCTTTTGTGGGTCCATGGCCCAGTCCTGGCTTGGAAGTCTTGAATTGAGAAGGCCCTCTCTCTGGGGTGACCCTCCTTCCAGAATTTTTCCTCCAGGCAAAAGGAGAGTGATAAAACAAACTATACAAGCAAAACAAAAACAAACAGAACAGATCAATATTCCTGAAGAAGGAACAGAGGAAAGGAAGCTTTCTCCTAGGGGTGAAACAATTGCACAAATAGTGCAATTTTACAAATTGTACCACATACCCAGGGCCAGAATCAGATGAAGTCATGTTAAAAGAATCTGATCAGTTAAACAGGGGCAATTCTAAAATTTTAGAATAAGTTGAACCAATTCAAAGAAGAGTCTTAACACAAAGTTGTATAATGATAAAACCTAAGGCCAGAGAGAGAAACTGACCTTCAAAATTAGCTCATCAAGGTAATCAGGTACCTACACATCAGCAAAAACTACAAGCCATGCTAAGACACAGGAAGATGTGGCCCAGTCACAGGAGAAAATTAAAACTTTGTAAGAGGCACAGAATTTGAAAAAACTAACCAAAAACGTTCAAACAAATCTCATAAATCAATTCAAGGAGATGAAGTATAATATGGCTAAAGAGATCCAGGATACTAAGAACAAATTGAGCATAAAGAAAAGTCTGAAAGTATGGAAAGAAACATTACTGAACTTATGGGAATGGAAGACAAAAGAGAAGAGATTTAAAATACACTAGAAGCATATAACAGGAGATTTGAACAGGCAGAAGAAGGAAACAGCAAAATAGAAGATATGAGACTTGAAATCTTACAGACAGATGAACAGAGAGAGAAAAGACTGGAAAAACCTTGAGCAGGGTTTCAGGAAATGGAATGACAGCGTGAAGTGCACAAACATATATGTTATGGGTGTCACAGAAGGAGAAGAGAAGGAAAAAGGAATAGCAAGGATGTTTGAGGAAATAAGAGTTGAAAATTTCCCAACTGTTATAAAAGAAATAAATATATATGTCCAAGAAGCACAACATACTCCAAAGAAAATAAATCCTAATAGACCTACTCTAAGACACATAAAAATCAGAATACCAAATGCCAAAGATAAAGAGAGAATCCTGAAAGCAGGACAAGAAATCAATCCATCATATACAAAGGAACAGCAATAAGATTAAATACCAATGTCTCATAAAAAACTACAGAGGCAAGAAGACATATACTTAAGGTACAGAAAGAAAAAAACTGCCAGCCAAGAATTCTTTATCTAAAAAAACTGTCCTTCAAAATGAGGGAGAGTTTAAAATATTCACAGAGAAATAGAAACTGACAGTGTTCATAAGAACAGTCTCACAAGAAATACTAAAGGGGCTTCTGCTGGCTGAAAGGAAAAGACATAATAGCAAGGCCTGGAAGAGAGTGTAGAACTGAAGTTTTCTAGTAAGGGTAACTAAAAGGGTAAAAAGAGAGATGAAAATAAGACATGACATATAAAAATCAAAGGATAAAAAGTTGAAGTAAATACTGCCTTTGGATAAAAAAAAGCATGCTGCATCTACATGCAGTCTAAAAGAGACTCACCTTAGATCCAAGGAAAAACTATGTTGAAAATGAAAGTTTGTAAAAAGGTATTCCTCAAAAAAAGAGATGGAGTAGCTATACTAATACCAGAATAAAAGACTTTTAAAGCAAAACGGTTGAAATGATAAATAAAGACACTATATATTAATAAAATGGGCAATATACCATGAAGAAATAACAAAAATATGCAACTAAAAATGTGCCTCAAAATTCATGAGGCAAAACTGAAGAGAGAAATAGATACCTCTACAATAATAGTTGAAGACTTCAGCACACCATGCTCACCTCTAGACAGATGATCAATAAGGAAACAGAACACTTGAATAATAGATAACTGAACTATACCTAACATACATATACAGAACATTTCACCCCCAAAGAGCAGGATATACATTCTTCTCAAGTGCTCATGGATCATTATCCAGGATAGACCATATGTTGGGTCACCAAACAAGTCTTAATAAATTTGAAAAAGATATGCAGAGCACTTACTCTGATCATTAAGGACTGAAGATGGAAAGCAATAACAGGGAGAGAAATAGAAAATTCAATAATATATGGAGGTAAAACAACAAACACTTAAACAGTTGGTAGGTCAATGAAGAAATTGCAAGAGAAATCAGTAAATTATCAAGATGAAGGAAACAAGAATGCAATACATAAAAACATACGGGGAGAGGAAGAATTAAAAGTTTCATTGTTTGCAGATGACATGATCGTATATGTAGAAAATCCTGAAAAATCTACAGCAAAGCTACTAGAACTAATAAATGAATAGAGCAAAGTGGCAGGATACAAGATCAACATGCCAAAATCAGTAGTGATTCTATACACTAGTAAGGAGCAATCTGAGGAAGAAATCAATAATAAATTCCATTTATTATAGCAGCCAAAAGAATCAAATATTTAGGAATAAATTTAATGAAACACAAAAGCCCTATACACAGAAAACTGCAAGAAATTGCTAAAAGATGTCACGTAGAACCCAAATAAATGGAAGGGCATCCATGTACATGGATTGGAAGACTAACTATAGTTAAGATGTCAATTCTACTTAAACTGATTTATATATTCAATTCAATATAAATTAAAATCCCAACAACTGACTAGAAGAAATAGAAAAATCAATAAACAAAATTATTTGGATGGGCAGGTTGCAATGAGTTGCCAAAAGAATCTTGAGAAAGAAGAATAAAGTGGAAGCACTCACATTACCTAACATGGAAGCATATTACAAAAGCTACAGTGATCAAAACAGCACAGTTCTGGCACAAAGATAAATATACTGATCAATTGAATTGAATTGACTGTTAAGAAATAGACCCTCACATCTTCAGACCAATGAACTTTGATAAGGCAGTCAAGCAAATACAACTGGGAGAGAGAAGCCCCTTTAATAAATACTTGATGGCCATATCCAAAAGAATGAAAGAGGACTCTGCTTTCACAAGTTTTACAAAAATTAAGTCAAAATGCATCAAATACCTAAACATTAGTGCTAAGACCATAAGACTCTTAGAAGAAAATGTAGGGCAATATCTTAAAGATCTTGTGGTAGGAGGTGGTTTCCTAGACCTTACACCCAAAGTGTGAGCAACCAAAGAACAAATAGACAAATGGGATGTTCTCAAAATTACATACATTTGTACATCAAAGGATTTTGTCAGAAAATTAAAAGGCAGCCTATGCAATGGGAGAAAATGTTTGGAAATCACATATCATATAAGGGTTTAATATCCAGAATATATAAAAAAAGCAATACTACAACACAACAGAAAGACAAACAACATAATTAAAAAATGGGCAAAAGACATGGACAGACACTTTTCTGAAGAGGAAATACCAATGGCTCAAAAACATATGAAAAATTCTCAACTTCATTGGCTCTTAGGGAAATGCAAGTCAAAACCACAATGAGATATAATCTCACACCTACCAGAATGGCCATTATCCAAAAAACAGATAATTATATGTGCTAGAGAAGATGTGGAGAAAGAGGCACACATTCACTGTTGGTGGGAATGTCAGTGGTGCAACCACTATAGAAGACAGTGTGGCATTTCCTCATGAAGCTAAGTATAGATCTGCCATATGACCCAGCTATTCCATTACTAGGTATATATTCAGAGAAATAGAAAGTTAAGACACAAACAGACCAATGTTTATTGTGGCATTATTCACGAATGCCAAGAGATGAAAATGGCCCAAATGTCCATTAGTGAACAAGTTGATAAAGAAACTGTGGTACATACACATGATGGAAAATTACACAGCTGTAAGACAGAATAAAGACATGTTCCATATAATAATGTGGATGAACCTTGATGACATTATGCTGAGCAAAGTTAGCCAGAAACAAAAGGACCAATACTATATGGTCTCACTAACATGAACTAACATTAATGAGCAAACTTTGAGAGTTAACAGCTGATAACACAGGCTATCAAGAGATAGAAAGAGGGTAGAGATTTAGCATTTGATGCTGAATGACTACAGAATGTTCAGCAGGATTGATTGTATAGATCCAGAAAGAGATAGCATAATACTGTGTGATGGTAGCACAATATTGTAAGTACACTGAAATAAGATGACTGTGAGCAAAGATGAAAGAGGTGGGATAGGGGCATGTAGAACACCAGAGGTAAAGATAGATGTTAAAGACTGGGGCTGTGTAACTTAGCAAAAACTGGAGTGGTCAATGAAGGTGACTCAATGTACAAATATAAAAATGTTTTTACATGTGAGAAAACAAATGAATATCAACCATAAAGAGTGTTGAAAAAGGGATGGTAATAGGGAAAAATATAATCAAATCAAATTGGAGTCTATAATCAACAGTAACATTGTAATATGCTTCCATCAAATGTAAGAAAGGCAATATAACAAAGCTAAATGTGTATGAGAGAGGAAAATAAGGCAGAGATATGGGATTCTTGGTAGTGGTGTTGTTGTCTGACCTTACTATTATATTGTACTGTATGATGTTTTATTTTTCTTATTATCTTTTTTATTATTCACTAAAAACACTTTTTACATAGTAATCAATATGTTCAAGTGCTGACTGTGGTGATAAATGCACAAATATATGATAATACTGTGAACAACTGATTGTACACTGTGGATAACTGTATGATATGTGAATATGTCCCTTTAAAATTGTAGGAAAAAAGATAAATAGGGAAAAAAGTACTGGAGAAAACATGCAGAGAGAGATGTACCTATTTTCTGTTGATGAGGAGGCAGAATGGTGTAGCCTTTCTGGAAGTCAATGTGGTGGTTCCACAAGAAGCTAAGTATGTGGGGGCCATAATGTCCTGCAATCTCATTATGAGGTATATACTTGGAAGATCTGAGAACAGACACATGAATGGACATTTGCACACTGCTGTTTATGGAGACAGTATTCATGATTTGCAATGGGTGGTGGTGGCCTAAGGATACCTTGATGAGGGACAGCATGGTGAACTGTGGTGTATGCATGCAATGGAATATTGAGCAACTACAAGAAGTGAAGCTGTGAGACATATGCAACAAGGTGAATGGATGTTGTAAACAGCATTTTGAATGAAGTATGCCAGAAACAAAGGCAAACACTACAATGCCTCACCAATACGGACTAACTACAATGTGTAAACTCAGAATTGAATCTTAGAATGCAGCCTAACAGGGGAATGATTTTTGTAATAGTCCTTAGATTGCAAGCTCTTATAGCAGTCAAATCTATTCCTGAATTGTAATGGCTATCTCCAAACTCTGAGATCCTGATCCCCTTGTGTATAATCTGATCTGTCTCTGGAACATGGGGTATCTGTGTGACACCTGAAACTCAGAGCTAGAGCTAGGTAGATATGAATGTCAGTATTAGCACCTACAGCAACTGTTAAATAAAAAGCTGAAAAAAGCCCAGAGTTCAATTAGAGGTATGAATGAGGAAGATCTAGTTAAGACTAGGGCAAATTGGGCCAAAGGGTAAAGGTCAAAACAGACTGTGTTTTGAAACTTCAACTTCCATGTGAGACCAAGGGAAGAGATGTCTCTTTGGTGCAGGATCTATATTTTGCAAACAATATAACTTCTACAGTAAGTTTGTTCAAACACCATAATTACATGGAACTTTGAATAGGAAGTGAGATCTGGTAGGTTTTTACATCTGTGTGAAATAGTGACACATTCCAAAATAATTTTGGCAGAGAATAAAAATATATATGCAATGCCCCCCCTGAAGAGCTGGGGGAAAATGTGGAAGTGTTGGATTTCCTCACCTAGATTGTTGCTGATGTTCTCACAGAAATTGAGAACTGATGGTTTGGTATGCTGAGCACTCTATCTTGAGACTTGCCCTCATGAAACTCATTACTGCAAAGGAAAGACTAAAACTGCTTATAGTTGTGCCAAATGGTCTCCCCCTGAGTACCTCTTTTTCACTTAGATATGGCCCTCTCTCTCTGGCTAAGCCAACTAGGCAGGTGAACGCACTGCCCTCCCTGTACATGGGACCTGACTCCCAGGGGTTTAAATCTCCCTGTCAAAGCAGGATATGACTCCCAGGGATGTATCTGGACCTGGCATCATGGGATTGAGAACATCTTCTAGACCAAAAGGGGGATGCAAAATGAAACAAAATAAAATTTCACTGGCTGAGAGATTTCAAATGGAGTTGAGGGGTCACTCTGGTGGACATTCTTACACACTATATAGATAACCCTTTCTAGGTTTTAATGTATTGGAATAGCTAGAAGTAAATAACTGAAACTATCAAACTGCAAGCCAGTAGTCTTGACTGTTGAAGATGTTTGTAAAACAGTGAAACTTACAAGGGTTGTCAGCATGATTGTGAAAACCTTGTGGATCACACTCCCTTTATGCAGTGTATGGGTGGATGAAGAAAAATGGGGACAAAAACTAAATGAAAAATAGGGTGGGATGGAGGTGATGCTTTGGATGTTCTTTTTTAATTTTATTTATGATGGTACTATGAACAGTTGATTGTACACAATGGATGATTGTAATCTATGTGAATATATCTCAATGAAACTGAATTTAATTAGAAATACAAACAACTCAATTTTAAAATGGGCAAAAGACATGGACACTTTTCCAAAAAAGAAATACAAATGGCTCAAAAACATATGTAATGATGCTGAACTTCACTGGCTATTAGGGAAATACAAATCAAAACCACAGTGAGATATCATCTCACACCTACTAGAATGGCCATTATAAATAAAACAGAAAATTACAAGTGCTGGAGAGGATGTGAAGAAAGGAGTACACTTATTCACTGTTGGTGGGAATGTAGAATGGTGCAACCACTCTGGAAGACATTGTGACATTTACTCAGGAAGCTAAGCATAAAATTGCATTATGATCCAGCAATCCCATTACTAAGTATATATTTGGAGGAACTGAAGGCAAGGGCACAAATGGATATTACACAAAAATATTTGTAGTAGCATTAGCCATCATTCCCTAGGGATGGAAATAGCACAAATTCCCATCAACAGATGAGTGGATAAACACACTTGGTATATACATATGATGGAATATTATGTAGTTGTAAGACAGAAGAAAGTTATGAAGCATATAACAATATGGATGAAAATTGAGGATGTTATGTTTAGTGAAATTAGCCAGAAATAAAATGACAAATACTGTATGGTCTTACATATATGAGGTAAAATTAATGAGCAAAACTTGAGAGTTGAGAACACAGTTTATCAGGAGTTAGAAAGAGAGTAAAGATCAGGAGTTTGATGCTGAAGGAGTATAGAAAGTTTAACAGCATAGATTGTAATGATCCAGAAATAGATAGTGTGATACAGTGTGATGGTATCACCATATTGTAAGTACACTGAACAAAGATGAGTGTGAGAATGGTTGCAAGAAGAAGGCTAGAGACATGTAGGACACCAGAAGGAAAGATAGCAGATAAAGACAGGGACCATATAACTTAGTGAAACACATAGTGATCAGTGATGGTGATTATATGTGTAAATATAAGAAGGTTTTTACATGAGGAAGGACAAATCAATGTCAATTTTGCAAGGTGTTCAGAATGGGATTGTATTGGGGGCAGTCTACAATCAATGCAAGCTAGAGTCTATAGTTAACAGTAACTTTGTAATATGCCTATGCTAATTGGAACAAAGGCAATATACCAATGTTAAATATCTATGAGGGGGGATACAAAGGAGGGGTGTGGGATTCTTGGTGGTTGTGATGTTGTCTGAACTTTTTAATGTATTTTATTTTTATTTTTCCTTTTATTTTTTATTCATTTTTTTCTTGTTTCATTTCATTATTTTATGTTTTTTCTCCTCTTCCTCTTTTTTACAAGAAAAAAACTGGAAATGTCCCCATATAGATTGTGGCTGTGAATGCATAACTATGTAATTATACCAGAAACTACTGATGGTTTACTTAGGACAGAATGTTTAAAAAATAAACAGTGACACAAGTGCTGGAGAGAATGTGGAGAGATGGATGTACCTAATCACTGCTGGTAGGGGAGTAGAATGGGGCACACAGGAAGATAAGTATGGGTATGCCATATTGTTCTGTCATCCCACAATTGGGTATGTTCTTGGAAGAAATGAGAGCAGGGGCATGAATGGAAATTTGCATGCTAGTGTTTATGACAGCAATTTTCATGATTTTCAATTGATGGTGGTGGCCTAAGGGTACACTGACTAATGATTTGAATGTTGAACTCTATTGAATACATACAATGGAATATTTAACAGCTGTAACAGAAATAAAGTTGTGAGGTATGAAACTAGGTAAATGGACCTTGAGGACAGTATGTTGTGTGAAATAAGCCAGAAATGAAAAGACATACTTTATAATGGCTCACTAATATGGACAAACTATAATGTGCAAACTCTGAGAATTGGATCTGAGAGCATAGGTTATCAGGGGAAGGCTTATTGTAATGGTTCTTACATTGTAAGCTCTTACAGCCGTTACTTATATTCCTGAGTTGTAATGGTTATTTCAAGATTCTGAGATGCTAAGCTCTTGTGTATAACCTGCTTGGTCCCTGGAATTTCAGGTATCTGTGTGACACCTAAGATGCAGAGCTAAAGATTGGTAGCTGTGAATGTCAATATTACTCCATACAGTATATATTAAAGAAGGTGAAAGTGAGATAAGACTTCAATTAGAGATATGAACAAAATGGCCTTGGTTAGGACTAATACAAATCAGACTAAAGGGTAGAGGATGATATTTACTCTGTTTTAAAACTCTAACTTCTATGTGAGACAAAAGGTAGAGATGATTTTTTGGTGAAAAACTTTATGTATAATTTAATTTGTATGGCCAGTTTATTCAAACACAATAATTGCATGGTATCTTGAATAGGGAGTGAGATCTGGTTTGTTTGTACAGGTTATGGTGAAGCCCTCATACATTCCAGAGTAATTTGGGCAGAGTATAAAAAGTATTTGCAAAGCCCCCTGAGGGAATGGGAAAAAATGTGAAAATATTAAATTTCCCCACATGGGGAATTCCTGATATTCTCACAGGCATTGAGGACTACAAATTTAGAAGGCTGAGCCCTCAATCTTCAGTCTTTCCCATATGAATAATGTTACTGCAAGGGAGAGGCTAAGCCTACTTATAATTGTGCCTATGAGTGAAACCTAGAGAACCTCTTTTGTTGCTCATGTGGCCTCTCTCTCTAAGCCAGCTAGGCAGGTGGATGTGCTGCCCTCCTGCCTACATGTGACATGACTCCCAGGAGTGTAAATCTCCCTGGCAATGTGGACATCACTCCCAGTGTGAGTTTGGACCCAGCTTCATGGGATTGAGAAAGCCTTCTTGACCATAAGTGGGAAGAGAAATGAAGCAATGTTTCAGGGACTGAGAGATTTCAAATGGAGTCAAGAGTTCATTCTGGAGTTTATTCTTATGAATTATATAGATATCCCTTTTTAGATTTTAGTGTATTGGAATAGTTAGAAGGAAATAACTGATACTGCCAAACTGCAACCCAGTAGCCTTGATTCTTGAAGATGAGGGTATAACTATGAAGCTTACATGGTGTGACCATGTGATTGTAGAAAACTTTGGGTTCCCACTGCCTTTATCCAGTGTATGGACAGATGAGTAGAAAAAATGACAAAAAGTAAATGAATAATAGGGATGGATAGAGGGGATAGGTGGTTTGGGGTTTTCTTTTTTTACTGTTATTTTTATTCTTATTCTTATTTTTATTATTTGTGGAATAATGAAAATGTTTAAAAATTGATTGTGGTGATGAATGCACAACTATATGATGATAATGTGAACAATTGATTGTACACTTTGGATGATGGTATGTTATGTGACTATATCCCAATAAAATTGCAAGGAAAAAAATAGATGGGCTGCAGCAAAGGCAATGATGAGATGTAAATTTATAACCCTAATCACCCACATAAAAAGGAAGAGATAAAATGAAAGACCAGATTGCACACTTGGAGGAATTACAAAAAGAACAGCAAACCAATCCCAAAACAAGCAAAAGGAAGAAATAACACAATTTAGAACAAAAATTAATGAAATTTTAAAAATACAGAGAAATAATAAAAGCAAATCTGGTTCTTTCAGAGGATCAATAAAACTGACAAACACTTAGCTAGACTGAGAAAGAAAAAGAGAATATGAAAACAAAATCAGGAATGAGAGGGGAAACATTACTACTGATCCCACAGAAATTAAAATGATCATTGAGGATACCATGAACAACTGTATTCCAACGAATTAGACAACTTAGGTGAAATGGACAAGTTCATAGAAATGCAAGAAAAACTTACATTGACTCTAGAAGGAATAGAAAACCTCAAGAAACCAATTCAAGTAATGAGATTGAATAAGTCATCAAAAACTTCCCAAGTAAGTAAAGCCCAGGAACACATGGCTTTACAGTTGAATTCTAGCAGCGATTCAAGAATTAATACCAATCCTGCTCAAAAACTTCCAAAAATGTGAAGAGCATGGAACCCTAACTCATTCTATGAAGCCAACATCATCCTTTTACCAGAGCCAGATAAAGATATTAAAAGAAAAGAAAAATACTTTCCAATCTCTCTGATCTAGTTTGATAATGCTGGTGCCAGAATGCAAAACACCAGAAATGGACTGGTTTTATAAAGAGGGTTCATTTGGTTACACAGTTACAGTTTAGGCCATAATGTGCCCATCAACAAAGGGTACCTTCACTGGAGAAAGGCCATTGGCATTTGTAAAACCTCTGATAGCTGGGAAGGAATGTGACTGGTGTCTGCTTGCTCCCAAGTTGCATTTCAAAATGGCATTCTCCAAAATGTCTGCATTGGCTTCCAACAGCATTCTTCAAAATGCCTCTCTCAAATCCAACTTGCCATGAGTTCCTTCTGTCTGAGCTTATATAGTGCTCCAGTAAAACAAACAAGGCCCATGCTGAATGGGTGGGGCAACGACTCCATGGAAATTACCCAGTCAGAGTTATCACCTACAGTTGGGTGGGTCACGTCTCCATGGACACTGAACCAATATGTTCCAACTCAGTCCAAACTAATACATCTACCCCCACAAGAATATATTAAAGAATATGGCTTTTTCTGGGGGACATAAATATAAAAACCAGCACATTCCACCCCCTGGACACCAGAAAAACATATTCTTTCCAAATACAAAATACATTCCTCCCATCACAATATCACAATATCATTTCAGGAAAAATAGGCAAGTACAAGATCCCATCAAAATCAGTTACAAGCATGGTCTGTCCAAAACCAAAATTACCCTCTGGCTCTGTACCTGTGAAACTCAGAACAAGTTATCTGCTTCCAATATACAAATGAGGGGCATTCATAGGTTTAACATTCCCATTGCCATAAGGAGAAACTGAAAGAAAAACAGGCTTTAAGGGAACAAAACTATTCCTAAAACTCACGGGGCAAACTCCATTCGATTTCAAAATCTGAGAGTCATTAACAGAATGATGTTGTATCCTTGGGGCTTGAGATAATGGGAGTCCAACCCTTTCCAAAGGCTTTCATGGCAGCCCTTTTCTCTCCAAATGCTGGGGTGAGTGCTCCAACATATCCACACATAGGGGAGACCACCTTCTTCTTGGCCACACCCTCCTCAAACATTGGGATGCCATCCAGACTCTGCCTTTCCAGGGCAAAGGCTTCCCTCTCTGAACTTTGGGGTGGTGGCCAGGCTCTCTCCAATTCCCTGGGAATGTGCTGCACCCTCTTTGGGACCTGAGGTGGCAAAATTCTTCCTGAGCATTGAGGTGAAAGGCCCAGTCTTGATCTCCAGGGCAAACTCACCCCTTCTGTGCATGTGGGCCACTCCGCTCTCCCAGCCTGAAACCTCTTGAATCCAGACCTCAAACTCCATGGCTCTAACTTTGAAGAAACTTTTCCTTCAATTTGTTCTTTGTCTGTCTCCTCCAGTACAGACTGGCAGCATTTCCATCTGTAAAGATCTTGCAAAAATTCTGCTGGCTTTGCATGAAGAACACAGGGGTCAAAGCTGTGAGACAATAGGACTTTCCACAAATCCTTTCTGCTTACCTGCTTCTTCAATCTTGGCTTGTACTGAAATGGCAGCTGGGTTCCATGCTTGGGTAAATCCTCATGTGGGGCTATATCTTCTAGGGTTCCACCCCCTGGAAGCCTGGAATTTTCCAAACCATCAGTTTTTGGTTTCTTTGTACCCAAGGGTTCAGTTCTAAGTTTATCTCTCTCCACTCACATTTTACTATAAGCTGCAAGGAGAAACCATGCTATATCCACAACTTTTAGTTTTGAAATCTCATCAGCCAACTATCCCAGCTCATCATCCTCAAATTCTTCCTTCCATCTGACACCAGGACTCAATTTTGCCAAATTCTCTGCCACTTTAAAAGAAGGATCACCTTTTTTCTAGTTTCTAACAACACATTCATCATTTCTGCTCAAGGCCTCATCAGAAATATCTTTAAAGTCCATATTTCTACCAGCTGTTTCTTCAAAGCAATTTAGGCTTTTTTTATCGAGCTCATCACAACTCTCCCAGAATCTTCCCCTTATCCATTTAAAAAGCCATTCCAACTGTTTTTCTAAATTCATTTTATTGAGATATATTCACATACCATGCAGTCATACAAAACAAATCATACATTTGATTGCTCACAGTACCATTACATAGTTGTGCGTTTATCCTCCAAATCAATCCCTGACACCTTCATCACCACACACACAAAAATAACAAGAATAATAATTAAAGTGAAAAAGGGCAATTAAAGTAAAAATGAACACTGGGTGCCTTTGTTTGTTTGTTTTTTTCCTTCCCCCATTTTTCTACTCATCTATCCATAAACTAGACAAAGGGGAGTGTGGTCCATATGGCTTTCCCAATCACATTGTCATCCCTCATAAGCTACATTTTTATACAATCATCTTCAAGATTCATGGGTTCTAGGTTGTAGTTTGATAGTTTCAGGTATCTACCACCAGCTACCTCAATTCATTAGAACCTAAAAAGGGTTGTCTATATTGTGCATAAGAGTGCCCACCAGAGTGACCGCTCAGCTCTTTTTGGAATCTCTCTGCCACTGAAGCTTGTTTCATTTCCTTTCACTTCCCCCTTTTGGTCAAGTAGATGTTCTCCATCCCACGGTGCCAGGTCTACATCCCTCCCTGGGAGTCATATTCCACATTGCCAGGGAGATTCACTCCCCTGGGTGTCTGATCCCACATAGGGGGGAGGGCAGTGATTTCACCTGCCAAGTTGGCTTAGCTGGAGAGAGAGGGCCACATCTGAGCAACAAAGAGGCATTCAGGAGGAGGCTCTTAGGCACAATTATAGGCAGACCTAGCCTCTCCTTTGCAGCAACAGTCTTCCTAAGGGCAAGTCCTGTGGTAGAGGGCTCAACGCATCAAACCACCAGTCCCTTATGTCTGTGAGCTCATTAGCAGCCATCAGGGTGGGGCAGCCCAATACCCCTGCATTCTCCACCAGCTCTTCAAGGGGGCTATGCATATTATTTTTCCTTGTTTCTTTTTAATTAACTCTTTTTTAAAAATCAACTGTATAAAAAATAAATTAATTAATTAATTAAAAAAAAACATACACTAAAAGAACATTTCAAACAAACCATAACAAGGGAGTAAGAAAAAGACAACTAACTTAAGATAACCACTCTACTTCCAACATGTTCCTACTCTACCCAAGGAAAGTAACCTAATATAGCAACATTTCTGTGAACAATCTCAGCAGCACCCTCACCCCATTTCTTGTACCAAAATCTGTTCTAGTTTGCTCATGCTGACAGAATGCAAAACACCAGAAATGGATTGACTTTTTTAAAGGGGGTTTATTTTGTTACAGTTAGTCTTAAGGCCATAAAGTGTCCATCAACAAAGGTTACCTTCACTGGAGAAAGACCACTTGCATCCAGGAAACCTTTGTTTAGCTGGGAAGGTGAGTGGCTGGTGTCTGCTTACTCCTAGGTTGTGTTTCAAAATGGCATTCTCTAAAATGTCTGCATCAACTTCCAACAGCCATCTTCAAAATGTCTGTCTCAGTTCCAGCTCACTGAACTTATATAGTGCTCCAGTAAAGTAAACAAGGCCCACACTGAATGTGTGGTACAATGTCTCCCTGGAAATTATCCAGTCAGGGTTATCACCTACAGTTGGATGGTTCACATCTCCATGGACACTAAACCAATAGGTTCCAACCCAATCTACACTAATATGAATGAGTTAAAGAATATGGCTTTCTCTTGTGGGCATAAATATACAAACAAACACATTCCACCCCCTGGAAACCAGAAAAACATTCTTTCCAAATACAAAATGCATTGATCCTGTCACAATATCACAACACTATATCATTTCAGTAACAATAGGTAAGTACAAGATCCCATCAAAATCAGTTACAAGCATGGTCTGTCCAAAACCAAAATTACCCTCTGCGTCTGTATCTGTGAAACTCAGAACAAGTTATCTGCTTCCAATATACAAACAAGGGGCATTCATAGGTTTAACATTCCCATTGCCATAAGGAGAAACTGAAAGGAAAGCAGGCTTTAAGGGAACAAAACTATTCCTAAAACTCACAGGGCAAACTCCATTAGATTTCAAAGTCTGAGAGTCATTAACAGAATGATGTATCCTTGGGGCTTGAGAGAGTGGGAACCCAACCCTTTTGAAAGGCTTTCATGGCAGCCCTTTTCTCTCCAAATGCTGGGGTGAGTGCTCCAATATATCCACACATAGGGGAGACCACCTTCTTCTTGGTCCCACCATCCTTGAACATTGGGATACCACCCATACTCTGCCTTTCTGGGGCAAAGGCTTTACCTTCTCTGAACCATGGGGTGGTGGCCAGGCTCTCCCCAATTCCCTGGGAATGTGCTGCACCCTCTTTTGTGCCTGGAATGGCAAAATTCTTCCTGAACATTGAGGCAGAAGGCCCAGCCTTGATCTCTGGGGCAAACTCACCCTTTCCATGCATATGGGCCACTCTGCTCTCCAAGCCTAAAACCTGTTGACTCCAGACTTCAACCTCCATGGCTCTGACTTTGAAGAAATTTTTCCTTCAATTTGTTCCTTGTCTGTCTCCTCCAGTCCATACTCACAGCATCTCCACCTGTAAAGTTCTCACAAAATTTCTGTTGGATTTGCATGAAGCACACAGTTCTCAAAGCCATCAGACAATAGGACTTTCCACAAATCCTTTCTGCTTACCTCCTTCTCCAATCTTGGCTTGTACTGAAATGGCAGCTGGGTTCCATGCTTGGTTATATCCTCATGTGGTGCTATAGCTTCTGGGGTTCCACCCCCTGGAAGCCTGGAACTTTCCAAACCATCAGTTTCTGGTTTCTTTGTACCCAAGTGTTCAGTTCTTAGTTTATCTCTCTCCACTCACATTTTACTATAAGCTGCAAGGAGAAGCCATGCTATATCCACAACTTTTGGTTTTGAAATCTCATCAGCCAAGTATCCCAGCTCATTGCCCTGAAATTCTTCATTCCATCCAACACCAGGACTCAATTTTGCCAAATTCTCTGCAACTTTAAAACAAGGATCACCTTTCTTCCAGTTTGTAACAACACATTCATCATTTCTGCTCAGAGCCTCATCAGAAATATCTTTAGAGTCCATATTTCTACCTGCAGCACCCTCACCCCACTTCTGGTACCAAATCTGTTCTAGTTTGCTCATGTGCCAGAATGCAAAACACCAGAAATGGATTGGCTTTTATAAAAGGGGGTTTATTTTGTTACACATTTGCAGTCTTAAGGCCATAAAATGTCTATCAACAAATGGCACCTTCACTGGAGAAAGACCACTTGCATCCAGAAAACCTTTGTTTAGCTGGGAAGATGGGTGGCTGGTGTCTGCTTACTCCTACGTTGTGTTTCAAAATGACATTCTCCAAAATGTCTGCATCAACTTCCAACAGCCATCTTCAAAATGTCTGTCTCAGCACCAGCTTGCCATGATTTCCTTCTGTCTGAGCTTATATAGTGTTCCAGTAAAGTAAACAAGACCCACACAGAATGGGTGTGGTGTGCCTCTGTGGAAATTATCCAATCAGAGTTATCACCTACAGTTGGGTGGGTCATATCTTCATGGACACCGAGTCAATAAGTTCCTAACCCAATCCGCACTAATACACCTATCCCCACAAGAATGCATTAAAGAATATGGGTTTTTCTGGGGAACATAAATATACAGACCTGCACACTTTCTAATGAATATAGATGAAAAATCTGCAACAAAATATTTACAAATGGAATCCAAGAGGAGATTAAAATGACTACATACCATGATCAAGTTGGTTTATCCCAGGAATGCAAGGGGGTTCAACACAAGAAAATTAATGTAATCACTACATTAACAAAGCAAAGGGGAAAAACCACATGATCATTTCAATTGAATGAGAAAACATATTTGGTAAAATCCAGCATCCTGTGTTCACAAGAATGCTTTGAATGATAGGATAGAAGGAAACTTACTCAACATGATAAAGGGCACATATGAAAATCTGCAGCAAAGATTTTGCTCAATGATATTATACTGAAAGCTTCCCCTCCAAAATCTGGAACAAGATAAGGATGTACACTGTTACCACTGCTCAACATTTTGCTAGAAGTTCTAGCTAGAGCAGTAAGGCAAGAAGTGTTAAAAGCATCCAAATTGGAAAGAAATAGGTAAAACTTTCACCATTTGCAGATGACATTATCCCTTATATAGAAAGTTCTGAAAAATTGACAACAGCCTACTAGAGCTAATAAACTACTTCAGCAAAGTGGCAAGATACAAGATCAACATGCAAAAATCATTAGTATTTCTGTATACTTGTAATGAGCAATCTTGGGAGGAATTCAGTTAAAAATTCCATTTACAATAGCAACTGAAAGAGTCTCATATCTAGGAATAGATTTAACCAAGGATGTAAATTTAACCAAGTATGTAAATCATAAAACTACAAAATATTGGTAAAAGACATCAAAACCTAAATAAGTGCAAGAATATTCCGTGTTCACACATTGGAAGATTAAATATCATTAAGATGTCAATTGTACCCAAATTAATTTTCAGATTCAATACAATCCCAATAAAATTTCCAATGGCTTACTTTGAAGAAATGGGAGACCCAATTATCATATTTATATGCAAGGATAAAGAGCTCCAAATAGCCAAAAACATCCTGACAAATAAGAATGAAGTTGAAAGACTCACACTGGTTATTTAGCTTCTGTACCCAGAAGGCTCTGAAATGGATTCAAATGGTATATTCATTAAAAGACATCTAAGTCCCTGTTCTACACTAAGCTAAAAATTATTGGCTCTTCTATTTCCTATGTGTAGTTGTGCCAGGTTGAATGTACTATGTCCCCAAAAATGCCATCTTTGAGGTAATCTTGTGTGGGCAGGTGTATCAGTGTTAATTAGATTGTAATTCTTTGAGTGTTTCCATGGAGATGCAACCCACCCAACTGTGGGTGGTGACTCAGATTGAGTAGTTTCCATGGAGGTGTGGCCCCACCCATTCAGTCTGGGCCTTCATTAGTTTACTGGAGCACTATATAAGCTCAGACAGAAGAAGCAGGCTTGCTACAGCCAAGAGGGACACTTTGAAGAATCTACAGAAGCTGAGAGAGTAGCTGCAGATGAGACACAGTTTGAAGATGGCCTTTGAAAGCAGACTTTTCCTTTGGAGAAGCTGAGAGGAGAAACCCCCCAAGAGCAACTGAGAGTGATATTTAGGAGAGAAGCTGAAGCCTAGAGAGGAATGTCTTGGGAGAAAGCCATTTTGAAATCAGAACTCTGGAGTAGACACCAGCCATGTGCCTTCCCAGCTAACAGAGGTTTTCCAGACACCAATGGCCATCCTTCAGTGAAGGTATGCAATTGTTGATGTGTTACCTTGGACACTTTTTGGCCTTAAGACTGTAACTGTGTAACCAAATAAACCCCCTTTTATAAAAGCCTATCCATCTCTGGTGTTTTGCATTCTGACAGCATTGGCAAACTAGAACAGATTTTGGTAGCAGGAGTGGGGTGCTGGTGCTGCTGAATTTACAAATACCAAACATGTTAGAACAGCTTTTTAAATGGATATGGGGAAATTTCTGGGAGATTTGTGAGGAACTTTGTAGAAAAGGCCTAAACTGATTTGAAGAAACTGTTTTTGGAAATATGGACTCTAAAGACACTTCTGATGAGACCTTGAGCAGAAATGATGAATGTGTTCTTGCAAACTGGAAGGAAGGTGATCCTTGTTTAAAAGTGGCAGAGAATTTGGCAAAATTGAGTCCTAGTGTTGGATGGAAGGCAGAATTTGAAAGCAACAACCTGGAATATTTGGCTGATGAGATCTCCAAGCAAAATATAGATGAAGTAGCCTGGCTTTTGCTTGCAGCTTACAGTAAAATGGAAGAGGACAGAGATAAGCTGAGAACTGAACTCTTGGAGTCAAGCAAACCAGAAATTGATGGCCTGAAAAACTCTGGGCTTCCAGGGTGTGAAACCTCAGAAGCTACAGCCCAACATGAGGATATAACTAAACATGGAACCTGGCTGCCATTTCAGTACAAGCAAAGTTTGGAGAATGAGTTAAGCAGAAATGATTTGTGGAAAGTCCTATTGTCTGATGGCTTTGACCCCTGTGTTCTTCTTGTGAAGCCAGCAGAATTTTTGTGAGCTCTTTAAGACAGAGGTGCTGCCAGTCTGGACTGGAGGAGACAGACAAGGAACAAATTGAAGGAAAAATTTCTTCAAAGATAGAGTCATGGATGTTGAGGTCTGGAGTCAAGAGATCTCAGGCTGGGAGAGCAGAGTGGCCCACATGCATGGAAAGGGTGAGTTTGCCCCAGAGGTCAAGGGTGAGTTTGCCCTTGAGGTCAGGGTTGGGCTTCCACCTTGATGTTCAGGAAAGGTGTTGCCTCCTTAGGCCTCAAAGAAGGTGGAGCACATTCCCAGTGAACTGGGGAGAGCCTGGCTGCTACCACACTGTTCTGAAGAGGTTGAGCATATGCCCTAGAGATGGAAGAGGATCTGAGTGCTGCCCCAATGTTTGAGCATGTTGGGGCCAAGAAGGTGGTCTCCCCAAAGTGTGGATATGTTGGAGCACTCATCCCAGAGTTTGGAGAGAAAAGGGCTGCCACAAAAGCCTTTGGAAAGGATTGGACTCCCATTATGTCAAGCCCCAAGGATACAACTTCTTTCTGTTAATGACTCTTAGACTTTGAAATCTAGTGGAGTTTGTCCTGCACATTTTAAGAATTGTTTTGGTCCCTTAAACCCCATTTTCCTTTCATTTTCTCCTTGTTGCATTGGGAATGTTTATCCTATGAATGTCCCTCCTTCATATATTGGAAGTACATAACTTGTTCTAAGTTTCACAGGTCCACAGCTAGAGGGGAATTATGCCTTAGGACAGACCATGCCTATAACTGATTCTGATGGGATCTTGTACTTAACTATTGTTACTGAAATGATTTAAGTTTTTGTGGTATTGCAATGGGATGAATGTATTTTGTGTATGGAATGATCATGTCTTTTTGGGGTCCAGGGGGTGGAATGTGCCAGTTTGAATGTACTATGCCCTCCAAAATGCCATTATCTTTGATGTAATCTTGTGTGGGCAGATGTATCAGTGTTAATTATATTACAGTTCTTTGAGTGTATCCAACTGTGGGTGATGACTGTGATTGGATAGTTTCCATAGAGGTGTGGCCCAAAGCAAAGGACAAGCAGATGCCAGCCATGTGCCTTCCCAGCTGACAGAGGTGTTCCAGACACCATTGGCCTTTCTTCACTGAAGGTATCCTCTTGTTTATGCCTTAGTTTGGACACTTTTGTGGCCATAGAGTTGTAAATTTGGGACCTAATGAACCCCCATTTGTAAAAGTCACCCATGTCTGGTATTTTGCATAATGGCAGCTTTAGCAAACCACAATAGGGTAATTGGTGCAAACTAATAACCATCACAATAGTATTTTCTAAGAACTGTTTTTGGAAGCCTCCTGGTTCATCAGCTAGTCACAGTTCACAGAATGTTAAAGGAATATAACAATAAGAGAAAGAAAGGGGGGCAAAAGAAGAAAGCAAGGCAAAACTCTATCATATCTCTTTTCCCTTTTTACTGTATAGACCAACTTTGCAGTTATAAAAGGATGAGGTTAGAGACTACATGTAATCTGAGATAAGTAGATTTACGGAAATATTGTTTTAGCTTTCACTCATCTATTAAATATTTTAAGTGTCTGTCTTTTGTCCAGCATTGTTTTAAATATCAATAATAGTGAACAAACAATAAAAACAAAATTTCTGCCCTCATGGAATTCTAGTGTTGGGTGAATTTCTCTCTCTGTCTCTGTCTCTGTCTCTGTCTCTGTCTCTCCCTCTCCCTCTCCCTCTCCCCCTCCCTCCCTCTCCCCAGAGGTAAGTGCTATGAAGAAAACTAAATCAGGCTAAAATGATAGTGAGTTGGGGGTGTTTTTGTATAAGGGGATCGGGGGTACCCTCTGATTAAATTTGATCAGAGGCCTTAATTTGAGAGAGTGAGACACATGAATATTTTAGGAACATATGTTCCATGAAGAAAGAACAGAAAGTGAAAAACCACTGTGGTGGATGCATGATTGGGGCACTTCAAGAACAGCAAAGAAGTCAGTGCCGCTGAAGCAGATTACTGGTAGCATGGCAAGATATGAAGTCTGCTATGCTGAATAAGATATAGAGATGCTGATGAATTCTTGAGAGGAAGAGTGACATCATATTACATAGGTTTTAATGAGACCTCTTTGGTTGCTGGGTTGAGAAAATACTTGTTATTTTGTGCCAATCATTTGAATTTGAAGAACAAGACCAAAGAGATTAAATTCACTTGGGAGAAACCTCCTAACAAGAGGTTAATTATCATACATGGAGGGGTGGAGAGCAGTGGCAAAATTCTTCCTCTGCATGCTGTCTCCTCAAAAAAAAGAATTTGAAATATTCCTGCTTCCTTGCAAAGTTT
The DNA here is from genome assembly GCF_015220235.1 of Choloepus didactylus. Lineage (NCBI taxonomy): Eukaryota > Metazoa > Chordata > Mammalia > Pilosa > Megalonychidae > Choloepus > Choloepus didactylus. Next base: position 63,445,290 of record NC_051334.1, on the reverse strand, counting down.
AGAAATTAAAAAATGGTGACAGCTACAGTCATTCTCTCTTATTTGTGACAAGTTATTTACATTCAACATTTTAAAAACTTCTTAATTTTCCACCCCCCCATTGACAATTCTGTTTCTGGAATCCTAGAACATTGAGGGTGGGCTCTGTTTGGTGACATAGCTTCTATGTGCCCTTGAGGGCAGGCATTTTCATAAGCTTTGATGAAGGATATGCTGTCACTATCTGTTCTAATAGAAATGAATAATTGCCCCCTATATAATCATCCCCAGTAGATTCTCAAAATGAAGCAATGGATGATGACTCTGAATCCTGGATCTTTAGAAAAGTAGTGAAGTTCAACACTCATTTCATATATTCTTCCCAAGAGTTTTTCTTTCCCTAATATTTCAAATCATTAGTTACATGACTTTTGCCAAATTTGATAAATTTTCAACCATTATTTCTTTAATTTTTTTCATCTTCACACTTTCTCCTCTCCTGGGTCTCTAATGACATGAATGTTAGATCTTTTGTAATAGTCCCACATATTTCCTTTGGTGTATTTTCTATTCTTCTACAGTTAATTTCATGGATTCTTCCTCTATCCTCTACATTTTATTGTTCAGTCCATTCATTGAGAGTGTTAAAATTCAGTTTTATTGAGATATATTCACATATCATACAATCTGCACAATCTACAATCAGTTGTTCACAGTACCATCATATAGTTGTGTGTTCATCACCACAATCAATTTATGAACATTTTCATTACTCCAAAAAAATAAAAAAGAATGCAAATACAAATAAAAGAATGCCCAAAACATCCCATTCCTCATTCCCATTTTTCTATTCATCTGTCCATACACTGGGTAAAGGGAGTGTGAGCCACAGACTTTTGCAATCACAGAGTCACACCATTTTAGCTACATAGTTATACAGTTGTCTTCAAGAATCAAGGCTACTGGGCTGTAGTTCAACTGTTTCAGGTATTTCATTCTAGCTGTTCCAATGTACTAAAGACTAAAAAGGGGAATCTCTATAACACATAAGAATAACTTCCAGAATGACCTCTTGACTCCATATGAAATCTCTCAGCTACTGACACTTAGTTTTGCTTCTCTTGCCATTTTTTGTCAAGAAGGCTTTCTCAATGCCATTAGATGTTGGGTCCAGGCTCATCCCAGAGAGTCATGCCCCATGTTACCAGAGAAATTTACACATCTGAGTGTCATGTCCCATTTAGGGGGAGGGCAGTGAGTTTACCTGCTGAGATGGTTTAGCAAGAGAGAGGCCACATCTGAGCAAAAAAAGAGATTCCCTTGGGGTGACTCTTAGGCACAATAATAAGTAGGCTTAGCCTCTCATTTGCAGTAACAAGCTTCATAAGTACAAGCCCCAAGATCAAGGGCTCACCCTTCTAAATTTTCAGTCCCCAATGCTTGTGAAAATATCAGTAATTCCCCATGTGGAGTATTTAAATATTTCCTCATTTTTCCCCAGTCCCTCAAAGGGGGCTTTGCAAATACATTTTTGTTCTCTGCCAAAATTACTTTGGAGATGTATCAGGGCTTCACTCTAACCTGTACGACTATCCAGATCTCACTCCTTATTCAAAGTTACATGTAATTATGGTGTTCAAATAAACAAACCATACAAGTTCATATATATAGTGTGCTACAGAAAACATAGATTTTGCATCAAATAAACATCCCTTCCATTGGTCTCACACAGAAGCTGAAGTTTTAAAACACAGCCAATATCATCCTTTACCCTTTACTATAATTTGCCCTAGTCCTAATCAAATCAGCTGCATTCAAATCTCTATCTGAAGTCTGTATTGCTTTTCAGCTTTTTTAAATTAAACTCAGTTTTATTGAAATATACTCACATACCATACAATCATCTATGGTGTACAATCAACTTTTCACAGTACCATCATATAGTTATGCATTCATCATCCCAATCTATTGAACATTTTCCTTACATCAGAAAGAATCAGAATAAGAATAAAAAATAAAGGTAAAAGAGAACACCCAAATCATCCCCCCAACCCACCCTATTTTTTGTTTAGTTTTTGTCCCCATTTTTCTACTCATCCATCCATGCAGTAGATAAAGGGAGTGCAATCCACAAGGTTTTCACAATCACACTGTCACCCCTAGTAAGCTACATTGTTATACAATCATCTCCATGAGTCCAGGCTACTGGGTTGGAGTTTGATAGTTTTAGGTATTTACTTCTAGCTATTCCAATACATTGAAGCCTAAAATGTGTTATCTATATAGTGCATAAGAATGTTCACCAGAGTGACCTCTCAACAGCATTTGAAAACTCTCAGCCACTGAAACTTTATTTCATTTCATTTTGCATCCCCCTTTTTGTCAAGAAGATGTTCTCAATCCCATGATGTTGGGTCCAGATTCATCCCCAGGAATTATATCCTGCACAGCCAGGGAGATTTACACCCCTGGGAGTCATATCCCTTGTAGGGGGGAAGGCAATGAGTTCACCTGCCAAGGTGACTTAGCTAGAGAGAGAGGGCCACATCTGAGCAACAAAGAGGTACTCAGGGGGAGATTATTAGGCAAAATTATATGCAGGATTAGCCTCTTCTTTGCAGTAACAGGCTTCATAAGGACAAGTCCCATGATAGAGGTCTCAGCACATCAAACTGCTAGTCCTTAATGTTTATGAGAACACCAGCATCAGGCCAGGTGAGGAAGTCCAAAACTTCTGCATTCTCCCGCAGCTACTCAGGGGAGCCCTGCATATATATTTTAATTCTCTCCCCAAATTACTTTGTGATGTGCCACTATTTCACTCTAACCTATACAAACCTACCATACCTCACTTCCTATTGAAAATTCCATGTAATTGTGGTGTTTGAACAAACTGACTGTAGAAGTTATACTGTTTAGAAAATATAGATCCTGCACCAAGTAAACATCTATTCCCTTGTTCTCACATGGAAGTTGAAGTTTTAACACAGTCAGTTTCAACCTTCACCCTTTGGCCCAATTTGCCTTAGTCTTAATCAGATCTGCTTCATTCATATTTCTAATTGAAGTCTGGGCTCTCCTTCAGATTTTTATTTGAAAGTTGTTCTATGCACTAATACTGACATTCATATCTGCTGAGCTCTACTCTGTATTTCAGGTGTCACACAGATACCCAGTGTTCTAGAGACAATCAGGTTATACACAAAGGGATCAACATCTCAGATTTTGGAGATAGCCATTACAATTCGGGAATAGATATGACTGTTGTAAGAACTTACAATCCAGGGACCATTGCAATAATCATTCCCTGTTAGGCTGCATTCTAAGAGTCAATTCTGAGTTTACATATTGTAGTTAGTCCATATTGGTGAGGCATTAGAATGTTTGCCGTTTTTTCTGGAGTACTTCACTTAAAATGCTGTGTACAGGATCCATTCACCTCGTTGCATGTGTCTCACAGCTTTGCTTCTTCTTGTAGTTGCTCAGTATTCCATTGTATGCATACACCACAGTTCATCATTCTGTTCCTCAGTCTATGTACCCTTAGGCCACCTCCACCCATTGCAAATCATGAATACTGACTACATAAGCACCAGTGTGCAAATGTCCATTCATATCTCTGCTCTCAGATCTTCCAAGTACATACCCCATAATGAAATTGCAAAACCTTTTGCCCCCATATACTTAGCTATTTGTGGAACCACCACACTGACCTCCAGAAAGGCTACACCATTCTTCCTCTTAATCAACTTCCTCTCTTCATATTTGCTCTGACACTTTTACTCCTATTTATATTTTTTCTACAATTTCATAGAGCTATATTCACATTCCCTAAATTTATCCACAGTGTAGAGTCAGTTGTCCATCATAAAGTTGTACATTTATCACCAGGGTCAGCACTTGAACATATTGATTACTACAAATTTTTTTAGCAAATAATAAAAAGTATTTTAAAAAGAAAAATAATGTCATACAACACAACATAATACTAGGACAGAAAACAACATCAGTACCAAGAATCCTATATCCCTCCCTTATAACCCCCTCTCACACACGTTTGGCTTTGGTATATTGCATTTGTTACATTTAATGGAAGCATATTACAATGTTACTGTTGACCATAGCCTGCAGTTTGCTATGATTGTGCTTTTTCCCAAATACCATCCCTTTTTCAACACTCTGCATGGTTGACATTCGTTTGTTCTCCCAAATGTGAGAACATTTTTATATTTGTACATTTAGCAAAAGTCATTGGCCACTCCAGTTTTTGCCAAGTTATACAGTCCAAGTCTTTATCATCTATCTTTACCTTTTATATTACACATTCCCCTATCCCACCTCTTTCAGCTTTACTCACAGATATCTTTGTTCAGTACACTTACAATATTGTGTTACCATCACATGGTATTATGTTATCTATTTCTGGGTCTATAAAATCATTCCTGCTAAACATTCTGTAGTTCTTCAGCATCAAATGCCTGATTTCTACCCTCTTTCTATGCCCTGGAAACCTGTGTTGTCAGCTTTTAACTCTCACAGTTTGTTCATTAATGTTAGTTCATATTATTGAGACCATACAGTATCTGTCCATTTGTTTCTGTCTAACTTCACTCAACATAATGTCCTCAAGGTTCTTCCACCTTATTATATGTTCTATGTCTTTGTTCTGTCTTATAGCTGCATAATATTCCATCATATGTATATACCACAGTTTGTTTATCCACTCATCTGTTGATGGACATCTGGGCTGTTTCCATCTCTTGGCAATCATGAGTAATGCCGCAATAAACATTGGTTTACAAACTTCCTTTTGTGCCTTAATTTTCAGTTCCTCTAGCAATGGGATAGCTGGGTCATATGCCAAATCTATAGTTAGCTTCCTGAGAAAACTACGCACTGTCTTCCAGAGTGGTTGCACCATTCGACATTTCCACCAACAATGAAAAAAGTGTGCCTGTTTCTCCACATCCTCTCCAGCAATTGTAATTTTCTGTTTTTTGGATAATAGCCACTCTGGTAGGTGTGAGATGATATCTCATTGTGGTTTTGATTTGCATTTCCCTAATAGCCAGTGAAGTTGAGCATTATTTAATGTTTTTGAACCATTTGTATTTCCTCTTCAGAAAAGTGTCCATGTGTTTTGCCCATTTTTTTTAACTGTCTTGATTGTCTTTCTGTCATTGAGTTGTAAGATCCCTTTATATATTCATGATATTAAACCCTTATCTGATATGTGGTTTCCAAATATCATCTCCCATTGTGTATGTTGCCTTTTTACTTTTCTGACAAAGTCCTTTGATGCACAAAAGTGTTTAATTTTGAGAAGATCACATTTGTCTATTTGTTCTTGGGCTTTGGGTGTGAGGTCTAGGAAACCACCTCCTATCACAAGATCTTTAAGATATTGCCCTACATTTTCTTCTAAGAGTCTTATGGTCTTAGTGTTAATGTTTAGGTCTTTGATCCATTCCAAGTTAACTTTTATATAAGGTATGAAATAGGAGTCCTCTTTCATTCTTCTTGAAATGGATATCCAGTTCTCCAAACACCATTTATTGAAGAGGCTGCTCTGTCCAATTGCTTTGGCATGACTACCTTATCACAGATCAATTGTCCATAGATGTGAGGGTCTATTTCTGAACATTCAATTCAATTCCATTGGTCAGTATATCTCTCCTTAGGCCATTACCATGATGTTTTGACCACTGCTGCTTTGTAATATATTTCAAAGTCAGGTAGTGTGAGACCTCCCTCTTCATTCCTCTTTCTCAAGATATTTTTGGCTACTCGGGGCATCTTGACCTTCCAAATAAATTTGGTTATTGTTTTTTCTATTTCTGTAAAGGAAGTTGTTGGGATTTTAATCGGTATTGCATTGAATATATAAATCAGTTTTTGTAAAATTGCCATCTTAACTATATTTAGTCTTCCAATCCATGTACATGGTATGTTCTTCCATTTTTAAGTTCCTGTTCAATTTATTTTAGCAGTTTCTTGTAGTTTTCTGTGTAAAGATCTTTTGTGTCCTTGGTTAAGTTTATTCCTAATACTTGATTCTTTTGGTTACTATTGTTAATGGAATTTTTTCTTGATTTCTTCCTCTTGTTGTATATTCCTTGTGTATAGGAACACTACAGATTTTTCTGTGTTGAACTTGTAGCCTTCCACTCTGCTGTATTCACTGACTAGTTCTAGTATCTTTGCTGTAGATTTTCCTGGATTTTCTACATATAGAATCATGTCATCTTCAAACAGTGAAAATTTTACTTCTTCCTCTCCAATTTGGATGAATTTTATTTCTTTTTCTTGCCTAATTGCTCTAACAAGCACTTCCAGTACAATGTTGAATAACAATGGTGACAGTGGGCAACCTGGTCTTGTTCCTGATTTTAGAGGGAAAGCCTTCAGTCTCTGCCCATTGAGTATGATGTTAGCTGTGGGTTTTTCATATGTTGCCTTTATCATATTGAGAAATTTCCCTTCAATTCCTATCCTTTGAAGTGTTTTCATCAGGAAAGGATGTTGAATTTTGTGAAATACCTTTTCTGCATTGATCAAGATGATCATGTGGTTCTTCTGCTTAGATTTATTGATGTGTATTACATTAATTGTTTTAGTTTTGTTGAACCAGCCTTTCACACCTGTAATGAATCCCACCTGTTCATGGTGTATAATTCTTTCAATGTGCTGCTGGATTTGATTTGTATTTTGTTGAGGATTTTTGCATTTTATGTTCATTAAAGAGATTGGTCTATAATTTTGATTCTTGTAGTATCTTTGATTCTGGTATTGGGGTGATTTTGGCTTCATAGAATGAGTTAGGTAGCTTTCCCTCTTCAATTTTTTTGAAGATTTTGAGCAGGATTGGTACTAATTCTTTCTTGAATGCTTGCTGGAAGTCACATGTGAAGACATCTTGTCCTAGGCTTTTCCTTTTTACGAGATTTTTGATGACTGAAACAATCTCTTTACTTGTGATTGGTTTGTTGAATTCATTTATTTCTTCTTGGGTCAATTTTGGTTGTTTATGCTTTTCTAGGAAGTTGCACATTTTGTCTAAGTTGTCAAATTTATTAGTGTATATTTGCTCATAGTATCTTCTCATGATCTCCTTTATTTCTGCAGAATCAGTAGTTATGTCTCCTTTCCCACTTCTGATTGTATTTATTTGTATCTGCTCTTTCTCTCTCTTGTTCTCTTGTTTGTTAGCCTAGCTAGTGGTCCATCAATTTTATTGATTTTTCTCAAAGAACCAACTTCTGGTTTTGTTGATTCTGTTGTTTTCCTGTTCTCAATTTCATTTATTTCCATTCTAATCTTTATTATTTCTTCCCTTCTGTTTGCTTTGGGGTTAGTTTCCTGTTCTTTCTGTAATTCCTCCTGGTGAACAGTTAATTCCTCAATTTTTGCTCTCTCTTCTCTTTTAATATAGGCATTTAGGGCAATAAATTTCCCTCTCAGCACCATCTTTGCTTCATCCCATAAGTCTTGATATGTTGTGTTTTCACTGTCTTTTGACTCAAGGTATTTCCTAATTTCTCTTGTAATTTCTTCCTTTAACCACTGGTTTTCTAAGAGGGTGTTGTTTAGCCTCCATATATTTGTGAATTTTATGACCTTCTGCCTGTTGTTTTCTTAATTCAATTTTCTTGAGATATGTTCACATACCACAAGTCATACAAAGCATACATTCAATTGTTCACAGTACCATTATATAGTTGTGTTCATAACCAAAATTAATTTTCATTACCACATGCAAAAAATAATATGAATAAAAATTAAAGTGAAAGAGAACAATTAAAGTAAAAAAGAACACTGGATGTCTTTTTATTTTGCCACCATTTTTCTACTCATCCATCCATACAATGGACAAAGGGAAGTGTGGTCCACATGGCTCTCCCAATCACATTGTCACCCCTCATAAGCTACATGTTTATACAATCATATTCAAGACTCAGGGATTCTGGGTTGTAGTTTGATAGTTTCAGGAATTTACTGCTAGCTATTCCAATTCATTAGAACCTAAAAAGGGTTGACTATATTATGCATAAGAGTGCCCACCAGAGTGACTTCTTGGCTCCTTTTGGAATCTCTCTTCTACTGAAGCTTATTTCATTTCCTGTCACATCCCCCTTTTGGTCAAGAAGACGCACTCCATCCCATGATGCTGGATCTACATTCCTCCCTGGGAGACATATTCCACATTGCCAGGGAGATTTATTCCCCTGGGTGTCAGATTCCATGTAACAGGGAGGGCAGTGATTTCACCTGCCAAGTTGGCATAGCTAGATAGAGAGGGCCACATCTGAGCAACGAAGAGACACTCAGGAGGAGACTCTCAGACACATCTAAAGGCAGGTCCAGCCTCTCCCTTGCAGCAACAGCCTTCCCAAGGGCAAGTCCCATGGTAGAGAGATCAGCCCATCAAGCCACCAGTCCCCTATATCTGTGAGCACATCGGCAACCATCAAGATGGGGAAGCCCAACACCCCTGCATACTCCACCAGCTCCTCATGGGGGCTCTGCATACTGTTTTCATTGTTTTTGTTTTTATTAATTAACTTTTTTTAAATTAACTATTATCAAAAAAATAAGAAAAACTTACAATGAAAAACATTTCAAACAAACTGTAACAGGGGTGTAAGAAAAAGACAACTAACCTAAAATGACTACTTTACTTCCAACATGTTCCTACTCTACCCCAAGAAAATAACCTAATATAGCAACATTTCTGTGAACTTGTTCCTACCATATCCACCAGAAATTAACAAACAATAGTCATTCCTGAGTATTCCCAGAATGTTAAATTTACCCACGATTGCTTATCTGATCTTATTGTGTTATCGTCCACCCTTCATTAATTGCTTTCTATCACTATTTCCCCTACATTCTACATTATAAACCATTTATGTTACATTTTTCAATGTTCACATTAGTAGTAGCATGTAATATTTCTCTTTTTGTGTCTGGCTTATTTTCCTCAGCATTATGTCTTCAAGAAACATCGATGTTGTCATATGTTTCACGACATCATTCCTCCTTACTGCCATGTAGTATTCCATCATGTGTATATACCACATTTAATTTAACCACTCATCTGTTGAAGGACACTTGGGTTGTTTGCATCTCTTGGCAATTGTGAATAATGCTGTTATGAACATTGGTGTGCAGGCATCTGTTCATGTCACTGCTTTCAGATATTCCGGGTATATACCAAGAAGTGCAATTGCTGGATCAAAATGTAACTTTATATATAGTTTTCTAAGGAACTGCCAGACTGACTTCCAGAGTGGCTGAACCATTATACAGTCTCACAATGAATGAGAGTTCCAATTCCTCCACATCCCCTCCAGCATTTGTAGCTTCCTGTTTGTTTAATGGCAGCCATTCTAATTGGTGTGAGATGGTATCTGGTTGTGTTCTTAATTTGCATCTCTCTAATAGCTAGTGAAGCTGAACATTTTTTCATGTGTTTCTTGGCCATTTGTATTTCCTCTTCAGAGAACTGTCTTTTCATATCTTTTGCCCATTTTATAATGGGGCTGTCTGTACTATTGTCATTGAATTGTAGGATTTCTTTATATATGAAAGATATCAGTCTTTTGTCAGATACATGGTTTCTAATTATTTTTTTTTCCATTGAGTTGGCTGCCTCTTCACCTTTTTGACAAATTACTTTGAGGTGCAGAAACTTCTATGCTTGAGGAGTTCCCATTTATCTACTTTATTTTTTTGTTGTTGCTTGTGCTTTGGATGTAAGGTCTAGGAAGTGGGTGCCTAATACAATGTCTGGAATATGTTTCCCTACATTTTCTTATAGAATTTTATGGTACTGTCTTTTATACTGAGGTCTTTGATCCACCTTCAGTTAATTTTTGTGTAGGGTGTGAAGTAGGGGTCCTCTTTCATTCTTTTGTATATGGATATCCAACTCTCCTAGCCCCATTTGTTGAAAAGAATATGTCCCAGTTCAGTGGCTTTGGGGACCTTATTGAAGATCAGTCAGCCATAGATCTGGGGGTCTCTCTCTGAAAACTCAATTTGATTCCATTGATCAGTATGTCTATCTTTGTGCCAGTACTATGCTGTTTTGACTACTGTGGCTTTATAATAAGCTTCAAAGTCAGGGAGTGTAAGTCCCCCCACTTTGTTTTTCTTTTTTACAGTGTCTTTGGGAATTCAAGGTATTTTCCCTTTCCAAATAAATTTGGTAAGTAGCTTTTCCAAGTCTTCAATGTAGGTTGGAATTTTGATTGGGATTGCATTGAATCTATAGATGAGTTTTGGTAAAATTGACATCTTAATGACATTTAGCCTTCCTATCCATGAACATGTAATATTTTTCCATCTTCTAAGGTCCATTTCTATTTCTTTTAGTAGTTATGTAGTTTTCTTTTTAAAAGTCTTTTACATCTTTGGTTGAGTTTATTCCTAGGTACTTGATTTTTCTAGTTGCAATTGAAAATGGTATCTTTTTCTTGAGTGTCTCTTCACTTTGTTCATTTCTAGCATATTAGAAACATTAGTGACTTATGTTCATTAACCTTGTATCCTGCTACTTTGCTAAATTTGTTTATTAGAAATAATAGCTATATCATTGATTTCTCAGGGTTTTCCAGATATAAGATCATATCACCTGCAAATAATGACAGTTTTGCTTCTTCCTTTCCAATTTGGATGCCTTTTATTTCTTTGTCTTGCCAGATTGCCCTGGCTAGCACTTTTAGCAAAATGTTGAATAACAGTACTGACAGCAGGCATCCTTGTCTCATTTCTGGTTTTAGAGGGAAGACTTTCAGTCTCTCACCATTGAGTACTATGCTGGCTGTGGGTGTTTCATATATACTGTTTATCATACTGAGGAATTTTCCTTCAATTCCTACCTTTTGAAGTGTTTTTATCAAAAAGGGATGTTGTATTTTGTAGAATGATTTTTCAGCATCTATTGAGATGATCATTTGATTTTTCTCTCTAGATTTGTTAATGTGTTGTGTTACATTGATTGATTTTCTTATTTTGAACCATCCTTGCATGCCTGGAATGAACCTGACTTGGTCATGGTGTATGATTTTTTTAATGTGTCTTTGGATTCAGTTTGCAAGTGTTTTATTGAGAATTTTTGCATCTATATTCATTAGGGAGATAGGTCTCTAGTTTTCCTTTTCTGTAGCATCTTTGCCCAGTTTTAGTATTAGATTGATGTTAGCTTAATAAAATGTGTCATGTATTATTCCATTTTCTTCAATGTTTTGAAAGAGTTTATGTACGATTGGTGTAAATTCTTGGAAAGATTGGGAGAATTCCCCTGTGAGGCCATCTGGCCCTGGGCATTTATTTGCAGGAAGCTTTTTGATGACTGATTGGATCTCTTTGCTTGTGATTGGTATGTTGCCGTCTTCTATTTCTTCTCTGGTCAGTCTACATTGTTCATAGGTTTCCAGGAAATTATCCATTTCCTCCACATTATCCAGTTTGTTGGCACACAGTTGTTCATAGTATACTCTTATAATTTTTTAATTTCTTCAGGATCCACAGTAATGTCACCTTTCTCATTCACTATTTTGTTTATATGGGTCTTCTATATTTTTGATATTGTCATTCTAGCTAGGGTCTTGTCAGTCCTGTTGATCTTCTCAAAGAACCAACTTTTGATGTTATTATTCTCTCTATTGTTTTTTGGTTCTCTATGTCATTTATTTCTGCTTTAATCATTGTTATTTCCCTTCTTCTACTTGGTTTAGGTTTGGTTTGATGTTCATTTTCTAGCTTCTTCAGTTGCAGCATTGATTCTTTGATTTTAGCTCTTTCTTCCTTTTTGATGTATGCATTTAGTGCTATAAATTTCCCCCTCAGTACCAGTTTTGCTGCATCCCATAAGTTTTGGTATGTTGTGTTCTCATTTTCATTCATCTCCATAAATTTAGCAACTTCTCATGCTATTTCTTCTTTTTTTCTTTAATCTTCATTTTACTGAGATATATTCACATACCACGCAGTCATACAAATCATACATTCGATTGTTCACAGTACCATTACATAGTTGTACATTCATCACCTAAATCAATCTCTGACACCTTCATTAGCATGCACACAAAAATAACAAGAATAATAATTAAAGTGAAAAAGAGCAATTAAAGTAGAAAAGAACACTGGGTACCTTTGTCTGTTTGTTTGTTTCCTTCCCCTATTTTTCTACTCATCCATCCATAAACTAGACAAAGTGGAGTGTGGTCTTTATGGCTTTCCCAATCCTATTGTCACCCCTCATAAGCTACATTTTTATACAATTGTCTTCAAGATTCATGGGTTCTGGGTTGTAGTTTGATAGTTTCAGGTATCCACCACCAGCTACCCAAATTCTTTAGAACCTAAAAAGGGTTGTCTAAAGTGTGCATAAGAGTGCCCACCAGAGTGACCTCTCGGCTCCTTTTGGAATCCTCTCAGCCACTGAGGCTTATTTCATTTCCTTTCACATCCCCCTTTTGGTCAAGAAGATGTTCTCCATCCCACGATGCCAGGTCTACATTCCTCCCCGGGAGTCATATTCCACATTGCCAGGGAGATTCACTCCCCTGGGTGTCTGATCCCATGTAGGGGGGAGGGCAGTGATTTCACCTTTCAAGTTGGCTTAGCTAGAGAGAGAGGGCCACATCTGAGCAACAAAGAGGCATTCGGGAGGAGGCTCTTAGGCACAAATATAGGGAGGCCTAGCCTCTCCTTTACAACAACAGTCTTCCCAAGAGTAAAACCTATGGTAGAGGGCTCAACCCATCAAACCACCAGTCCCCTATGTCTGTGGTCATGTTAGCAACCATCGAGGTGGGATAGGCCAATCCCCCTGCATTCTCCACAGGCTCCTCAAGGGGGCACTACATATTTTTTCCCTTTTTTTTTTTTTAACTTTTTTTTCTTTTTTAAATCAACTGTATGGAAAAAAAATACAATCAAAAAACATTTCAAAGAGACCATAACAAGGGAGTAAGAAAAAGACAACTAACCTAAGATAAATGCTTTACTTCCAAACTGTTCCTACTTTACCCCAAGAAAGTTACCTAATATAACAACATTTCTGTGAACTTGTTCCTACTATATTCATCAGAAATTAACAGACCATAGTCATTCCTGGGCATCCCCAGAATGTTAAATAGCTTATCTGTTCTTCTTGGATTATTGTTCCCCCTTCCTTAATTGCTCTCTATCGCTAGTTACCCTACATTCTACATTATAAGCCATTTGTTTTACATTTTTCAAAGTTCACATTAGTGGTAGCATATAATATTTCTCTTTTAGTGCCTGGCTTATTTCGCTCAGCATTATGTCTTCACGGTTCATCCATGTTGTCATGTTTCATGAGATCGTTCCTTCTTACTGCCGTGTAGTATTCCATCATGTGTACATACCACATTTTATTTATCCACTCATCTGTTGAAGGACATTTGGGTTGTTTCCATCTCTTGGCAATTGTGAATAATGCTGCTATGAACATTGGCGTGCAGATAACTGTTCGTGTCACTGCTTTCCGATCTTCCGGGTATATACCGAGAAGTGCAATCGCTGGATCGAATGGTAACTCTATATCTAGTTTTCTAAGGAACTGCCAGACTGACTTCCAGAGTGGTTGAACAATTATACAGTCCCACCAACAATAAATAAGAGTTCCAATTTCTCCACATCCCCTCCAGCATTTGTAGTTTCCTGTTTGTTTAATGGCAGCCATTCTAATCGGTGTGAGATGGTATCTCATTGTGGTCTTAATTTGCATCTCTCTAATAGTTAGTGAAGCTGAACATTTTTTCATGTGTTTCTTGGCCATTTGTATTTCCTCTTCAGAGAACCGTCTTTTCGTATCTTTTGCCCGTTTTATAATTGGGCTGTCTGTACTATTGTCATTGAGTTGTAGGATTTCTTTATATATGCAAGGTATCAGTCTTTTGTCAGATACATGGTTTCCAAAAATTTTTTCCCATTGAGTTGGCTGCCTCTTCACCTTTTTGACAAATTCCTTTGAGGTGCAGAAACTTCTAAGCTTGAGGAGTTCCCATCTATCTATTTTATCTTTTGTTGCTTGTGCTTTGGGTGTAAAGTCTAGGAAGTGGCCGCCTAATACAAGGTCTTGAAGATGTTTTCCTACATTATCTTCTAGGAGTTTTATGGTACTTTCTTTTATATTGAGATCTTTCATCCATTTTGAGTTAATTTTTGTGTAGGGGGTGAGGTAGGGGTCCTCTTTCATTCTTTTGGATATGGATATCCAACTCTCCCAGCCCCATTTGTTGAAAAGACCATTATGACTCAGTTCAGTGACTTTGGGGGCCTTATCAAAGATCAGTCGGCCATAGATCTGAGGGTCTATCTCCGAATTCTCAATTCGATTCCATTGATCTATATGTCTATCTTTGTGCCAGTACCATGCTGTTTTGGCAACTGTGGCTTTATAATAAGCTTCAAAGTCAGGGAGTGTAAGTCCTCCCACTTCGTTTTTCTTTTTTAGAGTGTCTTTACCAATTCGAGGCATCTTCCCTTTCCAAATAAATTTGATAACTAGCTTTTCCAAGTCTGCAAAGTAGGTTGTTGGAATTTTGATTGGGATTGCATTGAATCTGTAGATGTGTTTGGGTAGAATTGACATCTTAATGATATTTAGCCTTCCTATCCATGAACATGGAATATTTTTCCATCTTTTAAGGTCCCCTTCTATTTCTTTTAGTAGAGTTATGTAGTTTTCTTTGTATAGGTCTTTTACATCTTTGGTTAGGTTTATTCCTAGGTACTTGATTTTTTTAGTTGCTATTGAAAATGGTATCTTTTTCTTGAGTGTCTCTTCAGTTCATTCATTTCTAGCATATAGAAATATTACTGACTTATGTGCATTAATCTTGTATCCCGCTACTTTGCTGAATTTGTTTATTAGCTCTAGTAGCTGTATCATCGATTTCTCAGGGTTTTCCAGATATAAGATCATATCATCTGCAAAGAATGACAGTTTTTCTTCTTCTTTTCCAATTTGGATGCCTTTTATTTCTTTGTCTTGCCGGATTGCCCTGGCTAGCACTTCCAGCACAATGTTGAATAACAGTGGTGACAGCGGGCATCCTTGTCTTGTTCCTGATCTTAGAGGGAAGGCTTTCAGTCTCTCACCATTAAGTGCTATGCTGGCTGTGGGTTTTTCATATATGCTCTTTATCATATTGAGGAAGTTTCCTTCAATTCCTACCTTTTGAAGTGTTTTTATCAAAAACGGATGTTGGATTTTGTCAAATGCTTTTTCAGCATCAATTGAGATGATCATTTGATTTTTCCCTTTCAAATTTTTAATGTGTTGTAATACATTGATTGATTTTCTTATGTTGAACCATCCTTTCATGCCTGGAATGAACCCCACTGGGTCATGGTGTATGATTTTTATAATGTGTCTTTGGATTTGATGTGCAAGTATTTTGTTGAGGATTTTTGCATCTATATTCATTAGGGAGATTGGCCGGTAATTTTCCTTTTTTGTAGCATCTTTGCCTGGTTTTGGTTTTAGATTGATGTTAGCTTCATAAAATGAGTTAGGTAGTGTTCCATTTTCTTCAATGTTTTGAAAGAGTTTGAGTAAGATTGGTGTCAGTTCTTTCTGGAAAGGTTGGTAGAATTCCTCTGAAGCCATCGGGCCCTGGGCATTTATTTGTGGGAAGACTTTTGAGGACTGATTGGATCTCTTTGCTTGTGATGGGTTGATTGAGGTCTTCTATTTCTTCTCTGGTCAGTCTAGGTTGTTCATCTGTTTCCAGGAAATTGTCCATTTCCTCTACATTATTCAGTTTGTTGGCCTACAGTTGTTCATAGTATCCTCTTATAATTTTTTTTTTTAATTTCTTCAGGATCTGCAGTTATGTCACCTTTTTCATTCATTATTTTGTTTATATGGGTCTTCTTTCTTTTTGATTTTGTCAGTCTAGCTAGGGGCTTGTCAATCTTGTTGATCTTCTCAAAGAACCAACTTTTGGTGATATTTGTCCTCTCTATTGTTTTTTTGTTCTCTATGTCATTTATTTCTGCTTTAATCCTTGTTATTTCTTTTCTTGTACTTGGTTTAGGATTGGTTTGCTGTTCATTTTCTAGCTTCTTCAGTTGATCCATTATTTCTTTGATTTTGGCTCTTTCTTCCTTTTTAATATATGCGTTTAGTGCTATAAATTTCCCCCTTAGCACTGCTTTTGCTGCATCCCATAGGTTTTGGTATGTTGTGTTCTCATTTTCATTCGTCTCTATATATTGAGAAATTTCTCTTGCTATTTCTTCTTTAACCCACTGATGTTTAGGAGTGTGTTGTTTAACCTCCAGGTATTTGTGAATTTTCTAAGTCTCTGATGGTTATTGACTTCTAATTGTATTCCATTGTGGTCAGAGAATGTGCTTTGAATAATTTCAATCTTTTTAAATTTATTGAGGCTTGTTTTATGTCCCAGCATATGATCTATTCTGGAGAAAGTTCCGTGAGCATTAGAAAAGTATGTTTATCCTGGTGATTTGGGATGTAATGTTCTGTATATGTCTGTTAAATCTAATTCATTTATCAGATTGTTTAGGTTTTCAATTTCCTTATTGGTCTTCTGTCTGGTTGATCTATCTATAGGAGAGAGTGATGTGTTGAAGTCTCCCACAATTATTGTGGAAACATCAATTGCTTCCTTTAGTTTTGCCAGTGTTTCTCTCATGTATTTTGTGGCACCTTGATTGGGTGCATAGACATTTAGGATTGTTATTTCTTCTTGTTGAATTGCCCCTTTTATTAGTATGTAGTGACCTTCTTTGTCTCTCAAAACATCCCTGCATTTAAAGTCTATTTTATCTGAGATAAATATTGCTACACCTGCTTTCTTTTGGCAGTAGCTTGAATGAAATATTTTTTTCCAATCTTTCACTTTCAATTTCTTTGTGTCCCTGTGTCTAAGATGAGTCTCTTGTATGCAACATATTGATGGTTCATTTTTTTTGATCCATTCTGCGAATCTATATCTTTTAATTGGGCAGTTTAATCCATTTACATTCAACGTTATAACCGTGAAGGCATTTCTTGAATCAGCCATCTTATCCTTTGGTTTATGTTTGTCATATATATTTTTCCCCTCTCTCTATTAATATCCTTTATTGTACCCATGCTGAATCTCTTTAGTACTGAACATTTCTCCAAGTCTCTCTGTCCTTTCTTTGTTTCTCTGTCTGTAGGGCTCCCTTTAGTATCTCCAGTAGGGCAGGTCTCTTGTTAGCAAATTCTCTCAGCATTTGTTTGTCTGTGAAAAATTTGAGCTCTCCCTCAAATTTGAAGGAGAGCTTTGCTGGATAAAGTATTCTTGGTTGGAAATTTTTCTCACTCAGAATTTTAAATATATCATGCCACTGCCTTCTTGCCTCCATGGTGGCTGCTGAGTAGTCACTACTTAGTCTTATGCTGTTTCCTTTGTATGTGGTGAATTGCTTTTCTCTTGCTGCTTTCAGAACTTGCTCCCTCTCTTCCGTGTTTGACAGTGTGATCAGAATATGTCTCGGGGTGGGTTTATTTGGATTTATTCTATTGGGAGTTTGCTGGGCATTTATGATTTGTGTATTTTTGTTGTTTAGAAGATTTGGGAAGTTTTCCCCAACAATTTCTTTGAATACTCTTCCTAGACTTTTACACTTTTCTTACCCTTCTGGAACACCAATGAGTCTTATATTCGGACATTTTATATTATCTGTCATATCCCTGAGGTTCATTTCGATTTTTTCAATTTTTTCCCCATTCTTTCTTTTATGCTTTCATTTTCCATTCTGTCATCTTCCAGGTCACTGATTCCTTGTTCAACTTCCTCTACTCTTGTACTATGAGTGTCCAGAATCTTTTTAATTTGGTCAACAGTTTCTTTAATTTCCATAAGATCATCCATTTTTTCATTTAGTCTTGCAATGTCTTCTTTATGCTCTTCTAGGGTCTTCTTGAGATCCTTTGTATCCCGTACTATGGTCTCATTGTTCATCTTTAGTTCTTTGAGTAGCTGCTCTAAGTGCTGTGTCTCTTCTGATCTTTTGATTTGGGTGCTTGGGCTTGGGTTATCCATATGGTCTGGTTTTTTCATATGCTTTATAATTTTCTGTTGTTTTTGGCCTCTTGGCATTTGCTGAACTTGATAGGGTTCTTTTAGGATTTGCAGACCAATTAAAGTCCTTATCTCTAATTTATCAGATCTACAGCTTCGTGGAGTACACTTTCTCTATCTAACCAGCAGGTGGCGTCCAAGAGCCACCTGTTCTCCACAAGCCAGTTCTCCCCTGCTTTGCCTTTGTGGTGAGTGGGGGAGTGAGCCTTGTGGGGTCCAATTGGTGTACCAAGCTTGCGTGTGTAGTTGGTGTTGCCCGCCCTGTATATGCGGCGTGTTTCTGTGTTGTCAGGGAGGGGGGTGGCTCTAACAATCCAATCTCCCTGGTGATCCTGGAGTTTTAAAGCTGTTGCAATAGTCTAATCCTTCAGTTCAGTCCTGCCACAGTTTGTCTCTGCCACTGACCCACAAGTCCTTGGTATTGGAGTATGGCTCCTGAGACTTGCAAGTGGGTCCCTCTTCCAGGCCGTGCACCCCCTGGTCCTCTGTTGAGGGATGACTGTGCTATGTCACAGGTGAGTGCTGTCCCCCCAGGGTGGTTCTGGGCTGCTGGGCTGTGTAGGGAGGCTCCCAGTCTGTTGAAATGATGGCTGAATGGGGCTTTGTTAATTCACACTGCTCCACCTTCCCAACTCCAGGATAATCAGCTGAGGTTGCAGGGAAGGCTAATGTCCACGCCCAGTTTTGTTGTGTGTGCCTGTTATTTGAAGCACTTCCATCACACTGTGTTGTCTGGAGCAGCTCTGGGCTATGGGGCTGACGATGGGCAGGAGTGTTTCCTGTCCACCAGGATGATGGATGTGAGCGGACACCCCCCTTTTCTTGGGAAGTTGTGGTGTTTAGTGAATTTTCTCAGCCACTGGATTATTGCCTTTTGTCTCAGAGCTCTCTTAGTTCTGCTCTTGTCTTGACCTGCCCAAACTGCAAGTCTTTGAAGCTTTCTGTATTGGGCTTCTTAGAGTAATTGTTTTAGAAAAAGAAAAAAGATTAAAAAAAAAAAGGGCCCTCCTCACAGATCTAATGGGTTATTGAAATGCTAAGAGACAAAGCAATTAGGGCCATTAAGGAAAGGTCCACAGGGCAGAGAGTTCAGCTTTTCTTTGGGATTTGCATATGAGCCTCAGGGCCTGAGCTCTGCCCTTCCCCTTTCTATGTTCACCAGAACTCCAAAAAGCCTCTGCTTTTATTTTGGAATTTTTCGTGCTGTTTTTTCTATGCCTGTCTCCTCTCTGCTGGGCTGGCTGCTCTCAGATTCTCTGGTGTCTGGTCTCAGTCTATCTATGGTTGGAGTTTGGATCAGTAGAATGAGTTTCTGATAAGAGCTGCCACTGCAGTTCTCCCTTCTCCTTCCCGGAGCTGACAGCCCCTCCTCCCACGGGACTGAGCCTGGCAGGGAGGGGTGCGGGTCCCCTGGCCACAAAAACTTACATATTTCGCTGATCTCAGCAGTTCGACATGTTCATGAGTGTTGTATGAAGTATGCCCAAAGTCAGATTGCTCTGTGGTGTCCAGTCCACGCAGTTCCTGGCTTTCTACCTGCTTTCCTGGAGGAGTAACTAAAACATACAGCTCACCAGTCTGCCATCTTGCCCCGCCTCCAGCCACTATTTCTTCTTTAACCCACTGATTGTTTAGGAGCATGTTGTTTAACCTCCAGGTATTTGTGAATTTTCTAAGTCACTGTTGGTTATTGACTTCTAATTGTATTCCATTTTGGTCAGAGAATGTGCTTTGAATAATTTCAATTTTTTTAAGTTTATTGAGGCTTGTTTCATGTCCCAGCATATGATCTATTCTGGAGAAAGTTCCATGACCACTAGAGAAGATTGTGTATCCTGGTGATTTGTGATGTAATTTTCTATATATGTCTGTTAAATCAAGTTGATTTATCAGATTATGTAGGTGTTCAGTTTGCTTATTGGTCTTCTGTCTGGTTGAGCTATGTATAGGAGAGAGTGATGTGTTGAAATCTCCCACAATTATTGTGGAAATATCAATTGCTTCCTTTGGTTTTGCCATTGTTTCCCTCATGTATTTTGTGCCAACTTGTTTGTCTGCATAAACATTTATGTTTGTTATTTCTTCTTGTTGAATTGCCCCTTTCATTATTATGTAGTGGCCTTCTTTTTCTCTCATAACAGCCTTACATTTAAAGTCTATTTTATCTGAGATTAATATTGCTACTCCTGCTTTCTTTTGGCTGTAGCTTGCATGAAATATTTTTTCCATCCTTTCACTTTCAATTTCTTTGTGTCCCTGTGTCTAAGATGAGTCTCTTGTATGCAACATATTGATGATTCATATTTTTTCCATCCATTCTGCCAATCTATATCTTTTAATTGGGGAGTTTAATCTGCTTACATTCAGTGTTATTACTGTGAAAACATTTCTTGAATCAGGCATCCTATCCTTTGGTTTATGTTTGTCACATACATTTTTCCCTCTCTCTCTCAGCATCCTTTAATGCATCCATAATGAATCTCTTTAATATTGAACATTTCTCCATATCTCTCTCTCCTTTCTTTGTTTCTCTGTCAGTATGTCTCCCTTTAGTATCTTAAGTAGGGCAGGTCTCTTGTTAGCAAATTCTCTCAGCATTTGTTTGTGAAAAATTTAAGCTCTCCCTCAGATTTGAAGGAGAGCTTTGCTGGATAAAGAATTCTTGTTTTGCCATTTTTCTCTCTCAGAATTTTAAATGTGTCATGCCACTGCCTTCTCACCTCCATGATGGCTGCTGAGTAGTCACTACTTTGTCTTATTCTGTTTCCTTTGTAAATGGTGAATTGCTTTTCTCTGGCTGACTTCAGAACTTGCTCCTTTTCTTCAGTATTTGACAATCTGACCAGAATATGTCTCAGAGTGGGTTTATTTGGATTTATTCTATTTGAAGTTCACTGGGCATTTATGATTTGTGTATTTATGGTGTTTAGAAGGTTTCAGAAGTTTTCTTCAACAATTTCTTTGAATACTCTTCCTAGACCTTTACCTTTCTCTTCCCCTTCTGGAACACCACTGACTCATATTTGGATGTGATATCTATCATATCCCTGATGTCCATTTCAATTTTTTGATTTTTTCCCCATTGTTTCTTTTGTTCTTTCATTTTCCATTCTGTCTTCCTTGATGTCACTGATTCACTGCTCAGCTTCCTCTATTCTCGTACTATGAGGATCCATAATCTTTTTAATTTGGTCAACAGTCTATTTCCATAAAATCATCTGTTTTTTGTTTTCTCTTGGAATGTCTTCTTTATGGTCTTCTAGGGCCTTCTTCATATCCTTTATATCCTGTGCCATGCTCTTGTTGTTTTTCTTTAGTTCTTTGATTAATTGCTCCATGTACTGTGTCTCCTCTGATCTTTTGATTTGGATGTTTCGGTTTGAGTTATCCATATTGTCCAGTTTTTCATATGCTTTAAAATTTTCTATTGTTTTTGGCCTCTTGGCATTTGCTTAACTTGATAGGGTACTTTTAGGATATGCAAACTGATTCAAACACTTATCTCTAATTTGTCAGATCTACAGCTTGGTGGAGTACTTGTTCTCTAACCAACCAGAAGGTTGCATCCTTGAGCCACCTATTCCCCTCAAGCCAGTTCTCCCCAAATTTGTCTTTGTGGTGAGTAGGGATCTGAGTCTTGTGGGTCTCTAATTGTTGCACTAAGTTTTCATGTGTAGTTGGTGCTGCCTGAACTGTAAGTGGAGCATGTGTCTGAGTGTTTAGGAAGGGAGTGTGGATTTAATAATCAAATCTCCTGGTGTTCCTGGAGATTTAAAGCTGTTGCAATAGTCTAATCCTTCAGTTCAGTCTCACTAGTTTGTCTCTGCCACTGTCCCACAAGTCCTTGATATTGTTTTTTTTTTCTTCCTTTTATTGAGATATATTCACATACCATGCAGTCATACAAAACAAATCGTACATTCGATTGTTCACAGTACCATTAAATAGTTGTACATTCATCACCTAAATCAATCCCTGACACCTTCATTAGCACACACACAAAAATAACAAGAATAATAATTAAAGTGAAAAAGAGCAATTGAAGTAAAAAAAGAACACTGGGTACCTTTGTCTGTTTGTTTCCTTCCCCTATTTTTCTACTCATCCATCCATAAACTACACAAAGTGGAGTGTGGTCCTTATGGCTTTCCCAATCCCATGGTCACCCCTCATAAGCTACATTTTTATACAACTGTCTTCGAGATTCATGGGTTCTGGGTTGTAGTTTGATAGTTTCAGGTATCCACCACCAGCTACCCCAATTCTTTAGAACCTAAAAAGGGTTGTCTAAAGTGTGCATAAGAGTGCCCAACAGAGTGACCTCTCGGCTCCTTTTGGAATCTCTCTGCCACTGAAGCTTATTTAATTTCCTTTCACATCCCCCTTTTGGTCAAGAAGATGTTCTCAGTCCCATGATGCCAGGTCTACATTGCTCCCAGGGAGTCATATTCCACGTTGCCAGGGAGATTCACTCCCCTGGGTATCTGATCCCACGTAGGGGGGAGGGCAGTGATTTCACCTTTCAAGTTGGCTTAGCTAGAGAGAGAGGGCCACATCTGAGCAACAAAGAGGCATTCGGGAGGAGGCTCTTAGGCACAATTATAGGGAGGCCTAGCCTCTCCTTTGCAGCAACCATCTTCCCAAGGGTAAAACCTATGGTAGAGGGCTCAACACATCAAACCACCAGTCCCCTATGTCTGTGGTCATGTTAGCAACCATCGAGGTGGGGTAGGCCAATACCCCTGCATTCTCCACAGGCTCCTCAAGGGGGCACTACATATTTTTTTCCTTGTTTTTCTTTTTTTTTTTCTTTCCCTTCTTTTTTAAATCAACTGTATGAAAAAAAAGTTAAAAATAAAACAAGCATACAATAAAAGAAAATTTCAAAGAGAGCATAACAAGAGAGTAAGAAATAGACAACTAACCTAAGATAACTGCTTAACTCCCAACCTGTTCCTACTTTACCCCAAGAAATTTACCTAATATAGCAACATTTCTGTGAACTTGGTCCTACTATATCCATCAGAAATTAACAGACCATAGTCATTCCTGGGCATTCCCAGAAAGTTAAATAGCTTATCTGCTCTTCTTGGATTATTGTTCCCCCTTCTTTAATTGCTCTCTATTGCTACTTTCCCTACATTCTACATTATAAACCATTTGTTTTACATTTTTCAAAGTTCACATTAGTGGTAGCATATAATATTTCTCTTTTTGTGCCTGGCTTATTTCGCTCAGCATTATGTCTTCAAGGTTCATCCATGTTGTCATATGTTTCACGAGATCGTTCCTTCTTACTGCCGTGTAGTATTCCATCGTGTGTATATACCACATTTTATTTATCCACTCATCTGTTGAAGGACATTTGGGTTGGTTCCATCTTTTGGCAATTGTGAATAATGCTTCTATGAACATTGGCGTGCAGATATCTGTTCGTGTCACTGCTTTCCAATCTTCCGGGTATATACCGAGAAGTGCAATCGCTGGATCGAATGGTAACTCTATATCTAGTTTTCTAAGGAACTGCCAGACTGATTTCCAGAGTGGCTGAACCATTATACAGTCCCACCAACAATGAATAAGAGTTCCAATTTCTCCACATCCCCTCCAGCAGTTGTAGTTTCCTGTTTGTTTAATGGCAGCCATTCTAACCGGTGTTAGATGGTATCTCATTGTGGTCTTAATTTGCATCTCTCTAATAGCTAGTGAAGCTGAACATTTTTTCATGTTTCTTGGCCATTTGTATTTCCTCTTCTGAGAACTGTCTTTTCATATCTTTTGCCCATTTTATAATTGGGCTGTCTGTACTATTGTCATTGAGTTGTAGGATTTCTTTATATATGCAAGATGTCAGTCTTTTGTCAGATACATGGTTTCCAAAAATTTTTTCCCATTGATTTGGCTGCCTCTTTACCTGTTTGAAAAATTCCTTTGAGGTGCAGAAACTTCTAAGCTTGAGGAGTTCCCATCTATCTATTTTATCTTTTGTTGCTTGTGCTTTGGGTGTAAAGTCTAGGAAGTGGCCGCCTAATACAAGGTCTTGAAGATGTTTTCCTACATTATCTTCTAGGAGTTTTATGGTACTTTCTTTTATATTGAGATCTTTCATCCATTTTGAGATAATTTTTGTGTAGGGGGTGAGGTAGGGGTCCTCTTTCATTCTTTTGGATATGGATATCCAACTCTCCCAGCCCCATTTGTTGAAAAGACCATTATGACTCAGTTCAGTGACTTTGGGGGCCTTATCAAAGATCAGTCGGCCGTAGATCTGAGGGTCTATCTCAGAATTCTCAATTCGATTCCATTGATCTATATGTCTGTCTTTGGGCCAGTACCATGCTGTTTTGAATACTGTGGCTTTATAATAAGCTTCAAAGTCAGGGAGTGTAAGTCCTCCCACTTCGTTTTTCTTTTTTAGAGTGTCTTTAGCAATTTGAGGCATCTTCCCTTTCCAAATAAATTTGATAACTAGCTTTTCCAAGTCTGCAAACTAGGTTGTTGGAATTTTGATTGGGATTGCATTGAATCTGTAGATGAGTTTGGGTAGAATTGACATCTTAATGACATTTAGTCTTCCTATCCGTGAACATGGAATATTTTTCCATCTTTTAAGGTCCCCTTCTATTTCTTTTAGTAGAGTTATGTAGTTTTCTTTGTTTAGGTCTTTTACATCTTTGGTTAAGTTTATTCCTAGGTACTTGATTTTTTTAGTTGCTATTGAAAATGGTATCTTTTTCTTGAGTGTCTCTTCAGTTTGTTCATTTCTAGCATATAGAAACATTACTGACTTATGTGCATTAATCTTGTATCCTGCTACTTTGCTAAATTTTTTTATTAGCTCTAGTAGCTGTATCGTCAATTTCTCAGGGTTTTCTATATATAAGATAATATCATCTGCAAACAATGACAGTTTTACTTCTTCTTTTCCAATTTGGATGCCTTTTATTTCTTTGTCTTGCCGGATTGCCCTGGCTAGCACTTCCAGCACAATGTTGAATAACAGTGGTGACAGCGGGCCTCCTTGTCTTGTTCCTGATCTTAGAGGGAAGTCTTTCAGTCTCTCACCATTGAGTACTATGCTGGCTGTGGGTTTTTCATATATGCTCTTTATGATATTGAGGAAGTTTCCTTCAATTCCTACCTTTTGAAGTGTTTTTATCAAAAAGGGATGTTGGATTTTGTCAAATGCTTTTTCAGCATCTATTGAGATGATCAATTGATTTTTCCCTTTTGACTTGTTAATGTGTTGTAATACATTGATTGATTTTCTTATGTTGAACCATCCTTGCATGCCTGGAATGAACCCCACTTGGTCATGGTGTATGATTTTTTTAATGTGTCTTTGGATTCGATTTGCAAGTATTTTGTTGAGGATTTTTGCATCTATATTCATTAGGGCGATTGGCCGGTAGTTTTACTTTTTTGTAGCATCTTTGCCTGGTTTTGGTATTAGATTGATGTTAGCTTCATAAAATGAGTTAGGTAGTGTTCCATTTTCTTCAATGTTTTGAAAGAGTCTGAGTAAGATTGGTGTCAGTTGTTTCTGGAAAGTTTCGTAGAATTCCCCTGTGAAGCCATCTGGCCCTGGGCATTTATTTGTGGGAAGATTTCTGATGACTGATTGGATCTCTTTGCTTGTCATGGGTTGGTTGAGGTCTTCTATTTCTTCTCTGGTCAGTCTAGGTTGTTCATATGTTTCCAGGAAATTGTCCATTTCTTCTACATTATCCAGTTTGTTGCCATACAGTTGTTCATAGTATCCTCTTATAATTTTTTTAATTTCTTCAGGGTCTGCAGTTATGTCACCTTTTTCATTCATTATTTTGTTTATATGGGTCTTCTCTCTTTTTGATTTTGTCAGTCTAGCTAGGGGCTTGTCAATCTTGTTGATCTTCTCAAAGAACCAACTTTTGGTGATATTTATCCTCTCTATTGTTTTTTTGTTCTCTATGTCATTTATTTCTGCTTTAATCCTTGTTATTTCTTTTCTTCTACTTGGTTTAGGATTGGTTTGCTGTTCATTTTCTAGCTTCTTCAGTTGATCCATTAGTTCTTTGATTTTGGCTCTTTCTTCCTTTTTAATATATGCGTTTAGTGCTATAAATTTCCCCCTCAGTACTGCTTTTGCTGCATCCCATAGGTTTTGGTATGTTGTGTTCTCATTTTCATTCATCTCTATATATTGAGCAATTTCTCTTGCTATTTCTTCTTTAACCCACTGATTGTTTAGGAGTGTGTTGTTTAACCTCCAGGTATTTGTGAATTTTCTAAGTCTCTGATGGTTATTGACTTCTAATTGTATTCCATTGTGGTCAGAGAATGTGCTTTGAATAATTTGAATCTTTTTAAATTTATTGAGGCTTGTTTTATGTCCCAGCATATGATCTATTCTGGAGAAAGTTCCGTGAGCACTAGAAAAGTATGTGTATCCTGGTGATTTGGGATGTAATGTCCTGTATATGTCTGTTAAATCTAATTCATTTATCAGATTGTTTAGGTTTTCAATTTCCTTATTGGTCTTCTGTCTGGTTGATCTATCTATAGGAGAGAGTGATGTGTTGAAGTCTCCCACAATTATTGTGGAAACATCAATTGCTTCCTTTAGTTTTGCCAGTGTTTCTCTCATGTATTTTGTGGCACCTTGATTGGGTGCATAGACATTTTCGATTGTTATTTCTTCTTGTTGAATTGCCCCTTTTATTAGTATGTAGTGGCCTTCTTTGTCTCTCAAAACATCCCTGCATTTAAAGTCTATTTTATCTGAGGTTAATATTGCTACACCTGCTTTCTTTTGGCTGTAGCTTGCATGAAATATTTTTTTCCATCCTTTCACTTTCAGTTTCTTTGTGTCCCTGTGTCTAAGATGAGTCTCTTGTATGCAACATAATGATGGTTCATTTTTTTTGATCCATTCTGCGAATCTATATCTTTTAATTGGGGAGTTTAATCCATTTACATTCAACGTTATAACCGTGAAGGCATTTCTTGAATCAGCCATCTTATCCTTTGGTTTATGTTTGTCATATTTTTCCCCTCTCTCTATTAATATCCTTTCTTGTACCCTTACCGAATCTCTTTAGTACTGAACTTTTCTCCAAGTCTCTCTGTCCTTTCTTTGTTTCTCTGTCTGTAGGGCTCCCTTTAGTATCTCCAGTAGGCCAGGTCTCTTGTTAACAAATTCTCTCAGCGTTTGTTTGTCTGTGAAAAATTTAAGCTCTCCCTCAAATTTGAAGGAGAGCTTTGCTGGATAAAGTATTCTTGGTTGGAAATTTTTCTCACTCAGAATTTTAAATATATCGTGCCACTGCCTTCTCGCCTCCATGGTGTCTGCTGAGTAGTCACTACTTAGTCTTATGCTGTTTCCTTTGTATGTGGTGAATTGCTTTTCTCTTGCTGCTTTCAGAACTTGCTCCTTCTCTTCCGTGTTTGACAGCGTGATCAGAATATGTCTCGGAGTGGGTTTATTTGGGTTTATTCTATTTGGAGTTCGCTGAGCATTTATGATTTGTGTATTTATGTTGTTTAGAAGATTTGGGAAGTTTTCCCCAACAGTTTCTTTGAATACTCTTCCTAGACCTTTACCCTTTTCTTCCCCTTCTGGAACACCAATGAGTCTTATATTTGGACGTTTCATATTATCTATCATATCCCTGAGGTCCATTTTGATTTTTTCAATTTTTTCCCCATTCTTTCTTTTATGCTTTCATTTTCCATTCTGTCATCTTCGAGGTCACTGATTCGTTGTTCAACTTCCTCTAGTCTTGTACTATGAGTGTCCAGAATCTTTTTAATTTGGTCAACAGTTTCTTTAATTTCCATAAGATCATCCATTTTTTTATTTAGTCTTGCAATGTCTTCTTTATGCTCTTCTAGGGTCTTCTTGATTTCCTTTGTCTCCCGTACTATGGTCTCATTGTTCATCTTTAGTTCTTTGAGTAGCTGCTCTAGGTGCTGTGTCTCTTCTGATCTTTTGATTTGGGTGCTTGGGCTTGGGTTATCCATATCGTCTGGTTTTTTCATATGCTTTATAATTTTCTGTTGTTTTTGGCCTCTTGGCATTTGCTGAACTTGATAGGGTTCTTTTAGGATTTATAGACCAATTGAAGTCCTTATCTCTAATTTATCAGATCTACAGCTTCGTAGAGTACACGTTCTCTAACTAACCAGCAGGTGGCGTCCACGAGCCACCTGTTCTCCACAAGCCAGTTCTCCCCTGCTTAGCCTTTTTGGTGAGTGGGGGAGTGAGTCTTGTGGGGTCCAATTGGTGTACCAAGCTTGCGTGTGTAGTTGGTGTTTCCTGCCCTGTATATGGGGCGTGTTTCTGGGCAGTCAGGGAGGGGGGGTGGCTCTAACAATCAAATCTCCCTGGTGATCCTAGAGTTTTTAAGCTGCTGCAATAGTCTAATCCTTCAGTTCAGTCCTGCCACAGTTTGTCTCTGCCACTGACCCACAAGTCCTTGGTATTGGCGTATGGCTCCTGAGACTTGCAAGTGGGCCCCTCTTCCAGACTGTGCACCCTGGGTCCTCTGTTGAGGGATGACTGTGCTATTTCACAGGTGAGTGCCGTCCCCCCAGGGCAGTTCTGGGCTGCTGGGCTGTGTAGGGTGGCTCCCAGTCTGCAGAAATGATGGCTGAATGGGGCTTTGTTAATTCACACTGCTCCACCTTCCTAAATCTGGGACAATCAGCTGAGGTTGCAGGGAAGGCTAATGTCCACACCCAGTTTTGTGGTGTGTGCCTGTTATTTGAAGCACTTCCGTCACACTGGGTTGTCTGGGGCAGCTCTGGGCTATGGGGCTGGTGATGGGCAGGAGTGTTTCCTGTCCACCAGGATGATGGCTGTGAGCGGACACCCCCCTTTTCTTGGGAAGTTGTGGTGTTTAGTGAATTTTCTCAGCCACTGGATTATTGCCTTTTGTCTCAGAGCTCTCTTAGTTCTGCTCTTGTCTTGACCTGCCCAAATTGCAGGTCTTTGAAACTTTCTGTATTGGGCTTCTTAGAGTAATTGTTTTAGAAAAAGAAAAAAGGATTTAAAAAAAGGGCCCTCCTCAGAGATCTAATGGGTTATTGAAATGCTAAGAGACAAAGCAATTAGGGCCATTAAGGAAAGGTCCACAGGGCAGAGATATCAGCTTTTCTTCGGGTTTTGCATATGAGCCTCAGGGCCTGAGCTCTGCCCTTCCCCTTTCTATGTTCACCAGAACTCCAAAAATCCTCTGCTTTTATTTTGGAGTTTTTCGTGCTGTTTTTTGCTATGCCTATCTCCTCTCTGCTGGGCTGGCTGCTCTCAGATTCTCTGGTGTCTGGTCTCAGTCTATCTATGGTTGGAGTTTGGATCAGTAGAATGAGTTTCTGATAAGGGCTGCCACTGCAGTTCTTCCTTCTCCTTCCCGGAGCTGACAGCCCCTCCTCCCACGGGACTGAGCCTGGCAGGGAGGGGTGCGGGTCCCCTGGCCACAAAAACTTGCAGATTTCGCTGATCTCAGCAGTTCCACGTTTTCATGAGTGTTGTATGAAGTATGCCCAAAGTCAGATTGCTCTGTGGTGTCCAGTCCACGCAGTTCCTGGCTTTCTACCTACTTTCCTGGAGGAGTAACTAAAACATACATCTCACCAGTCCGCCATCTTGCCCCGCCTCCCCTTGATATTGTTTTATGGTCCCTGGGACTTGCAATTGGTTCCCTTTTCCAAGCTGTGCTCTCCTAGGACCTCTACTGAGGGAATACTCTGTTATGTCAGAGGTGAGCACCTTCCCTCAAGGGAAGTTTGGGGCCAGAGGGCCATGTAGGTGTGTTCCCAGCCTGCTGAAAGGATTGCTGAATGGGGTTTGTTAATTTCCCCCTTTCACACATCTCCACCATCTCTGGGACAATTAGCTGTGGGTGCATTAATGGCTATAGTCCATGACAGATATTGTGACATGGATGTGTGTTGTTGGGAACACTTCCCATCGCACTGAGTTGTTTGGGACAGCTCTGGGCTGTGGTGCTGGTGGCAGGCAGGAGCATTTCCAGCCCACTGGGATGATGGCTGTAAGGGGACACCCTCCTTTTCTTGGGAATTTATGGTGTTTAGCAAATTTTCTCAGCCACTAGATTATAGCTTTGTTCCTCAGAACTATTTTAGCTCCTCTCTTGCCTGGGCCCAAATTGCAAGTCTTTCAGTCTTTGTGTAATGGGCTTTTTAGAGTAATTGTTTAAGAAAAAGGGGAAAAGATTAAAAAAAGAAAAAGAAAAAGAAAAAGAAGGGCCCTCCTTGCAGATCTAATGGGCTATTGAAATGCTAAGAGACAGTGGGATTAGCGCCATTAAGGAACAATCAAGAAATCTGAGAAACTGGCTCTTCAGACAAGGGTAATTCCTTTCTGGATTTGCATATGCACTTGATTCTCTTTGAGCCTTAACCTTCTCCAGTTTATGTTCACCAGAACTCCAAAATTCTCTGTTTATATTTTTGTGGGTTTTTTTTTTTAACTTTTTTTGCTGTTTTTGCGAGCCCTATCTCTTCTCTGCTGGACTGACTGCTCCCAGATTCTCAGGTGTCTGGTCTCAGTCTATGGAGTTTTTGATCAGCAGTCCGAGTTTTCAATCAGAAGTGCAACTGTACTTCTCCCTCCTGGTTCCCAGCACTGATGGCCCCTCCTCCCATGGGACTGTGCCTGGCAGGGAGGGGTGCAAATCCCCTGGCCTCGAGAATTTACAGGTTTCCCTGATCTCAGCTGTTTCACACATTCATGAGTGTTGTATGAAGTATGCCTAAAGTCAAATTGCTCTGTGGTGTCTGGTCCATGCAGTTCCTTACTTTCTACCTACTACCCTGGAGGAGTAACTAAAACCCACACCTCACCACTCTGCAATATTGCCCTGCCCCCCCCATTATTTATTTCCAACTTCATTCCATTATGGTCTCAGAAAGTGTTTTGTATAATATCAATGTTTTTAAATTTGTTGAGACTTGCCTTGTGACCCAATGTATGATCTATCCTAGAGAATGTTCCATGAGCACTTGAGAAAAAAGTGTATCCAGCTGTTGTTGGATGTGGGGTTCTATAAGTGTCTGTCAAGTCTAGTTCACTTATCATACAATTTAACATCTCCATTTCTTTATAGATCCTCTGTCTAGATATTCTATCCATTGATGAGAGCAGTGTATTGATGTTTCCAACTATTATTTTAGAACTATCTATTTCTCCTTTCAGTGTTCTCAGTGTTTGCCTCATGAATTTTGGGGCATTCTTTCTTGGTGCATAAATATTCATGATTGTTATGTTTTCTTGACGAATTGACCCTTTTATTAATACATACTGTCCTTTGTTTCTTTTATTGTTTTACTGTTGAAGTCAAATTTGTCTGATATTAATATAGCTACTCCTGCTTTTTTCTAGTTGTTGGCATGAAATATGTTTTTCCAACTTTTTGCTTTCAGTCTATTTTTGTCCTTGTGTCTACAGTGAATTTATTGTAGACAGAAAATATATGGGTCCTGTTTTTTAATCCATTCTGCCATTTTCTGTCTTTTTATTTGGTATTTTAATCCATTATCATTTAGTGTTATTACTGTAAGGGCAGTACTTTCTACTACCATTTTGTCTTTTGTATTTTGTATGTCATATCTTTTTGTTTCCTCTCTCTCCTTTTACCTTTCCTGATAATCCTCATTTCTGCACTCTTCTCCAACTCTCTCTCTTGTCCTTTCCTATCAACTTGTACCGCTCCCTTTAGTATTCCTTGTAGTGCTAGTCTCTTATTCACAAATTCTCTCCCTGTCAATTTGTCTGAAAATATTTAAATCTCCCCCTCATTTTGGAAGGACAGTTTTCTGGATATAGAATTCTTGGTTGGCAGTTTTTCTCTTTCAGTATCTTAAATGTATCATACCACTGTCTTCTCACCTCCATGGTTTCTGCAGAGAAATCTGTACATTGTCTTATGAGCTTCCCTTTTCTGTGATGGATTTTGTTTCTCTTGCTGCTTTCAGAATTCTCTTTTTGTCTTTGACACTGGACAATCTGATCAGTAAAATCTTGGACTATGTCTATTGAGATTATTCTGTTTGCAGTATGCTGTACTTATTGAATCTGTAATATTTTGTCTTTCATAAGAGTTGGGTAATTTTCAGTGAATATTTCTTCTTTTATTCTTTCTGCCCATTTTCCTCTCTCTTCTCCTTCTGGGATACCCATAACACACATGTTTGTGTGTTTTATGTGGTCATTCAGCTCCCTAAGACCCTGCTGATATTTTTCCATTTTTTACATCATGTGTTCTTCTGTGTGTATGAATACAAATGTGTCTTCTACTTCACTGATTCTTTCTTCTTCCTGTTCAAATATACTGTTTTGTCCCTCCATTTTGTTTTTCATCTCCTCCATTGTGGCCTTCATTCCCATAAGAGCTGCCATTTGTTTATTCAAGTTTATGAATTCTTCTTTGTGGTCTTCCAGTGTCTTCTTTATATACTTCTTCTCTTCTGCCATGTCTTCCCTCAGTTCATTGAATTGGATTAGCATTAGTTCCCTGAACACCTGTATCTCAGTTGAACTATTAGTTCATTCTTTTGCTGGTCCATATTTTCATGTTTCCTTGTATGGCTCATTGTCTTAAGCTGTCTAGGCATCTGACTTTTCTTGATTAGTTTATTCTGGAGCTCATTTTCATTCTTTTACTAGGGGTTTCTTGTTGGTTGGCTTTGTTCCCCAACCTTTTTTGTTCAGTTCAACTTATTCTAGACCTCTAACTTAGGTTCTATTTAGTTGATCAGAATTTTTCACCTCTTGTTGTTCTGTTTCTTACCCTGGCTCTATATAAACTTTTGGTGAGAGGGTATCCTCAGATATGGTTGACCCCAGTCAGGTTTTCCCAGTCTAGAGAGGCTCAGGTCTGAGGATGATGTGGGGTTTCCCTGAGAATGAAGTCCTTCTGTAAGGCCTCTAGAATTGATGCTTTTCCTATCCTGTCCAGCAAGTGGTGCTTGCCAGCTCACAGGTCTTCCACCCATGTAAGGAGGTAAGGTGTCTTTAATTCTCTGCAGAGTCTGAGTCTGTCAGGGGCATGGCTGACTGAAACAGGTATCTGAATTCCAGCCCCTGGGGTCTGAGTTCCCAGAAGGTGGGCTACCAGTTGAGTTGGACTTCCCTCCACTCTCCCAATCCTAGGGGCTCCTATTATCTCCCAGGTGCACTATTCCCTTCTCCCATCTCATCTTTTTTCAACTCTAACTTAATTCCTTGGTCAGCCTGAGTTGCCAATTAAAGATGAGTGTGGAGACCTTCTTCAGATGTGAATCTGGAATTCAAAGAATTTCTCAGTACTCTGTCTCCCCCCAAGACTAGGCAAGACCTTCAACTTGGGCTTTCTGATAGAAAATAACCACATGTTACTTTTAGATTTAAAAAATAGAAGAAAAACAAGAAGAAAGAAAAAACAATTAGTCCTTTTTAAAAGCCTTTCCCCAGACTGAACATTTTGTCTGTGTCAGAATAGAACATTTAAAGATGTACTTTCAGCTATTGTCTGATAATTACTCTCCAACAGCTTCAATTTTGCCTCTGCCAAGGGCTATGGAAGTGTAAAAAGATAAAGAGTCAGTGAGAAAGGAGAAGGGACAAAATGTAGGGGGAAAGAAAGAAGCCTTTTTTGGAGCCAGGGAATGGGTATGCTCTTTTATGTGTCCCCTCCCTTCTTGGAGCCCAGCTCTTCTTTAGCACCCCCAGCTCCAAATATGAGTGAATGAACTAGTTAATTATGCAGTTGAGGCTGGGTTGAGCCCCCCTTCTTGCCCTCAGCAGATTGTTGGATTCCCCTCCCCCTTGTAGTGAGCCAGCTGCAAGACAGACCATGTGGTCTAGGTGTGGAGGGGCACCAGTCCCCTAGTCAGGGGAATATACAATGTTTGTTGTAATCTCAGCTTTTCCTCCAGTTCCAAACATGTGTCCAATGTGTGACTGGTCACTGGAGACCCCCAAAACACTGTTTCATACAGTTCTTGGGTAATTACCAGCTGCTCTGGAGGAGAGACTAAATTCCATGCCTCACCACTCCATCATCTTGCCCTGTCACCTTTTTTAGCTTTTTTTAACTGTATGGGGTAATACTGACATTCATAGCTGTCAAAATCTGGCTCTGAGTCTCAGGTGTCAGATACCCAAAGTTGTAGAGACTGTCCAGGTTATAGACAAAGATATCAGCATCTCTGAACTTAGAAATAACCACTACAACTCAGGAATAGATGTGACTGCTGTAAGAGTTTGAAATCTAAGGACATTTACAATCAGCCTTCCCCTGATAACCTATAATCTAAGATTAAATTCTCAGAGTTCACACATTAAACTTAGTCCATATTAGTGAGGCTTTATGTTGATCTTTTTGTTTCTGGCTTATTTCCCTCAAAATGCTGTCCTCAAAGTCCATTCAGTTAGTTGCATGCCTCAGAAGTTCACTCCTTCTTGCAGCCACTCAATATTCCTTTGTAGTCCTATCACAGTTCACCACTCTGTTCATCAGTCAATATAACTTTAGGGCAGCTCCATCCATTGCAAATCATGAATACTGCTGCCATAAACACCAGTGTGCAAATGTCCACTCATATCCCTTCTCTCAGTTCTTCCAAGTATATATCCAGTAATGGGATTGGAGGACTTTATGGCAACTCTAAACTTTGCTTCTTTTGGAACAACCACACTGCCCTCTAGATGGGCTGCACTATTCTACTTCCCAACCAACAGTGAATATGTACATCCCCCTCTCCACATATTCTCCAGCACTTATATCCATCTGTTTATTTTTCCCATAAAATTTTATAGAGAATATTCACATACCATACAATCTTCCACAGTGTACACTCAGTTGTTCACAGTATCATCATTTATTTGTGCATTCATCACCATAATCAGCCTGTAAACATATTCATTACTCCAAAAGAATATAGAAATAAATAAGAATAATAAAAAAGAAAAAAACAAAATACAATAAAAAGATCAAATAACACCACCACCACCAAGAATACCATACCCCTCCATTATATCCACCTCTTATAGATATTTAGCTATGGTGTATGGCCTTTGCTACAATTACTGGAAGATAGAAAAATGTTACTGTTATCTGTAGATTGTAGCTTGCATTGATTACAACTTCCCCAATACAATCCCATTTTTCACCCCTTGCAAAAATGATATTAATTTGTTCTCCATCATGTTAAAGCATTTTTTTATATGTGCATTTATTCACCATAACTGACCACTCTAGATTTCACTAAGATGTACAGTCCTAATCTTTATGTTCTATCTTTCCTTCAGGTGTCATACATGCCCCTAGCCTTCCTCATTCAAATGTACTCACAGTCATCTTTGTTCAGTGTACTTACAATATTGTGCTACCATGACACAATATTGAGCTATCCATTTCTAGATCTATAAAGTCAATCTTGTTGAATATTCTGTACTCATTCAGAATTAATTGCCCAGTGTTTACCCTCTTTCTCTCTCCTGATAACCTGTGTTCTCAGCTTAATTCTCAAAGTTTGCTCATTAATATGAGTTCATATTTGTGGTCTCATACAGTATTTGTCCTTTTGTTTCTGGCTAATTTTACATAATACAAGGTCCTCAAGTTTCATCCATATTGTTAGATGCTCCATGATTTATTCTTACAGCTGCATACTATTCCATTGGATGTTTATACAACAGTTTGTTTATCCACTCATCCATTGATGGACATTTGTGTTGATTCCATCTTTTGGCAATAATGAATAATGCCACTATAAACTCGGTTTACAAATGTCTATTCATATCTTAGATTTCAGTTCCTCAAGAATATACCTAGTAGTGGAATTGCTGGATCATATGGCAATTCTATACTTGGCTTCTTGAGGAACTGCTGCAATTCTTTCCAGAGTGGCTACACCATTCTATTTTCCCACCAAAAGTGAATAAGTGTGCCACTTTCTCCATATCCTTTCCAGAACTTGTGAATTTTTGTTTTTTTTTATAATGGCCATTCAAGTTGGTGTGAGATGATATCTTCTTTGGTTTTGATTTGCATTTCCCTTATATACAGTGAAGTTGAGCTTCTTTTTATATGTTTTTAATTCAACTTTATTGAGATATATTCCCATACCATGCAATCTTCTAAAGTGTACAATTGTTCACAGTATCATCATATAGTTGTGCATTCATCATCACAACCTATTTTTGAACATTTTCCTTGTACAAGAAAAAGTGAAAATAAGAATAAAAAATAAAAGCAAAGCTCTGGGTCCGTTGGTAGATAACCATGAGCTGTGTGGATTGGGAACTGCAGAGGAATTTGAGTTTGGACATACTTCATACAACACTCACAAACACATGGAGCAGCTGAGACCAGCAAAATCCATAAGTTGTTGAAGCCAGAGGGTCCATGCCCCACAGGCACAATCCCAAGGGAGGAGGGGTTGTCAGGGCTGGGAACCAGGAGGGAGAACTGCAGTTGCAGCACTGATTAACAAACTCAGACTGTTGAACAAAATCTCCAACCATAGATAAACTGAGACCAAACACCAGAGAATCTGGGAGCTCTCAGCCTGGCAGAGAGGAGATAGCAATAGCAAAAACCACACACACAAAAAAATAGAAACAGAGACTTTTGGAGTTCAGGTAAATATAATACAGAGAAAGGCCAAGCTCAAACAGAATCAGGCACATATGCAAACACAGGGGGCTGGGGCCTTCTCTGAAAAGCCAGTTTTTCTGGTTTCTTCATTGTTCCTTAATTGCCCTTAACTCCTTGTCTTTTTGCATCTAAATAGCCTACCAGAACTGCAAGGACTGTAAATAGTCAATACTGGGCCCTTCTTTTTCTTTCTTTTCTTTTTTCTTAATCTTTTTCTCTTTTTGTTAAAATAACTATTCTAAGAATCTAGGAGGCCCATTACAGAAAACCTGAAAGACTTGCAATCTGGTTGCAGGAAAGAACAGAGCTAAGATAGCTCTGAGAGACAAAGCAATAAGTCTAGTGGGGGAGAACATTCACTAAAGACCATGATTTCCCAAGAAAGGGGGGCATGGCCCAGCTCCAGTGGCAGCCCTCCTTTGGGGAACTCAGTCCACAGGGTATGGAATTCAGGAACCAGCTTCAGTCAGCCACACCCCAGACAGGGTCAGAGTCACCAGGAGAACTAAAGGCTCCATACTTCCTCACCCTGGTGGGGACCTGCAGGTTAGCATGTACCACCTGTTGAACAGCTTAGGAAAAGCACAGAGTCTAAAGGCCTCACAGGAAGGTCTCATTCTCAAGGAAACTCCATATACTCCTCCTAAGACCTGGGCCTATCTGGACTAGGTAAACATGTCTGGGGTTGGCCATATCTGAGGAGACCCTCACACCAAAAGTCTACACAGGGGCAGGGCAAGAAACAGAAAAACAAGAGGTGAAAATCTCCAATCAACTAAATAGAACCTAAGTTGGAGGCCTAGAATAAGCTGAACTGAACACCAAAGGTTAGAGAACAAAGCCAACCAACGAGAAAACCCTAGGTAAAAGAGTGAAAACACACTCCAGAGTAAACTAATCAAGAAAGCCAGATGCCTAGACAGCTTAAGATAATGAACCATACTAGGAAACATGAAAATATGGATCAGCAAAGGAACAAACTAATAGCCCTACTGAGATACATGTGTTGAGACAACTAATGTTAATCCAATTCAATGAACTGAAGGAAGAACTAATTAAAGATGTTCAAACAAATCTCCTAAATTAATTTAAAAATCAAGTCAGTGAACTGAGGGAAGATATAGAAAAAGAGATGAAGGATATAAGGAAGACACTGGGTGACCAGAAGTCATAAACTTGAAAAAGCAAAGGGCAGGACTTATGGGAAAGAAGAGCATAATAGAGGAGATGAAAAAGATAATGGAGGGATACAACAGTAGATTTGAACAGGCAGAAGAAAGGATCAGTGAATTGGAAGACCAGACATTTGAATTTATACACACAAAAGAACATATGGTGAAAAGAATAAAAAAAATACCAGCAGTGTCTTAGGGAGCTGAGTGACAACATGAAGTGCACAAATATACATGTTATGGGTGTCCCAGAGGGAGAAGAGAG
Organism: Choloepus didactylus; assembly: GCF_015220235.1. Taxonomy (NCBI): domain Eukaryota; kingdom Metazoa; phylum Chordata; class Mammalia; order Pilosa; family Megalonychidae; genus Choloepus; species Choloepus didactylus. The sequence goes on along the minus strand of NC_051334.1, from coordinate 63,407,111 downwards.
GGGAAAGGGGGCAGAAATAATAATAGAAAAAATAATCACTGAAAATTTCCCAATTTTTAATAAAGACAGAAAATTACAGATTCAAGAAGCACAGGTGCACCACAAGCAGAATAGACCCCAATAGACCTACCCCAAAACACTTAATGATCAGATTGTCCAACGTTAAAGACAAAAAGAGAATTCTGAAAGCAGCAAGAGAAAAGCAGTCCATCACATACAAAGGAAGCTCAATAAGTCCATGTACAGATTTCTCTACAGAAACCATGGAGGTATGAAGACAGTGGTATGATGTATTCAGGATACTGATAGAGAAGAGCTGCCAACCAAGTATTCTATATCTGGCAAAACTGTCCTTCAAAAATGAGGGAGAGATTAAAATACTTTCAAACAGACACTAAGAGAATTTGTGAATAAGAGACTGGCACTACAAGAAATCCTAAAGGGAGTTCTACAGGCTAATAGGTAAAGACAGGAGAGAGAGGTTTGGAGAGGACTGTAAAAATGAAGATTATCAGGAAGTTTAAAAGGAGAGAGAGGGAAAGAATAAGACATGACATGTACAATACAAAAGACAAGTTGTAGAAGAAAGTACTGCCCTTACAGTAATAATACTAGATGTTAATGGATTAAACTCCCCAATAAAAAGACTCAGACTGGCAGAATGGATTAAAAAACAGGACCCATCTCTATGCTGTCTGCAAGAAACTCACCTTACACACAAGGGCAAAAAAAGGCTGAAAGTGATAGTTTGGAAAAAGATACTTCATGCAAACAGCAACCAGAAAAAAGTGGGAATAGCTATATTAATACCAGACAAAATTCATCTGGAAGGTCAAGGTATATTCATGCCCTTCATGTTGTCACCAGCTCTCTAAGACCTCCTCACATTTTTCCATTCTTTTCACCATGTGTTCATTTGTACGAATTCAAGTGTCTTGTCTTCTAATTCACTGATCCTTTCTTCTGCCTGTTCAAATCTACTGTGGTATCCCTCCATTGTCTTTTTCATCTCCTCCATTATGCCCTTCATTGCCATAATTTCTACCCTTTGTTTATTCAAGTTTATGAATTCTTCCTTAGGTCGTTCAGTATCCTCCTTATATCTATCTCTTTTGCTATGTCTTTCCTCAGTTCATTGACTTGATTTTTGAATTGATTTAGAAGATTTGTTTGAACATCTTTAATTAGTTCTTCCTTCAGTTCTTTGAATTGATTTATCATTAGTTGCCTCAACTCCTGTATCTCTGATGAACTATTAGTTTGTCCCTTTGGCTTGTCCATATTTTTATGTTTCCTAGTATGGCTCATTATCTTGTGCTGTCTAGGCTTCTAACTTTCTTGATTAGTTTGCTCTGGAGCTCATTTTCACTCTTTTACCTAGGGTTTTCTTGTTGGTTGGCTTTGTTCTCTAACCTTTGGTGTTCAGTTCATCTTATTCTAGGCCTCTAAATTAGGTTCCATTTAGTTGATCAGAGTTTTTCACCTCTTATTTTTATGCTTCTTGCTCTGCCTCTATATAGCCTTTTTGTGTGAGGGTCTCCTCAGATACGGTCAACTCCAGTCAGGTTTTCCCAGTCCATATAGGCCCAGGTCTCAGGACAAGTCTATGGACTTTCCTTGAGAATGAGACCCTCCTGTGAGCCCTTTAGACTCTGTGCTTTTCCTATTCTGTCCAGCATGTGGCACTTGCCAGCACACAGCTCCCCCACCAGTGCGAGGTGGTATGGAGCCTTTAGTTCTCCTGGTGACCCTGACCTTTTGGGAGCATGTCTGACTAAAGCTTGTTTCTGAATTCCAGCCCCTGGGATCTGAGTTCCCCAAAGGAGGGCTGTCCCTGGAGCAGGGCCATGCCCCCCTTTCTTGGGGAAGTTATTATGTTTAGCAAATTTTCTCCACTGCTAGACTTATTGCTTTGACTCTCAGAGCTATCTTAACTCTGCTCTTGCCTGGGCCCAAATTGCAAGTCTTTGGGGCTTTCTGTAATGGTTATTTTTTAAAAAAGGAGAAAAGATTTTTAAAAAGGATGAAGAAGGGCCCAGTATAAATGGTTTAAACTAAAGCCTTTTAATTCAGTCCTTGCAGTTCTGATGGGCTATTGAAAATGCAAAAAAGACAAGGTGTTGGAGAAAAATTGAGGAACCATCAAGAAACCAGAAAAAAACAGCTTTTTAGAGAAGGGTCCTGCCCTCTGGGTTTGCATATGTGCCTGATTCTGTTTGAACCCAGGCTTCTCCATATTATGTTCACCCCCAGCTCCAAAATTCTCTGTTTTTATTTTTGTTTATTTTGCTGTTTTTTTCCTAGTCTTATCTCCTCTCTGCTGGGCTGACTGCTCCCAGATTCTGTGGTGTCTGGTCTCCGTTCATCTATTGTTGGAGTTTTTGTTCAGCAGTCTAAGTTTGTTAATCAGTTCAGCAACTACAGTTCTCCCTCCTATTTCCCAGCACTGGCATTCCCTCCTCCCTCAGGATTGTGCCTGGCAGGGAGGGGTGTGGGACCCCTGGCTATGAAAACTTACAGATTTCACTGATCTCAGCTGCTCCACATGTTCATAAGGGTTGTATGACATGTGTCCAAACTCAGATTCCTCTGTGGTGTCTGTTCCACACAGTTCCTGGTTATCTACCTGCTGCCCCAGAGGAGTAACCTCTTTTCATATGTTTTTGAGCCTTTTGTATTTCCTCTTCAGAAAAGTGTCTGCCCATGTATTTTGCCCATTTTTTAATTGGGTTGTTTGTCTTTTTGTTGTTGAGTTCTAGGATCTTTATTTTTTATTTTTTTTGCTTTTTTTGCAAGATCTCTTTTTATTCTGTATATGAAACCCTTATCTAATATGTGGCTTCCAAATATTGCCTCCCATTGTGAAGGCTGGCTTTTTACTTTTCTGGCAAATTCCTTTGATACAAAAAAGTGTTCAATTTTGAGGAGATTCCATTTATCTATTTCTTCTTTCTTTGCTTATGCTTTAGATGTAACGTCTAGGAAACCACATTTTCTCACAAGTTCTTAAAGATATTTCCCTACATTTCCATCCAAGAGTTTTGCAGTCTCATCTCTAATGTTTATGTCTTTGATCCATTTTGAGTTCATTTTTGTATAAGGTGTGAGATAAGAGTCCTCTTTTATTCTTTTGGATATGGATACCCAGTTCTCCAAATGCCATTTATTGAAGAGGCTGTTCTGTCCCAGTTGTGTTGGCTTGACTGCTTTATCAAAAGTCAATTGTCCATAGATGAGAGGGTTTCTTCTGAACACTCAATTAGATTGCATGGATCAGTATATCTTTATGCCAGTACCAGGTGGTTTTGACCCCTTTAGATTTATAATATGCTTTTTTAATAATTAAATTTTATTGTGATATCTCTACATAGCATACAATCATCCAGTGTACAATAAAATGTTCAAAGTACCATCATAGAGTTGTGCATTCATCACCACAATCAATTTTTGAACATTTTCTTTACTCTAAACAAATAAAAATAAGAATAAAAATAAAAGTAAAAAAAGAACAACCAAAGAATTCCATCCTACATTTTTCATTTAGATTTTGTCCCTATTTTCCTACTCATCTGTTCATACACTGGATAAAGGGAGGGTGAGCCACAAGGTTTTCACAATCACACCATCACACAGTTTAAGAAACATAGTTATACAATCATCTTCAGGAGTAAAGGCTACTGGACTGCAGTTTGACAGTTTTAGTTATTTCCTTCTAGCTATTCCAAAACAATAAAAACTAAAAATGGATATTTATATAGTGCATAATAATGCCCTCCAGAGTGACCTCTTGACTACATTTGAAATCTCCCTGCCATTGAAATATTATTTTGTTTCATTTTCTTCCCACTTTTGGTCAAGAAGTTTTTCTTAATCCCATAATGCTGTGTCCAGTCTCATTCCCAGGAGTCATTTTCCACATTGTCAGGGAGATTTACACAACTGGAAGTCATTTTCCTCATATGGGCAATGGCAGTGGGCTTACCTGCCAAGTGGGCTTAGAGAGAGAGAAGCCACATCTGAGCAACAAAGAGGCTCTCTGGGGGAGGCTCCTAGGCACAATTATATGTAGGCTTAGCCTCGCCATTAAAATAAAAAGCTTCATAAGGGAAGCCCCAAGATTGAGGACTTGGACTACTAAATTGGTAGTCCTCAACGTTTATGAGAATATCAGTAATGTCCCAGATAGGAAAGTCCAAAATTTCCATTTTCTGAATTTCCTCAGGGAGCTCTGCAAATATATTTATATTCACTTCCCAAACTACTTTGGGATATATTGGGATTTCACACTAACCTGTACAAATCTCACTTCCCATTCAAAGTTCCATGTAATTATGGTGGTTGCATAAACTGACCATACAATTTAAATTATTTAGTGTGCTATAGGAAATATATATTCTGCACCAAATAAACATCTCTTCCCTTGGTCTCACATGGAATTTGAAGTTTTAAAACACAGTCGGTATCTTCCTTTGGCCTGATTTGTCTTAGTCCTGACCAGATCTGTTTCATTTGCATCTCTAATTGAAGTCTGAACTCTTTTTCAGCTTTTTTATTCATAATATGCTTTAAAGTAAGGTAGTATGAGACCTCCTATTTCATTCCTCTTTCTCAAAATGTTTTTGCCTTTTCAGTAACCCTGCCGTTCCAAATAAATTTGGTAATTGGTTTTTCTATTTCTGCCTAAAAAGTTGTTGGGATTTTAATAGGTATTGCATTGAATCTGTAAATTAATTTGTGTAGAGTGGTCATCTAAACTATAGTTATTCTTCCAATCCATAAACACAATATATCCTCCCATTTATTTAGGTCCTCCATGATTTCTTTTAGCAATTTCTTGTAGTTTTCTGTGTATGGGTCTTTGGTGGTCTTTGATTAAGTTTATTCCTAAATATTTGATTATTTTTCTTGGTATTGTAAATGGAACTTTTTTCTTGATTTCCTAATTGTGTTGCTCATTACTAGTGTATAGGAACACTACTAGTTTTGGCATGTTCATGTTGTACCCTTGCACTTTGCTGTATTCATTTATTAGCTCCAGTAGTTTTGCTGTAGATGTTTCAGGATTTTCTACATATAGGACCATGTCATCTCAAAACCATGAAAGTTCTACTTCTTCCTTTCCAATTTGCCTACTATTTTAGCTTGTTAATTATGCCATTATGCAGAATAGTAGAAATGAATGCTTTTATAATAGGGATTTATTAGGTTACAAATTTACAGTTCTATGGCCACAAAAGTGTTCAAACTAAGACATCAACAAGAGGATGCCTTCACTTAAGGAAGGTCAATGGCATCCAGAACACTTCTGTGAGCTGGGAGGACACATGGCTTGTGTCTGCTACTCCTGGCCTGTGTTTTGTCTCCTCCCTCAGCTCCTATGCATCCTTGCTTCTTTCTCCCAGGACACATCTCACTAAGCATCTGGAGGTCCTCTCTAAGCTTCTCCAGGGCAAACTCTAGGCTTCATATCTTAGCTTTTCATCTTCAAACTTCCTTCTGTCCACAACTCCAAGCATCTCTAAACATTTCTGTGGGTTCCTGATCCACTTTTCTCTCTCTTCCTGAACCTCTTAAAGGACTCCAGTGATCTAATTAAGACCCACCTTGAAGGGGTAGGGCCACACCTCCATGAAAATAATCAAATCACATATTGTCCCACACATTTGGGTGGGTCACATCTCCATGGATACAACCTAATCCAAATATCCCACAAGATTGGATTAAAAGAATATTTCTTGTGGGGGACATAACAAATCCAAACTGGCACAGATGCCTTTTCTTTAATTTTCTTGCTCAATTGTTCTAGTTAGAACCTCCAGCAAAATGTTGAATAACAATGTTGATGGTGAGCATCCTTGCTTTGTTCCTGATCTTAGAGGGAAAGCTTTCAGTCTTTCTCCATTAGTATGATGTTAGCAGTGGCTTTTTCATAGCTTGCCTTTATCATATTGAAGATGGTCCTTTCTAGTCCTATGCTTTTGAGCATTTTCATCAAGAAATTTGTCAAATGCCTTTTCTGCATTAATCATGATGATCATGTGTTTTTTCCTTTTTGATTTATTATGTGGTGTATTACATTAATTGATTTTCTTTTATTGAACCAGACTTGAATGCCTGTAATATGAAACCTAGGGTGCACAACAATTGTGATTAAAGGTACAAATATATTTTTACATGAGGTAGAACAAATGAATGTCAACATTGCAAGGTGTTAAAAATGGGGTGGGATTGGGGAAAATACAATCAATGCAAACTAGAGACCACAGCTAACAGAAGCATTGTATTATGCTTTCTTTAATATAACATAGGCAATATAACAAAGCTAAATGCATGTGGGGGGACATAGGGGAATGGTATGGGACCCTTGGCATTGGTGATGTTGTCTGACTCTTCATTCTAGGTTAATGTTATCTTTCCTTTTGTTGCTTCCTAGCTGTCAGGTTTTGTTATTTTTTCCTGCTCTTTCTTTTTCCTTTTTCTCCTGTCTCTCTACCTTCTTTGATTCTTTCTCTTCCTTTGTAGAAGAAATGGAGATGTCCTTATATTGATAGTGGCAATGGTAGTGAACACATACATATGTGACTACACAGGTAACCATCAATTGTTTACCTAGGATGGTAGATGTGGCATGTGAACAAAACAATCTTAAAAAATGGGTTGATGAAGAAACCTTGAGGGCACCATATTGAGTGAAATAAGACAGACACATAAGGAAAAATGTTGCAGGTTCTCCCTGATATGAACAAATTGTAATATGCAAACACATAGACATGAAATGTAAGTTATCAGGATATAGAATGAGGCTAAAGAATGGGGAGCAGTTGCTTATTATGAGCAGAATATTCAACTAGGGTGAACTTAAACATTTGGAAATGGACAGAGGTGATGGTAGCACATTGTGAGATTAACTAACAGTGCTGAATAGTGTGTGAAGGTGGTGGAAAGGGGAAGCTCAGAGCCACATATGTCACTGAAGGAAAGTTGGAGTTTAAAAGATGTGAATGTATAAAACAGTGAATGTTGTGGTGGACAATGTGATTAACTGTACAAATATTAGAAATCTCTCTCATGAACTGGAAAAAATGTATGACACTATAACTAGAAGTTAATAATAGGGGGGCATATAGGAAAAATGTATACCTATTGCAAACTATATGCTACAGTTAGTAGTATTTTAACATTCTTTCATCAACAGTAACAAATGTACTATACCAATACTATGAATCCGTAATGGAGGGGGGGTGGTTAGGGTTATGAGAGAATTTTAGTTTCCTTTCATGTGTATCTTTATTTCTTTTCCAGAGTAATGAATATGCTCTAAAAATTGAAAAAAATGTTAGCTGTGATGATGGATGCACAGCTGTGTTATGGTACCATGGGCAAGTGGTTGTACACTTTGGATCTTTGGATAATTGTATGGCATGTGAACAATCTCAATTAAAAAATTGAAAAACAAAAACATACATCCCAGAGTAATTTGGGCAGAGAATAAAAATATATTTGCAAAGCCTCCTTGAGGTACTGGTGAAAAATTTAGAAATATTAAACTTCCCCACCTGGGGAATTACTGATATTCTCAAAAGCATTGGGGACTACCAATTTAGAAGGCCAAAACCTCAATTTGGTTCTTCCATTATGAGTCTTGTTACAGCAAAGAAGAGGTTATGCCTACTAAGAATTGTGCTGAGAGAACCTGTTTTCTTGCTCAAATGTGGCCTCTCTCTCTAAGCCAAATCTGCAGGTAAACTCACTGCCCCTCCTCATGTGGAACATAACTCCCAGGGGTGTAAATTCCCCAGGCAGCATGGCACATGATTCACAGGGATAAATGTGGACCCAGCATTGAGGGATTGAGAAGGACTTTTTGACTAAAAGGGGGAAGAGAAATGAAACAAAATAAAGTTTCAGTGGCTGAGATATTCCAAATGTAGTGTGGAGGATAATCTGGAGGTTATTTTTATGTGCTACATAGATATCCCTTTTTAGTTTTTGGTGTATTAGAATAGCTAGAAGGAAATACCTGAAATGGTTGAACAGCAACCCAATAGCCTAGATTCTTGAAGATTATTGTGTAACTACACAGTTTACACTCTGTAATAATGTGATTGTGAAAACCTTGTGGCTCCCACTCCTTTAATCCATTGTATGGACAGATGAGCAGAAAAATGGGGACAATAGAGGATCTAGGAGTGCATGGCTTGGAAGACAGACACAATCACAAGTCCCAGGGACCATACATCAATAACAAGGACTTGTGGGTCAGTGGCAGAGAAAAACTGTGGCACGACTGAACTGAAGGATTAGACTTTTGCAACAGCTTTAAATCTCCAGGAGCACCTGGGAGATTTGATTATTAAAGCTGACCCCCTCCCTAACCACTCAGACACATGCCCCATATGCAGAGCAGGCAACACCAACTACACATTCAAACTTGGTGCACCAATTGGACCCCACAAGACACACATCCCCACTCACCACAGAGACAAAGTGGGGGAGAATGGGCTTGAGGGGCATAGGTAGCTTGCAGATGCCATCAGCTGGTTAAAGTGTACTCTACCAAGCTGTAGATCTGACAAATTAGAGATAAGGGTTTGAATTGGTCTACATATCCTAAAAGAACCCTATCATGTTAAGCAAATGCCAAGAGACCAACAACAACAGAAAATTTTAAAGCATAGGAAAAAAACAGACAATATGGATAACCCAAGCACAAACACCGAAATATAAAGATCAGAAGAGACACAGTGCTTGGAGCAATTAATCAAAGAACTAAAGATGAACAATCAGAGCATGGCACAGGATATAAAGGACATGAAGAAGACCCTAGAAGAGCATAAAGAAGAAATAGCAAGAGTAAATAAAAAATAGACAATCTTATGAAATAAAAGAAACTGTTGACCAAATTAAAAAGATTCTGGAGTCTCATAGTAAAAGACTATATGAAGCTGAACAGTGAATCAGTGACCTGTAGAACAACAGAATGGAAAATGAAAGAACAAAAGAAAGAATGGGGGAAAAATAAAAAAAATCGAAAAGGACCTCAGGGATGTGAAAGATAATATAAAAGGTCCAAATATAAGACTCATTGGTGTTCCAGAAGGAGAAGAGAAGGGTAAAGGTCTAGGAAGAGTATTCAAAGAAGTTGTTGGGGAAAACTTCCCAAATCTTCTAAACACTATAAATACACAAATCATAAATGCCCAGTGAACTCCAAATAGAATAAATCCAAATAAACTCACTTTGAGGCATATTCTGAAAACATGGTCAAACATGGAAGAAAAGGAGCAAGTTCTGAAAGCAGCAAGAGGGAAGCTATAGACCACATAAAAAGAAATAGCATAAAACTAACTAGTGACTAATCAGCAGCCACCATGGAGGCAAGAATGCAGTGGCATGACATATTTAAAATTCTGAGTGAGAAAAATGGCCAACCAAGAATTCTTTACCCAGCAAAGTTCTCCTTCAAATTTGAGGGAGAGCTAAAACTTTTCACAGACAAACAAACGCTGAAAGTATTTGCTAACAGGAGATCTGCCTTACTTGAGATACTAAAGAGAGCCCTACCAACAGAGAAACAAAGACAGGAGAGAGAGATATGAAGAAAGTTTCAGTACTAAAGAGATTCAGTATGGGTAAATTAAAATAATTAAGACAGAGAAGGAAAAATATATCAGACAAACATCAACCAAAGGAAAAGATGGCTGATTCAAGAAATGCATTCACAGAAATAATGTTGAATGTAAATGGATTAAACTCCCCAATCAAATGATATAGATTGGCAGAACGGATCATAAAAATGAACCATCAATATGTTGCATATAAGAGACTCATCATAGACACAGGGACACAAAGAAATTGAAAGTGAAAAGATGGAAAACATATATCATGCAAGCTGCACCCAAAAGAAAGAAGGAGTAGCAATATTAATCTCAGATAAAATAACCTTTAAATGCAAGGATGTTATGAGAGAAAAAGAAGGCCACTGCATACTAATAAAAAGGGCAGTTCAACAAGAAGAAATAACAATCGTAAATGTTTATGCACCCAGTCAAGGTGCCACAAAATACATGAGAAAAAACTGGCAAAATTAAAGGATGCAATGGATGTTTCCACAATACTTGTGGGAGACTTCAACACATCACTCTCTCCTATATATAGATCAACCAGACAGAAGATCAATAAGGAAATTGAAAACCTAAGCAATCTGATAAATAAATTGGATTTAAAAGACATATATAGAGGAGAGGCGGGGCAAGATGGCAGACTGGTGAGCTGTATGTTTTAGTTACTCCTCCAGGAAAGTAGGTAGAAAGCCAGGAACTGCGTGGACTGGACACCACAGAGCAATCTGACTTTGGGCATACTTCATACAACACTCATGAAAACGTGGAACTGCTGAGATCAGCGAAATCTGTAAGTTTTTGCAGCCAGGGGACCCACGCCCCTCCCTGCCAGGCTCAGTCCCGTGGGAGGAGGGGCTGTCACCTCCGGGAAGAAGGGAGAACTGCAGTGGCAGCCCTTATCAGAAACTCATTCTACTGATCCAAACTCCAACGATAGATAGACTGAGACCAGACACCAGAGAATCTGAGAGCAGCCAGCCCAGCAGAGAGGAGACAGGCATAGAGAAAAACAAACAACACGAAAAACTCCAAAATAAAAGCGGAGGATTTTTGGAGTTCTGGTGAACATAGAAAGGGGAAGGGCCCTGAGGCGCATATGCAAATCCCAAAGAAAAGCTGATCTCTCTGCCCTGTGGACCTTTCCTTAATGGCCCTGGTTGCTTTGTCTCTTAGCATTTCAATAACCCATTAGATCTCTGAGGAGGGCCCTTTTTTTTTTTTAATCCTTTTTTCTTTTTCTAAAACAATTACTCTAAGAAGCCCAATACAGAAAGCTTCAAAGACTTGCAATTTGGGCAGGTCAAGTCAAGAGCAGAACTAGGAGAGCTCTGAGACAAAAGGCAATAATCCAGTGGCTGAGAAAATTCACTAAACACCACAACTTCCCAAGAAAAGGGGGGTGTCCGCTCACAGCCATCATCCTGGTGGACAGGAAACACTCCTGCCCATCGCCAGCCCCATAGCCCAGAACTTCCCCAGACAACCCAGTGTGACGGAAGTGCTTCAAATAACAGGCACACACCACAAAACTGGGCGTGGACATTAGCCTTCCCTGCAACCTCAGCTGATTGTCCCAGAGTTGGGAAGGTAGAGCAGTGTGAATTAACAAAGCCCCATTCAGCCATCATTTCAGGAGACTGGGAGCCTCCCTACACAGCCCATCAGCCCAGAACTGCCCTGGGGGGATGGCACTCACCTCTGACATAGCACAGTCCTCCCTCAACAGAGGACCCAGGGTGCACGGCCTGGAAGAGGGGCCAACTTGCAAGTCTCAGGAGCCATATGCCAATACCAAGGACTTGTGGGTCAGTGGCAGAGACAAACTGTGGCAGGACTGAACTGAAGGATTAGACAATTGCAGCAGCTTTAAAACTCCAGGATCACGAGGGAGATTTGATTGTTAGAGCCACCCCCCCCTCCCTGACTGCCCAGAAACACGCCCCATATACAGGGCAGGAAACACCAACTACACACGCAAGCTTGGTACACCAATTGGACCCCACAAGACTCACTCCCCCACTCACCAAAAAGGCTAAGCAGGGGAGAACTGGCTTGTGGAGAACAGATGGCTCGTGGACGCCACCTGCTGGTTAGTTAGAGAAAGTGTACTCCACGAAGCTGTAGATCTGATAAATTAGAGATAAGGACTTCAATTGGTCTACAAATCCTAAAAGAACCCTATCAAGTTCAGCAAATGCTACGAGGCCAAAAACAACAGAAAATTATAAAGCATATGAAAAAACCAGACGATATGGATAACCCAAGCCCAAGCACCCAAATCAAAAGATCAGAAGAGACACAGCACCTAGAGTAGCAACTCAAAGAACTAAAGATGAACAATGAGACCATAGTACGGGATACAAAGGAAATCAAGAAGACCCTAGAAGAGCATAAAGAAGACATTGCAAGACTAAATAAAAAAATGGATGATCTTATGGAAATTAAAGAAACTGTTGACCAAATTAAAAAGATTCTGGACACTCATAGTACAAGACTAGAGGAAGTTGAACAACGAATCAGTGACCTGGAAGATGACATAATGGAAAATGAAAGCATAAAAGAAAGAATGGGGAAAAAATTGAAAAAATCGAAATGGACCTCAGGGATATGATAGATAATATGAAACGTCCAAATATAAGACTCATTGGTGTCCCAGAAGGGGAAGAAAAGGGTAAAGGTCTAGGAAGAGTATTCAAAGAAATTGTTGGGGAAAACTTCCCAAATCTTCTAAACAACATAAATACACAAATCATAAATGCTCAGCGAACCCCAAATAGAATAAATCCAAATAAACCCACTCCGAGACATATACTGATCACACTGTCAAACACAGAAGAGAAGGAGCAAGTTCTGAAAGCAGCAGGAGAAAAGCAATTCACCACATATAAAGGAAACAGCATAAGCCTAAGCAGTGACTACTCAGCAGCCACCATGGAGGCGAGAAGGCAGTGGCACGATATATTTAAAATTCTGAGTGAGAAAAATTTCCAGCCAAGAATACTTTATCCAGCAAAGCTCTCCTTCAAATTTGAGGGAGAGCTTAAATTTTTCACAGACAAACAAATGCTGAGAGAATTTGCTAACAAGAGACCTGCCCTACTGGAGATACTAAAGGGAGCCCTACAGACAGAGAAACAAAGAAAGGACAGAGAGACTTGGAGAAAGGTTCAGTGCTAAAGAGAATCGGTATGGGTACAATAAAGGATATTAATAGACAGAGGGGAAAAATATGACAAACATAAACCAAAGGATAAGATGGCTGATTCAAGAAATGCCTTCATGGTTATAACATTGAATGTAAATGGATTAAACTCCCCAATTAAAAGATATAGATTCACAGAATGGATGAAAAAAAATGAACCATCAATATGTTGCATACAAGAGACTCATCTTAGACACAGGGACACAAAGAAACTGAAAGTGAAAGGATGGAAAAAAATATTTCATGCAAGCTACAGCCAAAAGAAAGCAGGTGTAGCAATATTAATCTCAGATAAAATAGACTTCAAATGCAGGGATGTTTTGAGAGACAAAGAAGGCCACTACGTACTAATAAAAGGGGCAATTCAGCAAGAAGAAATAACAATCGTAAATGTCTATGCACCCAATCAAGGTGCCACAAAATACATGAGAGAAACACTGGCAAAACTAAAGGAAGCAATTGATGTTTCCACAATAATTGTGGGAGACTTCAACACATCACTCTTTCCTATAGATAGATCAACCAGAAAGAAGACCAATAAGGAAATTGAAAACCTAAAGAATCTGATAAATGAATTAGATTTAACAGACATATACAGGACATTACATCCCAAATCACCAGGATACACATACTTTTCTAGTGCTCATGGAACTTTCTCCAGAATAGATCATATGCTGCGACATAAAACAAGCCTCAATAAATTTAAAAAGATTGAAATTATTCAAAGCACATTCTCTGACCACAATGGAATACAATTAGAAGTCAATAACCATCAGAGACTTAGAAAATTCACAAATACCTGGAGGTTAAACAACACACTGCTAAACAATCAGTGGGTTAAAGAAGAAATAGCAAGAAAAATTGCTAAATATATAGAGACGAATGAAAATGAGAACACAACATACCAAAACCTACGGGATGCAGCAAAAGCAGTGCTAAGGGGGAAATTTATAGCACTAAACGCAAATATTAAAAAGGAAGAAAGAGCCAAAATCAAAGAACTAATGGATCAACTGAAGAAGCTAGAAAATGAACAGCATACCAATCCTAAACCAAGTACAAGAAAAGAAATAACAAGGATTAAAGCAGAAATAAATGACATAGAGAACAAAAAAACAATAGAGAGGATAAATATCACCAAAAGTTGGTTCTTTGAGAAGATCAACAAGATTGACAAGCCCCTAGCTAGACTGACAAAATCAAAAAGAAAGAAGACCCATATAAACAAAACAATGAATGAAAAAGGTGACATAACTGCAGATCCTGAAGAAATTAAAAAAATTATAAGAGGATACTGTGAACAACTGTATGGCAACAAACTGGATAATGTAGAGGAAATGGACAATTTCCTGGAAACATATGAACAACCTAGACTGACCAGAGAAGAAATAGAAGACCTCAACCAACCCATCACAAGCAAAGAGATCCAATCAGTCATCAAAAATCTTCCCACAAATAAATGCCCAGGGCCAGATGGCTTCACAGGGGAATTCTACCAAACTTTCCAGAAAGAACTGACACCAATCTTACTCAAACTCTTTCAAAACATTGAAGAAAAGGGAACACTACCTAACTCATTTTATGAAGCTAACATCAATCTAATACCAAAACCAGGCAAAGATGCTACAAAAAAGGAAAACTACCGGCCAGTCTCCCTAATGAATATAGATGCAAAAATCCTCAACAAAATCCTTGCAAATCGAATCCAAAGACACATTAAAAAAATCATACACCATGACCAAGTGGGGTTTATTCCAGGCATGCAAGGATGGTTCAACATAAGAAAATCAATCAATGTATTACAACACATTAACAAGTCAAAAGGGAAAAATCAATTGATCATCTCAATAGATGCAGAAAAAGCATTTGACAAAATCCAACATCCCTTTTTGATAAAAACACTTCAAAAGGTAGGAATTGAAGGAAACTTCCTCAACATGATAAAGAGCATATATGAAAAACCCACAGCCAGCATAGTACTCAATGGTGAGAGAATGAAAGCCTTCCCTCTAAGATCAGGAACAAGACAAGGATGCCCGCTATCACCACTGTTATTCAACATTGTGCTGGAAGTGCTAGCCAGGGCAATCCGGCAAGACAAAGAAATAAAAGGCATCCAAATTGGAAAAGAAGAAGTAAAACTGTCATTGTTTGCAGATGATATGATCTTATATCTAGAAAACCCTGAGAAATCGACGATACAGCTACTAGAGCTAATAAACAAATTTAGCAAAGTAGCGGGATACAAGGTTAATGCACATAAGTCAGTAATGTTTCTATATGCTAGAAATGAACAAACTGAAGAGACACTCAAGAAAAAGATACCATTTTCAATAGCAACTAAAAAAATCAAGTACCTAGGAATAAACTTAACCAAAAATGTAAAAGACCTGTACAAAGAAAACTATATATCTCTACTAAAAGAAATAGAAGGGACCTTAAAAAGATGGAAAAATATTCCATGTTCATGGATAGGAAGGCTAAATGTCATTTAAGATGTCAATTCTACCCAAACTCATTTACAGATTCAATGCAATCCCAATCAAAATTCCAACAACCTACTTTGCAGACTTGGAAAAGCTAGTTATCAAATTTATTTGGAAAGGGAAGATGCCTCGAATTGCTAAAGACACTCTAAAAAAGAAAAACGAAGTGGGAGGATTTACACTCCCTGACTTTGAAGCTTATTATAAAGGCACAGTTGCCAAAACAGCATGGTACTGGCACAAAGATAGACATATAGATCAATGGAATCGAATTGAGAATTCGGAGATAGACCCTCAGATCTATGGCCGACTGATCTTTGATAAGGCCCCCAAAGTCACTGAACTGAGTCATAATGGTCTTTTCAACAAATGGGGCTGGGAGAGTTGGATATCCATATCCAAAAGAATGAAAGAGGACCCCTACCTCACCCCCTACACAAAAATTAACTCAAAGTGGACGAAAGATCTCAATATAAAAGAAAGTACCATAAAACTCCTAGAAGATAATGTAGGAAAACATCTTCAAGACCTTGTATTAGGCGGCCGCTTCCTAGACTTTACACCCAAAGCACAAGCAACAAAAGAGAAAATAGATAAATGGGAACTCCTCAAGCTTAGAAGTTTCTGCACCTCAAAGGAATTTCTCAAAAAGGTAAAGAGGCAGCCAACTCAATGGGAAAAAATTTTTGGAAACCATGTATCTGACAAAAGACTGATATCTTGCATATATAAAGAAATCCTACAACTCAATGACAATAGTACAGTCGGCCCAATTATAAAATGGGCAAAAGTTATGAAAAGACAGTTCTCTGAAGAGGAAATACAAATGGTCAAGAAACACATGAAAAAATGTTCAGCTTCACTAGCTATTAGAGAGATGCAAATTAAGACCACAATGAGATACCATCTAACACCGGTTAGAATGGCTGCCATTAAACAAACAGGAAACTACAAATGCTGGAGGGGATGTGGAGAAATTGGAACTCTTATTCACTGTTGGTGGGACTGTATAATGGTTCAGCCACTCTGGAAGTCAGTCTGGCAGTTCCTTAGAAAACTAGATATAGAGTTACCATTCAATCCAGCGATTGCACTTCTCGGTATATACCCGGAAGATCGGAAAGCAGTGACACGGACAGATATCTGCACGCCAATGTTCATAGCAGCATTATTCACAATTGCCAAGAGATGGAAACAACCCAAATGTCCTTCAACAGATGAGTGGATAAATAAAATGTGGTATATACACATGATGGAATACTACGCGGCAGTAAGAAGGAACGATCTCGTGAAACATATGACAACATGGATGAACCTTGAAGACATAATGCTGAGCGAAATAAGCCAGGCACAAAAAGAGAAATATTATATGCTACCACTAATGTGAACTTTGAAAAATGTAAAACATATGGCTTATAATGTAGAATGTAGGGGAACTAGCAATAGAGAGCAATTAAGGAAGGGGGAACAATAATCCAAGAAGAATAGATAAGCTATTTAACGTTCTGGGGATGCCCAGGAATGACTATGGTCTGTTAATTTCTGATGGATATAGTAGGAGCAAGTTCACAGAAATGTTGCTATATTAGGTAACTTTCTTGGGGTAAAGTAGGAACATGTTGGAAGTTAAGCAGTTATCTTAGGTTAGTTGTCTTTTTCTTACTCCCTTGTTATGGTCTCTTTGAAATGTTCTTTTATTGTATGTTTGTTTTCTTTTTAACTTTTTTTCATACAGTTGATTAAAACAGAAGGGAAAGTTAAAAAAAAAAAAAAAAGAAAAACAAGGAAAAAAAGATGTAGTGCCCCCTTGAGGAGCCTGTGGAGAATGCAGGGGTATTCGCCTACCCCACCTCCATGGTTGCTAACATGACCACAGACATAGGGGACTGGTGGTTTGATGGGTTGAGCCCTCTACCACAGGTTTTACCCTTGGGAAGACGGTTGCTGCAAAGGAGAGGCTAGGCCTCCCTATGGTTGTGCCTAAGAGCCTCCTCCCGAATGCCTCTTTGTTGCTCAGATGTGGCCCTGTCTCTCTAGCTAAGCCAACTTGAAAGGTGAAATCACTGCCCTCCCCACTACGTGGGATCAGACACCCAGGGGAGTGAATCTCCCTGGCAACGTGGAATATGACTCCCGGAGAGGAATGTAGACCTGGCATCGTGGGACGGAGAACATCTTCTTGACCAAAAGGGGGATGTGAAAGGAAATGAAATAAGCTTCAGTGGCAGAGAGAATCCAAAAGGAGCCGAGAGGTCACTCTGGTGGGCACTCTTATGCACACTTTAGACAACCCTTTTTAGGTTCTAAAGAATTGGGGTAGCTGGTGGTGGATACCTGAAACTATCAAACTACAACCCAGAACCCATGAATCTCGAAGACATTTGTATAAAAATGTAGCTTATGAGGGGTGACAATGGGATTGGAGAAGCCATAAGGACCACACTCCACTTTGTCTAGTTTATGGATGGATGAGTAGAAAAATAGGGGAAGGAAACAAACAGACAAAGGTACCCAGTGTTCTTTTTTACTTCAATTGCTCTTTTTCACTCCAATTATTATTCTTGTTATTTTTGTGTGTGTGCTAATGAAGGTGTCAGGGATTGATTTGGGTGATGAATGTACCACTATGTAATGGTACTGTAAACAATCGAAAGTACGATTTGTTTTGTATGACTGTGTGGTATGTGAATATATCTCAATAAAATGAAGACAAAAAAAAAAAAAAAAGAAGGGAAAGTTAAAAAAAAAGAAGAAGAAAAACA
Source organism: Choloepus didactylus (assembly GCF_015220235.1). Classification (NCBI taxonomy): domain Eukaryota; kingdom Metazoa; phylum Chordata; class Mammalia; order Pilosa; family Megalonychidae; genus Choloepus; species Choloepus didactylus. The sequence continues at coordinate 63,389,038 of NC_051334.1, read as the reverse complement.
AGGAAAAAAAGATGTAGTGCCCCCTTGAGGAGCCTGTGGAGAATGCAGGGGGATTGGCCTTCCCCACCTCGATGGTTGCTAACATGACCACAGACATAGGGGACTAGTGGTTTGATGGGTTGAGCCCTCTACCATAGGTTTTACCCTTGGGAAGACGGTTGTTGCAAAGGAGGGGCTAGGCCTCCCTATGGTTGTGCCTAAGAGCCTCCTCCCGAATGCCTCTTTGTTGCTCAGATGAGGCCCTCTCTCTCTGGCTAAGCCAACTTGAAAGGTGAAATCACTGCCCTCCCCCCTACGTGGGATCAGACACCCAGGGGAGTGAATCTCCCTGGCAACGTGGAATATGAATCCCGGGGAGGAAGGCAGACCTGGCATCGTGGGATGGAGAACATCTTCTTGACCAAAAGGGGGATGTGAAAGGAAATGAAATAAGCTTCAGAGGCAGAGAGAATCCAAAAGGAGCCGAGAGGTCACTCTGGTGGGCACTCTTATGCACACTTTAGACAACCCTTTTTAGGTTCTAAAGAATTGGGGTAGCTGGTGGTGGATACCTGAAACTATCAAACTGCAACCCAGAACCCATGAATCTCGAAGACAGTTGTATAAAAATGTAGCTTATGAGGGGTGACAATGGGATTGGGAAAGCCTTAAGGACCACACTCCAGTTTGTCTAGTTTATGGATGGATGAGTAGAAAAATAGGGGAAGGAAACAAACAAACAGACAAAGGTACCCAGTGTTCTTTTTTACTTCAATTGCTCTTTTTCACTCTAATTATTATTCTTGTTATTTTTGTGTGTGTGCTAATGAAGGTGTCAGGGATTGATTTTGGTGATGAATGTACAACTATGTAATGGTACTGTGAACAATCGAAAGTACGATTTGTTTTGTATGACTGCGTGGTATATGAATATATCTCAATAAAATGAAGATAAAAAAAAAAAAGACATATATAGAGCACTGCATCCCAAATCACCAGAATACACATTCTTCTCTAGTGCTCATGGAAGTTTCTCCAGAATAGATCACATGCTGGGACATAAAACAAGCTTCAGTAAATATAAAAAATTTGAAATTATTCAAAGCACATTCTCTGACCAAAATGGAATATAATTAGAAGTCAATAACCATCAGAGACTTAGAAAATTCACAAATACCTGGAGATTAAACAACATGCTCCTAAACAATCAGTGGGTGAAAGAAGAAATAGCAAGAGAAATTGTTAAATATATAGAGATGAATGAAAATGAGAACACAAGATACCAACACCTATGGGATGCAGCAAAAGTGGTCCTGAGGGGGAAATTTATAGCAGTAAATGCATACATTAAAAAGGAAGAAAGAGCAAAAATCAAAGAACTAATGGATCAACTGAAGAAGCTAGAAAATGAACAGAAAACCAATCCTAAACCAAGCAGACAAAAAGAAACAAGGATTAAATCAGAGATAAGTGACATAGAGAACAAAAAACCAGTAGAGAGAATAAATAACACCAAAAGTTGGCTCTTTGAGATCAAGATTGACAAGACCCTAGCTAGACTGACAAAATCAAAAAGAGAGAAGACCCATATAAACAAAATAATGAATGAGAAAGATGACATTACTGCAGATCCCAAGGAAATTAAAAAGAATTATAAGAGGATACTATGAACAACTCTATGCCAACAAACTGGATACTGTAGAGGAAATGGATAATTTCCTGGAAACATATGAACAACCTAGACTGACCAGAGAAGAAATAGAAGACCTCAAGCAACCCATCACAAGCAAAGAGATCCAATCAGTCATCAAAAAGCTTCCCACAAATAAATGCCCAGGGCCAGATGGCTTCACAGGGGAATTCTACCAAACTTTCCAAAAAGAACTGACACCAATCTTACTTAAACTCTTTCAAAACATTGAAGAAAATGGAGCACTACCTAACTGATTTTATGTAACTAACATCAATCTAATACCAAATCCCATCAAAGATGCTACAAAAAAGGAAAATTACAGGCCTATCTCCCTAAAGAATATAGATGCAAAAATTCTCAACACAATATTTGCAAATCAAATCCAAAGACACATTAAAAAAATCATATACCATGACCAAGTGGGGTTCATTCCAGGCAAGCAAGGATGGTTCAAAATAAGAAAATCAATCAATGTATTGCAACACATTAAAAAATCAAGAGAGAAAAATCAAATGTTCATCTCAATAGATGCTGAAAAAGCATTTGACAAAATCCAACATCCTTTTTTGATAAAAGCACTTCAAAAGGTGAGAATTGAAGGAAACTTCCTCAATATGATAAAGAGCATATAGGAAAGACCCACAGCCAGCATAGTACTCAATGGTGAGAGACTGAAGGCCTTTCCTCTAAGATCAGGTACAAGACAAGTATGCCCACTGTCACCACTGTTTTTCAAAATTGTACTGGAAGTGCTAGCCAGGCCAATCCAGCAAGACAAAGAAATAAAAGGCATCCAAATTGGAAAGGAAGAAGTAAAACTGTCATTGTTTGCAGATGATATGATCTTATATCTGGAAAACCCTGAGAAATCAATGATATGGCTACTAGAGCTAATAAACAAATTTAGCAAAATAGTGGGATAGAACATTAATGCACGTAAGTCAGTAATGTTTCTACATGCTAGATATGAACAAATTGAAGAGACACTCAAGAAAAAGATACCATTTTCAATAGCAACTTAAAAAATCAAGTACCTAGGAATAAACTTAACCAAAAATATAAAAGACCTATACAAAGAAAACTATATATCTCTACTAAAAGAAATAGAAGGGACCTTAAAAAGATGGAAAAATATTCCATGTTCATGGATAGGAAGGCTAAATGTCATTAAGATGTCAATTTTACCCAAACTCATCTACAGATTCAATGCAATCCCAATCAAAATTCCAACAACCTACTTTACAGACTTGGAAAAGCTAGTTATCAAATTTATTTGGAAAGGGAAGATGCCTCAAATTGCTGAAGACACTCTGAAAAGGAAAAACAAAGAGGGAGGACATACATTCCCTGACTTTGAAGCCACAGTTGTCAAAACAGCATGATACTGGCACAAAGATAGACATGTTGATCAATGGAATCATATTGAGAGTTTGGAGATAAACCCCCAGATCTATGGCTGACTGATCTTTGATAAGGCCCCCAAAGCCACTGAACTGGGACATGACTGGCTTTTCAACAAATGGTGCTGAGTGAGTTGGATATCCATATCCAAAAGAATGAAAGAGGACCCCTATCTCACACCCTATAGAAAAATTAACTCAAAGTGGATTAAAGATCTCAATATAAAAGAGAGTACCATAAAACTCATAGAAGATAATGTAGGGAAACATCTTCAAGACCTTGTATTAGGTGGACACTTCCTAGACTTTACACCCAAAGAACAAGCAACAAAAGAAAAAAATAAATGGGAACTCCTCAAGCTTAGAAGTTTCTGTACCTCAAAGGAATTTGTCAAAAAGGTGAACAG